>NC_090991.1:45139075-45747872 GCF_041146395.1 Eulemur rufifrons
CTCTGAGCCAATATGCACTCATCATTTTCAGAGTTAAGATGCTATGTGATACAAATATTTTCAAGGTTTGTACCTCACTTATCCAGAACAGGTGACATTCAGAATCTGGTGGCTAACTAAATATTCTTACTACACAAGACTGAGCAACTACATTTTAAAATTAATTTTATAGACCACAGCATCTAAAATATTAAGATTATGAAGAACACATTTTTAATGTGGATCATGTCTGACCACACAGGTCTCAGGCTTCCCTGGCATAGCCAGCTGATTACTACATGGTGTAGCATCACAGTCACAGAAAGGGAAAAATCTCTACTGATCCCAGGACAGTTCCTTTTAGTTTTATTGTTAAAGTAAACTAATAAACCCTGTAAGATTTTTCATCTCCCTTGTGAAGGTGATATGCATCATTCATCTAGCCAAGTACCTACTGAGCATCTGCTTTGTGCCAGGCACTGCTCTGTTAAACAGAAGAGTAAGATAATGTCCCTGGCACTAATGGTGCCTTCATGCTGGTGGAAAGATAGACAATAATCAAGCAACAAATAAATAACTATGCTTTCAGATGGTGATGAGGCTCTAAGTGCATAAACGAGGACAAACTAATAGAAAATAATGAGGGGGGTGTGGTCTAAAAGGCCCCTCTAAGGAGGCGTCATCTCAGCAGAGTCCTGAACGAGCATCATGAAGATCCGGGGTCCAGTCCTGTGCCAACAGCCCTGAGGTGAAATGCGCTTGGCATGATGTGGTCAGTGAGGCGGGCAGGAGGCAGATCACAATCATGACGAGCCTGCTGACCAGGCTGAGAAGAATATATTTTATTCTGATGGTTGGGGAGCGAGGGGACTGAAGGGTTTGGTGGGAGAGGCACAATGGTTTGACCTGCCTGATACATGCCAAACACCACGCGGGCTGCAGTGGAGGATAAACTGTAAGCGTGGACACCACGAGCCAAGCTAGGAGGCTCTTTGGCAAGCTGTGTACTTCTCAGAGGCTATTTTGTCACACTCGCCCATTGTCTGGCACTGGGATCAACAGCAGTTTTACTACGTGAGAACATGATCTGACCCAAGCATGCGTCTGCAAACCGACAGTGGGCACAGGGACCAGCAGAGGAGTCTGTGTTACTTACGTTTGCAGCCTCTCTGCATGTGTACAACCTGCCATTCTTCTTCCTCACTGCTAGTTCTATACGTTAAGTTATTCTAAGTTACCAGTTGTTAGTGGGGAAAAAAATGATTACAATGAATTACCTGAATCCTGGTGTACCATTCAAACTTAGCAGATACAAAAGAAAGCAGCCCTGCCTTTCTAATTTTAAGACCTGCTGTATGAACTCCTCTTCCTTTTCAAGCTTTCCTGGTCTTTTGTGATTAATTTTTAGTAACAGGAGAACGACCTGTTTAAGAACAAATGAGTCATGATACAGCTTAACATCCAGAAACCCAAAATCACCCTCCTCCACAAAGAATATCATTTTCAAGTATGAAATTCTCATGTTTTAAACATTTCTACTCCATGTTCACTCTACAAAGCTTCCCCATCTTGAGAAAGAGACGGGGAGAGACAGGCTTGGGCCCTGAAACCGCAGACAGCATGCCACAAGCAAATTGCCCTCTGAAAGGTAGTTTTAGGTATGTTTTATGAAGAAAACTACCTCACCTGTTGTAAAACAATTATAATCTGTGTTTCAAAATACATCCTTTCACACAGCAATCCCATCACAATTTCTCATGAGCAGGAATAGCAACCTCTGTGAGTTTTGCATAGATTATATATCCTGGCAAAGACATATGATAGACATGCACCCATAGAAGCAGTGATCCAACAGGAGAGGAATCGAAGACTACTGACTCCTCAGCTCTCACTCTGTATCGTAACTCCCTGTCGAACTGTGATTTGTTATAGACCTCTCCAGATTAACTATGTAATTAGCAACCACCTGAAAGAAGATCAATCAAAAATACATAGTTTACAAAATAAGTATTGTCTTTCCATCAGTTGTTTTTGCTATCAGCATTTAACAAAAAAAAAAAAAAAAAAAATCTTGCCAGGTTAAAAAATTCTGCTCACACAGCAAGCATAGTACAATGAGCATCTTGCATAATTTAGTTAGGCTTAAACTTCAAGCACTGAAAAGTCCCTTGACATGCGGTGAAACAAAAACAAACAAACAAACAAAAAAAAGACTTCCTAAAGATAGTAACTTACAATCAGGAAATAGCCGCTATGCCTTCTGACAGAATTCTATGAAATATTTTACAGATACTGTACACAAACCACGGAAATTATTTTGATTTTATTTTGGGATCAGAGACCTCATTTTTTCATTCATTCACTCTGTCAAACATTAATGATCATCTGCTATGAGTCAGATCATGCAAGGCACTGGGAATATAGCAATGGATAAGATTTAGAGGAAAGAAAGTATTATTATATAGCCAAGTGTGTGGCAAATTGTTACATTAATGGCCCCAGTGACTCACCCCTCCCAGGAGCCACACACTTTTGTGATAATTTTAAGCATTAATTTGACTGGGCCACAGGGTGCCCAGATATTTGGTCAAACATTACTTGAGGTGTTTTCTATGAGGGTCTAATTTTATGATATAACATTTAGATTGGTAGGCTGAGTTAGGTGATTGCCTTCCATAATGTGGGTGGGCCTCATCTAATCGGCTAACGGCCTGATTAGAACACAAAGGATGACCCTCCCCCAAGGAAGAGAGAATTATTCCTGTCTGCAGGCCTTCAAATTGGGACATCAGCTTTTTCCTACTTTTGGACACAATCTGAAAACACCACCTCTTCCCGAGTCTTGAGCTTGCCAGCCTTTGGTCTTCAACTGGAATTTCCATCATCTGATTTTCTGGTTCTCAGGCCTTAAGAATCAGGCTGGAACCATGCCTTTGGCTTTCCTGGGTCCCGAGCTTGCCAACTCACCCTGCAAATCTTGCGACTTGTCACCCTCCATGACTGCATGAGTCAATTCCTTATATTAGATCTCCTTATACACATACACACATACCCTATTGGTTCTGCTTTGTGACTCTGGGCTCTGGCCAATGGGACGGCAGAAGCATGTGAAAGCATGTGTACGCTGAGGCTTGGCTTCTTGGAGAACTGCCACTACCATGTAAGAAACGTCCCTCCTGGAGAGGCCAATGTGGAGCAGAAACAAACCCTCCCTGGGCAACAGCCACAGCTAACTGCCAGTGAGGTCACAGTGTGTGACCCTGGAAAATGTTAAGCAAGAGAGTTCACAAACAGATTAAAACAACAACAACAACAACAACAACCAGAGTACCACCGGGTGGCGATATGAAGAATGGCCTAGACTAGAGGACCAACAGTCCAGAGTCAGCAAGACCAACTTGCAGGACAATACAAGGCCTTAACAAGATGGTGGCTATGAAGATGGAGAAGAGAGAGTTGGAAACCACAGAATGTGGAAACCTATTAGGTGTGGGAGACAAAAAGAGATGGAGACAGCCAAGAAAATCCTGAGGCTTCTGGCTTGGGAGCCGGAATAGAGAGGACAGCCTGGTGTTACACCAGAACAGACCAGGCTGACGGGGGCAAGGGCTGGCTGGGAAAGTGGAGAGGGAATTTGGAGAACAGGCAGGAGTGAAGAAAATAAGGTCAGTGACGCACGTGTCCAGCACGACACCCTCACCCCGAGGCCCAGGGCACTCTCTCCACGTAAAGCATATCATCTGGGAAACCTTCACACAATCAGGGCTATTCCAGTGGCCGACGGCAATGCTGTTACAATGACAATGACATTCTTCTAAGACACTGGCTTTTCCTTGATCATTCTCAAAAGCATGTTTTGGAATGTGTTGGGTTATAAAAATAAATATAATATGTTGAATGAGCAACAAAATAACTAGAACAATTGACCTTCCCCACTGTCCATCCCACTCTTGCTGGTACTGGCCCCTACGTCTGAGGGTGTTGGATCCCAGCTCACGGTACAATGTAAAATAAACAACTATAAAGAGGGTGCCCCCGCACATGCTGCTTCTCTCTTGGCCACCATCGAAGGCTGAAACAGAATTCCCAGTAAGTGGGTTTATTTGATTGTTATGGTTGGTTTGGGACCCTGATCCCGCTGTAAATAAATAAATGCCATGGTCATGATGCTGGCTAGCATATTCACAGTAAACCTTCCTCCTTCTCCCAGGAAACATACTTCTCTTTCCTAAACCTCCTGCTGAGAATTATTAAGCAATAAAAACAGAAAACAGACCCAAGGTAAGGAAGGGACCAGCTAGCTGAATGGGACTTTGAGTTCAGCATCTAAAAAAAGTGACTCACGAAAATCCAGGAACAGGCCTCTGGCATGAGCCAAAAAGCTCCCTGGGCTGGCTTTCAGCTTAGGGTACAGACACTCGAAACAAATCTTTCCAGAAACCCGGTGTCCTGAAAAGTCCCTCTACACTCTCTTCAGGACCCAAACCGAGTCCCCAAACAGCTCCAGGCTCCCACAAGGTCCCATGGGCCCTGCATGCTCTGTCTTCAGTCACACACACTGTTGGTCTCCCCTGTGAATGATTTTATTGCTAATATCTCAGGATTGTACCATTCCCAGTTTCTCTTACCATCTTAAGATTTCTCACAGTCACGATGACTCCAGACTCTACCCACAAAAACAGAGCCTTCACCGACAGAAAATCTGCCTCTAAGTTGGCTTTGCTGATCATTCACAGGGTACCAAGGAAAGAGAACAGATTTGGAAGCTGAGACACCCAGTTCAAAGCTTACGTCTTTACTTACCACTGGACTTCAGAAAGTCACTTCAACCAACCTCTGAGCCTCAATTTTCTCATTTGTACAATGGGAATAACAATATATGCCTAGTGCATTTATATATGTTGTCCACAGACATAATTACTTGAATAATAACGTTTATTCACATGCATGACTTCCCACTAAGGACAAGCTGTTTGAAGACAGGGACCACGTTCTTTAACCTTTGCATCTCATAATCCCTGACACATAATAAATGCTCAAGAAACATTTAAGGATTACATGTAATGATTAAATGCAAGAAGAACACCAAACTCATAAGGGATGCTAAGTATACGTCAGGTAACATAAAGATGCCATGACTTGGACAGTGGATCTTCCAGCTCTGGGTTTCTGGTGATTTGTGGTCCTGCAGCAGGGCTCCCAGACACCATTTCCAATGACAGTTCTCAGATACAGGTAATGTTTGTACATCATGAACCGTATGATATTACTGAGTCACTTGGATGAGTCAAGAAAAATAAACAAGGAATCCATCATACCAGTTGTTGATCCCAACCAGTCAAAAGCTACTGCCTAGGTCCACTATCTTTTAAACTAAAGTCTAAATAGTTAAGACAATGGTTTGAACCGGCTACTGTGATTACTAGGAAAGCCCATCAGGTGTGCTTCCCGCCTTGCCCCCAGGTGCCATGATAATGATGCTGATGAAACATCCACTCCCAGGTATTAGGGAAGTTCACTAAAAGTCTCACGCATGGCTGAAAATATTCAAGTAACTCAAGAACAGATAAATATAACTGGTGATCAAATGAGGTTATCAGACCTTCACTCGCTCATTCTCTTTGGTTCAACAAATATTTTTTTGAGTATCCAATTTGTGCCAGGTACTGCACACTCAGTTTTCAAAGAGAAAAGCCACAGGACCCTCCCATGAAGAATTCACTGTGTATGATCATCAAGTAATGTGACAATTTATTTTTTAAAAAATAAACATGCATCAGCAGGCACAATGGTGCACATCTGTAGTCCCAGCTACTTGGGAGGCTGAGGCAAGAGGATCCCTTGAGCCCAGGTATTCAAATCCAACCTGGGAAACACAGCAAGACCTCATCTTTAAACAAATAAAGAAACATGAATGTTAACTAAAGATGCCCCTGAGAAGCTACACGGTGATTCAAACACTCTCTATGCTTAACATTAACACACACAAGTCTCTTTCAGACCTGATGTCAGAGATGGTTTATAAGTTTCACAACAAAATCACTCTAACTTTTCATCTTACCTCCTTTTTGACCAAAAACAGTACTAAAAGAGCCCCTTATTCTGACCTGGTTCCACTGGACTTTTGGCGGCCTCCCCAGACAATTTCACAGCACTCTCAAAGGCTGACAACTTGCCAAGAGTGAATGAAAAGAATGTGCTTACTGGCCTTAGAGGCCATTCCAAAAGTAGAGTTCCAAAGATGTTCTCGCAGTGGCAGTTTTAACCCGTGGATTAAGTTGAAAAGGGCGACTCCCTTGAAAACATGCCTTCTGGTAACCAGTTACAATCTATGCCTTTTCTTTGTAGTTACACCATACATTTCTTCTCAGCTAATCAAGCACAGAACACAAAGTAACACACAACCCTCTCTCTCTCTCTCCCTGGACATTCCACCACCCCGCTGCCTCCTTTCACTCATCGGAACTGTAGATGAGAATATAAATCTTTGAGGCTATTTTTAATTCCTGGCTAAATTAATTTGGCGCAAATGCAGCAGGAGTCCCTTCCCTTGTAGGAAATACTTCTGTTACTGTGAATCTGGTACATAAAATAATCCACCCACTGAAGAACAGAATTAGCATGGGTGTTTTTTTGTTGGGTTTGTTTCCCTGAAGTAACTTCTTTTTAAGGTTTCCTGTGGCATCACAGAAAGTGAGGGAGGCTGCCTGTGGGCAAGTGCAGAGGGTGGTTTCGGAACGGGGCAGAGGCTTCCTCAGAGGCTCACGGAGGGAGCAATCCACTAGGACGTGCAGAACACTGCAGGTCTCTCTCCCTGGTCTCTCATGACGAGTCTTCTTGCAAATACATGTCACTTGAGTTTAGGAGCCACTGGCTTGCAGCATTAGGCAGGAGATGTAACTCCCGTAGGCCAGCAGGAAAAATGTGAAAATACTGGTCTACTTGTTTTTAAAAGTAAAAGTTGAAAATTTTTGAAACACATCTTCAAATGTCACCATCTTCATGAAGCCTCCCTTCATTCAACTTCTCATTAGATGCGCTCTCTCTCTCTCTTCTGCTAAACTCAACAGCATTTTATTTCTTTCCACTTAGGGCAGCTACCCTCTGCAATCTTACAGTATATAACTACTTGCTGCAGGCTTGGTTTATCCTTGCAATTAGAGGATAGATAATCCCTGCATCAGAGGCAGGAACTCTCTTTACCTTTGTATCCTTCAATCCTTCACGGCATGAGGCCCTCAATAAATACTTAATGACAGAATGGAAGGGAATGAAATTTTGGGCAGAAAAGAACTTTAAAGATCATTAAGCTCAACCTCCACACTTGTAAATAAGAAAACTAAGGCCTAGAAAGCATTTTAGTCATGTGGCCGGGCAGGACTCCCAATTCCAACTCCAGGTCTCTTCTTGCTACACTCTGCCGAATTTGAAATGCAACTTTTTAACTCCTGTATCGCATACAAATCTCTCTTTTGTCGGTTCAAGAATATAAAAATGTTTTGGGGTGTAACTGGATTTGCTCACAAAATCATCTTTTTCCATATTAAATGTAAAAGAATACTTTGAAAAACATAGAAGATTCACTAATTAAATGTATTTCTACATTTATTTTTAATGCTTTAAGTTTTGTTATACATAAATCTTTGAAATGTTGAATTTTAAACAATTTAGCAGCCTGTTTTATTTGATCGGTTTCTGAGACACTGGAAAAGATGGAGAACAAGAGAATTCTCAAGACTGTAGTAAAGAAAAGAAAGCAATTTTACTTTCCGGACTTACAGCCCTCCACAGAGTCCAGCTTCACATGTGATTTCACTTTTGCTTTGCAGCAATTTGTGCAATGGTTTCCATTTTTGGTTCTAAGTGTTTATAGTCGACGCTCTCAGCTTCTTCAAATGGACCAGTTTCACAATCTTCATGGACTTGAAGATGTACCCAGATCCAAAGCAAGCCTCCACAGCTCTGAGCAAGTTAATTAATTTCTTCATTTGGTGCCTTTCCAAACATTCTGGAAGGCATCAAACCTGTGATGCCACCTGTATACATGTTGGCTGTCTCTCAGGTGAGGTACAATGGTGACCAGGGAAGTCACCTGAATTCTGTTCAACTTCATCATTCCGACATAAAAAGTGCAAAATACTCAGAACAATTTCTCCCTAGACAGGCCAGAGTCACTGGTGAAAATACACAAGACAAAAACAAAATGGCTCGACAAACACAAAAGGGAGGCTCATGACCTCTGGATGGTTAGAGCCTGTTAACAGACCTCACCTTCTCAAGTGCCCACATGTTCAATGCATACAGTAAACGTCCCAGGGATCATGTGTAAGTAGTTGTTTAGCATTTGTGTTATTTTATACACATCTCATAAGACTGGTTTTACTCCCCACAACTTGACAGACTGGAAAGCCGGGTAAGGGAGAGTTGTATTTTATGGCTTAAGAGCACGACTGAGACTGGGATGATTCTTTGAAAGTGCTGCTTTGAAGCTTTTTCTCACTTGAGGCAAAAAGAGGAAACAGGAAGCACAAAAATAAGGGATTTAATGTGCTAATAAATATATATTAATACACATGCACATGCATGAACACACATGCATACTGGAAAGCCCCGATACCTGGTTTTCCCTGCAGCACGGTGGGCTTCATGAACAGACAATTTAAGATGAACAGAGACTGCTCTAAAAACAGAGAGGACCTCCAGATCAAGTGACAAAGAGGCTGGCGAGCTGAAATTTTAAGAAGCAAGAGGAAGAAGTCTACGGAAGAGCCAGCCCTGCAGAACTCACCCCTAGCACAGTCCCTGTCTGCCCGGCCTCATCGTGGCCAGAGAGGGAAGAGAAACCGGCAGGGAAGGCAGCCAATGGCAGCCGAAGAAACATCAGCACTTGCAGCTCTTCAGCAGAGCAAAGACACACTTGCTGCTCCCACTGCCCAGAGCCAAACAAAGCCTATTCCCTGCCCCTTCTGTCCATGTCCTTGTCCACATCTTAATTTGGTAGAGAAGGAGTAAGAGTCATTTCTAAACATGGGCCACTTTTGTCTTACTTTGTTCCATTGTTGTTTGACACCTCGGACACAGGGGAGAGGTACCAGGCAGAGCCCAGGCTGCATTCCGAGGCTGCACACCTGGAAACACAAATTCTGCACCTACTCAAAGTAACCTTTCCAAGACCCAGTGGGAAGAGGGCTGCTTGTTCTGTGAGCCACATACTGCAGTGTCCAGGTTGTCCAGCTCAAGTTCTGGCTCCAGAGACACGCACCATCAGTGAATGAGTTCACTGCTAACGTTAGGTTCTTTAAGAGTTCCGTTTTCCTTTCTTCTCCACTCAGTGTGTATGATGGGGTTGCACCTAAGGTCCAGGAAACGCTTAGCTTTTTTATTCAGACATGCTGGTACAGAAGACCTGGCAATAGAACACTGCTTATCCAGAGGGGGCAGAGGGAGGGCCGAGAAATTGGCCCGGGGATCTCCAGGGTCCTCCTGTGAACCCTGAAGCCCTTTCTTCTCAAGACCCCCTGCACCGATGCAGGCTCTTAGCTCCGACGGCTCCTTGGGTCTTGGAGAGCGTATCTGCTCAAAAGAACTTTCAATGCCTTCCCATCTGGCTACTGCTAGTTTATTTTTTGGTACTTTTTCTTTCCTTTCATCTTGAAGATGGCAGAGCAGGTATAGTATTTGTGGATTTCATAAGGTTTTGTAATTTCTTCTTCCCCGTCTGTGAATGCCGTGGAGTCTGCTGAGCTCAATGAAGGCATCATTCGGTGGCATGTGAACAGGACATCTTAACCATTCCCCATGGTATGAGAAAAATCTTAATTTAAAAATTTTAAATTATTCAGGGGAAAAAATGTCTGGGGCCGTCTTTTATCTCTTAAGTTTGATTTCATTTTTCCTGAACCTTCTATTCTTCTCATTGGTCTTTCTCAGGCCCTCTAGCACTTTTCCAGACATTTGACAAGAACTTTCAAAAAGTACACCAAGTAATAGCTATCGGCGTGCCCCAGCGACAGCACAACCCAACCAAGCCGCCGACCTCTTTTTTCCCTTCACGGCCAACTCTCTTGATAGGATCAACCACGAGCTCACTGGATACTCAAGAGACAACATATGATGGTTCCCCATGTGCCTTTCTTCAACATGCCTCCACCTCCTCATCGACAAAATATGGTTAACCTAGATAAACTCTTAACACCCATTCTGGATTGATAACTCCGGGATTTTCAGAAAAATCTTATTCAGAAAAGGGTAAAACAAGAAAATCCTACCATCTCAGCTCAGCCCTGTCTTCCAATGCCTTCGTGCTTTTCCACCTACCTCCCTAGTGCAGGTCCCTTTGGCCGTCTTGTGCCTTCCCAAGACTGACTTTGTAGATTTGCACAATAAGTAAAATCATCCCACACATGGCCAGATGACACATTCATTCACAAGCTCTGGCTGCAGAAAAGTCCTCATTATAGGTCTCTTAGCTCCAAAAACCAAAAGGCAAATTTTCTCCTTGGAAGAGAATGGTTGCATGGTCCTTTGTGAACCAGACAGGCAAGACTGGATTTAATATCTCATATGCTTCTTTCTCTCTTGTATTTAAAAAAAAAAAAAATCATCTCTTATCTTCGCTTCAAAGGATATTAAATGTGAGACTAGGTGTCTACAGAAAATCAACACCACACAAAGATGAGCAGGAAAGCATGAAAGGAATTTAGTTGAACATCAGATCACAAATGTGCCTCTGTCATCTTTCGCACCAAGGAGATCTACACTGAAGCTTTTTGCCTAGCTCTGGGCTCTGTGAGTAGGGTGACCACGTAATGATCATCCAGATATGACAAAAATTCTGAGCAGAGAAAGGGGTACCAAAAATAATTAATAGGAATCACCTGACCCATAGTGGGCATAAACCAGGACTTTCCCACATAATCATCTTGCCTAGAGAGAGGGTACAGAGTGAGGAGAGGAGGGATTAGGTACCAAGAGAGAACTCTAAGGAGCTCCCACATGTCACATGAGAAAGGAGGATCAGGGAGCCAGGACATCGAAGAGGAGCAGCCAGAGGAGGAGGAATACCAGAGTGTGACGCAGAGGTAATGATTTCCTACCGGGGCTACAGGCTGACTCCCTGATCATATCCATGAATTTGTTATGAGTTCTCTGTAAGTTTTTGATATTGCTCATAAATAGGTAACATAGGGTTTGTACATGACAGCCTTAAAGCTTGGTTTACATGCCATTTCCTCAGAAAGCCTTCCCTGACCACCCAGAGTAGGTCCCTTAGATAAAACCTCACCACGTACTTGTGCCCTATTTTAATTAGTGACCTTTTAACGCCTACCTTCCCCTAGTAGAATGTCCACGAGGGCCAGGAGCACACCCCCTTGTTCAAGGTCATACCCCAGGGCCCAGCACAGAGTTTGGCCCGTTACAAATTCTTAAACAAGAATACATAACTGGAAGAATAAGGAAGTGGGAGGAGAAAAAGCAAAGAGGAAGGGGTCAAACAATTCACATCGTGTAGCCTGACTATATTTCCTCCCCATTCTTGATGGGGTAGAAACGGGGGTGTGGGGGAGGAGAGGAGAGAAATGAGGAGAGATTAAGTGAGAGGATAAAGATGGGAATTATGAGCAAGGAAGTGAAGGGACCACCAGATGAGGCTTCCATACAACTGCAAACCAGGGTAACGGGGCTTCTGCTTTTTAGAATACCCGATACTCTACGTTCTATTTTTCTTTTTTTTAATCTCTAAAATATCCCAAATGGAAACAATTCCAGAGAGAAGAAGTATGGAAAGCAGAAGCAGGTGGGGAAGGCATTACACTAACTAGTTTAGTCTGTATATAGGCAAGCCGCTCAACACTCATGGGTTTGGGCTCCTCATCCGTGAAGATATTAAAACAAGATAACGTATGAGCTTCCCTCTGGCTCCTATGTTCTGGCAGCCTTTGTGGACCCCGGGGTGGTTCAGAGCCCACAGCACCCACTCGACGCTGCCTCTGCCAGCGTCTTAACCCCATCGTGGCATATTCCCGTGCACTGAGCATGAAATGGCAAGTTCTTCGCTGCACGTATTACAACGATGCAAATCCGCATCCCTCAGAGCCGACCGTGAAAATGTCACCTTCTGAGCAGGGAAGACTGCAGCCCTGCCTGCGCTGAGAAAGCCACTTTGAAATCAGTTTCCTGACGGGAATAAGAGCTAAAGGTGGAAATTGCTTGAAGCGCATGACTTAAGAAATGAGTGACTAAACTGCTCTGGCAAAAGCAATTTGGAATAGAAATGTCTACTCTTCCAGGCATACCCTGAAAAAAACATTTTTTTTTTCCAGTTAAAATATTACTTTTCCTGTAACAGCCCAAGTTTCTTTCCACCCAATATATTTGAGATATTGGTATTTCCTATGCCTCCTCTCACTCCCCTTTTCTGATTTCGCTTTTCAGTAAACAAGAGATGCCACAGAGACGCTCAATAGAGACAGGCAGAATTAGAACACAAATAAACGAAATTATGCGTTCACCCATGGGCAGCTTCAGAGATCATTGTTCGGTGAAACAGATGCTAAATTATTTCAGTCAACAGTAGCATTTATATACATAATGAAAAGGCAGCACGAAACTCACGAGGCAAACTGGGAGCAGTGTGTTACGTTGGCCAAAAGGCAATGATGGCCCCATTTGTTAATAAACCTTTAGAAATAAACTAAAGGGTGATTTACGTTCATTGTAAAATTTGTCAACAACCGCATTGTGTTTGTAGAAGCTGTTACTGTAACTTGGGTGGAATCAGCCAACGTGGCTGCCCACAGTGAAAGAGCACACGCTAACGAGAAGTCCTCTGAGAATTTCTCTGAGAAGTAGTCCAGGGCCCAAAAGGACGATAAATCTGTTCGTTAGTACAAGCCAAAGTTGTATGAGACTAATTGGGCCTTCCCATTAAGAGTCTGTGCCAAAACAACAGTTGTACAGGCATTTGAAAAAAATTAAAGCTCAGAAATAGACATTAACATCAAATACGACTCACATCAGTGTCGGGTCCCTTGTCCGCACCCGGGCAGGAGAAAGTGACGAACTCATGGCACCTCTTGTGAACCACAAAACAGCAAACTGGTGGGGAGAAAAGGAAACTAAAATTAGAATAGTCATGATTTAATATACAAGCTTTGTTTTCCAAACAGGGCTACTTGCTGCTAGAAGTCAATTTGATTTCACTACAGATAAAATCTCATAAACAGCAATCAGAAGGCATTTCATTCGAGAATCAGAAACATTCGATATCGATTAGACTCACAGATGATAAAGTCACGAAATGCCAGCACTGACGGGGGCCAAGGAGATCTAAACTGTGGTTCCTACAAAGCTGAGGGAGAGGAGAGCCCGAGATTGAAAGGCGACTTCCCAAGGTAGAACCCAGGAATCAGAATTTAAAATCCTCTGTACCATCCTATACCAACACACACACACACACACACACACACACACGCAAATATATTTCAACATTCTACTTTGGGTGAAATAAAATACAAATGTAATGAGAATAACTGATTATAAATATTATATGAGAATCCCTAAAAGCAGGTAAGCAGGACTTCCTCAGCACAATTCTGAACTTAAGAAACTCACTAAGACACCAACCCAATCTACAGAAAACAGCCCTTTGAAATGAAAAAACAGGTCCACGTGTGCCCTTCCAGGTTGTCCGGCGGCCTACACCTCAGGGTTGACTTGACTGAGAACTTCGTGGGCAGCTTTTGAGGCACAGCCGAGGGGGCGAGCAGAGCTGCTTGCAAGGCACAGGCATGTTCTCGGAGAACTGCCATGTGGACTTGATTCTCAAACGTCACTTAAGCCTGCAATATACATGTGTGTGTGTCTGTGTGTGTATATATAGAGAGAAGCACACACCTAGAGGATGAAGATATGAGTATGTTAGGGAAATACATCACAATATATACACACACATAAATATACATATGTCTATACATACATAGACACATATACCTATATTAACATATATTTATGTGTGTATCTATTATGGTTTTTTTTTTTTTTTTTTTTTTTTTTGAGACAGAGTCTCACTCTGTTGCCCAGGCTAGAGTGCCGTGGCATCAGCCTAGCTCACAGCAACCTCAAACCCCTGGGCTCAAGCAATCCTTCTGCCTCAGCCTCCGGAGTAGCTGGGACTACAGGCATGCACCACCATGCCCGGCTAATTTTTTCTATATATATTTTTAGTTGTCCAGCTAATTTCTTTCTATTTTTTTTTTAGTAGATACAGGGTTTCGCTCTTGCTCAGGCTGGTCTTGAACTCCTGAGCTCAAATGATCCACACACCTTGGCCTGCCAGGGTGCTAGGATTACAGGCATGAGCCACTGCGCCCAGCCCTATTATGTATATAAACACACATACCCAGAGGATGAAGATATGGGTATGTTAAGCAAATATATGATAATACACACACACATAAGCATACAGACATCTATGCATACATAGACATACATACACACATATATATACATATATATATAAAAAATCCAGAGGATGAGATATGGGTGTGTTAGGGAAACAGAATCAGGGATGATTAATTGTGTTTAAGTAGTTTTCTTTTAGGTGGTCACAGTGCAATGTCACTGTAAAAATAATACTTTAAAATAAAATGTGTGCTTGGCACCGAGCAGGCAAAGAGCGGGACATGTAAAAGCAGGAACCATCCACCAAAAGGTGACAAGTGAAGGTCTCTCAGGGTGGGCATCCCTTTAGAGGTGGGGATGCGCTGGCTGAGGGGTCTCCAGCCCACCATTCTCTGTCCACACCTGCCTGCCGTGCACAGCTGGGGCAGGACAAGGTGAGGGTGAGGCAGAGGAAAGAGCCCACTGGCTGCCCAGGCAGAGCTGAGACACTCAGAGGGGGCAGTGCTTAGCTGCCATGTGCCCTTGGAGGAGTGGCCTTTTCACTGTGTTTCTGCTAAAAGCATCTTGATTGAAAAACTCTCCAAGGATGGATAATAGAGCCGCGCAGTGACGGCGCACATTAATCTGACCCGCGTGCTCTCTCCAGGCACAAAGTCATCTTTCATCCACTGGAATTAGACAGATAAATTACTAAAGGAAAAAGGTTACAGGAGCATTATTTCCTCATCACAGTTTATCATGGATATGTTGTTTTCAGGGTAAAATAAATATTCTGATTCCCTACTTAATCGTTCAAATATTTGGGTCTTTCATCTCTCTCTTTTGTTCTAAACCATCCCCACATTCAACCAAACACTGTGAGAGAAAACCGCAATATTTATTAAATCCCTTTGGAAGGACAGTTTGTTTTTTGTATCTGTCCTTTCTATCTCCATTTACATGTCAATGCAATACCCCAGCTGAAAGTATTTCTATTGTACATCTCAAAAAATCTCTTACATCAAATTTTATCCTAAGAAGAACCAGGCCCTCATTGTCCAGTATAATTTGCAGGGGCAGCAAAAAGCCCTACTTACCCCCAAATTACTTCCTCCCAACCTGCCCTAGCAACCCTTTGCCCTCCTACCTTACCCTGAAAGCTTCCCCTTTTAAGTGACTGGATTCAGCTAACAGGAGGCAGAAAGAAGGGCCAGGTGTTTCCAGAGAGCCACTCACAGATGTGTTATCTGAGGAATAAAGACCTTGTCAGTCTGTTGGGAGATTCAGGATTCAGAACGGATGACCTCCAAAGCAAGGAGAAACAGAATATGCCTGTGCCTGGGTGACGGAGAGAAAGCTTGGGTGCCCCCTCCCCTGCACCCCACCCTCACTGAGGGGAACACGAAGGAGGAGGTTGGAGGTTGGCTGACCCTGGCTGGACACAGCACTGGCCTGGGAAAGCCTGTCCCAAACAACTGAGCAATGGCCAGAGATTCCAAAATTCACTGAAGGCGGGCCTTGACCTTTGGGTTCAAGTTCCCAACTAAATTGGGCAATGCACATTTTTAAAGATGATATAAAGAAAACATCTGAGAAGTCTTGCTAGTGTCACTGAAGAAAGAGGAAGAGACTGACTCGATAAAACAAGAGAATGTGTTGGGTTTACCTGGAGATGGACAGAGCAGGCTTTCCGCCGGCTGAAAGTCAGGGGCTATTGTTTCTCTTATTTTATTTGGAATTCTCAAAGAATTCATCTCACCATGTTATGCTGTGGTGTTATGGTATATATACTGGCTTTTATCCATGGTTCTATGGAGTTTCGTAACTGCCATAGTCCTTGGTACAAAGTTGGGGCATTTGAGGCCTCAGGAGATACAAACTCCCTCTTCTGACCTTCTCCCATCCTCCTTTCACCTGCCCAAGGCAGGACTCTAATCTGACCGTGGGTCAAAAGACCCGCATTCCAGAGCGGAACCTGCCCCAGACCCTGGAGGAAGGAAAGTTACACAGAGAGGCCAGGAGGAATCTGAACAGACAGGCCTTGCTGGGTTTAGATCATGTGCTTTTGGTCCAATGACATGTCTACACGGTTGTCAGTCACGCATAGGTAATGAAGCCTCCATAAAACCCAAGAGGACTCGGTTTGGGGAGCTTCCAGACAGCTGAACGTGAGGAGTTCCTGGAGGACAGCGCGCCCAGGGAGGGCACGGAAGCTCCGCACCCTTTCCCGTACCTCACCCTACCCATCTCTTCATCTGCATCCTTTGTAGTATCTGCTATAATAAATCAGTAAATGTAAGGAAGTGTTTCCCTGAGTTCTATGAGCTGCTCCAGAAAATTATCAAACCCAAAGTGAAGGTGGGTTGGTCATGGGAACCCCAACTTGAAGGGGTCCCTCACCCTGTGGGACCTGACACTATCTCTGGGTAGACAGTGTTGGAGCTGAATTCGAGAAAACTCAGCTGGCGTCTAGTGCTTGATGTGTGGGGGGAAACCCCACATTTGGTCACAGAAGTCCTCTTCTGCGATGACTGTTGTGGACTTTAGAGGACAGCGTGGTTTCTGGAATGTTGTTCCCAAAGCATATGTGAAACAAGGGAAATCGGAAGGGGTGGGGGGGAATAAGGTGGAACCTGTCACACACAGAACACCTTCAACAAATATTTGCCTGACCTTGGCAGGAAGGAGGGCAACTTAAAGGCAGCGGCCGCTCAGCCGGAAGGAAGTGGAGACACATCAAGGCAGGTCCCTCCTGCTTCACGGTTTGTCGTAGGGGGCTGGACTCTCCCCCACAAGCGAGTCTGTGCTTAAGCAAGCCTGGGCTGTCCAACAAGACTCTGAGACGGAGCCTCATTTTCAAAGACTTTGGGTCACCTCTGCTTGTATAACCAAATGAGAGGCTTTAAAACAGGAAGCTATCCCACGGCTTAAAGTCACAAAGTAAATCTTCATTCAATTATTTTCTAAGCACAAAATCACTTTCCTCTAATCCTCTATGTGATATGCTCAAGCTCCCCGACAGTGATAGATGATACATGAAATGCACAAATCACACTAAGCAAATGACGTGGTGGGACAAAAATAACAAAGACCACAGGCTTGGCCAAATAACGATTCCTAACATTACCTGGCTTTCAAATCGAGAATGTGCAGTCCAGCGAGCCACATCGCTCACTAATCTTGCTTACGCAAGTGGGTAAACCAAATGGAAATTAAGGAGAGTTTTCTCCACTTGTCAAAAGTATATTTCAGAACAGAACAAAAAACAGTCATCCGTGTTTGGCTCAAGGATTCATAAAAATTTTGGAAACAACAGAGGTGTGTTGTGACACTGCCATGTTGATGTTAATGGTGGTTCTCCATCATGCTTGTTAGCCTAATGAGAACAAAAACCAGCACAGGGCATGCTGAAAGCCAAACACTCGGTGTGAGGGACACAGCACTCCCTCTGACACTGCTCCCTTCCTGGATCGGACAGGAATTAATTTAGCTATAATGAGTCTTGGCCCATCAGACACACACACAGGGGACCTGAGAGTGCTTTGTTTCCATGTCAAAAGTTATCCTTATGCAGATGAACGACTTGGGGCTACTGATGTTGGACAATGTTTCCTAGAGTGATCTTGAGCAAATGTCAAGTCCAGAGACTTTTTCCATACTCCATTCCTGCATAGAGTTTTACCAAAAAAAAAAAAAAAAAAAAAAAAAAAAGAATCTGGTGCGCTGAGGCCACAGATAAAAAAAGAAATCAGCTCCAGCAAAGTGCTTCCTGGTCAATCACTGCAAATTCCTCCTTAGGAATACCACACCAGCATCCATCCTATGCACATCAGAAAGTACGGCAATGCTTCTGACGTGAGGGAAAATTCTAGTTAAAAGTAATTAATCACCACCTCATACCCATTAGGATGGCTGTTATTTAAAAAAGAAAGAAAAGGTAATGACAAGTGCTGGCAAGGATGCAGAGAATTTGGAACCTGTGTCCAGTGGAATATAAAATGTGGAAAACAGTTTGGCAGTTCCCCCAAAAATTAAACATAGCATTACCAGATGACCCAGCAATTCCGGTCCTAGGTATAGATCCAAAAAAATTGAAAGCAAGTACGCAAACGATTACCTGCACACCAGTGTTCACTGCAGCATGAGTCACAACAGACAACACAGGGAAACTTCCCGAATGTCCAACAACGGATGAATGGATAAACAAAATATGGTATATACAATGAAATATTATTCAACCTTAAAACAATGAAACTCTGACACATGCCACAACACGGATGAACCTTGGAAATACCACGCTGCGTGAAATAAGCTAGACACAGAAGGACAAATACTGAATGATTACATGAGGTACCGAGAATAGGCAAATTCATAGAGACAGAAAGTAGAATAGAGGTTACCAGGGGCTGCGGGAGGGGGAGAATAGGGTGTTCGTGTTTAATGGATACAGTGTTTCTGTTTGAAATAATAATAAAAAAAAAAGCTCTGGAAGTGGATGGTAGTGATGGTTGCACAACATTGTGAATGTACTTTAATGCCACGGACATGTACACTTAAAGTGGTAAAATGGTAAATTTTATGTTATATATGTTTTATTACAGCAAATTTTTTTAAAGTCATCAACCCTGAGTAGTATTTACGAAATTATAAATAAAAGGTATAAAAAGAGGCAGTAAGAGTCCTGCTTATGTAGACTCTTTATGATTATTTGTGTTCATAGTTGAGTTAGTTATGAAACCAAGAAAGAATATTTGCTTCCCTTCTATATAAAGTTCTACATAAAATTGGAGCCAGACTAGATGGAGACATGGGGGAAATTAAGACTGCAGAGCAAAAGGACTCACATGATCTTTGAGGATTGGAGATGTGATCCTTCAATGTTCCCTGCTCACCTGCACACAGTAAATGTCAATAATGACGGAAGTAAGGACCTTCCGACACTGCGGCACTGTGTCACTTGATCTATATGTAAAATGGCATCGTACCTATTTACACCTGACAAGGATTGCCATATTCACTGAGAGAAATATACACACACACACACACACACACACACACACACACACACACATAGAGAGAGAGAGACATACACACACACACTGCTATGGATCACTTTCCAACTTTCCATTTCTCCTTTAAAAAATAATTCTTTTCCTTTCACCCTCAAGTCCGTATCATTTCAGATTCAGGTCACAGTCATGTAAAATGGAACACAGACATAAAAATTCCCTATTATGCTAAATTAATGGGGGGAAAAGCCATTATGTAACAAACTCTACATTCAAGAAAGAACCTACTAAATTTAACAGTTAGGCTTTGTTTAGAACAGAAGACTGGTAGTTGAGCTTCCTTGAGTTCTTTTTTTAAATACATAAATGGTTGCCATCATGTGAGATGGTTTTAATTAAATTTTGCTTAGCTGGAAGGGATTAATGAAAGGTAACGTCACATCAAATACAATGAAATAAAAATCTCTAAGGCAAGTCAACCGCTTTCAGCTTTGTAGGGAAAGTAATGAAAAATTGAGCTTATATTATATCTGCATGTTAAAAGAAAATTATCGGTTTCAGATTTGGAACAATGAAAACAGTCTTCTCCTGGGATACACGTTAAAGTTGTATGAAAACAAATCAAATAAATGTGCTCTATCACATATCATAAAGAATGCCATACTTCAGACAGCACATTGATTCTGCCTCTAAGCATCTGTACACACACTCCCAATAAACTCCATCAAAAATCCCAGTATTCCCAATTCTGACCAGCCACTCTCCTTCTCCTCTTCTTTAGGGAGAATCATCTTTAACTCTTCTCTTCTCTTTCCCTAATTTCATCAAGTACTCCTGAGCTTCCTTTTTTGCCACATCCTCCTGGTTGGATCTGAGATATATTTTGAAGCAGCAGCTACGAGATTGAATGTGGGCCCTGAGGGATAAGGGAGTTGAAGATGGCCCCTAGGTTCCTGGCCAGACCAAGGGAGCAAATGGTGTCAGCGTCTTGCAACCACCAGGAAGCCTTATAATGAAACTTATGAGACGACTCAGGGAAGAGATAAAGCAGCCAAATCGTGGTGTTGGCAATGGCCATTACCTTCAGACTTTTCAGTCATGTGAACCATTAAATATCCCTCAAAAATGTCATTTTCTTCATATATACCTAACCTTCATAGACACCATATAATTTAATATACATGATCATACCACACATGCTTTTACTATTTATGCCAGTTTGAATGGAGTTTTCCATACTTGCAACAGAAAGAATCCCAAATGCTAAAAGGGAGAATTGGCAAGTTGTGGGAAATTACTAGAGAAGGCCAGGGAGCAAGTAAGAATTAACATGGACTTGGGGACTTGCAACCTGAGTATTATACAGGCTGAAGGAGAAGAAGCCACTCTTTACGGTGGTGTTCAAACAGAGTTTCACACTCCAGGACTTTGGTCTGGGCAAAGATTTTGGGGGTAAAACCCCAAAAGCATAGACAGCAAAAGCAAAAATAGAAAAATGGAATTATAACAAGCTTCAAAGCTTCTGCACAGCCAAGGAAACAATCAGCAAAGTGAAGAGACAACCTACAGAATGGGAAATATTTGCAAACTACCTATCTGAGAAGAGATTAATAACCAGAATATATAAGAAACTCAAACAACTCAATAGCAAAAGAATAAATAATCTGATTTTAAAAATGTGCACAGTACTTTAATAGACATTTCTCAAAAGACATACAAATGGCCAACAAGTATATGAAAAAATGCTCAACATCACTAAGCATCAGGGAAATGCAAATCGAAACCACCATATCATCTCACCCCAGTTAAAATGGCTATTATCAAAAAGACAAAAAATAACAGATGCTAGTGAGCATGGAGAGAAAGTGAACACTTGTACAGTGTTGGTGGGAATGCAAATTAGTACAGCCACTATGGAGAATAGTATGGAGGTTCCTCAAAAAACTAAAAATAGAACCACCATATGATCCAGCAATCCCATTATGTATACATCCAAAAGAAGGGAAATCAGTACATCAAAGAGACATCTGCACTCCATGTTTACTGCAATACTGTTCACAATAGTCAAGATATGGAATCAACATAAGCATCCATCAATGGAGAAATGGGCAACAAAAACATGTTGTGTATACACAATGGAATATTATTCAGCCATTAAAAGGAATGAAATTCTGTCATTTCCAGCAACACAGATGGAACTGAAGGTCGTTATGTTAAGTGAAATAAGCCAGGCACAGAAAGACATATCACATGTTCTCACTCATAAGCTAAAAAAGTGGCTCTCATGGAGGGAGGCAGTGGTGGTTACCCAAGGCTAAGAAGGGGAGGGGGGAGGGAGGATGGAGAGAAATAGATTAATCGGTACAAAAATACAGTTAGATAGAAGGAATAAGTTCTAATATATTTGATAGTACAGTAGGAAAATTATAGTTAACAATAATTTATTGTGTATTTCAAAATAGCTAAGAGAGAAGATTTGTAATATTCCCAACACAAAGATAAATGTTTGGGATGAATGAGCCCAGTTACCCTGATTTGATTACTACACATTGTATACAGGTATCAAAATAGCACATGTACCCCCAAAATATGTACAACTGTTATATAGCAATAAAAATAAAATAAATAACAAAATAATTAAAAAATAAACATGAGTTTCAGTTTTAGACTGAGTATAACGTGCTGCTGGGTCACCTAGACAGATGTCAAGCAAGCAGGCGGAACTTCAGGGTTAGAGGCCAAAAAAACAGCTGGGGACTGTAGATCAAGCTCCAGGAGGTGTCTCCATGGTGAAGGAGAGCTCCGAGGAGCAGAGAGAGTCCTAGGAACACCCACATTTTTGTGGCTGATGGTGGAAAGGACCAGGCTGTGTGAGAGGTGGGCGGAGAGTCAGCAGAGAGCTGAGAGGATTGAGGGAAGGCAGTCACCAGCATAAAATGTTCCTCCAGGGCAGAGGACAAAAGATGAGCATGGCAGTGGGATTCCATCATTCCTGGCTCACTGGGGGCCACAAGCCACACGCTTGGAAGAATGCAGAGGATGACAACACACTTGCCAACAGATAACTGCTTAACAGTCCCCCTTCTTTTGCCTATTTCAACTTATTCCCAATTTCAACTCAGAACTGAAATGAAATAGACTTTCCTGACATCAACTACAAATATATGTTAATAAAATCTTCTTAATACCTTGGTAGCTATAGTGTTATATAAAAAGGTATCTGCTCTATGGGAAAAAAAAAATCCCTTAAAGATAAGTATGTGACAGAGCACGCAGACAAGTTTAAAGAGAAATTCAAAGGTTTGCTTTTTAAAACTCAAATCAAGCAGTGTTTCTGTACTGATTTCAGAATCATCTGGACAATCCAACTTTCCTTCTAATTCCGTAAGGGCATAAAGTCTGCAGAACTTTGTGATACAAGGTCCATACTGAACACACACAACCCAGGATGCATTTCAGGTTTCCTCATTTTAACCCTAAAAAAAACTTATTGCAACATGTTCTATACATGGGGGTTTATCAAGCCCTTAATACCAGACTTCTCTTTGCAATATTTTTAAAGCTTTTATTTTTTCAGTCTGGAATTTCCTAAACTGGGGGTTGTGAGGGAGTTGCAAGGAGTTAAGAAGGGTGAACGGGGCTCTAGGACTGTACGCTTCACCTTCTCTCTCTTCCCCTTTTCACTCTAAGATGCCCTTGGTCTAGTGGAACAGTACTTGTTTCCTCTGCTCCGATGTGACCCACTTCTAAGAGTATAGGTCTGCCTGCAGTATGGACACCTGAAATGACACATTCTTCAGCAAAATGTGTGCCACTGTAACAGCAATCCAAATCTTCTCCCAACTAGCCAGCAAAAGAAACCACGGCTCTGGAATTCTGAGAGGATGGAAGGTAGTCCAGACACCGAGGGCTCATGCCTCAATACCCACGTAACGCAAGTGCAGAATGAACTCACAGTGTGGACGAAACCTCTCACGTTCGACAGAATTCCATCTAGCTAATGGTATAAGCACTCAGCATGTAGAAATAAACAACCTACTTCTTGGTAGGGTTGCAGAAATGCTACAGAGATTTAAATGTCAGAGGAAATATTCCAGAGACAATGGGGAGCAATGTAACTTTGAGGGTCTCTTTTCTTGTCTCTAAAGCTAAATGTGTATTTTTCTGTGTCTATGTATCCTTCTGTTCAAAGTTTTTGGAGAGCATCATTCATTCTTTTACTCATTCAATTATTTAGCAGATATTCATCGAACACCTACTGTATATCAACACCCTATAAGGCATGAAGGTAACTGTGCAGCCAAAACACAGTGTCTGCCTTTGGGGAGTTTAGTCAGGGAGAAAGCATGAAAACGAGAGGGTATATTCACATCCGTTCTCTCCTGTTCCTACCATATATCTCCTTTAGTCACAATAGAAAAATCAAGGTGTACCCTGTAACACTTATCAGTGAGTAGTCTTCCCTTTCTCCTCCTTAATTTCAATAGTTAGAAAGTATAACATATTTCTCTACCTTTAGACAATTACACAAGTGAAATAATATAATGTTTGTAATTCCTGTTAACAGACTCTAGCAAGAAAAAATATGGAAAGATCAATGAAAGAAGGTCGGTAAAAGTTTACAATTACTAAAGCTGTGAGCTGGGTACATGGTCTTTATTATACTATCTCTACTCCTGCAGATATGTGAAAATGTACATAATAAAAAGCTAAGACATAAATAAATTAGATCGGATTTTTACAAATGTAGTTGAATTCTTTTTTTCTCCATTAATCTAAAGGCACTGGGAAATTATCAGCTCAAAACTGACAAAGAGTTGGTCAAAAAACTAAAGCAGAAACTTGAGAAATAAGTGACTTTCATACCAAGTTTGCCGAGAACAATTGCACAGTTTTTTCATATGACAGAATTTATGATCCTGCAACAGTTGCCTGTCTCTGAAGCACACACTCAATGTAATTCATCGTTATTTCTACCCATCTCTCCTAGCCAGAATTACAGAATAAAAATGTCTGTCATCTGATCATTTCCAGCATCAGCCAGACTGTTATGGCTGGATCTGTGTCCGCCCCCACCCCGCCCCCCCAT
Organism: Eulemur rufifrons; assembly: GCF_041146395.1. Taxonomy (NCBI): domain Eukaryota; kingdom Metazoa; phylum Chordata; class Mammalia; order Primates; family Lemuridae; genus Eulemur; species Eulemur rufifrons. The sequence goes on from NC_090991.1 coordinate 45,163,535, forward strand.
GTTGAAGTCCTAACCTCCAGTTTCTCAGCACGTGACCTCATTAGGGGCTGTTGTTGCAGATATAATTAGTTCAGATGGGGTCATACTGGCATAGGGTAAGGCCTCCAATCCAATATGACTTGTGTCCTTACAAGAAGGGGGAATTTGGACTCAGACACACACAAAACGCCATATGAATATGGAGGCAGACATTGGTGATGCTTCTGCAATCCAAGGCCTGCTGAAGATTGCCAGTAAACTACAAGAAGGTGGAGTGAGTTACGGAATAGATTGTTTCTCACAACTCTCAGAAGGAACCAACCCTGCCAACGCCTCGCCTTCAGAACAGACAACAAATTCCTGTTGTCTGAACTGTCCAGTTTGTGGTACTCTGTTATGGCAACCCTAGCAAACTAATACACATACCAAGACAGTCTCCAGAAAATAAATGATTCAATAAGTGAAAATTAAGTGATGAGAACAAGAGCAAGTGGTTGGAGATTCAAGACAGTCTTCCCTGACAGGTCCATGACACAGCACCTCAGTGTCCGCTAAATTTACCTGTATCCCCAATGAATACTGAGGACACTGTAAGTTCAAAGCAGCAATGAGCTATTGCCAAACCAATGAATTAGGGTTCTGTTAATTCTTCCACAAAGATCATAGGTGACTGTAAGTGAAAAAGGTATTTAAACCTAGATCACTGACAGCAAGTGGAAATTATGGAATTCAAAAACATCTGGGTCACTTGCATAGACCCATTTGCTAACAATTATAAATGAGTTTAATAAAGTCAGAACTCTTAAAGGGTTCAACACAGATGCATAATTAAAAGTTCTATTTAAAATCATTGGCTTTTTGGTGTGTGCTCTGCTTAATATAGTAGCTGGTATCTGCAGCTACAATCATACAATGACCACATACGTGTGACGCTTGCTGGTTGTTGAAAGCACTTCCTTGGTCTTTAGTGGTGAGGTAAGAATGTGAGTTTCCACACAAACAAACAGCCACCCAGAAAACTAACATGCAGAATCTTTGAGGGACCGAGCGCCCAGGGCAGTAACCTGTAGCATTCACTTGTGTGAAGGATATTACTAACTTAAAGGGCAGTAAACACCACTGAGAATAGAATCAGAGTAGACTTAAGAAAGAATCTACTGCAATGGTTTTGAAACTGTGCTCCCTGAGGGCCTTTCAGGAGGACTGGATGGATGAGGAAGATGGTCATGATCCTCCCCCTCCCTCTGCTCTTCTCTCATTTGGTCCTAGGCTACAGTTTTACTCTTAAGTCCATGTTTTGACGGCCCAGCAGTCTCGTAAAGAGTTGACCTCCTTAGGACATAATTTGTTTAGCAAACAAGCCACTTGGTTGCAAGCTCAGGTCAGGGGCAAGCCAAGGCCAAGAACCATGTCTCTCTTTCTGGTATTTGCAACTGCATAATTTATACTAGATCTGCTTTCAAAATAAAGGTGTATGTTTGTCCATTTGGCGGCTCTTCCCACACATACCTGTGACGCTCCCAGTGGAAGGCCAGGGAGCCCAGCAGGTAGGGGAGGACTCCAGCACTTCCTAAAGTGCAGTTCTTCTGGGAACCTGCTTAGAAGAGATGGTGGAAATCTCAAATGAGATTTCAAAAAGATGGTGCAGGGAAAAACAAATTCCTCATTCACAGTGCTTGAGTGGTGAGAAGAAGAATCAGCCCAAGAGCACAGACAGGCCTAGGAGAGAGGCAAGCAGAACCAGTAGCCCCAAAGTCCGCTAGGTCGGGGAGCATTTCAAGGAGGAAGTTTTCGATGATGTCACTCTTACAAGAAGTCAGGAAGAAATTGCCTGAGACAAGTGCATTAGCCCAGGGACTAGAGTCATTGACCTACACAGGGGTTGGCAGGAAGGGAAGGAAAGAATCAGAGGCTGTAGAGGGGAGTACCCACTGTAAATTCTGGTCAACAAATATGGATGGAGCAATAGCTACACCCCAGCCACAGTGCTAGGCCATGGGGACTGTAAGAAGCAACGGGCCTCAGGGCCCTCCAAAAGCTTCGAGTCACAAACAGATGACGTCAGGATCATGCACTATGTGCAGAAAGGTCTGCCCAGTGTGGGCTTTGGGTGCCCAGGGAAGGGCCCTCGTTGCAGACTCAAGGTCAGAGAAAACATGTGGCAGAAATGATGCCGGTCCTGAGAATGAAAAAGGACAACGGGCAGCCAGTTTCTGCAGCAACATCTATGTAAAATTATGGAAAAGAGACTAGACCTGCCTTCTGCAAACTACAGGGGCAGGGGTGGCCTAGGTCAAAGGAAAACCCAGTGCTGGTAGAAAGAAATGCAATTCACATCCACCAAGAAAATGTCACTTTCGGTCATGGTTTGCAGAAGGAAATTATGAGGCTGTTCCAAGTATTTTAGTAAACACTCTCATTTCAGAATCCAGTGCTTTCTGGGGGTTTTTTGTTTCGTTTTGTTTTAGCCATGTCATTACAAAGCTCCTGTGGGTAAGTTAGGGAAAAAGTGTTTCATAGTTAATGCTCTGGTTTGGCTTTGATTTCAATCAATGGTGGAATGGGGGTGGGCACAGTCGCAGAATTGAAAGGAGGACATTCACGTGTAGTTAGGCAAGCAGAGCATAATACAAGTAAACACGGTACAATGTTACCTCTGGAATTAGAGGCCACTGTAGCACAGTGGTAATTTTTAATTCTTAGAGATAAATACATGCAGAAGCTTTCCATAAATAAAATGCTTTCATTTTCTCATGATTACCCGGAGCTTTTGTGACAAACTCTGTTCACATTATTATGTAAATTTTTATCCATGTAGCATTTCCCTATGCTCATCTCAGGGAACAATTCAAAAAGAAGCCAAAATACACTAATTACCTCTCTTTTATCAAGTGCGTTGGGAACTAATAAAAGCACCAAGGATGTGGAACACCACATAATTACAAAGGAACCAGGCCAGGAACTTCCAAAAAGGAAATCCAAAGGTGTCCAAGGGATTCTAATGCCCACGGGTCAGAGACTTAACTCAAAGGAACAGGAAAGTTTTCATGCAAATAAGGACATGAAGGCATAGAGAGCAGCAGAGAAGAAACTGAAATTTGAAAAAAAAAAAAAAAAAACCCAATCTTACAAAATAAATATATTTCCAAGCTGCATGTCAGAAAATATAAGGCAAAGCAAATTTTTTAAAATATGATAAATTGTTATCCAAAATTTTAAAACCAAAATGGTTTTTAATCTACACTTACATGCAACGCTTCAGAAAAAAAAAGTACATTTAACAATAATCATGATGTAGAGCTATTTCCTGGTTTTAAAATACGCACATGTTTTTGCATGAGGCAGAGTCGACAAGGACATAGACCAAAGCGTGAAAGGGACTGTCTCTAGGATAGTGTTTGGGAAGATTTAATTTTAACTTTTAATTTCTTTTTGTTCATCTATATTTTCTAATTTTTCAATCGTTAATCTATTACTTAAGTAACTAAAAATCTAACTTTGAAGATGATATTCACAGTAATGCTACGGCACTGCAAGATCCTGAAGTGTTTTATGAACCATCATCAAAACAGGACAATTGAGCAGAGTACATATTGAGAATTAAATTTGTTCTGTTATAGTGTAAATTCATCAGGTATTTATTTAATACAATTCCATGACTCATGTCACAGGGTCTACACGGAAATTAGAAAACACAACTTGGAAATGGAATGCTTGAGGGGCAGTGACTGAGACGCGCACAGCAACCAAAAAACAAAACAAAAAACAAAGGGCTACGGTAACATCTAATTTTCATCTGATGAAGAACTTTCGGTTTTGCATAGCAGTAATTCCACACTTAGCAATTAATTCAAAGAAAATAAACAGAAATTCAAAGAAAATAAACATAAAAATATGTGGCACAAAGATGTTTAAAACAGCATTAAATATAACATCAAGAAATCGAAAATAAGCTAAGGGCCCAACAACAGAAAGGTAAGGTACCCTAAATCCAGCCGATTTACTACTGTGCAGCCACATAAACTATGCTGTAAAAGAGTATTCATTAAAGTAGGCAAACATCTAAGATGTACCACTAGGTAGAAGGAAAGAAAGCCAGCTACAAAACACAATGATATCAATTTTTAAAACATACGTGGGGCACAGTGGCTCATGCCTATAATCCCAGCACTTTGGTAGACTGAGGCAGGAGGATCACTTGAGGCCAGGAGTTGGAGACCAGCCTGGGCACATAGAGAGAACCTGTCTCTACAAAAAAATTTAAAAATTAGCCAGGTAGGGTGGCATGTGCCTATAGTCCCAGCTACTTGGGAGGCTGAGGCAGGAGGATTACTTGAGCCCAGTAGTTCAAGGTTATAGTGAGCTATATTCTGGCCACTACACTCCAGCCTGGGAGACAAAGAGAGGCCCTATTTTTAAAAAATAAATAAAATAATTTTAAAAACATATGCATGGGGGGGGGCAATACACTAAAATGTTAACAGTAATTAGCTGTACTTTGTGGGGTGAGATTATTACCACAGTACAATTTTCAAAAAATTAAAACTGACTCTCAAATATAAAGATATTAAAAATCATTTAACTCATTAATGGGGAACCACTAAGTTGGAAAAACTGGTTCAAACATGAATTAGGTAACAGGCTTCATTTTCTAGACCTGGGTGAACCCACATAAGGCAAATTTCCCAAACGGGAAATGGGAAACTGGGAAAAAGTATATGTCCTGGATGACTAAATTAGAAACCAAAAGGAAAACCCAAACTGGATCAAGCTGATCACTATCAAGACTGTACACTGAGTAATGATAATAATTCCCATACCTGGCTTCAAAACTACAGAAATGCAGAGTGAGAAAGAGATCGATCAACAGCTGCACAGATGGAAAGACTGAGGCATTTTAACTGATACCATTAACAACATGGCATGGCTGCCACTAGAACTACTAGGAGAAGAGGCTGCATTAACAGATGTATATCATCTAGAATGGAGGAGGTGAGAGTTCCACACAACAAATCTTCATTTACTCCCCTGAGACATGGTTCAGGGCTCCAAAGCTCCTCCTTGCTGTGGTTGCAGCTTCTCCTTGGCTTAGGTTTTCTAAAGACAAAAACCACATCCTGAGAGAAATGGAGGATCCATCTGAAAGGGAACATTCAGCTGCAATTTAGCTGTCTGCAAATACCTGAAGATCTGGTATTTACATGAAGGATTAAGCTTGTTCTGTTTGTCCCCAAAGGATAGAAACCCTATAAGAACAAAGGGTGGAAGTTACAGGGTATCAGATTTCAGCTCACTGTAAGAGGATGATGTAAGGTATGTCTGAAAATGAAGGAGGGAGTACTAAGTGGTCACCAGAGCTGGCTGTTTAGGCAGAAACCTGAAAAACTGCTCCCTGAGAATACTGGGGAAAGCATTCAGACACTCTACATTAGCAGTCCCCAACCTTTTTGGCACCAGGGACCATGTTCATGGAAGACAGTTTATCTAAGGACTAGGGAGGGGTGGCGGGTAGTTTCGGAGTGATTCCAGTGCATTACTTTTATTGTGCACTTTGTTTCTATTATTATAATATATAATGAAATAATTACACAACTTACCGTAGGTTGGAGACCACCACTCTACATGACCCAGATTACATGCCACACACAAATCAAGGTTTAGTATATCCACCCTGGAATCCTAAAAGATCCAAATTTGACCAGAGCAACTACTGTAATAATTCTATTTAGAAAAAGTTTTAGTTGATATTAATCATTAAGTGGAAGAAACGGGCTTCTGGTATAATAAAACACACCTAAAGGATTATCTTAGTAAAAAAGAAAAGAAAGCATTTTACTTTCAGGCAAGTGTGATACCTTCAGCACATTTTATAGCTAAAGGTAGGATCTTGACGCTGCAAACTTGGTCCCTTTCGACTTGATTCATTACAACTATTAAACTCACGCTGTAGCCCCAGGCACACTGCTACCCTCAGCCATTTCTCAAGAGGGTAGCTTGATAGTGCACTTTTCCAATTTGCATACCAACCAACAATAGCCTTCCAGCCAGACTGACTCCTCTGAGCAAATGTATACAGAAACAACACTCCCTGGGCATCAGGCAGGACAGCCTCATTGCCTGCAGTCCAGGGTCCTCATCAATTTTTAAAGCTCTCATGTGTCCAAGCACATACAAGAGAAGAGAAAACGTCACTGGGGATTTCTGATAATGTCAATAGCATCATTGGTGTTTTTCCCCTTCCCCCATCTGGGCGTGCTGCTGCTGAAGGATCTCTAAATTAAATGGTATAATGTCGAGTCAATTGAACTTGATTGGTCATATGAGAAAATAAGGATCAATAACGAGAGTAATAGTCTTCATAATACTGATAGTAATAATATTCTTCATCGGTGATTTTATTTATTAAGGGTAAGGAGACAGTGACTCGGCAAGTAGTAGTAAATTGCAACGTCACACAGTAAATACATGGTGAGACTGAGCTTGAATCCTGCCAGTCCAGCTCGAGGGCTCAAGCTTTGACCAGGACACCAACTGCCGGGCACAGGGCAAGTCCTCTGTCATAGTAGGTACTGTGGTTATTGTTTTTGGTGGTGGTACAGTTACCAGGATGCTGATTTTCTCTGCCATCACACCTGAACAACAGTAGAATAGGCAAAGCTGTACAGAGGGACCCTGGTTCCTGGGGGGTCTAGGCTGCAGGGTGTCCCCTTTCTGAGGATAGGCTGTTACAGGGAACGGGCCAGAGTCCAGACATGCAGACAGAGCGGCTCCAGGAACAGACAGGAAGCAGAGTGTTCCAGGCGAGCGAGCCAGGACAATCCCGTGCAAGCCATATAGGTGTGAAGGAGCAGGCAAGGCAACGGGGAAATATGGAGGTTGAGGCCAATCCCAGGGAGCGATCCTGGCCCGGGGCAGAGGCAGTGGGCTCAGGCTGGGAGGCAGCCCACCTGTACAGTCAGGTAAAAACATCGGATGCTGAAGCAGCAGAGACCGGAGGGGTGGGGAGGAGGGGCAGGCATTTCCCCCAGCTCTGGCCCGTGAATGGCCTCTGCCATAAGAAAGAGGAGGATAAGCCAGCTTGAGGGCTCTGACTCCAGTCTGGCAGAGAACAAAGGTTGCCTCATTCACCTCCTCAAATCAGGCAAGTTCAGATTGGAGCAGACGGTGGCAGAAAAAGCCACAGCCTCTTCCAAAGGCACCAATTTCTCGAAAAATTGAAAAAGACATACAGTCATTTCCCACATAACCTGTGATTCTCCTCTACTTTACATTCGAGATCCACACAGGATCCCAAAAGATTTCTTTCCAGAAACCTCCTTTGCAAGAAGGCAGCTCAGTGGAGCAGGGCATCTGTGGGCTAAAGGCACCAAGGAGATCTTGAGACTGGTTAATTTGAAGCTATTTGCTCCAAATGACAAACTCTGCTGACTCTTCATTTCTTTTTTGGCAACTGAGCATTAACCCGGGAAGGAAATATGAGGTCAATTTTGTGGAAATACCTGATAATGGATTTCTGTTCCCTTGACAAAAACAGAGAAAATTGGAGAAATGCTAATAGGATTCACGGGCTATAAGTAATGACTTAGACTATTTCCACCCTGTTACCATCAGTGAGCAAGCGTGGGAATGCCTACACAGGGCCAGTCAGGCTGTGACCAAAGCCCCTGGAACCAGAGAAAGCTCAGGACTTCCAGAAGGTACCACCCCCACCCTAATCTCCATAGAGGTTGCCTCATTGGGTATAAATAAAGCTTAAACTTAACTGATCAAATTTTGACTCTTCTGCTTCATCATCTTTTCCTCCCCTACATCTTTGTCATTAATGATTTAATGGAATTCATTGATAGCTTATTGGTATTTTATAATTTTTTTCAAATGTCCTTTTCTTTTTAATTGCAGAATATCATGGGAGTGCAAACATTTTGGTTACATATATTGCCTTCGCATCACCTAAGATGGAGCTACAAGTGTGCCCAACCCCCAGACATCATGCACCATACACTTCGGGGGTGAATTTACCCATCTCCCCTCCCCCCACCTGCCTGACACCCTGTGTTATTTCCACATGTGCACATAAATGTTGATCAGTTAGTATCAATTTAATAGTGAGTATATGTGGTGCTTGTTGTTCCATTCTTGTGATACTTCACTTAGAAGAATGGGTTCTAGCTCCATCCTGGGTAATACAAGATGTGTTAGTTCACCATTGTTTTTTGTGCCCGAGTAGTACTCCATGGTATACATATGCCACATTTTATTAATCCACTCATGTATTGATGGACACTTGGGTTGTTTCTACTTCTTTGCAATTGTGAATTGTGCTGCCATGAACATCTGAATGCAGATGTCTTTTTTATAGAATGGCTTTTTTGCCTTTGGGTAGGTGCCCAGTAGTGGGATTGCTGGATCAAATGGTAGTTCTACTCTTAGTTCTTTGAGGTGTCTCCATACTTCTTCCACAGAGGTTGTTTGCAGTCCCACCAGCAGTGTATGAGTGTTCCTGTCTCTCCGCATCCACACCAACATTTGTTGTTTTGGGACTTTTTGATAAAAGCCATTCTCACTGGAGTTAAGTGATCTCTCATTGTGGTTTTGATTTGCATTTCCCTGATGATTAGGGATGTTGAGCATTTTTTCATATGTTTCTTGGCCATTAGTCCCCTCTAAATCTTTTAGAGTAGTTGGATGTGTGTTCACCCCACCCACACCCCCGAGTGGGTCACAGTGATCCTGAAGGTCAGGCACCTCTCACCAGCCAAGCACAACTTCACCACAGCTTGTCACAAAACCAGGCAGGAGTGGATGGAGAGGAGCAACACAGCACAGGCATCCCTCTGTGGCTTTCAGAGATCAGATTTCCTCTCTAGCTCTTCACCCACCCCATTTTACAAAAGTCACTTTCACTGTTGTTTGACATTCCAGACTCAGAAAATTTAAAAAATAGTCCAATTTTCCAAATTTGTTCAGACTCAATTTGAAAATGTGTTTTATATTTGCTCTGCAGGAAGATCAAGACTGAAAAGTACAGTTCTGCTCAGGGATGACAATGTTTCCCTGTGACTCTCCTGTCTATAACACATTGTTGCAACTCAGTTCTGCTCAATACCCCATCACTGAGTATCTATTCCGTGCCAGACACTGGCCCTGTATGAGAGGAATAACCCCAGGGCACTTGCGAGCTAATTAGCAGACAGACACAACACACATCCAACAATGATAAATGCTCTCTTAGAAGTACAAGTTGTCAGCTGCAGTTACAATCTATGGCATTGCCTCAGAACACGGTTCAAAGTGTGTTTGATACGCCAGAGTGTCCAATCTTTCTTTGTGATGTATTACTTCCTGAATGCCCCAACATAAAATAAACTTCGATCTGGTGAATGCCACTTATGGGAACAAAATTTTGAGGAAATGAAATATTAGGTCAGCAAATGCAAAATTAATCAGAAGTTTCAGAAATTAGAGAATACGTTCTAGATACGTACAATATATCCCCAAGTTCTAGAGCTACAGGGCACTTTGTAGAAATGCATTAAATAAACTAAAAAAAAAAAAAAAAAAAAAAAAATCTTAGGTCCCAGATACAGGCCAAACAGGAGGAAAGGTTTAGAAAAGGGTGTGTATCCTCTCTCACTTGAAATATAACCTACAGGGTTGCCTAATTAAACACACACTGAGTTGGAGGGTGCTTGTAAGCCTCATCAGCCCACAAGGGGTAAGCAGATTTGGAGATTGCCTTTCAAGTTTTAATTCACTCTGTTTCCTCTTCTACCCCAATGTTTAAACATTCGTTTCAGAGTTGCATTTCATTGCCTCTGTCTCCCTGATAATTAAATCCTAGAATGTCAAGTCCTTCAAGACCCTTTCAAAAGGGCAATTCTTGGTATTGAAATAAAGGGCTCACAGTGCCCTTTAAGTCTGAACTGCACTGACACACGGGGAATTACCACATCTGCACAGATCAGGTCCCTAAAAGCCAGGTGGGGCCAGGTAGTTCCAACTGCCCTTCTGTCTCTACCCTATAAAAATGCAAACTGGTTCAGGTCCATTAAGCATGAGCTCTGAAATACATCAGGGGAATTTCCTTCATGGCATATGACACTGAGGTTTCATTGCTGTGGCCTCTTCCTGGGACACACAGCCAAACCACATTGTTATTTTCCCATTCAAAAAAAATGTGAATGCATACAGCATGCAACAAGGACACAGACTGTGGGTTACTGCCTAGGAGTGTTAACTTTCCAGGTCCCCTTTGACCTTCTTAATAAAGAGCTACACCAACAGTTTCTCTTGTACGTCTCTCAGTTTGTGGATACTCTCATGGACGTGGCTTGTGTGTCCTCCAAGACTCTGGCCATTGGCCCTGGGCACTTCTGACCCACTTTCAAAGTTTCTCTTTCCTTAAAAACCATAATACCTGTACATAGGGCCTGAGACATTTAACTCAACTGATTGTGTGCATTTGCATTTCAGAAATGGAGTCACTGTGACTCAATTCAAAGCTTAAGGATCTGCAGACAGCTTCTTGTCCTATTTCCAAATGTTTCCTCAATAACACAAGCGACAGAATTAGGCAATGGTGCTGGCTTCGTGGACAATTTCATGTAAAGCATCCTTTAAAAGGTTATTTTAGTTCTCCAATTTACAAAATCATGTGATTAGGAGAAACCCATAAAAATTACATAGATGGATAGTAATGAGTTGCTCGGCAGATAGCAAGAAATATGGGGTTTTTTTTGTTTTGTTTTGTTTTGTTTTTTAAATTAAGACTACCTTCACCAGGGGCTATACTGTGGTTATCATCTGACCGAAAGATTGTGCTTATTTTTGATACTATTTATTTCTATCTTCTTATTCCCTCCAATGAACATGTTTCACTTAAAACTTTTTAAAAACTACAGTGCCCATCACATTTACTCCTACATTAAACAAATCATCACCCTGGCTACAGAGCCGCAGAGAGGAATGGGAGGAATGTGTTCCAAGAAAGCCCTTAGAAAATGATAGCAGGGCGCCTTCCTCTGCAGCAGATTTGTGGATCACAACTAAATGCCAGCCGCCAGGGTGTTCCCCAGTGTGCTTGAGACCATGAGCAAGCGGAGCATGCGGCCCCCACAGAAAGAGGGAAACGTGGCCATGGGAACCTGCTTGCATTTGGAGGGGACAAAGTCATCCGTAGGGGGAGAAAACCTACGTGGGGCCCAGTGGAGACTTTAAAATGCCTTCCTCGGAGGGGCATGGTGGCTCATGCCTGTAATCCTAGCACTCTGGAAGGCCAAGGCGGGAGGATTGCCTGAGCTCAGGAGTTCGAGACCACCCTGCGCAAGAGTGAGATCCCATCTCTACTAAAAATAGAAGAATTAGCCAGGTGTCATGGTGCGCACCTGTAGTCCCAACTACTCGGGAGGCTGAGGCAAGAGGATTGCTTGAACCCAGAAGTTTGAGGTTGCTTGAGCAAGGCTGACGCCACAGCACTCTACTCAAGGCAATGGAGTAAGACTGTCTCAAAAAAAATATAAATCAAAATAGAACAAAATAAAATAAAATGCCATCCTCGGAGTGTGTGGCCTTCTATTTTCCGACTAGAAAGCCTATAGTTGAAAGTGATAGCCCAGGAGGAAACAGAGCTGAGGTACTTCCCTTGACATTTCTGCTAGGAAAAGAAGATTAAAAGCAGAACTTTCAGGAAGAAAACTGCAAAAGCAGAGAGGAATGGTAATTGTGGAGCTAAGAGGAAGTGGTGAAGGGGAATTTGGGCTTCTCTCGCCTGCCAACAGCCACAACTTCCAGCTCCCACCACTCCCACTGTCCCACCCACCTTCACAAATCCTTTCCTTTGGGGCTTTTGCCCCAATGATGCCCTAGTCATTTTGGTTTCAGACCACACCTTCCATTTGGAGACCTCAGGACAATCCTGGGCATTTACTCCCAGTGAGCTTCCTACAGAAACGCACACTAACATGCTGGAAAGCAAGAAGCACGCACAGGAAGAAGCTTGTTTCTCAGCCAGCTAGGATCTGTCCCTTGCAAAAGTGCTGGACCTTAGGAAAAACATGAATTATGATTTGCCAGGAAAAAAATGCATCTGCAGGAACAAGTCTGTCAGCTGACTGCAAACTACTGCACCAAGATAACAAACGTGTGCCCCCGCCAGAGACCCAAGCAGCTCACACAAGTGGGGACACAGGATTCCTCAGCTACAGAAAGGCACCGCGACGTGGCTGCAAGAATATGTGCCTCGATTCCTAGGTAAAAGGTAGTTTGCTTTCTACCAGTTCATTTAAAAAATATTTTTTTGTCTGTATCTTTTTATTTAATAGGTAACTATATGGTTTAGACCCGATCAAGGAAAAAGTCATTCTGTAGTTTTAAGCCAAAATATCAAATGGAAAATAGGCACTCATTTAACATAAGTAACTTTATCATTTCAGAGACATCCTATCCTCGCTTTGTATTTTAGCTGAACGGAAGGAAAAAAGCAGCATCAAAGCGATGCCCCCACCGCTCCTGGAAGCGAGCAAGAAGGTGTTACTAAACGGAGAACCATTTCTGTCAAACACATTTTCAGGGAAAAGGAGCTATCAGCAAGGAGAGAGAACTTCAGAAAAGATATTAGTCACATAAAAACTGCTCAGAGCAGAGCAAAGATGGGTACGTGTTTTTTTTTTTTTTTTAAGTACAAATAAAATTTCATTCTGCTCTTAAAAAAGCACTACAGCAGGTACTATTTGTTATAGGGTTCTTTTTCTGCAAAATAACATGTTTGCTCAGCTAAAGTGAAATGCTATTCAAGCATTTTGCTCACAATGAAAACTAAGATATCATTTAGTCAGAAGTCCTCCTTTACAGATGAAGAAACTGAGGCAGCTTACCTTAAATCAACCAGCAATGTCACACTGTGTTTCATCACTGCTTAGATTAGCCACATGAAATCTGGTTATGTAACACGAAATGAGAGTATTCTTGGCATTACCCTGTTCCAACGCTCCAGTATCCCTGAGATTTAACTGCTCAACACAAGAGGACGACGCACCATGCTACGGCCTAAATGAGAGTTTGTAAGGCACTGTACAAACTAAAAGACCTTCCCACACAACCTCCTATGAACAGGGCAAGATGTGTGGTCATCCCTCTCTAAGATGCTCAAAGAAAGAGGAAATGAAGAGGTTGCTAAACAGACCACCACTTCTGGCAAGCGTGTTTTCAGGGAAATGGAACTACCAAGCAAACAATTCTACATTGTAGGTTCTGTTTGAATGTTAGCATAGTTTTGCTTTCAATGTTAAAGTTTCTTGCTATGATGAAAAAATGAATCATTCCACAGTATCAAATGCTAGTCTCAAACTGAGGGCATGAGTAAGTTAAGTCTTTTTTTATGTGGGAAGAGGTCACAATTCAAATCTCCACACAGACTTCTTTCCTTGACCCCAGTGGGAAGGAATTCACGTGCCAAATGCTTTTACTGCTAATGTCTGTACCACTCCAGATACTACTTGCATCCTATAACCTGAGGAGAAGTGGAAATAAGGTCCACTTTATTTAAAAGCTAAGTTTCGGGCCAGGCATGGTGGCTCATGCCCATAATCCTAACACTCTGAGATGCCCAGGCAGGAGGATCACTTGAGGCCAGGAATTTGAGACCAGCCTGAGCAAGAACGAGACCCCGTCTCTACAAAAAAAACAGGAAAATTAGCCAGGCGTGGTGGCACATGCCTATTGTCCCAGCTACTTGGGAGGCTACAGCAAGAGTATTGCTTGAGCCCAGGAGTTTTGAGGCTGCAGTGAGCTATGATGACTCCACTGCACTCTAGCTGGGGTGACAGAGCGAGACTCTGCCTCAAAAGAAAAAAAAAAAAGCTGAAGTTCTAAATTCTTGTGCTTTGAACCAAAAATTTAATAAAGAAAACAATGTTGTCTAGATTTTATATAGAATACTTATCAATTCTCTATGGCACAGAATTCCATCTTTAATTATCTTTAATGGTTTGGTGTGGCCAAATTACAGTAAATGATATTTTTCCAAGAAGTTGGTCCTGTTTTGAGGTCAGGAAAAAAGCACATGGGAGGGAGGAAAGCGCTACTTGTCGTTCAACAGGAAACACTTTCCAAAGTAACTCAGACCCCACCTTAGCTCCACAAGCAAGGACCCAGAAGCCCAAAGAGGGCTTCCCACGGCCCGTGGCTCGTGAATGGCGCACGTGGACTTGAACACGGGGCTCCCCAGAGCCAGCTTCAAGCTCTTTCAGCTGGGACCGACCTGTACTTCTCTCAGCTCAGCTTCCCCCAGATGCCTCCTGTACCCACACACACACACTCTGTCCACATGGGCAGTTCACGTTCCAAAACTTCATTCACTGACTAGAGAAAGAAGGTGCAGGGCTTCCAGACTGAGCAGATTCAGATCCACCCTTATGCTTCAAGATAGTTCAGCAACGACTCATAATCCTCAGTATATGGCTCGGCACACAGCAGCTACATGACAGAGTGGCTGCTGGTGCGCTCAGATGTGAAACACTGATCCTCTGGGTTTCTTCTCCACATAACAGAATTAAGAACGATTTCCCGTTTCAGAGAACTATACAGCCCTACAGCAGAAAAACGTTTGACTTACTGCTGAGATTACATTAGCTATACAAACTGAGTTCATCTACATGAAGAAAAAGCCTTTTCTTTTTTAGTGTCGACGCTTACACAATAATAAAAAAAAAAAAGTGCATAGAAACAAATACCTCCAAGAAGAATTTTAAATGTTACTGGGCTCAACAAATTTCCTTGCTTGGGTGGAAAGAGATCATGAAATGGAGACAGTTGTGCCCTAGAATCAAAGCTACCTTTGTTTATAACCAATACCAACTTTTCTCTCTCTACAGATCTACTGTTAAAGTTCTAGTGTGTCAGTTGCCACATTTCCTCCAGATATACTATTAGGGTAAGTCAAACTTAAGAATTATCCAGTAATAATGATTTCTCAGGGAAGCCTTGAAATAAAGTTCTCTTTCCAACAGAACAAATCTTGTGTAGGAAACAGCTCACAGGACCAAAGTTCTGGACAGACATAAAAGAAAAAATATTAGTCCTCTGTATTCTGCAAACGATAAGTTGTGGTTGTTAAGGCAGTGGGCGGGCCATTCATGCATGCATTCATTTAAGTTATTGGTTATGTTACTGCTGAAGAAACAAACTGTTTCTGCCAAGAAAAACAAAATCCTTCAACCTCTTTTTATTTAATTAAAAAAACTGAAAGACAAAATTATAAAATTCTAGAAGATAATACCATAGAATAAAATCTAGATGACCCTGGGTTTGGCAATTAACTTTTCAGATACAATACCAAAGGCATAATCCATGA
Source organism: Eulemur rufifrons (assembly GCF_041146395.1). Lineage (NCBI taxonomy): Eukaryota > Metazoa > Chordata > Mammalia > Primates > Lemuridae > Eulemur > Eulemur rufifrons. Next base: position 45,178,863 of record NC_090991.1, read on the forward strand.
AATAATTGATAAGCTGTACTTCATTACAATTAAAAACTTATGCTCAGGGGCAGGGGGAGGAAAAGGAGAGGGGGAAAAAAAAAACTTATGCTCTACAAAAGACACTGTCAAGAGAATGAGAAGACAAGTTACAAACGTGGAGAAAATATTTGCAAAAAATATATCTGATAAAGGATTTTTACCTAAAATGTATAAAGAACCCTTAAAATTCAACAAGAAAACAAATAACCTGATTGAAAAATGAGCTAAAGACCCGAAGAGACACTCCACCAAAGAAGATATATAGGTGGCAAATAAGCATATCAAAGATGCTCAACCTCATATGTCACTAGGGAATTGTAAATTAAAACAACAGTGAGATACCACTACACACATATTAGAATGGCCAAAATCCAAAGCACTAACACCACCAAATGCTAGTGTGGATGTGGAGCAACAGGAACTCTCATTCATTGCTGATACGAATGCAAAATGGTACAGCCACTTTGGAAGACAGTTCGGCAGTTTCTTACAACACTAAACATATTCTTACCATATGACCCAACAGTTGTACTGGGTCATGTATTTACTCAAATGAGTTGAAAACTCGTGTCCACATGAAAACCTGCATGTGGATGTTTATAGAAGCTTTACTCATACTTGCCCAAACTTGCAAGCAACCAAGATGCCCTTCAATAGGTGAATGGATAAACTGTGGTATATTGAGATAATGGATTATTATGTAGCACCAAAAATGAATGATCTATCAAGCCACGAAAAGGCACTGAAAAACTTAAACGTGTATTACTACTAAGTGAAATAAACCAGTCTAAAAAGGCAGAACTATGGAGACAATAGAAGATTCAGTGGTTTCCAGGGGTTGGGCAGAAGGAAGAATAGGTGAGGTACAGGGGATTTTTAGTGCAGTAAAAATACTCTGTATGATACTATAATGATGGAAACACATCATTATACATTTGTCAAAACCCATAAAATATACAAGAGCAAGAACCCTAACGTAAACTATAGACTTTGGATGATAATATACATCAATGTGGGTTCATCAGTTGTAATAAACATACCACTCTGGTGAGGGGTATTGATCATTGGAGAAACTGTGTGTGCACAGAGGAAGGAGATATTAATATATAGGAAATCTCTGTACTCTCTGCTCAATTTTTCTGTGAGCCTAAAACTGCTCAAAAAAAAAAAAAAGTAGTCTGTTAAAAAAACAAAACACTACAAAACCTTAAGGCTAAGAATTTAAACATACACCACCTAATTCCTGAGTAGTCAACAGGCTTGCTCAGTTAACTCACATGGTTCAAGGGACTTATCTGGCCACTTACACTGGGGCCAGGTGGAGGGGGTGAGCTGGGCAGGAGGTGGTGTCAAAAGGCATGGCAGCGGTTTCTGAGGCTTCTGAGGTCTCTTTTCCTGTTCACAAAGAAAGGACGAGGTGGGAGCTCCAAGGCCGAGGTGGGGTCCACAACTCTATCCAGCACCAGCTGCCAGTCAGCGACTCATAAATACATGTGTGTGTGTGTGTGTGTGTGTGTATGTGTGTGGTTCGTGTGTGTCTGCATAATTCTTCCTTTGCCTCCTACAGTTAATATTTTCTGGGCTATACTGACAGTAAACCTCTGGGCTACTTTTAGTAAGAGATTTTTTTCTGGAGGAAGACATTTTATTCCTCTACAGGGATGACATACTCAACATTTTTATAGAAAGCAGAAACTGTAGGTGGTAGGTAGAAGTGTTTGTGTTCTTGCAAATCGCCTCTAAAGAAGCTGCCGTCATTGGTGGGGAAAACCTATATCACAGCTTATAAAAGAAGTATCCTGAAAGGGACATGAGAACTATTTATGTGCTTCAGTAAATTAAAGATGACAGTTGGTGTCTTTTATCTATTCTGAGAATGAAACAAATTGATGTAATGAAGATGTTTACAGAAACTACAGGTATGGTTGTAAAAATACATAAATACCCTCCTTTCCTATGTAACAAGATATTCAAGTATTAGAAAATAGAATGCCTACAGAGGAACTAATTATCACGTTAAGGCAAACATTAGCTATTGGATGCCTTTTCCTCTTCTCTCATGAAGCCGAACCATCACTGGATCGGCAGCTCCGCCGGCTGCTTCTTGGAAAGATGACCCCTCTGTGGTGCTTTCTAGCCTCACATTTCCCCTTTGCGCCCTGGATAGAAGCTGTTTCATAAGAAAATGAAACAATGAGGAGGAAATTATTATTGACAAACCGGATTTGGCCTTATGCGCTTATCTTAGAACAGCAAAGCACCAGCCAGCCTCCATCCACTGCAGGAATTCACCTGCCCATCTCACGTTCAAACAGAGGGAAGCAGACCCAGCGTTTAGAGAACACATTACACACCCTCTGCCCACACCCAAGGTCTCATTTTAGAAGTAACGAAAATATAGATTCAAAAAAAAAAAAAAAAAAAAAAAACTAAAAACTGTTCATGGAAAATAAACACCCCAATGACACCCCATAGAACCATCCTCAGCAGTTGAACTCCAGTCACCTCACAGCGCACCTGTCATCACAGGGGCCAGTTACTTAACCCTTCAGTTGCCAATTAACTCATGAGCCACCACAAAGCCCACAATATGCTTCTATGTCAAGAAGGTTCTCAGGTCAATGGTCTTCAGTATCTACTATCATAATATAAACCTAAGTGCCCAGTGGATATTGTTTTCTATTACAAATTGAACTTTGGATACAGTTCCCCCCCAAAATTTTTTTTATCAGTTTTGCTACTTATTGTCTATCTATCATGTGAGCTCTCTGAACTTCAATCACTACATCACAAAATGGGCATAAAAAGCAATTAGGGCAGTTATTACAGCATGGGAATTTGAGGTCATGATATCCGAAATTGTTCACCACGACTCATGTGACCCTGGCACTCCACTGTAGAACATCTCACTGTTGCTAATGATTACATACCTATTCTTAAATGTGCTGATAACATATGCCGGTTAAGCTGAGGCTGATCAAAACAAGTCTGGAAGAAGTCTGGTTGGAAGAGTATTTTTTTTCCATACAGATAATATGTTAGCAAGTTGAGTGTTTAATTTGGCACATGACCTTTGGATGTGCTTTTCTAAGGAACAAACAGACATAACAAGACAATCTCAGAGAAGACTCCACATATTATGTTTTATCATCCTGTGTCTGTGATAAACCTCTGAGATAAGAGCTGGGACATGCGAGGTCTTCAGCCGCTGCTTTGCTAATCTTACCATTTCCCGCACGTCAAATCCTGGGGATGTTGTTCTGATTTCACAGCAAAGTAGGTATCAGAGCCCGGTGGTTTGCCCCCATCAGCTGGAAGGTTGGCACAAAACCCAGCAACAACGTTCAAAGGTGCAATTCAGCTGGTTCTCCAAAGCCTTAGCAGAATGGACCATTTGGAGGGCAAGATGAGGTTTTGTCCCTCTAAACCTTAATGAGCACCGGATGCCAGCTATGGAGTGATTTTATAGCCCTCCCCATCTGGAATGCAGCAATTCAAAAGAATAAAAATACACAAAACACAAAAAATAGTTTGAGAGATGGGGAGGTAAGGGGGGGAATGGATTGGGCTCAGAAGGAGTGGCATGCCTTAGCTTACCCACCCTCGATGTTATGCTGTTTTTTTTTTCTCTCTCTCTCAAACACAAACCCTTTCACATACTTTGAGCATTTAAACTGCATAAAACCTGAAGGAGCTTTTTTTAAAAAATTAATTATATAGTGATAGAACCATGACTTCAGCCACATGGACCCTAAATGTATGCGCACACACAACCCACACACCACATTCAAGAATCTCTCCTGGGTATTTCTAAGCCCACAACCAATGACCTTCATAGATTTCATACATAGAATTCATTACCTCACTTGATAATTGAAGCTAAGAATGCCCACACCTTTAGACTTAAACTCAGAAAAAAAAACCATTACAACTCCGTAGGCCTCCTATTTCAAAAACTGTGTGGGAAATGAGCAGAAAGCCAAGGTTAATTTTAAAAAAAAAAAGGAACTTTGCAAGAAAGGCTTGCATTCAGCGAGCGGGATGGAAAACCTGCTTTCATGAATGATTCATCCTTAGAGACGGCGGATGGATTACTCAAGGCTGATGCGGCCCTTCCTGCACATGTAACACTGACAAACGCCACCCGGCAGGCCACATGCTCTCTCACATGGAAGCACTGAAATATAAAAAAGTCAGGAAACAGGTAGACAACGATACTTACCCACTGAAAGAAAAATAATAACAATGCTCCAAATAATTTATTGCGTAAAAGCACTCTCAGTAGAGTCAGATCAATAAACACAGGAAAGATAAACAGAAAAACCTCCCAGCCTACAACCGTGCGTGTCTCCTGGCCTCATAATGTCAAAAAGGAAGAACTGGACGCAGAAGTTAGCATTGTAATTGAGCAAAATCTCATTTCCCTAGCACCATTAGAGAACAAAGTGTTCCATCAGCGAGGAATTTTCCAGAAAATAGAAACATGTCCTGCACCTACCAAAACTTTAAGAAAGAATTCTAACCATTGATATGTTTTAGAGTATTGTATACTTTTTCGCCTTCTTTAACAGGAGGTACAGAACCTAATTTGATCTTTCAGTGAGTCCTTATTGCACTGTTTCTTGGTTACAACATCTCCATGTGCTATTCAGTGATTCTGTTAGTCATGTTGCCTCCCGTCATTATCCAAGTGTCCACACAGAGCAGTGGGGAAGCTTCGAAGACAAGCAAACCTAGGTTCCAATCCCAACTCCACTACCTCGTAGCAGGGTCAACTTAAGCAAGTCACCTTACCTCCCCCCTGAGCCTTTACTTCCCCCCACCTGTAAATTGAGAATAACATGGACCATGTCAAGTGGCTGGGACACAGTCAGCAATTTTAACAAATGTTACCTCTCTCCTACCTGCTTCTTCCCTTTACTTTCTCCAACCTGATGTACTGGGAAAGTCTGTAGCCAAATGTGTAAGGAATATTATGATAAAATAATTTTCAAAACATTCTGAAAGGTTCTCAAAGGCAACCCTAGCAGTGTAGAATATTAGGGGTCTTAAGGCAGCTCTTTCTAGTGCTCAGTTTCTGTTTAACTCGAGCCTAGGCTCTGTTCCAGACAGTCGCAGACTTCTTTGTGCCCCGTCAGCGTTTTAGATATAACTTTATTCCAGTGGCCTACATAGAAAGCAGATTAACTCACACAGCAACCACGGGGTCCTGACAAAAGAAGGGATGCCTCGCTGGCTGATTCTGCAAAACAGACTTTCGTGTGTTAATCACAGCTCAACTTTTCAAATTTAGAATCAGTATACCCCCACACCAAGTAGTTTAGAGCTCTTAGGCTGCCTAGTTTTGGAAATCGCTACTTTCACGACACGACTTTGGGAACATTATATGATTTACATCAGGCTTGCTCCAAACCAACTTGACAGGTGAAAGATGACAGAGAATCTCACACACGAGAAGAGCCTGAGAGGATATCAGACCTCATTCCTTCACTCTGTGAAGATGAATGTCACAGATGAGTCCAGTAGGTGACCCAGCAGCTCACTCGGCTAGTTGATGACAATGGCTCACGGTGAGCCAGACGTGGTGCTCATTGCTCCATGTGCACCTTACGTGGTCAACAGTGCTGTTATTCATACCACCACCACCTGCCTCAGAGAGGCACAAGCCAAGCCTCAACGATTTGGAAGAACGCAGCCATCCAGGTCTCCTAGACTCTACAACCTCCCCTCCCCGCCACTAAGAAACCCCACACGTCTCTTCACTCCAAACAGCCAGGTAGTTTGGCACAAGTATGTACTATTCTCCTGCTCCACCTGGGCCCCCAATACTCGGCTAAAAACTCACCTGTTCTCTCGAACAAATTCCAAAAGTATTGGCAAGAATTCAAGAGGATTCCAAGACGACTCTACCCCTTAAATTCTTATTGAAGTGTTCAATCACTCTGCCGTGATCACTCCAGGCAAATAACTTTTCCATCCTAGCAAGCCAAGCACCCTCCCCTCAGCCGTGCAGGTGGAAGCCATGGGCATTCACGGCACACCTGGAATCACGAAGTCCGCCTCAACTAGCTGAACAACTCAGCTGTGATTTCCCCGACTCTGCTTTCCTTTTAGTATTAGAAAGCTCTTCCTCCAAGGCTAGTGTGTGCGCCTCAGTGGAACAGGCACAGGTGTGGCTCGGTACCACCCGGCTCAAGCCGTTCCGTGCCCTGGACCAGCGTCTGAGAATCCAGGGTGTAGAAGGGATTTTCTGGCCTTTGTCTTACTCTTCTTCCACTTCATCCATCCACTTGCCTCTACATCAGCCCCAAATTGTCTTGAACAGCAGAAAAGCAAGCTGGAAGCTAGCAGAGAACCTGTGTGTGGAAGCCGGCCCAGTGGATGACAATTTTAAAGTCTAGATGCTCAAGACTTTCAGGGACCCATCCTCAATCCACTGCTGAGAACAACCTGGCAGGGTGTCACAGCTGGGCAGGATCTCTCACGTTCTCAACAACAGCCTCCTACAGAACCTTGGACAGGAAGGAAGACTAGAATAGGGCACTCACAGCTCTCAAACTAGGGGTGGACAAGAGGAACTTTACAATGCGCAGCAGTGAGTACCCCCATTTAATTTAAAAAGTAAGCAAAGACGACTCAGACGTACGATGAGGCTGCCACAACAAAAAAAGTGCCACAAACTGGGTGGCTTAGAAAACAGGACTTTATTCTCCCAAGTCCCAGAGGACAAAAGTCTGCAATCGAGGCGCTAGTAGGGCTGGTTCCTTCCCGAGGCTCCGAGGGACAATCTTCCACGTCTCTCTCCTCTGATTCCTGGTGGCTCCTGGCAGTCCCTGTGTTCCTTGGCTGGCAGATGCCTCACTTCAATCGTGGCCTCCATCGTCTCGTGGCTTCTTCCTGTGTATCTCCTTCTGTCTCCATGTGGCCACTTACAGGGACAGCAGTCAGGAGAGACTTAGGGCCCACTCTAATCTATTAGGACCTCACCTTAACTAACTACATCTACAAAGACCCTATTTCCAAGTAAGGTCAGGTTCTGAGGCTCCAAGTGAACATGGATTTTGGGGAGATCATGTTCAACCCAGTGCAGGGAGAAACCAGAAAAAAAGAAGCAAATAAGTGAGTGTAGCTGGACCTACAGCATAAGAGGTTTATTATGAACTTCTCACTCCCTACTCAGACATTCACTTACAGATGAAGAAAAGAGCAGAAAGAAGTTTCCTCCCATCCCTGAGTTCTTAGATACTAAGCAGAAGAAAAACCATGCAGGTAAGATCCCAGTTAATCAAAACGCCTCAGCAGGGGCTTTTTATCTAAATCCACTAAGATGGATGGGAAGGTTTGGCACAGCCAGACTTTCGTCGCCTTTAAAAGTTGATCAGTGTTTAAGGAATCAAAGAGATTCAGACAATTTTTAAGGAATCTGGAATGATAAATGATGACTATATATCCTACGGGCTCACTGATACTTCTGCATTTCACATCACTTTCCTGGCAGCTCTTTGTTCAAAATGCTTCCAGGGGACGCTTTTTCTCATAGCATCAACATAAACGGTTGTCCTCTCTATCTGAAAACTCAGCACTCCTGGCGATGGTAAGGCGTCTGTGTAGCCTAAGGGCACTTTATTTTTTCAAGCACATTTGTGAAGTGTGTGGGGAGCCCACTGAAATTAATGACCTTTTCTTGCCAAAAAGAACTGGGCTCCAAATTTGCTCCTGTATTGCCAAATAGTGTGAATGAAGTCAGTTCGTGAAGAAAATAAGAACATTCCAAAGGAGAAGTTGAACACGGGCAGTCCTTGACTTAATTATGCCGATCTAAAGACAGTTCATGTGGGAAAAATCAGCCCAGACCTGTGGCTGAGCCAACCACAGACCCCTCCTCCCTCCAGGCACCCCTCAACAGCACTTCTCTGCCCTCTCTCGGCACACACCCACCCCCCAACTTCCACCTTCCCTTTACAAATCCCACTCCAGCCTGGGCCCTAACCTGGGCCCTTCCCTCCCGTGGCCAGGCACCCCCTTGCCTGCAGGCAGCAGGGAAGGAGAATGGGAAAGGAATCCCGCCCCCCACAAGAAGCTCCCCTGCCTCGGGGCTTGGCTGCCTTCACAACCTTAAACCCACCCAGATCCTACCTTCTCCAACCCCAAATACTGAAAATCTGAGTTTTCTTCTACAAAAGAAAAGAAGGTTGAACATTTACCCCTAGAGTTCATGACACTTGGTCTTTCCTGTTAACTTGGTGTGTCACCCATGTTCAACTGCATTTGCCACTACTGACGCACTGCCCACCTGGGACTGGCAGCCCCCAACTGCTTTCCCTCGGAAGCCCGTGCACTGCCTGGGCGGTCTGCAGGGCCTTAGCACCTACTACAGCTGCCATGTGCAAGTGACTTCCCCAGGGAGCGGGGCGGGGGGGGGGGGGGCCTGGCTCAGCCAACACAAACTGTAATTGAAGCTGAATGCAATTAATTGTATAATTTTGAGTCATTTCAGATTAATTCTGCTAAAATCACAACATGAAACTAGGGCATGAGGAAGAATTGTTTTCGGAAAGAAACCAGACGTAAATAAAGGCTCCATAAGCACTGGGTTCACATCCGATTCTGACAGCTAAGCAGGAGAATGACTGAGGTTATCGATAAATAGAACAATTTAGCCCAAATACATAGAGATCGTAGCCCACAATAAAAAGCCTGGATGCCCCTGCTATTGGATCTGGAAAAAACTAAGGTATTTTGACTCCTACCTAAGCTAGTCAGTCACATTCAAAACCTCAAGACGACACATGTTGACATCAGGGAGAGAAAAGCTGAGGGAAACTGGTGAGACCAATTTTAGTCAGAATAGAAGAAAACCCAGGAGAGTCACAGGAGCCCTACCCTGACCTGCTTCCCAGTGACATTCTGCGTTTAATCCATTTCGATCCAAGGCAGACGACGGCAGTGCCAAGGGAAGCAGCAGACCAAAGCTAGAGATCACGGGAACAATGAACGGGGCGACTGTGCAGCGTCACGTGATGGTACATGAGTCTGGTTCCAAGTCCTTCCCGGGGTCCCTTCCAGCCCCCAATCCCTGCCTTACCCCAGAGCCTCTGCCCCAAGACATGGGATCCATCTTCAGTGGCTTCAAGCTTGGGGCATTTCCACGTCCGCGACCACCTGGTCCACGGGAAGCGAGGGGAAGGAGGACTTCCTGTTCCATTCCCCAGGCCAGGAGGAGGGAAAAACGTTCTTGCTTTTCCAGACAGGACTCCTAAATGCCTCTAACCCTACAGACGTGGTTAGACAGGACAGGTGGCACAACGTGATACTCAACAAGCACCGTGGGGGTTCAAATAGGCCCCTGTGGTTTAAGACCTCCGCCATTATAAACCTCATCATTTCTAAGGGACAATTATGTTTGTGACCCAGTCACTGCAGAAATGAACTTCCAGAGCCCATTTATGGGTTTCGTGGGCACGGTTTTAACCAGAGGTACACAGGCCCCATTCCTGAAGGTTTCAACACGACAGGAAAAATTAGAGCTGCTTCATATCAAGTGTCAAAAACACTCCTCGGGGTTCTTGGAATGCAAAATGTTTCAAGAGGAAATAGAAACCTCAAGATAAATTTGGGCAGTTCCTTATTCCTGCCATACACAGCTGTGCTTCCCCCGCCTCACCATACTTCTCCCCTAGTTCTGTCTTCCTGTCACACCTTGCAAGAACAGATCACCCTTTCCAGAAGCACCCAAATAGAAGGCTCCGGAAACACCTGTGCTGCACTTGGATTCTGGGGCTCCCACTCCAGTCCTATCTGAGGCCTGGCTCTTTGGCAAGTGCTGCATGAGCTGTGAGGAAGAGATGAAGACTTCAACGAGGTCATCGCAGGCATCCAAATAAAGAGAAGGCAACAGCGGTGCAGACACTTCTCTGGACAAAATGAAGCCATCAGCAGGATTTTCAGCAAGTCGAATCATCCAGGTCCCGTGGACTGGAGGATCACCCGATGCCTCCATTTGCTCGGTCAGTTTGCAAGTGCCCTGCTCCTCGGAGGGGCCGTCAGCGACTTCATATAAATGAGGGAAGTGCACTGCAAAATGAAACATCTGCTGGCGGCTGTGACAGAGGAAGCCCTAATCTGATTTACTTCCTGGCAATGTCCTGCTTTCAATCCAATTTTCTGGACAGTTAGATTGAGACGGAATCAAAATGGTATTTGCCAGGAGCAAAAGAAAGATATTTCTGTCCCTTGGCCTTTGTCTTTATTAGAGATCACCCTAGAGTTAGCCAAACTATACAGGAAACCCAAGGTTCAGGAAATGACTTTGCTTTGGTGCCTTTGGTGCAGGCTGTAGCTGTGGGCAGCACTGTGCACGGGAAGCCAGGCCTTCCTGGGTCTGTCCCGCACCTCTCCATCCCCGCCCCGCACCCCTGCCCTGCCGACCCATGACCCATCGGAAGGCTTCACTGTCCAGGCTCTTGAAAGAAAAAGCAAGTACAAATATGAACGAAGGACAACTACTCACCCAAAATACTTGTTCGACCCTCAAACATTGTTAGAACCTGAAAATGACAATCTCTCCACTCATACGGACATGTTCTAATCAGGAAAAACTGAAGCTCACATCATTCTGTGAAGTAACAAAATTTCACTCATATATAGCCTGTGTGTTATCAAAGCCGATAAAAGCCAAAATACAGTAACAATTTAAAAGTATCTTTCACTGAACTTGTCTCAAGTAAAAAGTATTTCCAATTCTGTATTTTAAAGTTTTTTGAAGTTAAATAGTCCTTGATACGAACTTCTGCTATATGAGATCATTAGAATCTCCCCCTATAGATCAAGTCTGAAAAACACCCAATAGGCCTAGTTTAAGTATTGAGAGGATTTCATATGTGGCTTCACCACATCAGCATATATACTTTGTTTCCTTCTAAAGGTGAATATCAATGTCCAATTTTCTAAATTTCATCATTTTAAATGAATCTATCGCTTGGTTCATGAACTGAAGAATCAAAGAAAGAACAGAGAACCACAGAACATACTCACTTTGTGGATCACCTGAAATACACCAATTCTTTTCTTCCAGTTGCTAAATACTTGAAGACAACAGAGAGAGAGTGGGTCACACTACTTTCAGCCAAGTTTTAAAACTTCACCCAGTAGGAAACCCCTGTGTCACTGTTCTAAACAGAGCTATTTTCATCAAAAGTTACAATGAAAAAACCAAAATGTTTTACTAGTTGCATCGGTTAGTGGTTTTAATACATAATTCAGCATGATATAAGGCAAATATACTACAGTACAGAAGCCCATTACTGGATAACCGAAATATCAGATCATCATCAGCGAGGACCAGCTCATGCACCGACTACTTTATGTGAAAGGAGATGCCTACCCTTCCCCAAAACTTCCCATGCAAAGAGAGTGTTAAGCGTGTAGATGAAAGTCATCTTAGTTAATAACTAGTTCACTAGAGAGAAATGCCACCTGCTCTGGGGCACTTTTCCAACTGCAAGCTTTCTGTTTCCTTCGGTGCCTCCTTTGTCCTGGGGTTTGTATGTTCATCTCCATCTCACCTCGCCGGAAGCCTCCCTGTAGACTGAGCACACTCCTACCACACACCTGTCAGACATTGGCCTTCCGAAGGTTCAGAGGATGGGAACCAGCATTCATTCAAGCAACTCTACGTGAAGGCATTTTTACCAGTCTTGTTTTATTTAACACTCAGCACTAACCCTCTGGGGTACTATTATTCTTACTTTCAGGAAAGGAGATTGTGACTCAGATGGATTTGGCCTCTCCTCCAGCACGCTGCTCCAATCCTTGCGGATTGGGGGGGGGGGGGGGGGGGGGCCCTGCTCTGTTCCGTGAGCCTCACTTAGCTGTTCCATCACTAGTATCTCGCTCTCCTGAACATGACGTCTTTGCAGGCCCAGCACGATTTCTGGAATACAACAGGAACTGCACTCGGTAAGTGACTATTGTCTGGATTAATACCTTGTCGAAGGTCACCCAGTTAGTACGGGATAAAAATGTAATTCCAAAGCCTCTATTCTTTCCAATGAAATTCTGCCAAGGTTATAAACAATGCTTTATAAAACAAAAAAACACCTCCGCTCCCCAAAGGGAACTTCCTTGGAAATGAAAATGAAACAACAAATCGCTCTTTAAAAACGATCAATAAATGAGTACAATACACGCCGCCTCGAAACCGAAGCTCCTTGCAACAAAAAATGCACTGCTTGCATCTGCGGGCAGCCCTAAGCATTCAACAACGGTGGGAGACTTCATTCCTTCTTCCCCTGCCACCACCCTCCACCGTTTCCTCTTGTGCACAGCATGCTGGGGTACGCAACATGCTGTACGCAGTTGAAAACAATAACGGCAACAGCCCCAGACCTAGAAGAAAGCTTCTTGCCCTCGTCTATTTAGTCCCTCACGTGGGCACTTGATCTTCTAATAGAACTTACAGAAGTAGCAGCTTCAGACACGGGTGCCTTTTCTCCAGACTACACTGTACTTGACTAATGGACAAGGAACTTTTTTGCATTTAGCACTATGCTGGGGGCATAGAAGGTGAGCTACTGAGGAAGCAAAAACAAGGTTGAGGATGTGTTTGCTGACTGGGCAAAGAGGTTCAATTCAAAGAACATAAGATCAGTGTTCAGTTTATTTACTACTTTATAGATAATGCTTTAAAAAAAAAAATAAAGGCAATATGGCTAAGGAGTTACAAGAAAAACACCTCAATTTCTCTATCTATCCATTCTCTTTAAAGCTCATACAACATTTTTTTTTTTTTTAAAGTTCAGAGTTTTTCAAACTTGGGATACCCCTACTTCAAAATGCTATGAGCAATATGAAAAAGTTGTTGAACAAAACTGACAGATGCAGTAAGTTTAAAAAGCTCTTAGATTTTTTTTTCAAGCCAGATCTCTCTTCTACCTGTCCAGAGAGGCATCATATGATAACGTTAGATTCATCTCACTTTTCAAAAGCACATTTTGGGGGGTAAAATTGTATGAATATTTATTTTCACTGACTACTTAAAGGGATTTGTGATGTTGTTGAATTTTTGTTTGGTTTGGTATAAATAAAATTCTATGCCAAGAGCCAGGGAAACCCACAGTGAATTCTTTTGAAGGTATAAACTTTTCTTCCAAGTTGAATAATGTGCTCCTAATGTATTTGATAACTAAATTTGGATTTTTGTGCAACTAATTTTTAAAATAAAGGGTAGGTGCAGATAGACACACAGAGTATTTCTAAAGATTACAGGCATTTACCAGGCTGTGAGTTTCTTCCCCACTTGTCACCCTCACTACACACAGCAGTTCAATGGCAATGAGCCCAGCAGGGCTCGGCGATCACAGTGCAGCCGAAATGACACACTGATGTCCATCGGGCACCTTGAGTTCCAAAACTAACTTTCAGCTTTTACCAAGCTCCAAAGCAGCAAAATTCACCGTTCCCTTTAACAGATCTTGTTTTTTGCAATACCACATTTATTTATGACAAAAATGACTAATGATCCACATTATCTTAAAGTTTAGAAGTACAAAGTGCACACTATGATACCAACAAAGTAACAGCATGATATCAGCTTGTTAGAAAAAAGGGCACAAAACAAACAGAACACAAAGGCCACCTTTTACCGCGATTTCATTCTGAAGAACCTAAGCTTTCCAGTGTAACTCAAAGGTTTAACTCAGTTTGATCCGTTCACTTTCACTGAGTGCCTTTCTCTACCCTACAGACACAAAGGTGAATAAGGCAGCCTTACCTGTGGATGCCCCACCGCCCAGCAGAGGCAGAAAAATAACCAGATACCTCCACGACACTAGGCGCGCACACAGGATGCTTTGGAAAATAGGCACAGAAGAGCCTAGTTCTGCCTAGGAATTGGGGGCACTTGAGTTTGTTCTTAAACAAGACCTCCAGTGAACAAAAGCAGAAAGGGCATCCCAGAAAGAGGGTGCCCAGAGGTGAGGGGGCAGCTGCACGGCTACCGGTGAAACTCAGAAGAGAGGCGGTGGGGATAGAGCACAAAGGGCCAAGGGTACCCTGGAGGCTGCTGGGGGAAACCAACTTTGATGACAGGATCCTGGACGCTGAAGGGAGCTTGGAGATGGTCACATTTGGCAGTTTGAGTAAAGGTTTACCATGTTCAGAGGCAGAGTCTCCAGGTCTCCTAAATTCAGTGCATTACAAACACATATCATCCATGCTGCCTCTCCTTTTAACAACTCACGCCTCCAGTTAACCTGTACTTTAGCAAGAGAATGCCTTTCCTCATTTTACTATTCAAACTATTGAACCAATGGTCCAAGGAGGTTACTCAGAAAGCACACGGACCCCACTCCTTTGGAGAAGTGGAGGATGTCTCTGGAAGATGTCAGATGTATGACAGAACTCTGTAAGCAAAGGGATTGAAAACCCTCCGGCCCCCACCCAGACTCAGTTAGCCACGTCCCGCCAAAGTTGCACACAGGAGGCTGAGGGAAGAGTTACTCAGAGGATGATGAATCGGGACTTGAAAAGGATATACAATAATCACTCTCTTCTTTCAACACCCTAACGCCTCTCTCAGCTGTCACTGTGTCGTATACATCTTCAAGGGTATGACACTTCCATCACCGTCTACACGTTACTGACATTTTGAAGATCTTGCCAACACATTCTCAGGGAGCTCACCCTCCAAATACAGGACTTAGAATGACTTATTAGCCTGTCTTTCAATGGCTTGATAGTGAAACATTTCTGGAACTTAAGACTAAGTAAGGCTGGGCACAGTGGCTCGTGCCTGTAATGCCAGGACTTTGGGAGGCCAAGGTAGGAATATCACTTGAGGCCAGGAATTCAAGACCAGCCTGGGCAACATGGCAGAACCCCATCTCTACAAAATATTTTTTAAAAATTAGCCAGGCATGGTGGCATGTGCCTGGAGTCCCAGCTACTCAGGAGGCTGCAGTAGGATGATCACCTGAGCCCAGGAGTTTAAGGTTGCAATGAACAATGATTGCGCCACTGCACTCCAGCCTGGGCAACAGAGGCAAGACTCTGTCTCCAAAAACTTTTTTAAAAATTTAATTTTAAAAAGACTATGTTAAACCACTACTTAAATTGAAAGGGAGCCAAGAGTGAATTTTTCCAACTGTGAAAAAGGATTTGAACACACCAGAGTACAGTCTTTAGATAGGTGAGTGAAAAAAAGCAAAACCACCTAGAAGTTTTCATTCTCAGAATTCAGAGCAGGAAGATACCCTCCCCGCCCTCCCCCACCCCCACACACAGACACACCCTGAGTAAACCCTCCACTCACTGAGCTGTCTCTTAGTTTCATACATCTGGGGACCAGCAGGCCCCTAAGACACACATCTGGGCTATGAAGGCAGCCTGGGTCCTTGGCTGCCCAGGGATGAGTCACAGGAGAGACCAGACAAGGCACTGCTGCCTCCTGGGGGCTCATGCCCAAGGACCCCTCTGCTTCAGGATCCCTCCAGCACCACCAGCACCGCAAGCAGCGATGAGTCACCGAAATGCACAAACCCACACGGGCTCAGGCGAGGCAGTGTTCATGGCCCTTGACCACAGGCTAGGAGGGTCTGTCCAAATTTAGCCACATCTGAAGTACGGCTGCTTTTGAAAAGCAAGCCCCCACCTATTTTTTTTAAGCAGAATTAGGCTGGGTACCCTTCAGGGTCCAGGCAGGAGGCACTGAAAATGCCTGGCACATTTCTTGAGCAAGGCTGAGTGGGAAGGCAGGAAAGAAACGATTTCCATCCTGGAGGTGGCTCTGGATGTATTTTACCCGGATGCCCATGTCCCGACAGCCAGGACGGCCACACTGAGGACGACTGTCCCCGCCGCAGCCCCTGCGGTCTCCTGGAGGGGTGTGAGTGTGTCTGCGTGTGTGACTGTGGCTGTGTCTGTGAGTGTGTTGGAGGAGCATCCACATCATCTCATGATATGCGAAAGCAGCACCTTCCCCGAGACCCAGGGTTTGGGAATCACAGAGAAGACCCGGGCTCGAGAAGTTAACTCCTAATTCAAAATGCAAACTCCACCCTAATGTAGACAGATTAAAACAACGTCAAGGACAGCAACACCAACAGCAGCCTTCTGCCTTCCGCTTCCTCTGTCAGGGTCATGGCAACACGGAACGGACAGGGCATCTCTGCCCGTCCACTGCCCAGATCGCCTGGCAAGGCCGTGAGGGCTTGTACGGCAGCACAGACCTTCTTGAGTCCCCCAGCCACGAAGGCCACAAAATTAGCATTTATTCACATATAACCATTCAAGTCCTCTGAGGAGTCAAGACTTAATTAGATCTCCTCCCTCCAGGATGGCTTACAGTTAGGCCTGTGCCATTGGGGATTCCTCCTCTCCGCTCCCCGGGAAGCCTTCTATTCAGAGAATGGCCTCTGGCCTCAAATACTTTGGCTCCCCAGTGTCAACAACAACCTGGATCTACCCAGCCAGCCTTGAAATGCAAACGCTGGATGCTGTTTTGGGTGGAACAGGGCTCAGTTTTCACTCCCGTTTTCCTGCGGCCCTACCTAGGCGGGCAAGCACTCCTCAGCACCTGGACAAGTGGAGACCCGATTAATCCACAGGGAGCTCCCTCTGAAGGGAACCAGAGAGAGTGACACGACTATGTTCAGAAGTCCCACCCTAGGCCAATGTCACAGGTAAGAGGTGACACCCGGGTGACCGACTCAGGGGCAGGTACACGCTGCTACAACTCCAGTGCCTGCCTGTGTGTGCAGGAAAGCAAAGGTCCCATCAGACTGGTTAGTGTGTACGTGTGTGTGTGTGTTGCGTGTTGAGTTCTGAGTAGTAGGGAAAGGAGTTCAAGGACTCAAGAAACTGAGTGGGATTTTCTAAAACGCTAAGAAAGGAAACAAGTAGCGAAGGAAATTATGTTTTGCTCTTAAAAGCTTCATTGTCTCCACCAGGTGCAAACAAGGGCTTTAGCGGTGGGAGTGCCTTTCGACAAATAACTCACAATCCCAACTGCTAAAAATTAAACTCCTACAGACGAGGGAAAACTTCTCCCCTAAATTCACTGCCAAAGTACTTCTCCAGATGAATATACTGAACTGCAGCCTCAAAGATGAGCCTTGTGATATCACCTCCCACCCTTCACCAAGAACTCACCGAAACAGCAAGTCTAACACCACCAGATCTGTTCCGTTCCAGGAAAGGGGGTGTTCCCCCAAAGATCATAAGGAGGAGGGCTCTGAGACCCAAGCCCTCATCCACTAGGCAGCCAAGCTCTGAGACTGCCCTAAGGAGTCATCTGACACTGGGTCTCCGAGAGCCCAAGACACCATCCCTTCCATCTATGCACCTCTAAGAAATAAAAGAACGCTGCCAATTCAACTACGACATGCCGTCATGAGACACCTCTGGGCTCCAGAGCACTGCAAGGTGAAAGCACATGCATCTGAGATTCAGAGTGGCCCGCTGCTCTCTGTCTGGAGCTCCCTCCCTGACTGCAGGAACAGACCCTGCTCATCTCTTGATCCAGAACTCGTAGAGCAACGTCAGCACCCAGGGGTCCCCTCAGCAAATACACCCATGACGACTTTTACGATCTGGTACCTGGTCCCTTTGAATCAATGAATATTTACTGAGCTTCATGATGAAACCAGTGCTGGGAACTTTATACTTCTAGAGCATTCGAGTCTCGCAATTATCCTACCAGGTTTTATCTTTATCATACCCCTTTTACTGAATGGGAAACTGAGGCTCAGAATGGCTAACTAACCTGCTGAGGCCAGTGAGAAGGAGGGCACAGATCCCACCTCAAGCCCACTGGGAGTCCAAAGCCTGGGATTTCCCATCCGCCTGCATTTCTGGGTAACTCTGTCTTCAGGTGAAGCAGGGATCTATCCTCATTCCTCTCTCCCCTCCCTCAGCACATCGCCAGCCTAATTCGCTGCGTCCGGCGATGGGCGAGCACTCTTTTCCACTAGGTGTGGGTGGTCAGGAACTTAACGTGAGCTAACCTCTCCGCTGCCCCTTCCTCCCTCCGCCCTGGCCTTCACTCCACATTCACAACACCACTCAGCAGCGAGGCAGTAACGCAGGACTGTCGTTTCCAGGCAGGCGGCACAGCGGGCTCCATCTCACGCATCCCAACGTGTCACAATGTATCCACTCACCATAACTGAGGCATTTACTTGTAGCTGAAGAAAAGGGTATAAAGCGTTTAGTGGGTTACTTACTGAGTCAAGTTCCTTCTTCCACAAACTCTCATGGGAACTCTCTACAGCCAGGGAAAACAAGCTTTCTGTTTAATACACAGTGACATCTAAGGAGCCTAACTTTATTTCTTAGCCTCTGGTTTCCAAGGCTAGATTTCTTTCTAGGAGTCAGGAATGCAAACAACCTCATCACAGTTTTCCCCTAAGTGACTTCTCATTCGTTATTTTCTACCCTCCAGTCAGAACGCTGCTGGTGAGAGACGGTCTACTCATCACTGTAAAGTTTAGGAGACAGGCACGGAAACAATTCAGAAAGGGCAGTCCCAGCTTCAGACCGGAATCAAAGGTCTTCATTCTAGACCCTCGTCTACCACTTGCAACAAGGGGGCGAGTTCCTGACCACCTCTGAGCTTCAGCTGTTTGTAAAATAAGGTTTCTCATAACCAACAGGAAGTCCATGAGATGCGACGAGACACTGTGTGTAGCTGCCTCAGGAAAGGAACACGCAAGATGAGGACCACCACAAAGAGAAGGCTTGTTTCCCAAAACGCGAGAATAGTTGCTGGCTCTTAGGCAAACAGGGATCCAGGAATTGCTTCTAGCCACCCAATTCTGGAACAGTTATCAAGAGAGAGAGAGAGAAAGAAAGAAATATTTGATAAATACTTATGGAGTACTTTATGTCAGCAGTCCCCAACCTTTTTGGTACCAGGGACCGGTTTCGTGGAAGACAATTTTTCCACAGACTGGGGCAGGGGATGTGGGGGGATGACTTCCGGTTGACTCAAGCGCATTACATTTATTGTGCAGTCAAACCTCTCTGCTAATGATAATCTGTGTTTGCAGCTGCTCCCCAGCACTAGCATCACCGCCTCAGCTCGACCTCAGATGGTCAGGCGTTAGATTCTCATAAGGAGCGTAAAACCTAAATCCCTCGCATGAGCAGTGTATAGCAGGGTTTGCACTCCTATGAGACTCCAATGCTGCAGCTGATCTGACAGGAGGTGGAGTTTACGCAGCGATGCCAGCGACAGGGAGCAGCTGTAAATACAGAGGAAGCTTCACTTGCTCACCTGCCTCTCACCTCCTGCTGTGCAGCTCAGTTCTCCTAACAGGCCACAGAGACCAGTACCGTTCCGCAGCCTGGAGGTGGGGACCGTGGCTTTATATGTTAAGCATAGGGGTCCCAGGGTAAATAACAACCAGGAAGGCCTCTGGCCTCACTGAGCTTGCCATCCAATGGGAGAGGCAAATGTGAACTGAATAACTGTAAAACAAACCTATCACTACAGTTAGGATGAACACTATGAAGAAAGAGCGTGGGTGACACGAGGAGAGTGGGGCACACCCATGGCACCCGGAGAACAGGGGTGTGAGGCGAGGAGGCTGGAGACCCAGGGGTGGCAGGTGATGTGGGGCCGTGTATGGCAGCTGAAAGATCATGGACTTCAGCCTAAGAGCAAGTGGAGGCCTGTGAGTGATCATAAGCAGGACGCGTGGGGTGGGACTGGGAATGTCCAAGGACACTCTGTGCAGCGGGAAAGAGGCTGGAGCAGGGGCCAGGAATGGGTGCAGGGAGACCAGGTCAGGGGCCAGGAGAGGAGATCCAGAAGGAAGAGACTAACATTCTGATGAAAGACATGATGTCGTAGAAGAAACCTCCCTTAGCGGAGTTGAGGCCAAACTGGCTGGACCCTGGGTATGGTCCTGTGTGATTTTTCTGTCCCTCTCCCATCCATCCACCCGCCGCTCACCAGCAGCGTGAGGTGCTGCACTATACATAACACCTCAAGAAGCTTACGGCCCGGTGAGGACTCAGTCTCAGGAAACTGTCACCCAGAGATGACCATTGGCATCTGTTACTGTACGAACACACACACGTCGTCGTCAGTAGGTCTAAGGAACAGAGGAGAGATCATTTCAGGTACATCGAGAGCTCTCCGTCTTCACCTGAATAAAGTTCATCATGTTGAGAACAAAGACCACATGAAAACGGGCTGCGTGTTGAAGAAACATTCCAGAAGCCACGACAGGCGCCGACCTCCCCCTCCGAGGGAGAGGATGCACACAGGTCCCCTGAGTGACCGCAAAACCACAGGGACAGGGGAAGCAGCTCTGGGAGAAGAGTCGCATGAAGCCGCATAAAAATAACAAACATTTTCAAGGGTTTTCAAATACATCAGCAAACAGATGGGCCTTCGGTTCATTTTTAGATACAGAAGCAGACTTTGAAGTGAAAGGGGAAGTAGGTTCCACCCTCAGGGATCGGCGTCCTCCCTCCGCTAAGGACACAGGACTTGCTGCGGCTGCGAACTTAAGAACCCCCCGATCTTTGGAGCGCTGCTGTCCTAGCGGTGATGAGACCTCGCTACAGCATCGCCTCACCCCCGAAGCCTGGCTCTCACAAGCCCACCCTCGGCGCGTGGCTTTGATGTCCAGGCCTCAAAAGAGCCCCCTTTGGCCACCAGCCCCAGACCGGGCTACACGTCGGTTATGCCCATGTTCCGCTTCTCCTTCAAGTCACTCGCTGCCACCGAGACTCTCTAAACATCAGGGTCCTGGCTGAACAGCCATCTCCTTGCTACTCTCAATTCCATGAGGGCAGGGGCCTTTGTGCCTCTTGTCTTCAGAGTCTATCAGGTCTCAACAAAATGGGAGCTTGAGAAATATGTGTCCACTCCCGGAATAACCAAATTAGTTCAAGCTGACAAAGATAGCAAAATACAGAAAGAAGAAGAAATGAAAAGTGGCTATCGGTCGCCACACTCCTCATCTCTAGAGGATCAGGACTCCCTCACACCCTGTAGGTTTGAGGAGTGGGAGTTGGGCTCTGGAAACCATGAGGCCCGGACTCGTTTTTAGCTATTTTTATTCACTTTGTCAGTAATTTGAGTTTATTAATTCGATGTGGCCACAATCACTTAGAAGTCAATGACTTCTATCTAGAATTTTAGGACTCAGTGTTTCTGGTATTTCATAGAAAAAATAAATAAAACCTTACAGTAAGCAACTGTCCTAATATATCTCGGGAGTGGGAGAGAAAACCCAAGACCCTTATTTAGAATGAATGTACAATACACACCACCCAAGTTCTTTCTGGGAGTGACTTAGGAATCCCATCAGCAGAGGAAGGCTGTTGCACTAATTATGGGATTTCTAGGGCATGTGGGCGGGAGGACCAAAAAACTCTTGTTTTTCTTTTTAAAACGTGGCAATGTTGATTCCCTTTTTTCTGCCTATGCTATTCAGGTCCTTAAGGTCAATTGCAAGAAAGGTTTTCTTGTCAAGTGATGAAAAATGGTGCCTGTTGCCAAAAAGAACCTCAGCAACACAAAGACTGTGTGCACCATAGTCCGCTGCATCCTCACACAGAATGCAGATGAGCAGAGACCCCAGGTGCCCCGTTTTCCACCTGTGGGATTCTGCAAATCTCAAACACAAAGGCTCTCAAACCATAAAGCACAAACAGAAGAGGCCCTAAAAGAACTAAATATCTATTTAAGAGAGATGCACTCTGGAATAGGACAACGCTGGTCTAGCCCATGCCATTTGTCAAAATGGTAGGAGCAACACCATTTTTTTCACCTGTAAAATGTGGGTACTGGTAGCATCTAATGTAGTACAGGCTGTTGCAGGGTTTAATGACATCAAATGAGACACAGAGTGTAAAACAGAATGGGGCCTCATGCACCGAGGTCCCCTAGAAATGTCACTTACTGCTGACAGAACGAAAGCCATCTTTCCTACCACTACCGAGAGGGGATGCCTCAATCTCTGTTCTCCCTCCATCACCTTCTCATCTTGGTCTTGTTTACATGAAAGAACTGGTTCTAAAAGACCGACTTCCCACACATGCTCAAAATCACTCCACAAAGTTCTTCAGAGGACTGTTTCCTCCCCCAAAGCGCTCCCCGCTTCTTGAGTTTTTTGTGGCCAGAAACGAGCCCAGTTAGTGTTCACAGCCTTGGGCTCATGACCTCATCCCACTCATTCATTTCACAAGAACGTATGTCCGGACATGGAAATACTGGAGCTACCAGTGGCAGCACACACCAAACGGCTGGAATTTGCCCTTTACCTACAGAGCTGCTTTGCTGATAGAGAAACTGAAAAATAAAATTGCTCAGGACTCTTCCTGCCAAGCAAGAATGGGATCCCGAGGTCGCCAGATTCCCCTGGTCCCGCGGGCCTTCCTCAACCTCAGTCACACAAGGCAGGAGACAGAGAGAGGGGAGCAGGTTCAGAACACAGACCCTCAGCTCTTCTGCGGCCTGAGCGCTGCTCCCTGTCCTCTTTGAGAGTTTGGGAGTTTCTGCTTCCCACAGCCCCCGCCCCCACCTGCCTGCACAAAGAGCACAGCAGCACCTCATCGGGAATCCTGGCGTATAGCTGTGAAGTCACTTATTTACTCATGGTGTCCAGACAGGAAGAGAACCTGGTAAAAGGTATTTATAGACATGAGTCAGTTCTTAGAACCAACAGATGAAGATTTTCAGAAAACTAAGCAGAAACAGGGAGGGAGATGAGTTCACCTATGTGGGTTTGGATTGTCTAAGGAGATGTCCGACTCATTTGGCTAATCTCCGAAACCAAAAAAATAAAACATAAGACAACTGCCCATTCGCTTCTGGGATCACAGTGTCCTGAGCGAAGTTGCTCTAGTCCAGGGCTTCCAATTCCTCAACTGTGTCTGCTGGGGATGGGGGCGGGAGGCTGCCTCAGCTCTGGCCAAAAGCAAATTCCTTGAGAACTGTTTCCAAACTTATGTTTCTTGGGAGACACGACCTCTTTAAAACGAAAGCTTTTCAAAACTCCCTAAAGTTACTTCTTTCCCGATACTTAGAAGCATTATGAATAAGAAACTTATTAAATATTTGCAAAAAGGTAAAAACTAGACGTTTCTTAAGGTTTGAGAAGCATCAACATATATACAAGTCACAGATTTTTCTTTTTTCCTCCTGATAGAGAAAACCTGTTTACAGGCCTGTGCCTGGATCCAGAGCCTTCCACGACGGCACTCCCCCAGTCCGCCCCATTCCTTGCTGGAAAAAAGGTCCCTTCCACCTGCTCCGCCAGGCCTTCTTCCTGTGTTCATCAGGCTGCCAATTCCCCACCTGGGCTCCCACATTTATTCCCTCCTGCATTAGTATTTCTACTTTCTTGCCCTCTATTAGTGGCTTTTCACATGTCTTTTTAAAATTCTCAACTCCCTCCTGGGGAGGTGAGCAGTTTCCTTTGCTCTGCTGCCTCTTCCAAGCACCTCCTCGGATTTTTCCCGTCATCTCCCATCATGGCTCTGGCATCCTTTCAACACTAGCTCCTCACTGAATGGCTCTCGCATGTTTAATAATAGCCAGGCCAAATCAGTGGTACATTTTTTACCCTCATTTATTCACTCAACTCTCAATGTATCTGACTTAAGATGACAGCTAAAAAAAAAAAAAAAAAAAAAAATCCCCTTCCTTGGTTTCCATGACAACACAGTCTCTTGATTTGCCTCCTAATTCTCCAGTTGTGCCTCGTCTTTCTTGGCTTCCTTGCTGTCCTCCCCACGATCTGCAGAGGTGTTCCCCGGGGCACTGTGCCGGTCTCCACTCGTGCTGATGCTCCACGTTCACTCCCCTGGGAAGATCCTTTATTCTCAGACTTTCATCACCCGTAGCTCCATGACTGATCCCCAAATCTAGACGTCTCATGCTCACCCCCACATCTGATCCCAGACCTACTTGTCAGCTTTTCATTACGATGAATACTAATAGTAATGAGAGCACTGGCATTTGCTGAGCACGTACTGCATGCCAGGACTGCGCTACGCATTGCACATGTTATCGCATCCTTGCAACCACCTTATGAGGTAGACACTATTATCCTCATTTCTTTTCTTTTCTTTTATTTTTTTAAGAGACAGGGTCTTGTTCTGTTCTCCCATGCTGCAGTTGAGCAGAGCGATCATAGCTCACTGTAACCTCAAACTCCTGGGCTCAAGCAATCCTCCTGCCTCGGCCTCCCAAAGTGCTGGGATCCACAGGCATGAGCCACCATGCCCGGCCTCATCCCTATCTCATAAATGAGGAAAGTAAGACACAGAGAGGTTAATTTAGTCAAGGCTGCACAGCTAATCACTGGTAAACTGGGCTGTGAACCTGGGTGACTGGAGTCCAGAGCCCAAACTTCAGGGATATACCACCTCTCCTCTTGTGAAGAGAGCTGATGACCTCTCCCCTCCTGAGTCACTCATTTCCAGCTTTTACACCATCTACATTCAGCATCAATGCCATCCACCCTCTTGGCCCTCCAGCGTTGCAGACTTGAAATTATTTCTCTTCCCTTTTTCTCCCTTTATCATTCAGTTATGAACAAATCCTGCTGACTTTTCTCCATCTGCCTGAAAACAGGAGCCCACCTTTCCACTGCCAGCATCAAAGTCTGGCCATCATCGGTCTCCACCTGCACGGCCGCAGCTCTCCTGCTCATGCCCATCTGATCAAAGTCTGCAGTACGTGACACCTCCATAGATCTACTCACAGAGCTACAGAGCTTCCTCTCATCCACGGTGACACTCCCTACCTCACATCAGCCTCTTGAATTCCAACCTCGCTGCTGGGCTCAGTGGCACATGGGTCCTTCACGGTGGTCACGGCAAACGTGTCTTCTTCGTTCCTAACTCTACGCCTGCATTGACATAGTCATGCCATTCTATCTGAAAAATCTGCTTCATTTTAATTTTCCTTTAAGACCCAGCTTAACATCACCAACCCCTAAAAAGTCTTCCATGCTTGCTCATTGGAGCTGCCCTATGGGCTTATGTGCTTAATGTGTATTGTTTTTAACATCTCTCTTCACATTTCTTTTTTTCTAGTGCTTTACGGTATCTCCCAGTTTTACATAATACTTCTTCTCCACACTGAGGTTTTAGGTGGTGATTCTCTTGTACCCCTCAACCCCACCCCCGAGCCTAGTCCCATCCTAAGTAAACAGCTAACTGCTTTCAATGGAGCAGGTACCTCTCGTAGGTGGGATCTGGGGGTCCTCAGCCTGCGGACACATCTCAAACTTGTCAATAAGAACACAGCACACGGACGCCATCCCACCAAGGTGACAAAATCCTGGCTGCAGAGGACTGCAGTCTCATTTTGTCACAACATTTTGAACTTTGTATCTGACACTTTATAAAGGGAAGTCAGAGTAAGAAAAGGAAAATTCTCTGCCTGTGCTAGGACGCCTGTACAGTGAGGTACAGCTCTAGCACCATGAGTGATGCAAACCAGGAAGGGACAGGCCTGAGAGGTCGGGACGCAGTCCTGGGGCTCAAAACCCTGGGTGCAGCACAGACCCTCTTTGCCCTCTGGCTTAGCAAACACTTCTATCTCATTCTGAATTCAAGCCCATTGGGCCCCATGGGGAAAGCCTGGTGTTTGAACTCATTATTTTTATTAATATTTCATCCACACATGATCAAAGGTTACCCACAATAATACAAACAGCAAAGTACAAATAACTTTGAAAGTCAGCTTTAGGGAAAATGTGGATCAAATCAAAAAGTTAAGTTTGGGAGACAAGAAGAATGTCGATATTCAAGCTAGGATCTCATCGGTGGTGGCAGTTTTGCGAACATTAATTGAACAGTTGCTGGGTTCTAGGGAGGCTCTAAGCACTTGACACTACTCTATTGCACTTAATCCTCATAGTACCCCTGTGAGGTAGGTAGTATTACCACAACTGAGGAATCGATACCATGATTATTGGGTGGCACAGAGAAGTTAGGCAAGCTGTCAGGGCCACACAGCTAGCGAGCTGAACCTGGGTAATCTGAGTCCAAAGCCACACTGGGGGAGCAAGGGGGTGGCAGGGAGCTCCCAGTGAGCAAAGCAGCAGCTACAAATCTGGTTCTGTGCTTCCAGATCCCCAAAGCAAGGAGGAAATCGTCAAAATGCCAGAACCAACTACAGAAATACAGAGCTTAGATCAAACAACTCCAGCAGCAGCAGCAGCAGGAAGAAATCGAGTGCCCTCCCACTTCTGACCGCTGCGTGTTCACCCACGGACAGGGCCTGTAAGCTCACATCAGTGCTTCATTTGCCTCTAGCAAATCATCATTGAAAGCCATTGATTTCCATGTCTTAACGAGGCCTACGTAAACTGCATTTGATGAGCCACCTTACAAAGTCTAGAAAAGGCGGGTTGGCTTCCATGCACACTCCTATGCCACCCTTTACTGGGCTGGACTGACAGCTCCACCATGGGATGGGGAGTCAGGACAGCACAGCCACCACCTACAGGGGAGAGCACAGCCAGGGCACAGAGTAAGGCTCAGCCTACTGTTTTCTCCGCCAGTCAAGCTGTTCCAAACCTCCAGTTATCAAGCAGACACGTGACCCATGTGCCCCCTGGCTCCTGCGGGCGATGGCTGCAAGAGCCCCAAGAAGAGTTTGGTAGGATAGAGAGCACTCAGGCAGAGGGAGGCCGGATGTCAGTCCATCCTGGCTCCGCTGCTCCTGGCCCAGGAAATTCACCTCCATATGCTCCACCTGCTCCACCCACAAACCAAGGGGCCTGGCCCAGAACACAGCCGATTAGTGAGGGGTTCTGGGGATACCCCTCTGGGAAGCTCTATCACAACTGCACGCCCAGGCCTTGCCACAGGAGGTTCGAGTCAGAATATGTTTTGCAAATACTTCCCGGGCAAACCTCTGGGCTAGAGAAACTCAAGATCCACCCCTGCTCCTTTGGCTTCCCTGGGCTACAAACAAGCAAACAAGCACCCTCGTTGGTGTGCCCGAGAAAGGAGAATGGGAGAGGGAGAGATTCACTGTAACTCAGCCAGGAGAGAGGATGCTCTCGACTATGTTTGTAGGAAACTTCAGTGGAAGTAATTTCATTACAAGATGTCTCCAGGGCCAGGGCGAGGGCCAAGGGGAAGCTCTGGGCTCTGGGGTTTCCTCTGGAGCACAAACTACTGGGAATATGCACAGTGATTTATACACAGCCTTGCAAAAGCATCCCAGTTATTGGAACACTTAATCTCTAGAGTTTTCCCTGCTTAAAAGAAAAAAAAAAAAAAAAAACGGGCAGTAATGATATATCCAAACTAGGAGGCAGGAATTCTTAATTCTAGTCTGCCATTTTCCTGTTTTCTGGGCTACCTACCTCCTTCCTCCAGCTAATGGCACACACGGGAGCCTTGCTATGGAAGCTTCATTGTCAGTAGCTTATACCTGACGACCTGCCTGCCTTGCCAAGCTGCCCTCTCACCTACTGAAAGGTACCTAATAGGCTGCTTGTAAAGGTGCGGGTTTGAGGGCTTCATCCGTCCTGACAGGTCCTGTGCTCTCAGAAACAAAATTTGACCTACTCAGCACACTGGTGGCCTCACTTACTCAATCAACAAACGTGGACTGCACACCTAGTACATGAGAAGCACTAAAGAGACTCCTATGAAGAAGGTACAGTCCCCGGCATCAAGATGCCCAAGATCTCAAGAAGCTACAAGGCCTAGATTCTCATACTGACTAGATATAGGCACCTAGAAAAGCCACATGACCTCCTTAAGCCTTAGTTTTCTCAAATTAATGCAAACAAAAATCAGACCCCTAGAAATGAAATATCAGGAAGCAGAATTAGCTGCAGGAAAGACTCTCGCTGGTGGTGTCTCCTGAAGCTTTGTCTGAGAAAGGCACCAAAATGGGGAGGGGGAGATGTGCTTAGGGGAGGGAAAAAAACAAAAAACAAAAAAACCCTGATCTGTAGTCATGGTAACAAGAAACCACCAGTTTAACTGATCGGTGACAGCTCAGAACCAGTACACAGGCCTGTGACATGCCCATGTTCTTGTCAGCAGGCTGATGAACGCCACCCGCATTTGATGGCCTTGCTGACATCCACTCACTCCCACCTCCTGAGCCTGACCAGCCCTGGCCTCTCTGCTCCCCCAAGTCCTACACAGGGTCAGCTCCCAGCCTTGCTGAGAAACATGGTCTACAAACCAGAGCTCTCTCACTTACATGAGTAATAAATTCACCTTGCCGTTTCAAGTATTTTAGCAATGGTATCTTTCTTGAGAATGAATCATAAAAATGTTCTCTCCTGCCTTTCAGAGTACATCTCAGCCGAAGGATGAAAAGAAGGAATGGTCTTGAAAGTGCTTTGGAAATGCTGAATTGAAATGGAAAAAAATAATTAGAATATGGGGGCAAACTATTATTGGCTTCCCATAGAACAGGTCCTCAGGTTTACCCAGTGCTAATTTGACCTTGTTTCAGATGTCATTCTAATACATTTAATTATTGGCTTTCAATGATCACCGGAGATTAAAAGCTGCATATGATACGGGGGAAAAATACTAACAAACTCAAATTCATCCAAGCTCAGGAATCAACTCTATTTAGTGCTGAATTCTCAGTTCAGGGGACACGTGCCACTAGTCCCAGCTACTCAGTGAGTTATGATAACGCCATTGCACTGCACTCTAGCCTGGGGGCGGGGGAGGGGGGAAATAAGAAATTTAAGGGTAATACAATGGAGGGGAAGGGGCGTGTGTGTCATTAATGAGAATGTAAAAAGCCACAGCCATCCACAGCAAGACTTTCTCTGCAGGCCTCTGGATAGCTGAGATGAAACTTCTGTAATATTTCTGATATAATCCATTTTATTCTAACAGCATGGATCAGGAAACACACGACTTAATGAAATTCAAACTGTTTCCCTGCAAACAAAAATATGAGAAAATATGAAGAAATGCAAGTTTCTTCTCTCCTGAAGAAATTTGTCTGTTCCATCGAGAAAAACATGAAAAGATCTGAACTGTCAAAGAAAAAAGCAACAAAATGAATTCATTTCCATGACTACTGTCCAACACAGCTGCACTGAACTCATTTACATTGCTATTAAACGGCCCTAATAAATATGAATATTCCACAACATAAAGTGCATAAAAGATCCATGTTTGAAATATCTAAAAGTATCAAAAACAATAAACCCAGTAGCTCAAGGAACAGTGATGACTTCGAATACATTGTTATTTTTTCCATCCCATCAAAGGACAGTAAATTAGTGGACAATTATGAGAAGAAACTAGGCATTCTGAAAGCTAGTCATTAGTGGTACACAAACAAGAATAAATTTTCCAGTGTGAACAATAAGGGCTGGCTGTGATTTTATTACGAACCTGAGGCCCAAACCAAGCTTTCAGAAAGCAGTTCCACCCCATGAAGCAAATTAACATTCCGCTTCTCCTTCGGCCCTGTGATTTCCTTGGAAAGCCCTCTGCCAGTCAGCGAGTGGGACTTTTCCTCTCTGCATGGAAGGTGAAGGATTAGTGGAAGGAACTGAAGCACTCAGCAATAACCAAGCTGCAGTGCTGGGAGCCTTGGCCTGCAATAGCCATCTTCCCCTCTACGCCCAATCACCTGCCCAATTCCTTGTGCCCCCAGAAAGTCTCCTCAAGTCCAGCCTCACTTCTCATCTCTGTAGACAGAAGCAAATGAGTAACGGGAGGGTGTAAATTAATCTTGTCCTGCAAGTTCTCTACACCATGAGTGAAAATCAAGCTCTCCTGGAGGTAGATCTAGAACCGGTTTCAACCCACAGGGGGTTCCAGTGCACCACAGGGCTGCCCCCCGCCCCCCAAGGACCTGCAGATCCCCTATGTCCCAGATTTAGACTTCAACCCTCAGAGAGAGACCATTTCTTGAAGCACAAGGTAGGGATGTGGCAGATGTCTCAGCTTACCTTGAGTCCAAGCACAGGTTCTGACCACACCTGGAAGATGCTGGCTCTTCCAGGGCCATGGCCCTGGGACCTGAGGCACAGCAGGGGTCTCTACATAGTCAACTGGGGGGCTGAGGCTGCAAAACCTCATGATGCTGGAGGTTACCACACTCTGCCCCTGTACTTGGGGTGTTGCACCTGGTGCCTAGGGGCTCTAGGGACCTGAAATCGGGAAAGGCAGGAAAGATTTTATTTTCCTCTTTGCATGAATCCACCCAAAGCCTGAAGAGGAACCCTGATGGGAAAAGGAGGATGAGGGCAGAGCAAGGAGAAACTCGTCAGGGGCTGTGCAGACAACACAAAGGAACTTCCACCCAGAACCACCCGACACAGATACGTCTGTCTATATTTTTATCCTTCTGCAAAATAACAAGTGCAATGCTGAAGAGTCCTTGAAGGATGCAGAGAAAAGCCACATTCTATCACACAGACCAAAGAGATGCTGGTCAAGCGTAAGTACCTACTTACAGCCACCAACTCCAAATCTATTAACAATAAGGGTTTCATTTTAGAAAAATATCTTAAAGCAACTAGAAAACAAGACACACCACCACCTCCAACATCGCTATAGT
Organism: Eulemur rufifrons; assembly: GCF_041146395.1. Lineage (NCBI taxonomy): Eukaryota > Metazoa > Chordata > Mammalia > Primates > Lemuridae > Eulemur > Eulemur rufifrons. Next base: position 45,209,422 of record NC_090991.1, read on the forward strand.
AACTCTTTTTCACCCATCACACCTTAATTCTGCTTTCCAATGTATATTCTTATGAAGACGGACTCCATTATACTTTTGCCACTAAAAACTTCATAGGGAAGTACAGGCGGGGTTGGTGGCAGGGGAGATAGGTACATGTCTCCAGTGGAGAGAAAAAAACAGCTAGATGATAGCTTCCCTCAATAAAAATAATCAGCACTTAGACCTTGATCTAGGAAGTTGACCTTGGTTTCCTCATTTGGAAAATAAATGCACTAAATGCAACCATCACTAAATCTCTTCCCAGCCCTGACATTCTACGCAATGTACATGCAACCCCTCACTTACTACTAATTGGTTTTTAAATGATAATCACAAATTGAACCAAAGTAGAGAATCCTTATTTCCTAGAGCTGTAATGATATAAATTGGGGTTCATGTTTCTGAAAATCCATTTATTTCATACGTTAAATATACCAAAACTGACCATGAAAAGAAACTAAAAGCCCAAATATGCACTCACGCACATTTATCAAGTTCATGAAACCAAACAATACCAAAGCTAAGTTGTAAATTTTCATGGTGAAGGATCTTTCTACTATATGCAGCTAGACTGACTGAAGCGTCTTAAAACACAAGTCCTATGAAATTTGGAGTAAAACACATTTATTCAATTTATATTTATGAAGCACCTACTGGATACCAAGCACTATGCCAGATGTTAGCTGAACAAAGTCAGACACAGTCCCTACTCTCAAAGAGTTCAGATCTGGTAGAAGATCCAGAAAAACTATCATAAAAAGAAATCTCCCAGTAAAAAAAAAGGTGTTCTTTATCATCCCCAAAGACCTTCGAACTACATTTAGAAATAAGACAATTTATCTCCAACGCTTAGCTACTAGTTCAATGCACATGAATGGCTTTTAATGTCTTCAGGTGGTCTATGCATACATAAAAGTCTAAATTTGTAGTGACTTCTTCAATGATCTTTTACTGCCTACTTCATCAAAATTAAATACCTGTTGCTGCAAGTAGTAGCCTTTCCCTTTAAAAATTTCAGCTTAACTTTTCTGGAATACCTTTCCACTTTTTTGAAATGTCTTGTAGTTTCCCCTGAATCCGGAGATGATGCCAACCATTTTTTCCCCCTTGAAGTGATCAAATAAATCATCCTTGGTTCATGCTGTCTTCCTCTGACATCTCATCTCACCTGTTCATTAGTATCTTGAAGACAGCTCAGTGCCTTTGCTACAATCACTGCTTCGTGCAAAGGCCTGTGGATTCACCTTTTCTAATCACACATCCCTGCCATCAAATCAATCTACCAGGCTTCTTTATCCCTGTCGACTACAGCGTAACAGTCAGCATCAGACACAGAGTGGAATCTCTTGAAGTCAATAATATGCTTCGGGCCATTACTGTGCGGCGAAGGACTTATTTATGATGAGAAAGATCATATGAATAACGGGTCATTGCTCAAACAGTCACAAACTGAGGGTCTCATTACTCTTGACCTCTTTGCTCAGGACCACAGAGTCAGAGGTCAGGAGCAGGAATCACGGAGGCTATAAAAACAAATTACATAGGATGTAATTTTCCTTAACTTGTTCTTGTCTGGAGCAAGTCAGATTAAACATATCTAGGACCAACATGATGCACCTTCTGTTCACAGCTAAAATATCCGGATCTTTTCTTTTAATTAAGACAATAAACTGATCTACCCCCTGGTTTTTTCTTCCTACTCCTTCCCTCTTTTTAAGCACCTGCCAACATGTCTCTTCACCACCGTACAGAAATTGCAACCAATCCACACTTGACATTGTTGACCACCCATTTCTTAGGGACTCTTTCTCAGATGTGCAACTGAACCTCCAACACACATCTTCAGTCCTGACTGCACGTTTGGCTTACAAAGCCCTTGTCTACACACCAATCTCCATTTAAACAAGGCCAGAATCTTTTTATAAGAGGCTTTGGCTGCAAATAAATAGAAAGCCTAACTGAAAATGCTCAAAATGGCTTAAAAACCAGGGGTCAGCAAACTTTTTCTCTGAAGGGCCAGATAATAGGAATTCTAGGCTTCTGTAACCCATATAGTCTCCTTCACAATCACTCAACTTTACCATTGCAATGCAAAAGCAGCCATAGACAATACGTAAACAAGTGAGCATTGCTGTGTTCCAATACAACTTTATTTACAAAAAACAGGTGACTGGTGACCCATAGACCATAGTCTGCCAAACCTTGACTTAAATAATAAAGACTATCTCATAAAACAAGCCCTGAGGCAGGAAAATCTCTGGTTGATTGATTTAGTCACTCAACCATGTATGAAGGTTCCGCTTCTCTCTGCCGTCTGACAAAGCTAGCTTTCCTCATGGTCACAAGATGGCTGCCACAACTCTAAGAGATACATGCACACATGGCAACTCCAGCAGAAGTTCTTCCTTTTTTGGGTAAGGAAACCGTCAGCTGAAGCTACCTGCTCAGTGACAGGAATCACATTCCCACCCTTGAATGTATTCCCAGGATTGTCTAAGACCAGTCAGATTTACCCAGGAGTCACATGGGCAAGAGTTGGACCCCTGAACTACACTGGGGCTCAGCCAGCACAGAAGAAAGAAGAATGGCTATTGGGTAAACTGCCGACACACAGTATCCACAATAATTTTCCTCCTCAAACCAGACCACCTCCCCTTTGTAACCACCCAAATCTCTCATCTCTTCTCCTCCCTCCACCCCATCTATTTGCTCTGCCTCTCCTGAATCTGGGCCCTCCCTGCATACCTGGTGCATTAATGCTACCTGCAATCTGGCTCCCGTATAATTCACTTTGCACAACATATGCCGACTAATCTTTATGGCAAAACACCACTTGCAAGTTGTCATTCACTAGAGTCTCTCCTCAAAAACCCACGAAGCCTTCTCTAGATGAAAACCAACTCCTCTATCTGCACTTGGTCCAGCAGAAGGGCCTGACCTTCTGCCAACCTTTCCTTCCCCCACCTGACACCAATTCTCTACTCCAGCTGGCCCGTTCATCCTTTCCTGAATATCTGGGCTCATGCTCACCTCCATTCTAAACCTTCACTCTTGTTGCATTCCTAACCTGCAATGCCCTACTCCTATTTTCCTCCAAGTAACTATATCTTTCTCATTTTCTAATGCCAGTAAGACACAGACACAGAACAAGCAATTAAATGCAGGCCAGGGAGATCGGGGTTTGATGCCCACCCAGCTCAACCACGTGCTGTGGCACTGTCACTTGGCCAGACTGAGATCCAGCGTCCTCATCCATAAAGCCAGAGTCACAGTGGGTACTTCCTAAGATCCCTACAAGGACCAAATATGTGCAGCAGTGACACCACGCCTGGCTTCCAACACTGTCTTTCCTCCTCCCAGACTGCACCACCTCTAAGAATCCTTTCAAGACCATTCTTGTTCCCAGGACATAATATGCTCTGCATTAGGGTTACTCTGTCACAGATACCTTCCAGCTTTCAAAAGGATAAGCTACATGCAAATAATTGACTAATTGAATCACTGGCTTTAAAAAATTATATAAAACCTTCATTTTCTGAGCTCCTTACAATTGCTTTCCGTGCAACACTATTTTTAGTGCCAGAGTCAGGTAAACAGGCCACAGGAACACCATTATTTTTTTCCCTTCCTACAAGGTATCATGAATATATCTTCCACGGTGATTTTTTCACGAAACTGCCATGATATAATCACTGACACATTGGACAATGGAAACAAAAGGCCTCAAACAATAGGTGGATAGGAATTGACAAATTTTCGCTACACAATACCCAGCAAATAGCGATAACTCCCTATCACAGCACAGTAGGAAGGTCTGGCCTGGGTGGGCAGGACAGAGAAAACAAAACAGTGAGTACAATAAACCACATCTTTAAGATAAACATCAACAGGAGCTCGGTGGTAATGGCTTTGACATGAGATGTATGTGTAGAATGATTTCACAGGGATGTGACTTTTCTGAATCAGGAAAGGGAAGAACCTACCAGCATTCAGTGATTCCAAAAGCTTTTGCTACCTTAACTCAAAAATAGTGAAGAGTTTCTGTAGGTGCCAGAACAACCATTTCTGAATGTTCACAGGTGAATCGCATTTTATTAGACTCTTCCATACAGAAAACAGCATAGAAACATATCAATACATTCTTTACATTGTCTATAGAAACAATAAGACAAATTCAGATTACCTATGGATCTCTCATAAATTGATTTTCTAGACTTGGAAAACTTCCTTCCCCATCACCAACTTATTTCAAGTAATATTTTCTTTTAAAAAATATATATAAATTTCTAGAGGACTAGGAGTTTACATTATATAAACCTCGAACAAAATCATGCCTGATAACCAGAATGCTTGCTGCGCCTTCTCTCCAGAAAGATGCTCAAAGTGCGCAGTGCACGCTGAGAAACAGCTCGACTAAGGAAAGAAGTGAAGCTTCTCCCAAAGACACACGATTGGCAAAGAATGATCCTCTCTTGAGCTGCCCCACAGGAGTTCACAGCTCTTTACTTCTGCTAAGACAGCATTATCATAATGCTACAAAAGTGCCAAAGAGAATTGTTTTAATAAACAGGGTTTTCATGCTCTTAAAAAACTTGAACATAAGCACTTGATTCTATTAGCTAAAGTACACTGCAGCTAGCAAAGGATTCGCACTAGTCTGGAGCAGCATGCTGCTGTTTCAAAAACTGACATCACCGGCACTTAAAAGATTGAATTCTTAAACACATTCAGCTTCAGAGAAGTGCTCTCAGTCTAATTAGAGCTATCCATGTAAGATTCAGAAACTATAAGTGTGCTTTAAATATTTTTTACTGCATAATATGATGGTGTTTCTCACCTGGGGGCAGGCCACTCAACTAAATCGTAATTACTATCACAGATTACCCGGGAAGGAAATCGGTATGCATTCAAAGTCTCCGTAATAGACTACTTTAAAGTATGAACAGTGATCAAGGTTGGGCAAGTGACTTCCCTAGGGGATTCTCCTGAGTCAGGTGAACAATTATTGTATGTAAATGAGGCTTTTAAAGATATCTGTAAGTAATCTAAGTCTTTCTTAGTCCTGTGATTTCATTTATTATTAAATCTTTTGCTTAGAGATCAAAATTCATTTGAGTCCAATCTCTCTAAATTATCAAAGTTATCAAATCTGTAAATTCAGATAATTGAAGATTTCTAAATATAGCATCGTAAAAATGTTAAGCACAACTTTTTACTGCAGTTTATAAAAGGTTGCATCAGGCAGGCATCTGAGCAAAAAAGTACTAGCTTGATAAGAGCAGGGGGAAAGTCCTCCCCACCCTCGGGCCAGATACCGTATCTCAGTAGGATGAGTAAAATGAAATTCCACCGTAAATTCCCGACACTGGACTCCTGCTAAAAAGAGTCCAGAGTTCTAACAGTACCTCCTCCTCTACGGTAACACTTTAATGGGGTAAGAATACTGTCTACCTGTATTTATTAGCTGAATTTAAAATAGCTATAAATAATCCAACTACCCGAGGTGGCTCACGCCTGTAATCCTAGCACTCTGGGAGGCCGAGGCGGGAGGATTGCTTGAGGTCAAGAGTTCAAGACCAGGCTGAGCAAGAGTGAGACCCTGTCTCTGCTTAAAAAAAAAAAAAAAAAAAAAAAAAAAGAAAAGAAAGAAAGAAATAATAATCCAACTACCATTTAAAAAACATAGTGTCGTGGTATATAACAATGATTGGTCATGGCATCTCATGTCCTGTATTGCATGATGATGCTTTAAAGGTGGGACTGGCTATGGTAAGTCTGCCCTGCTGGTTGGCTTTAGTGAAAGATTCTCTACTTTAGGGTTATTGCATAGAGCCCTACAGCCAACGAAAATCATCACTGCCTTTCTGGGCATTTACAATATTTTAAGATTAACATGCCTTTATGGCATTCCTTTAACTTTCTTATCTATTTGGCATGCATCCATCCAGCAACCGCCAACAAATATTTATTGAGGGCTTACTCTATGCCCTAGGTGCTAGGGATATAGTTTAACGAATAAAAAAATCCCCGCCTCACAGACTTTACATTTTCATTCACGACACATCAAGTAATTATCAACTAAGCTGTTCTGAGTTCCTGAAAACACACAAAATCCTACTTCAGGAGTCCCAGAACTATAGAATCACAATGAAGAAGTACTATGGGTTAAACTTTGTCCTCCCCTCACCAAAATTCCTATCTTGGGGGTCTCCCAAAATTCATAGGCTGAAGTCCTAATCCCTAGTACCTCAGAATGTGACCTTATTTAGAGGCAGGGCCTTTTAAAAAGGTAATTAAGCTAAATGAGATCATGAAGATGGACCCTAAATCCAGTAGGACTGGTATCCCGATTAGCAGTGATCAGGACACAGACAGGCACAAAGGGAAAACTATGTGACCACAGAGGAGAAGATGGCCATCCACAAGTCAAGAAGAGAAGCTTCCAAAGAAACCGGCCCTGCCAACACCTTCACGTGAAACTCCTAGCCTGCAGCATCGAGCGAAAACAGCTTAATCCTCCCAATCTGTAGCCCTTTGTTACAGCAGCCCCAGAAAACTCATGCGGTGAGTGAAAAAGGAAAGGAAGACAAAAAGGAGTTTTAGGAATATCTTTCCCTATAATGCTGAAAGCCACTCAATAGAGCTACAAAAAAAACAAAATGCCCAAGTTTTGATGTTTACATAATATAAATTGACAAAAGAGGTAGGTAGTCAAAGGGAAAGGGACTGTTCCCTTCCTTCCAGAAAGATGAAAACCTGAAACTGGCCCCTAACGCAGCTCTCCTTTCCCTTAGAAGAGCCCGTGAACTCCGGTGATAAATTCCCCCCAAAGGCCAACGTCTCTTTTTATTTTTTCCACCCCTCTCTAAATTACTCAACCAAAACCTTTCACGGTTTCACTTCTCCTCCTCCTCCTGAGTAAAAGCAGAAGGCCGTTTGCATGGGGACCAAGTGGAGAAGCAAACAAGCGCTTTTAAAATTCATTGTGTGATTAAGTTTGGACTGTGCCACCAGACAGGCATCTGCTAATTTATAAACTAAGAGGATTTCCATTTCCCATCACAGCATAAAAATAATGCGTTATCAAGAAGCTAGGGGAAATGCCAATCGTTTCTTTGTTTGGGGTTAATCTCTCTCTTCAAAGGGATTTTGAAACCCTGGAAAGGTAAAGAATGCAGGGCACATCACTGAATTCCAGGTCTTCTGGCCAAAAGAGACCCTTCGTTTCAGTGTCTTCTTGGCCCAAAACTGGCGTCAAAATGATAAAGCCTTTGTCAAAATAGCCAGTCAAAAATCATCCAAATGTCTTCTCTTCCCTCTTACCACAGATGCTCCTCGACTGAAGATGGGGTTATGTCCCAATAAACCCATCATAAGTTGAAAATATCGTTAAATCAAAAACGCATTTAATACACTTAACGTACTGAACATCACAGCTTAGCCTAGCCCACCTTAACCATGCACAGAACACTTACATTAGCTTACAATTGGGAAAAATCGTCTGACACAAAGCTTATTTCATAAGAAAGTGTTGAATGCAATTTACTGAGTACTGTACTGAAAGTGAAAAACAGAATGATCACATGGGTACCCGAAGTACGATATGTACTGAACGTGTATTGTTTTTGCTCCATCATAGAGTTGAAAAATCATAAGTTGAACCATAGTAATTCGGGCACCATATATAGAACCAGTTCCAATGCTTCCCAAAGCTTAGACAAAACTGATGCTTCACAATGTTTAGGAACATGTCCCCAGAGGGACAGTCTCTTTACTGCTTCAACAAATACTGGCTGAGGACATGTTATGTTTACTAACAATCTCTGTAGTTCAGCAAGTGCTGAGTACAAAGTGTCGATAAATGCAAGGAGGAGTGAAGAAATAAACAGATGGATCTATGCATTGAAGACTTCCTCAACCATCTCCCAAGATTTCTACTTCAGTCTCCAAGACCACATTAAACTAGGCTCATTTGCAAGTAGGCAATTCTCTCAGAGCCTTTAGAACTCCTTAACCCATAGAAACATGCAAGCCATCCCCATCTTCTCCAACAAGCCATGTCCTTTCTTCACTTCCGTGCATCCTTCCAAATGGGAGACACTGCCTCAATAGAAGACAATAAAACTCAGGTTCATTGACAGAAGTGTGTGCTGAGCTATCTGAGAGGCAGCCAAGCAAAAGACCAGAACTTGTGCCTGGGTGTCAGTAATAGGTAGCTGTGCCTTTGCAGTGCTACCGGAGGCAGAGGAACCCTCCTCACCCTGCGTGGTGGCAATTAAGAAAAGAGACAGCAGGAGCTCTCTGCAAGTACACGTGGTAAGTGCTTGCTCAGCATAAAACCTGAGCTAAGAGCAATTGCAGAGAGAGACTGGAAGTCTCCACAAGTGGGAATGGCCTGAAGCAGTCCTTGCAGCCTAGGAACCAGATAGGCAACCCAGGACAGGAGCAACCACAGGAATCACCCAGACAAAGACAAATTCCTCTGTTGCATCTGTCTAGGGATTTCACCAGTTCTTCAGAGACCAAAGTTTACACTCCAGCCAGGCTACTTCGTAGTATTGGGGCAGCATGTATCTGCAATTATACTTAAGTTTAATGATACAGTTAACTACACTATGGATTTAATGATTTTCAATTAATCTTTTTATTGTCTTTATTTTTTAAAAAGGCAAGAGTTCCTGGACCTCTTCCAGTACTGTGACCTGTGGACAGAGTAGATTCCAAACAGACAAATCACAAGGAAGTTCCTGGCACCAGGAATGGGCAGCTAATACTCAGGAGCACCACACTCCAGCAACAGGAGAAGGCAGGCAGCCACTCAGGCTTAAGAGTCAAGCTGCCAGGAATCAGATCCCAGCACCTTTTTTCCTATAACGTGGCTTGTTCAACTTTGTTGCTACCTGCTTCGTCATCTGTAAAATGGGGATAACACACTGACATGGCGTTCAAGCCACTCCCCCAGCCACCTCTGCTGATGCACACGTGTGCCACCCTCTCTGTCTCTCCTTCCCATCCCCGTTCCAGTCCATCAGCTGCACACAGGGAGTTGCTCTAACGCATTCTGCTCCAACTTTCTTCATGGCCCACGCCCCACCCTTTCCTGGGGGTCGGCTCTCAGCCGTTCAGCACAGTGGCTGCCCATTCTGCAGGGCTCCAGGACCATGCTGCCCGTATGGTGGCAGCTACAGCACCCAGTCTATTATCCACCTCCGTAAGAGCAGGTAACAGTGGTGGGAAACAAATAAGAATGCCCTTAAAAACCTGGCAGTTTGGTTTTAAACCTCTGGCCTCTGCCTTTAGTGTTCTTGAATGAATAGCTCAGGACTTTCAGGGCCACCTTTGGGCCAAAAGTTAATAATTTGCAGCTGAGCAAGCATATGTAAACTGCGACTTCACACAGCAAGCTTCTAATCTCTTGGGGATCACTGTGAGAATCACAAAGGGCATTTACTTCACGTGTGAGCCAACTCAGAATCAACTTCATGCTAATTTGACATAGACTGTTCTGTCCAAAGGAGATTATTTTATAAATGAACAAAATTTAAATTCAGTGACAGCATCTTTTATTTCAATCATGGTTAAATACATAATATTGTTGAAATTAAAGTCAGCAGAGATTATATAGACTCTACTATGAAATACAGTTGATTTCTTTAAAAAAGTTTATTTAAATTACTGATTATAAAAGTAACCCAAGCCCATTTTAGAAAATTTGGAAAATGTGGAATACAATAAAGACAAGAACTACCCATTAAACTAGCACCCAGAGATAAATGTTATTATGTATATTTCCTTCCAATCTTTTTTCTGGGTTTATTTAAAGATATTTCCATCATGGTCTACAGACATTTGTATCCCACCATTTTTCTTAACATTAACTGTGTTACTAACTAGTCTTTAAAAACATAATTTCTAGTGGCTTCATCATATCTCATATACGGGAGACCACAATGCAATAAACCAGCCCAAGGTTCTTAAATCCCTTGGAATTTCTCAGGTGATAGGAGTATCTTTTGTTCTAACTGAGGTGCTTCTTGGTGGGCTCTGAATAGTCTCACAGGAGGGTGGCGGGCTGACTGCTAGGAGAATCAACCATCTGATTAGAGGGCTGGAACTTTCAGCCCCACTCTCCAACCTCTGGGGAAGGAGGAAGAGCTGAAGGTTGAGTTGATCACCAAAGGCCAATGATATAATCAATCATGTCTACATAATGAATAGCTTCCTGGTTGCTGAGGTGCCAGGAGGGCACCTGGAGAGGGCATGGGAGCTCCATGCCCCTTCCTACATACCTTGCCCTGTGCATCTCTTCCGTCTGGCTATTGATTTGTTCCTTTTGTAATATCCCTTATACTTAACCAACCAGCAAACATAAGTGAGTATTTTCTTGTTTTGTAAACCGCTCTAGTAAATTCATGGAACCCGAGAACGGGGTCATGGGAACCCCAATTTAGAAATGGTTAGTCAGAAGCACAGGTCACAACCTGGGGATTGAGATTTGCATCTGAAGGGGGTGAGCAGTCTTGTGGGAAGGAGCCCTTAACCTGCGGGCCCTGATGCTATCTCCAGGCAGTGTCAGTATTGAATTGAGTTAGAGGACACACAGCTGGTGTCTGCTGGAGAACTGCTTGGTGTGTGGGTAAAACCCTCACATATCTGCTGTCAGAAGTGTTGTGTTGCATTAGCCAGGCATGGTGGTGCACACCTGTAGTCTCAGCTACTCGGGAGGCTGAGGCAGGAGGATCGCTTGAGCCCAGGAGTTGAAGGTTGCACTGAGCTATGATCACGACACAGCACTCTAGCCCAGGAGACAAAGCGAGACCTTGTCTCAAAAAAACAAACAACAACAACAAAAAACAAACAAACAAACAAACAAAAAAAACAAAAAAAAAAAAAAAAGAAGAAGAAGTGTTGAGTGGTGTGTAAAAGTAGGAAAAATACTTTGGTGTTTTTTCCTCTAAGAATCGGCGTCTGCTGGAGAATTCATTGGTTGTTGGTGCACAGTAACCACCCACCTGTTTTGGTGACCAGAGGTGAAGCTCTGTATTGAGAGTGAGAACAGAGAAAACGCTTTGGTTTTTTTCCTGTATCTCTTAGAGATAGTGTAAGGGGAAGGGTAACATAGTTCACGAAATTATTAACCCAAACATGGAACACATCCACCTTGCTGCTAAGATAAGTAAGGACTGCTTGGCAAATTCACAAAGTAAGGATGCCAGACAGCAGACCAGGCAAGAGTCTCTGCAGAAGCTTGTGGAGCACACAGGTCCCTTCGGCTCTCAGGTGTGGACTCTCCGATTTTCCTAGATCAGCAGTTCTCAAACTTTCGGTTCAGGACAAATAAATACTGTCAGTCATTTTCCTTGAAGTGACACACCAACTTCATTCATGTTAAAGAAAATGTCTGACAAATGCCCAAAGTCTGAATAACCACGATTTATCTCTCAGGTGCTCTTTTAAATAAAAGTGAAGTTTCGTGAGAAAAGCGGCTAGTTTGGATCATTACTCAAAAAACCACACGAGTCTCTTTTCCCAAAACAACCCTCCCTCCGTATGCAGCCAACGCACTTTACACGTACTTCCCATTTAATTACGAAGAGTATCAAAAAACATATGACTCAAGAGTCGCGATTTAATAAAAGTAATTTTTACTGCTTCATCAAGGCTACTCTTAAGTGAAACTGACTCTCTCTCTCTCTCTTGCTGCAAGCAATTGGTGGTGAAGATCAGGGCCCACTGCTGCCGGCTAGAGAACTGCTGCCTTGACTGTCAAGAGGGCACGAGCAGTTTTGCCCATCTCTGCTTTTGCACTACCAGGGCAAATGTTAACACAGTGAAAACAGCAAGAAACATCTAAGTATACCATGAAAATAGGTTTGACCCTAAAAGCCCTCTGAAAGGGTCTTGCAGACTCCCAGGAGTTCACAGACGCTTTGAGAACTGCTGCCCCAGAGGGCAGGAAAACCAAAGTGACTTCAGGATGGATTTTCACCGTTTTATTTTTACAGTACTCTAAGTACACAGACAATCTTAAAACATTTAAGTGTGTCTGAAAAGACCAAAGCTTGCGCTTTTTTTTTTTTTTTTTTTTAAGGATTTAAGAATTCTCAAAACAATAATCAAACAGGAAATACTGATTCTACGCAAAGAGTGGCTCACTTTGGCTCAGTGAGAGGGTGGAAGCATCGCCACGCCAAAGCCACAGCGAAGTCCCAGTCCAGAGTAGAGCACACATCTGAAAAAGTCATTTGCTGGTCAAGTTCCAGAGTTCAACTACTCAACAATGTCAATGAACTGGAACGAAATTTATACAACTGCTCTCAGAAACCAAGAATAACAATGTAATTTTTTTTTTTAAAGGCTAAGGTGCAGTTTTCTTATATTAAGCTATTTATTTAGCAATTTTAGCAACTGTAAACTATCCCTCAAACCAGGAAAATGAATAACTTAGCACAGCTTTCAGTGACAAGCAACACAGATTAGCCATTTCTGAGTTTCCGTTTGTGAGTTTATTCATGAGTTGTTAAATTATCCTGGGAAATCCTTTTTCAGTGCTCACAATATTCATGATGTACAAATATTCCTCATACAAAGAGGAAAAAGCATCCTCAAATAATGAAGATACAAATGATTTTCATTAATCAGAAAAAAAAAAAAAAGATTCCCAAGGCCGAAATTCATTAATATATTTGCTACAAATTTTTGTGAAAGACACTAGGGAAATAGTGACCAGTCCTCACGCTCACTCCAGCCTGGCACAGCACCGGGACATAGGAAGGCGCCAGCTGGTACTCGCTGGTTAAACAAATGAGTGAATAAACAAATGAATGAACAAAGTAGATGACAGTAGACAGAGCAGTAGGACCTGCCAACTGAGAACTGAGTCTGATTTCTACGTGGAAGTCTCAGAATACTGAGGCCTTCTGATTTTATCTATTTGAAATGGACCAGAGAGCACATATCTATCTAGATATTATATAAACCTCTCAAATATTGAATTTTTTTTAGATATCAATAATTTCTAATATTCCCAATCCATCTGAGAGAGTGGAAGGATACAGTGCACAGAGCTACGGGCATACTAAGGCAACAGGCATTGGCTTTCCCAAGATGTCTCTTCCCTAGAAAAATGAATAATCTGTATCATACATTATAATTCAAAGGAACAATGTACACAAGATTCCAAGACAAGAAGGCTGTTCCTTGCTTTGTATGCAACAGAGAAGACACAAGATACACATGGTTCTCCCCAAGGCCTGGTGGAAGCATCCAAGATTTTCAGTAAGTGAACTTGAGGAAGAAGGGAAGGCAGACCCTTACGCCTTTTCTGCTCCATTTTCCCCCTCCCCAAACAACGCCTGGCATGTTCCATCTTTCACGAGTGGATCCTCACAGTGCTTTCCAAATTCCCTCCAGCCTTCACTGACAAGTGGTAACTCAAATACTTAGCAAAAAGTTAAGGTTTTCTGATAATTGACAAACACTATTTCAATCAGAAGTGCTGCACCACTTCCCGCATGTCAAACCAACTAACAAGCAGCAAGTTAACCGATTTGTTCTTGACCCTCTCTTTCTCTGCCCTAATCACTGGTGAAGATAAAATGAAATGAAGATGTGCACTAAAAATGGATGAAGACGATGAAAAGCTAGAAAACCAGAGATGCAAAATCAGGTAATAGACGATGGGCCTGGACGCTCCCACTTAGACGAGCGCACCCACACATATGCACGTGCTTAACACCCAAGTGGGATTGTAAGTCGTGGATTCAAATGATTATTTGACACTGATTAAATGTATTCCTCATTTTTACAAACTAGTTTTCAAAGCTCAAGTTATACTATGAAAACGTTTGACATTCTTAAGACTAAAATAATGCCCTAAAATGCAGTGATTTGAATAAATCATCATTACAAAGGTACTAATTAACTATCAATGAAACATAGTCAATGCAATCTCATCGCTAGAAGGTCTTTTTAAACACCAGATGATTAGAATGAAATTCTTTTCCTTCCAAATATTTTCATTTTTGCATAATTTCAGTTTATCGGCAAATAACATGTCATCGACCTACAGTTATCTGTGAGTCTATTTTGTTTAGAGCGTGTTTTCCAGTAAATCTTTCTTATGCTGTATATCATCCATCTACCCAAAAGAGGCAGAGAAAGTAAATTAGTGTCAATACCAATTTTTATAATATGTAATTGAGCATAACCTTCTTGGAAGCATGGGTGGTTCTAATGACAAATTACATAAATGCCCAAATCCTTACCCAACCTATTTCAAAAAGATTAATTTCAGCTTTAAAGTAACAATGATTTTTCAACTGCTTATGTGTTATTTATTTCTAAGAAACACAGGTAAAAATGTATACCTGTGTTACAGACAGACTTAGAATGGTGCTTGCAATGTTCAAGAATAAACACCAGGCTGGTCCAAGTGCAGTGGGGTGTTTACAACTAATTGATCACAACCAATGACAGATTGTTTTGTTCCTTCTCCACTCCCATTTCACTTGACTAGCCTTAAAAATAAAATAAATAAAATAAAATAAAATAAACACCATAATCCTTGGCAAGTTAGGAAACTATAAAATTTAATACACCATAAAATGCAATACTTTTACTAATATGTAAATTTAACTGTAAGAAAATAAATTTTTTCTTTACAAGAAATGCAAAACATTCTTGAGAGTTGCAGAATCACACAAACCTCAAATGTGACGATGCAAACTCTATTCTCAGTCTAGCACAATTCCCAGGATATGTTTAAGTCCAAATAAATAATGGATATGTGGATAAAACAGATACATGAATAAAAAGACAACTAAAGCTCACAATTCATAAATTTAACACATACTTCAACAGGATGCCCATTGGACAAGCACAAAATTAGTTGCACCGAATCTATGCAATGGCGTAAAAATATTAAAACCAGGCTTTCATTTTCAAAGTAACGAAGACTGTCTAGAGGTCACATGGGAAAGACTTTCAGAAATGCAATCATTTTCTTGAAATCAGATTTCCTGGAAAGGCAGCGTCCTCTACAGAAGAAGTTGCCAAGAATTCACAGTCCATTAAAAGCAGACATGAGCTCTTTTCTCCAGGCGCGTTAAAAAACAGGTGGGAAAGAAGGTAGGCAGATGGCCCTTTATATTTTGACCTACCTGATAACAGGCTCCAACCCAAAGTAATCAGCCCAAAAGATCAAAGGCATTTTTATAATTGTAAGTTCTTGGCCGGGCGGTGGCTCACGCCTGTAAGCCTAGCACTCTGGGAGGCCGAGGTGGGCGGATCGTTTGAGCTCAGGAGTTCGAGACCAGCCTGAGCAAGAGCGAGACCCCATCTCTACTAAAAATAGAAAGAAATTATACAGACAGCTAAGTAGATATATAGAAAAAATTAGCCGGGCATGGTGGCACATGCCTGTGGTCCCAGCTACTCGGGAGGCTGAGGCAGGAGGATTGCTTGAGCCCAGGAGTTTGAGGTTGCTGTGAGCTAGGCTGACGCCACGGCACTCACTCTAGCCTGGGCAACAGAGTGAGACTCTGTCTCAAAATAAATAAATAAATAAATAAATAAAAAATATAATTGTAAGTTCTGTCATCCAACTGCAGCACAACAGATTCATATCCACCAATATCTTTTCTATGACATTAAAAAACCTGGAAAAGCTACATTTCACAAAGCTGCCTGGGCAGCATTTTTTGCCCTGCCATAGACTCCTGGCATGAGAAACTATATATTTTCCAAGCATGATATAGAAAGTGATAATTAGCCACCTGGGAACCAGTTTTATTTTGGATTCCAACCAGACCCTTAGGGGACCCAGACAAGCCTTTTGGTCATGCAATGTCGTCAGCATCTGTACAATGGGGATATTTTTACAAAGAACTTTGAGAGTATCCAACGAAACTTTCTTTTTAGAACAAGTCATCTTAATAAAGAGACTTAACCCATCAAGAAATCACATTTTTAATTCAAAACTGCCCCTTTTTTCCCCCCTTTTTTAATGAGAGACCTATAGTCAAAATGAGCAAGAAATCAATGTATTGAAACTTGGAGGCAAATCTCTGTTATCCCGGTTTCTTAGACATCTGTAGCAAGAGCTTTTGGGTGTGTTTGGCAATTGGCAATCACTCTACTGGGCTGCTGCCAGCTCTCATCACAACCCGCTAACTCAATGTATGACAGAGCAAACTGGGGCAGGCATTCGCATCTGACAGCTGGCTGGAGAGAAGGGAAGGAAGCCAAATATTTTTTTTTTTTTATGAAGAGGTAAGAATAATGTATTCCATTCTTCCTCCACACCAACCATAATAATTGTCCACAGGAAGCCCCTGAAACCCACTAATAGGAACACAGCCAGAGTAATCCTGGCAGAGTCCAGCAAAACATACTCTCCTACCAAAATGCTCGACTATTTCAAGTTTAAAAAAAAAAAAAATTGCCGATGAAGACCACAGATAGCCATCTGCCAAGAACTTTCCACCTTCTCCATTCAGGCATTAGTACCCAATTGGCAAGGATTAATTTTACACGCAAAGGAACAGGGGTTGAATTATTGGATTACAAACCCTTAGAGAAATAATGCTTCGCCTACCAGGAACTTCTAAATTTACATTTTAAAGCCAACTAAATCTTTAAATGTCTACTCTAACTGTGAAATTCAAATAGCATTTACATAGAGGGTTGGTTTTTGTTTTTTTTTTCCCTCCCTATTATTAATGAATATGCAGTAACAGAAAACTGATGCTGGAAGATCTAGCAGCGACACTAAGTATTGGTAGATGTTTTCCATGTGAATTGACAGCTGCACCTGATCCAGAAAGCACTGCAAGAGGAGTGGCCAGCTCATGGGTAAACCCAAGGAAAGCAGGGTAACAGTCCCAGCTCAACGCCGCTACGTCTACGCTCTATTCCAGGAAAATGAGAGGTGAGCAGCAAAACCCTGGACTTAAGTAATGACACCTTAGGGACGGTGGGTTTGCCAGCTATGAAATCCCTCATGGCCTTCGGGCAGCTCTTCATTTCCACACTAGCCTTGTGCACAATTCCCGGGGAGGGCACACTGTATGCCACCTTGGCGGAGTAAACAACAGGGACCACCACAGGGACGATCACTGTTGTCTACCTTCCCTCCTGATCAGAGAGAAAGGGACAGGATGAAATCCCAGGCAGAGGGTGTTTCTCACCAAGAAGGCCTTCCAGCTTATGTAATATTTGGGGAGCGATAACAAGACGAATAAGGTTCCAGCAATTCTTAAACGTTATTGCTGCTAAGGACTAAGGACAAACTTGCCACTAACTTCCTGGGGCCTGTAAACAGCGACCTGCCAAAAAATAAATAAATAAGTAAAAGATGAATAAGAACATAAGACACAAACGCTAAGAATATGACACAATTGCCCCTGGCACTTTGGGCACTGTAATGCTGCACTGTAGTAACAAAGGGAGTCCCCCCCCTCCCCCGCCCCGCCCCAACCACCCCCAATGGAGTCAAGAATAGGATGCAGGTAACTTGCCAGGATTATTGGGAAGTTGACATTCCTAGAACCAGAGATTTCCTCCAGAGGCTTTTCCAGCAAGACAAAGTGAAAACTACCAACAAATCTGGGCATCTCCTAGTGCAAGGTCCTACGCAGGATACTGTCCTTGAGTAAATTATCATAGTATTCATCACTCCTTCCAGACACCCAGCATGTGAGTGTATGAAACAGATTGGGGAGCTAAGGCTAAGGATTCAGAGTGAACAAGCCCGGTGGTTGCCTACAGCCTTAAGATACACAACTAACAGCCAGTGGACTCCTAAATTCTTCTGTTCCTCCACGATTACGGAGTGTATGTAGCTCAAGAAAAACCGCAGCAGGCCTTAAACTATATAGCATAAGCAAAGGACTCTTCCCTAGAATAAATCTCATTCCCTGTTTGAATAACTGAAATTCAACAATCTGAACAATAAATTAAAAAATAAGGGAATCCGCTGGATCCACCAAAAAGTAATGCTTATGTATTCAAATTTACTGTGCCCTATTTCCCTATGCATTACATTTAAACCTCTGATTTTTTTTAAAAAAGAACATCATTATTGAAAGCTAACACTATGCTGCAAAGCTCTATTACTTGAATTGTTCATAAATGGATTTATGGCTACTGCCGAGTTCTCTAAAAGACTGTACTGTATGCATTCTCCCTCAATCTCACCAAGAGCATTAATAAAGATATTTCTACATCTACATTTGTCCTCTCACAGAGAGCTGGGTATTTATACCTGAAAAAACTTGCACTTGAATTGCTTTAATGGGCTCTAAGTAAAACATTACTCCCAATAATTTATTTTTCCTTTTGATTGGCCAAGGATTTGAATTATAGCTCTCAAGGTAAATTCATAAATAAACCATGCTAGTACCTTATTTGGGAGCTAAAATGCAAAATGAGTTGCAGATTTCTACTTGTGCATTGAAGCCTATATATTGTGGATCTGTGCAAGTGTGTATGGTTTTGCAAATCACCAAACATAGGCATCTCCTTATCTCTCCCACCAAATCGGGGTCAGGAATAACATCTTCTTCATAGACTAACTTGCAATGCAGATACATTTCAGAGGATATGACAAGCTTCTTAGTTTTTAAAACATGTAATATTAAGCCACATTGCAACAATTCCAATATGTTTCCCAGCAGATTTCTCAGTACAGGTCACCAATAAAAATGGAATGTATGCTATTAAGTCACTAGACTGTTAAAAACAACAACAAAAAAAAAACACAGTACATTTCTTCTTGAGATAACACTGTTAAAATAATCTAATGCCACATACTCAACGACAGCTCAAACCTGGAGAGTAAAGAAATAGGTCATTCCATAAATATCACTAAAAGGACCACTACATACAGGAGGAGATATCAAAACGACTGTTCTTGCAGAAGTCAGAACCAGGATAAGCAGAAAGTCGGTTTCAAGTTAATAAAGGGACCAGTGGCAACACTGATGATGAGTACAGGGTGAATATTCCTAATACAAACTCTGAAGTCCAAGATGCTCCAAAATCTGAAACTTTTTGAGCACCAACATGATGCTCAAATGATATGCTCACTGGAGCATTATCAGATTTCAGAGTTGAATCAGGAATGCTCAATTGGTAAGAAAAATGCAAATATTCCAAAATCTGGGAAAATCTGTAATCTGAAACACTTCTGGTCCCAGGCATTTTGGATAAGGGATGCTCAACCTGTATGGACATACCATGGAATATTCCTCAGCCTTAAAAATGAAAAGAATCCTGTCACACGCTACAACACAGTGAACCTAGAGGACATTATGCTAAGTGAAATAAGCCAGTCACAAAAAGACAAATATTGTACAATTCCATTGACATGAAATATCTAAAGTAGTCAAATTCATAGAAACAGAAAGTAGAATAGTGGTGGCCAAGGGCTGGGAGGAAAGAGAAATAGGGAGTTGTTTAATGGGTAGAAATTTTCAGTTTTGTAAGATGGAAAGTTCCGAAGGTCTGTTTTAGGATAATGTGAATATACTTAACACTAATTGAACCGTATGCTTAAAAAAATGGTTAAAATGGTAATTTTTATGTTAGGTATCTTTTACTACAATATTAAAAAAAACTATCAATTGAAGATTTGAAAAATTTAAAAAGTTTAAAGGAAGCATCTAAAACTTCGTTTACTGCTTTTCACAAATTAAGATTTTTTTTTTTGGTCTGTGATAAAACTATTACCTGTATTCTCATAAAAGTCATAAGACAATTCCACGTGACCATGTGAAAATTCTGTCTAACAAGCGGTTCCTCAGGGCCCCTCGCATCATTCCTCTGTGCTTTCCACAGCCAGACTGCCCATATATTTCATCTCTAAATTGGATCTTAATCTACATGAGAAAATGCAGAACCGGTAAACACCAAAATTGAGCATTAAATAAAATTAAGTCTCTGGAAAGAGAACAAGTTTGATTTTTAAAGTAAACATCATAATTCTGTCTGCCCAGTGCACTCAAATCTCTGGAAGCTTTTAACAGCAGCAGGATCCTAATTGCATAACCTTGTTTGCAATGAGTGAATGAAATTTTGCTATAATTTTACTTATTAAAAGAACGTATGAGTAGCGTGATGCCACCCACCTCCCCATCATCCATCTGGCTTCCCTGTTCATTAGTTACATCTCCTCCTGAGTCTCCATTTCTGGTTACCCTGAATACTGGCACATCCCTCCAAGTGGGGAGCGCTCCCTCTCTGTCTTGCTTCCAAACTGTCTCATTAAACCACACTGCTTCTAGTCCTACAGTGGCTCAGGGAACTCTCCTTCCCCATCTTCCTGTCACCACACCCAAATGCTTTCCTCACTCCAACCAGCTCTTATTTCTTACCCAATTATCTTTTGCGGCTCATCTTCCAAATTAGCTCAACACCCACCATGATTTTTCTCCTAAGACATCTCAAAGCCATTATGAGCCACTATGTACTTGAAAAAATGTGCTTGGGTTTTGAGACGACTGTTCATCTCGTTTCTCCAGTTTCCCTGTGTGGGTATAAACCCTGTCTGCACTTGGCCGATCAAATCTCTGGACTGAAATCTTAATGGTTTTAAGTATTAGTCTGGTTTTAGTCTGTTTCGTTTCCTTCCAGGTCTCAGGGATATTGAGTGTGGACTTTTGAACACAGGCTCTGGAGTCAATTCAATTCCCAGCTCTGCCCATTCCTAGTCGTGTGATTCCAAGGAAACTGTCTATACATTCTGAGCTTCAACTGTGTCATCAATAAAATGAAGAAACTAATAGCACTCGCCACGTATGTTGATGTAAGGATTAATCATGGAAATAAAGTGCTCAGGTCCAGATCCTGGTATAGAGCAAGACGCAAAAATTGCCAGTGATGGTAGGCGACAGCTCCCTGGGGAAGGAAATACAATGGCTGTAATTCTTTGGAGCACAATGTCACAGAGCCTTATGGTGCTCCCACATTCTGCAAAGGCCATAAAAATGTCACAAACCTAAAGACAGCTGGACTACAGTGATGTCTTCAGGCTGCAAGCATCAGCACTGTATCGCAAATAATGGTACTATCAAAAATAGTCCCCCTTGAGCTGGTCATACTCCTCCTATAACGTGTTACAGACTAACCATCTCAGGAGTGCCTTAGATGCACGCACGTCTCCAGTATAAGAAGCTACAAAACTAGTGCTTAACTTAGCTGAAATGGAAAAAAAGAAAAAAGCCATAAAAAACCAACTGTGACCCATGTATTCAGCATCCCCTAGTCATCTCTCAGAAAGACATTTGCTCTTCATCAGTCAAGCACAAGGACTCCAAAAGACAAGCTACAAAGAAAAAAATATTTTTTTATCTTTCTTTTTTTTTTTTTTTTTTTTTTCCCCTGAGACAGAGTCTCACTCTGTTGCCTGGGCTAGAGGGCCATGGCGTCAGCCTAGCTCACAGCAACCTCAAACTCCTGGGCTCAAGCGATCCTCCCCGCCTCAGCCTCCCAGAGTTCTAGGATCACAGGCGTGAGCCACGGTGCCCGGCCTAAAATATTTTTTTAATGTATTACCTTTTCTTCCTTATTTTGAAATCTTACACCAAAATGACATACCCATCATCTATCAAATTAACAAATTCCCTTAAAATTATAAATCCCAGCACAGTCTAGACTGTGGGGAGAAAGGCACTCATACATCGAGGGTAAGAATGTTAAACTTGTGCTATGTTTTTGGAAGGCAATTTGGCAGCACAAATGAAAAAAAACCCCAAAAATGCCTAAATTGTTTGACCCAATAATTGCTTCTACCAATTCATACTGCAATAACTATTCATATAAATATTTATGTAGAAGGATGTTCATGCCAGCATTACTTATACTAATGAAAAGTGGAAAATAACAAGAGGCTTGATTAAAGGTTAAATGAGCGTCAGCTATTCATAAGGTAGAATATTATACAGCCATTTAAAAATTATATTGTTGAAAAATATTTAAGACTATAAAATACTCATGCTATATTAAGAAAAAGCAGGCTAAAACTGCATAAAAACTGTGTTATAAAATACATGTCTAATGGTATAGGGAAAAAAAAACTAAAAAGGCATGAGATTATGGATGATTTATTCTTTTTCAAACTTGCTCCAAAGAACATACATTACTTTTACACATGAAGGCAAGGGAAGATGGTTTTAGAAATCGTTTGCCTTGTATTTGCTAGCAGTTTCCACCACTCGCCTTCCCACAACTCTAATTTTTACATACACACAAAATACTCTCTCCAATGTTTTCTAAGACCTCTTTCATAAATTGACGCTAAACCAACTCCCTGATTTGAAACTGAGCCTAAAAAACTCAGATGGAAATTATTTTACCCACCCAAAAGACTCTCAGTAGGTGGGAGAACTAAACTTAGTAACCACATCCTTAAGTTTAAAATATTGAATTTTTTTTTTTAAAGTTTAAAGCTATATTGAAAGAATGCTAAAAATAGTCAGGAGGCCTGTGCCAATTATTTTTCCCAGGGGTAGACTTTTCAGGTTAATCACAAATGTTGAAGGAATTCCTTCCCATCATATTAAGGAAAAGAGTGGAGAAGAAATCTACAATCCCAACTTTCCTGTACATCAAATGCTATCTCTGATAAAACGTGGCCCCCTGGAAACCCCAAAGCTTTCCCTCAAAATTTCAATGATCTCTTTCCACTGTCACCTCCTATAAAACTGAAGGATCTCTTATTGCCTGTCCTTGGAGAATCCGATTCAATGTGCCTGCAGCAAAAATACGTAAAAAAAACAAAACAACAACAACAACAACAAAAAAAAAAAACCCAGCTGTTTTAATCAGCTGAAATAATGATTAAACAACAGTAATTTACCTTGATTGTGTGAGCATTTCAGCAGCAAACAAAATGCAAAATACATCAATGGTTGGAACTGTTCCTTGTCCTCAGTTAATAGGGCTTTTTGTAAAAAGAGGCGCACCCAATCGAAAGTGGACCTGTGCCACGGCCCCAAGCACTCTCTAAGCCTAAACTATACAAAACCCAATGCCCCGGTCTGCTGAGGCTGATCGCCACCCCTTCCCTAGCACCCTGTGTTCTGGAAGCCCCCTGGTTTGTGCTTGAAATCACCTCCATTTCACACAGGCTGTTGTCATTCCACCCCAAACCAATACTCAATTTTGTCTTCCATCATACTCCCTCTATTTAGCCAACAAAATGCCTAATAGGCCTGAAAGTGCCTTTCTCTCGCTGGCCTATGGTGTGTGCTGTTTGCTCGCGTGTACACTGTTCCCAGAGCGCTTCAGAGGTGGCATTTCAGCTTCAAGGACCCATTTTTAAATTCAGCAAAACCCTCTATTACATGGTAGAAATAGCTGAAGTTCTGACTACTTAGAAAGGCCAACATTTCCTTTTATGTACGGATGTATAGAATTCTTAAGCATAATTACAAAATTAAGCCACAGCCATTATTAAAAATGCAAAAGTTGGATTTGCTCGTCGCTCTAAGTCACTGAGCTTTCACGAGCATTTTGCACAGCAAGGAGAGCCGGGCTGACTAAACACTTCACAGGGCTACATGGCCCCCTCCGCACATTAATAAACCTAGCAGTGAATGCAAGCAAAATTAAAGGCACTTTTTCAATGACAGCCCCTGAGAGGCTAAGGAAATAATAAGTGTGGTTATTACAAAACCACAGAGGAATCATAAAAGCAAGAGCTCCAAATATGGTAAAGTTGAATGAGTTTTTCAAGAAGATAGTAAGCTCTTTTTTGATAGTAAGCTCTTTTTTCGAAAACCATACATTTTCTCTGTTAAAATTTTAGGCACAGACTGGAAACTGCATCTATGCACACAGCTAGGCACAGATGATACCTCCTCCAAGAGACCATTTCTAACTGTTCCAGTTTTTTGAAGAGTAACTTCCTCTGCACTGTATCCCAAAGCACCGTCCTCCTCTGTGACACCACTTTCTAATGGCATATCTTATTCCTTTCATAAGATGGACATATTTAGGGAAGCCTACTTCCAGATGATTTAGCAAAAGAGGATCTGTGCGTGCTCACGTGTGCGTGCATGGCAGAGGGAGAGAGATGGATGGAACACATATGCCAAGTTGTTAACACTTGCTGGATGCAGACAGAGGAATACAGTACTGTCAACTTTTCTGTCAGTTTGAAAGTTTTCAAAATAAACTAAAAACTCTGAAGTGCAACACACAGTAGGGGCTCAATCATTGATTGCCCAATAAAGTAAAGAACTGCTGTACTTTTTTGGTCACTAAATGAACACTTAGTGACTGAGCGAAGAGGACAATGGGAACTCTTTGTCCAATAAGTATTCAAGCGCCCACTGCCAGGCACTGTGACAGGTGCAGCCGATGGAGAAATGAACCTTCTGACCCTCGGGATCCTTGGTCCACGGGGAGAAGCAGATGACCACCACCAGGGATGCCATGGGACACTGATGGCGGGTAGGAGACGCTGTGGGAGGAGGGAGGAGGAGGAGGGAACCAAGGGGCATTCAAGGAACACATCGCAACCAATAAATATTTGTAGGATGAGTGAATGAACCAAGTATGTGAAAGATGAATGGTGCCCCAAAGCAGCAAAGTCTGTCCAGGTGTGGGGAGGGGGTCAGCAGTCTGACAGGGTGGAATACCACAAGCAAAAACAGGAGGGACAAGGACCTCCCCCCTCCCGTCCTCCCCACTAATCCCAAAGCCCCATCCCAGGACCAGCCCCCACCCCAACAGGGACCAACACACAGCAGTGAGCACCCAAGGCTGGAAGAGAGTGGGGAGAGTGGGGAACACCTGCAGGCCACTGTTAACGCCCTGAATTCCCTGCTAAGAGGTTTGCCAAAGATGAGCCCATCTGGTCAAATGAAAAATCCTCACCCCAGGGGTGAATTCCACAAGTCCTCAGCGGGCCCAATTCCTCCTTGCAGCACTTTCGGGTTGCCAGTCCCCTCTGCTACATGGACTTGGTTCCCAAGCTCACTGAACCTCCTCTTCCTCCCCTCTTGTTCTGCTGCTGCAGGTCACTGTCCCCTCTTTCCTTGTTTCTGTCTTTGCAGCCAGCTGCCTTGTGGGACCACCTTCTTCTTGCCTCTTCCAGGGGTTTGTGCAGTGGAGTGAGGAAGAGGCGAGGGTGGAGGTGAGGGGAGCTCCTGGCTGAGGGTCCCCTCCACCCCCATCTTCTCCAGGACCACCCCAGCCCCTCCCTGCCCACTCCTGGAGTTCACGCTCTAGGCGTCCTATGCCCCAGCAATGGCTTTGGGCTGGAGGGTGAGAGCGGAGGGAAAGAGATGCTGGTGCATGGCTTGGACAGGTGGACGCAGCAAGCACTGAGTGCTGACCAAGGTCTGAGCTAACGGCCAGGACTGGCTCTTGGCTTTGTTTGGGGATCCTTGGGGAAGAGTCCACTGGCCTTCCCTTTCTAAGGCTGCGGTGGTGCAGCTGCCCACATTCTTCCTCCAGCGTGGTGACTTGTAGCTATTCATCCCCACAGAGAATAAGCCCCTGAAGGCTTTGCACATCGTGCTTAAAGTTTCAAATGACAGAGATGCTCAGGAAGCCCCTGTGAAACTCCTTTTGGGGACCCCTGTGAAGATCATCTGAATAAGATGTGGCTAAAGTATGAAATTTTCAGGCCGAATGGTGGGATTCATCACCAAGAGCTTCAACTGGACAATCATGGGGGAATTCTGAAATCAAAGTTCATTTCCTCTTCAGCCTCCACAAAATCCCTGCAGGCGTTGTTGACAACTCAGAGAGAAATACATCTGTGGAAACAGTTTGGCCTTTCTCTCTGTCTCTTTAAAGATAAAAAGCAATGTTCCTTACAAAACAAAGAGCTGAGTGGGAGCTGACTGTAAGCTCTTCCTTTCTTTCCTCCTCTTTGACTTTGTTATTAGCTCAGGGATATCTTTTTCTTTCTTTAAATTATTTCCTACAACCCAATTTTGGCTTCTGTAGCCCAAAGCAACTAGGAACCCAAAGCAATTAACATTAATGTTTACACCATGATTATAAACATCACAGAATACAGGAAACATACAGGTTTATAGAGCTTGAAAAATATCTACAAATCTATATCAAGATAGCTATATATCTTGAAAAATGGTCCACTCTTCATTTTATAGGGTTTCGAGAAACTCATTTTCACTTGGATTATTTACAAATGGACAAGCCATTATTCATGTGCATTTTACATGAGTGAAGTCCTTCTCTTTCTACCAAGAACATTAAGACTATGTGTAAGAATTAAATTTTAGGGTCAATGATTTTCTCAACCAATATCAAACAATAGATGGTCACTTCAAACTCATCAGCCTGGTTCACAAAAGCTGATGCTTCTCCGTGGCCAGGACCTACAAAGAACAGTGATGAGCTTCACACAGCACAGGGGCACCGAGAGGCACAACAGGTGTGTCACACCCACTCACAGTCAACCACCCTGGCTCAGGATGACGATATCAACAATGACAATAAAAAGTGATGAAGATGGGGCTGAGCCCCAGCTCCTGAAGTCCCAGTAGGAACCAGATGGTACCAGCTTTTTTCCAATACACTCTCTCCACTCCCTAAAATAGCCCCACAAAGGGGTCCTTCTGCAGAGGAAGATACTGAGACAAAGGCACTCATGTCCTATCCCTAGAGATTCCCCCAAAAGTCTAGCCAGGGTGGACCTGAACCACAGGTGGCATTCCTCACCTATACCAGGCTGCAGGAGGAGAGGTTCTTGGGCTTGTCTGTAGGGGGACAGGGGCCTAAGCTGCGCCACACTCCTGTCTTCCCTCCTGCTCAGGCCAGCCTTTTTATATAAAGTGAAATTCAACTCCACAGATGTTTATCTAAGCACCTTCGAGGTGTGGGGTCTTCTAATGGACGTCATAGGGAAGATGTGAGGAAAAGGAAGGTGGCATTTATCTCTGGTTAACTTCACAGCTGCAGGACAAATGGGAAGGTGCACACTGTTTAGGGCCACTGTAATACAGGACACAATTTCTTAAATGAGATCATTTCCATCATTGGTTTAAATCAGTCTTTGACCATCAGTGTCCATGAGTTCACTATGTCCCACACCTTTTTCTTTTTCCTTCCACATCCATAAGTGCTTTCCTCTCCCTAGGGATGTCATATATTTGATGACATTACAAATAAAACAGACTTTGGTTTTTAGTCCCAGGTCTTCAAATTAAACAAAAAATCATGCCCCCCACCCCCCACCCCCGCGCTGAGGCAACATGGTGGAATAGAAAAGGCGAGACAGGACTCTGCAGCCCAGTGAAGTCTGGTGCACCATCTCCAGCTGTGTGACCCTGCCAGGTCCCCCTCCCTTCACAACCTCAGGTCTTCATGTGCAGGACGATGCAGCTGCCCAACAGTGCAGATCTACAGACCACCCTCAGGGGCTCGTGAACCCCCTTAAGCGGCATGCACTTATGTGTGTATAAGTACATTGTGTGCGCATTTTTCTAGGGAGAGGGTCTTGGCTTTCTCCAAATTCTCCAAGAAAACAGTGTCAATAAGAGGAAAACATCAACTAACTCAGATTCTTTGATTGTACAAAGTAATGAAAGCATGCCTATGATCCCGTGGAAAGCTAAAGACGTCACCTCTCCCCACACCCCAGCCTCCTTATGCCAGGACACTTTCAGGCCCAGGGATCTCAGCTTAATTTGCACCCATCCTGGCTCCATGGTCTCTGCCCCATCCTCAAGCCCAGACATAGTATCCCGGCTTTAAGACAGCAGAGCAGAAAACCCATTTCAAAACGAGACCCTCCCACACCAACAAGGGATCTAGAAGGTCTAGACATCTTAGAACAGGAACCCTCGGAGAAAGGAGCCAGAGGCAGCATAATTAAGCCTGAGCACTGAGAGAGGAAATGTTCTTGTCCATGGTGAAGTGGGTAGCAATCTGGAAAATCTGCAGGACAGGCTGGCTGCGCTTCAATTGCTGCGTCATGGCTTTCTCTAGCTTCCTGTCCACCTCCGCCCTACCCCTGGGGTTCCTCCTAACAAGCTGCTGTAATGGCCGTGGGGCCGCCTCGGGGAGCAGACAGGAATTTAGCTGAGAGTCCCTTAGGGGTAGGGAACCTGCAGCCTTGGGAATCAGGGGATCTTTGGGGACATGCTGAGGATGATGACAAACTAAGCAGCAGCAAAGCAAGTGAGAGCCCATCCCACAACCTCTGGGGTTCTCTGCTAAAAGCCACTTTCCCAATGACCCCTCGCCCCCTCCCATCCCTGTAGGAAGGGCAAGATGAAAGAACCCTTTTACTGAGCTGCCAGAAGTCTCTGTAAAAAGGAGAGGGTGTCACTAACTCCAGGACACAGGAGCTCTCCCAGGGTGCAGGATCCTTCCCAGCTTTGCCAAGAGTCCCTTGATTGCCTCCCATTGACTTCTCCCTCTCTTAGTTTTCCTTTGCAGTGAGGACAGCCAGCTATTAGACGTGCTCTGACCCTGTGACAGACCTTGCCTCACAGGGTATTACACACAGAAACCAAAATTTTTCTGCCCACGCTAAGCTATTACTCACCAGCTCGAGATAACCCATCTACCTGTAGCCTAGTGTTTCATTTGCAGCTGCCCTTTAACCCTACCCAGTGAAAAGGAAAATTAATCAAGGAACATTTCCCTGTTTTACTGCAGTTGATGTCAATCATCCAGATGGCTTTCAACACCGCCTATCAAGCAGGATGCACCTGCCCATATGCAAATGTCAAACAACATTAACCGCCCAGGAAGTAACTTTTACTCTCTTAGACAGGCATATTGGATTTAAACAAGGAGGGAGAAACTTTCAACCAGGAGTCTGAAGACCATTAAGAATCTTTACATTTTCACCAATTCGTCCATGGGAGAGCTGCACAATGCACTTATTATCACACCAGTATTTCATAAGCTATGTCACTATGTAGTAAGGCCAAACCTAGAGATAAGGAGGAGGAAGTAACAAAGGAATGTCCTTGCCTTCAAGCTTCACGTTTAAAAAATTATGCCTTTGAGAGATTAGAAGGTTAATTACTAGTAAAAGAATAACCTGGTACAACATTTGTGTAGGGCAACTGGGAGTACCCATCAAAATTTGATTTGCATGTTTTTTTGAAGCAGCAAGTTAGCAATTCAGCTTTTAGGAATTTATTTGACTGACATACTGAAGTGTGCAAAGACATAGGCAGCCAGAACTAACAATCGCAGGCACTGTTCCAAGTGCACCACACACCTTAGCTATTTTATTCTGCATACCCACCCTATGAGGGAGGTATTGTTATTATTTCCATTTTACAGAGGGGAAACCTATGGATAAAAGAGGTAAAGCAACTTGCTCAAAAAACTAGCGACTGGTAGAGCCAGGATCCAACCTCAGGCAAAGGCTGTTCGCTGTAGCTTTGTTTAAAAACGCAAAGCACATCCTGCAACTTCAATGCCCAACAGAGAACTGCTTAAATAAATCATGGCGCAGCCACACAATGAAACACTGCTAAATGATTGCAAAACAAGTACTGTCGCTGTGTGCCGACTTGGAAAGAGGTCCAAGATCTATATTGTTAGTAAAAGAAAAAAGAAAAAAAAATATGCAGACTGTAGGATAATACAATACAATGTGGGACAATAAAAGGGACAAAGAGTAAGACAGGCAGAGAGAGATGTCACAAGCAGTTCTGGAAAGATATACAAGAGGCCTCAACAGTGGTTACATCTGCAAAATGTGCCTGTGTCATGGAAAAAGAAATTTAAGGAAAAAAAAAAAAGTTTTGTGCCCTTCCATCTTTTTGAATTTTCTATCAACAGTATGTGTTCATTTTAACTTTTAAAAGTGTCTTCACAAAGAAGATTAGAAGTTCATCAATGATACCAGAGACGGAGGAATAGAACTTTAGGCTTTGTATCAGCAATATTTCAACTAGAGAAGGGCAATGCCTTATAAAATAACATGACCAAAATCATCCCACATCTGTGGCTGGTTAATTCAGAATTGACTAATCTCAGGTTAAAGATAAGTCAGGCACCTGATTCCCATAAAAATAACGCCCCCCCCCCCCAATAAAAAAAAACCTGACTTCAAGTGTCTTCTATGCCAAATGTAAAACACTCAGAGCAATTCAACACTCTCTTTCCTACTTTCGACTCTAGGTTGATGGGCTAAGGACAGAAAGTAGCAAAAGAACATAAAACAAAGAAAGGAAGTTAGTGATCCCCGCACAGTGCTTGTGAGGGGCGGTCCTGCTCCATGCCTGCTGTCCCAACCGGACAATCTATTTATCACATGGCCACCAGTCCTAGGTCAGCACACCCAATCCCAGATAAAGCAAAACTGCCCAATAATTCAGAAAGATACTACTGTACAACAAGCAACAAGTTTTAAAAGTCAAAGAGGAAGAAGGTAGAGTTCTCAAAACTCCAGGTCAGGCATTTACTTACACATACTAAGTACTAAGACAAGATAATTTAAAATGTGGGAAAGAAGAGAAGAGAGTCATTTTTCAAACACAAATATTTGAAGAAATATATTTGTATAACTTGAAATGGTTCCTCCAAGGAAGAACAAAAATTTAGAAAACATGATATGAAACTATGACAGACGTTTTATTCTGAAAAGGAGAAAATCTTCAAAAATTAGAGAGAAAGTTTTTTTTTATCCATAGCCCCTATTTCTAATACCATTAGAAAACACAGGAAAAAAATCCCTGCTTTTAACAATAACGAGTTTCCAAAGCCCCATTCCAAGAGATCACTATTCATTCCATAAAATAGTTTTGCCACTGAAAAAGTGATATAATTGAGGGTTTTATTCCTGATCAGGGCTTCCATGTCAAGCAAATTATAATCAAGACTAACAGTACATCGAAAGGTAACACTCAACTGTAACCCTCTGTCATTGTTACAGTAGAAAATTATACTCTAAACCCTATAATGTGGGGATAAGTTTATTCACTCAGATTCAATACATATTTATTCACCCTTCCATGTGTCAAATATAGTCTATGTATATGCAATGCTGAAGAATGCTACATGCCCATAAAATGCACAAAGTAACTCATCAAAAATAGGAAAGAGCAATGAAGTTCTAATTTATACCTACATATATTTTAATTAGAACTTAATAGTTTCATCAAAAACAGTTTTCCTTTTTTTTTTTTTTTTGAGACAGAGTCTCACTGTGTTCCCTGGGCTAGAGTGCCGTGGCATCAGCCTAGCTCACAGCAACCTCAAACTCCTGGGCTCAAGCAATCCTCCTGCCTCAGCCTCCTGAGTAGCTGGGACTACAGGCATGTGCCACCATGCCTGGCTATTTTTTCTATACATATTTTTAGTTGTCCGGATAATTTCTATTTTTAGTAGAGACGGGGTCTCACTCTTGCTCAGACTGGTCTCGAACTCCTGACCTTGAGCGATCCTCCCTCCTTGGCCTCCCAGAGTGCTAGGATTACAGGCGTGAGCCACCACAACCAGCCCAGTTTTACTTTCTTAGAATCTGGCAGGATTTTTCATGATGCTTTGAATGATTCTGGTTCTTGAAAAAGTTCTCTAAGAAAGCTGAAACTACTGCAACATCTTAATAAATTTCTTTGAAATTTGT
The DNA here is from genome assembly GCF_041146395.1 of Eulemur rufifrons. Taxonomy (NCBI): domain Eukaryota; kingdom Metazoa; phylum Chordata; class Mammalia; order Primates; family Lemuridae; genus Eulemur; species Eulemur rufifrons. The sequence continues at coordinate 45,241,019 of NC_090991.1, forward strand.
CTAGAATTTATCCTCATAAATTTATGATCTATAAATTTAGATCTAGAATTATGATAAAGATATGAAGATATGGTTTTATAATGACTTCTAAGGGTCCCAGTGACAATTGTCAGGACAATATTTCTCACACAGAAGAGCACTACTGATCAAAGACATACCACTTTTTGCCTATTGAATTAGCAAAAAAAAAAAAAAAAAAAAAAAAAAATGGTGTTTTCCCCCACAACATTATGCTTTCTGCTGGCAAAACCCCAGGCAAACAGGAAGTCCATGGACTGCTGATGACCCTGGGAAATTAGTGCCATCTTTGGAAAGCAACTTGGAAATATTTGCCAACAACCATAAAAAGTTCACCCCTTAGAAAACATAATATGAACACTCATAAATCTTACCCCTAAGAAATAATTGGAAATTTAGAAAAAGCCAAATACACAAAGTTGTTCATTACAGGTCATTCACAATAGCAGTACATTAGAATATATACCTACATTAAAAAACAGGAAAGAAACATGAGTTGTCAAGTTTTGAAGATTATACAATTACCCTTTTAAGATATGCTTAATGAAGAGATCTAGAGACAAAAAACTATGTATACAATTATGCATAATATGCATTTAAAATAATGACAGAAAATACACCAACAGTTGGGGTGGGATTACTGTATGTTAGGGGTGGGATTACTGCAGGATTTCTCAACCTCAGCGCGATCGGCGGTTTGAGCTGGATCATTCTTATTGTGGAAGTCTGTCTTGTGCATGTAGGATGTTGAGCAGCACCCCTAACTGCGACCCACTAGATGCCAGCAGCACCTCCAGCCCCAGGAGGTGACAATCAACAATGTCTCCAGACATTGTCAAATGTTCCATGGGGCAGTAGTGGGGTGGAAATCACCCCTGATTGAGAACCACTAGGTTTAAATTACTTTCCTGCCTACTTTAACTTTTTGTTTTATTATTCATATTAAAACATTTTTAAAATAAAAATAAATGGTAACAGAAGCAGCCCATATTTAATGGCTAACTCTTTACTCAACACCGAAAGCCCTTCTCCTTGGTGTATTACCCCCTAGTCAAGGACACAAGACTAATGGCTCTCCCTCTCCCACAACGTGGCCCATCCCTTGGGCACCCTGACAGCCAAGGCTTGGCAGGACACCGGGTTTTCTCCACGGAAGCATAGCCCTTCCTTGCCTTGCGCCACTCCTCTCCTGCAAAATTAATCCACATCTGAGAATTTTCCATAATGGAGATGGGCAGAGGAAGACATCACCGTCTCTTCCACAACATTTAGTGTTTTGCTGCTATGTTTTTGGAGCACCTTACTCTCCACTGGGAAACATGAAATGCATAATCATGTTACCAGCCTGCATTTCAAACGGAGCTTCGACTCTTTTCTAATTACTACAGAGTTCTAACAAGCAAGAATGAAATAGTATTTTGACTGGCCCCAGACTGTTGCTTTGGAAACAACAGGTCGGAGAGAAATCATAGAATAACTAAAAAGTGACAGCAAAGCAAGTGAAACTATTTCTTAGAATCGGATGAGCAGACCACTAAAACTTACAAACCGTAAGACAGGACAGTCTGCATTCAATTTTAACTTTATGTGTTATTAGCAAATCCATGTCTATTTTGCTGCTCTGTTACCGCCAAATCCCTTTGATTGCTTATAGAACAAATCGAGATGTGGAATAAAATCCAAATTGGCCTCAAGCTACTTTTGCAATCTGATTGTCCAATCCCTCTTCTCCTCTCGAATTTAAACTTCAGGACCCTCCCTCTCATGCTGGTCATTTCTACCTGGATGCCCACAGCTCATCACACTCAACTGTGCACCAGGTGAACTCACCACTGCCACAGGGCACCCACCCTCACTGCTCCCCTAAACTGGGAGCTCCTGAGGACAGAGAGGGATCTCCAAGTTATAAAAGCTGACTCATAACTGGCCTAAAGCCATCTCTAAAAAGCCTCTTGAGTTTCTCCTGTTTGAGAACTTTTCTCCTGTTTGGTCTGGGAGAGACAGCAGAACATCTCACTTAATAGAGAATTCTATTCTGAGGATTCTTCATAAAGAACACAGGTGAATTTCACATGGGGCTGCATTTTTGCCTGTTTGGTTTTGCTTTTTACTATCGTTGGTGCTGTTCACGGAAGACCTAGACTCACTTTATTCATTAAGCTTCTGTGATTAAGGACAAGTAACCACTCTGCCGGTGGTTCTACAATTACCTTTCTGAATCTAGGCTATCATAACTAAGTGAAAAACAAGTTATAAAACAACAGAAACATGATTAGACTTATCTCATTAAGTTATTCATGAGAACTGTTTATTACTACTTTACTGTGGGCAAAAATCATAATTAACATATATTTACACAATAATTCAAAAATATAGCAGTATTTAACATCAAGTGAGAAGTACCAATTATGCCGGTGGGTAAAATATATACTGGAAATATTAAGATAAATACATGGAATATATAATAATAATCACTTTACGAGCATTTACTAAACTCCAGGCTCTATTCTAAACCTTTTAATATATAACAACCCATCTAATCCTCAGAAGAACTCCAGAAGGTATGTGCTTGTATTTTCCTCATTTTAAAAAAGGAATTATGAAGAATCTGAGAAAATGTATTACTCCCTGGTTAAAACTATAAAAATTCTATTTACATATTCGAATGTATATAAGTGTGGGCAAGTCACATACTTTCAAGTGTTTCTCATAATGTCAAATAACATTTAAAAAAAAATTCCTATGAAGCAGCCCACGTGAATGCTTATATTCCTATTTTTGCCATACATGCTTCTTGAAATGCTCACTGGGGGCAATGTCAAAACACTTCCTAAATTGGGTCTCGTTTTAGCAGTCAGCTAAATTTCAGAATAAAGTGAATTTGAGATTGAGGCACTTATTCATTCCCTTAAAAAACTAAACCTATAATTTTGGTATCCTGTGGCTAGTAATTTCAACAACAGGACAGAGCTCAGCTTTTTTTTTTTTTTTTTTTAATCTGCTATGTATTTCAATAACCCTGACTAAAGATTACTTTTAATAATAAAAATTAGAAAGACCTCAAAAGTTAACTCAACATGGATCACACACCTAAGTATAACTGCCAGCATTACAAAATTCTTAGAAGCAAGCACAGGAATAAGTCTTCACGACCTAAGATTTGGCAGTGGTTTCTTAGATATGACACTAAAAGCCTAAGTGTCCCACCCCTCCCCCCCCCAAAAAAAAGAAATTGGATTCAGGACTTCATCAAAATTAAAATTGCTTGTGCTTCAAAGGGCATCGCTAGGGAAGTGAAAAGACAACTCATAGAAGGGGCAAAAATCTTTGCAAATCCCGTGTCTAATAAAGGACTTATATCTAGAATATATAAAGACCTCCAACTCAATAAAAAGATAACCTAATTTAAAAACGGGCAAAGATTCTGAAGAGACATTTCTCAAAAAAGACGACACAGCCAATAAGCACATGAAAAGTCGTTCAACATCATTAGTCACTGGGGAAATGCAAATCAAAACTGTAATGAGACACCACTTCACATTTGCCAGGATGAGTAAATAAAAAAGACAACCATAACGAGCATTGGTGAGGATGTGGAGAAACCTGAACTCTACCATGTTGCTGGTAGGGCTGTAACACGGGGCAGCTTCTTTGAAAAAGAGCTTTGCAGCTTCTAAAAGCGTTAAACACAGAATTAACATACGACCCGCAATCTCAGTCCCAGGCGTATACCCAGGAGAAATGAAAATACAATGTCTACACAAAAACTCACACATGCATGTGTGCAGGCAGTATTATTCATAATAGTCAAAAGGTAGAAACAACTCAAATGTCCACCAACTGATGAATGGATAAACGTGTGTGTGTGTGCATACAAATAAATGTATATTCAATGGAATATGATATTTTAAGCCATAAAGAGCGATAAAATACTGATTCATGCTACAGCATGGATGAACCTTGAAAATGTTACACTAAGTGAAGGAAGCCAGACACAAAACGCCACTATAGTTACATTAAAAGTCAGAATAGGTGAATTCAAAGATACAGAAAGTAGACTCGGGGTTGCCAGGGGCCAGAGGGAGAGGGGAGTGGAAAGCGACTGCTGACGGGTGCAAGGTTTCTTTGTGGAACGACAAAAATGTTCTAAAATTAGATGGTTTGAATACTTGTACAATTCCGAGAATATATTAAAACCACTAACATGCCACTTTAAAATGGTGAATTTTATAATAAGTGAATATTTCCGTAAATCTGTTATTTAAAAAAGAGTATATGTGACAAAGCCAAAAAAAAAAAAAATTAGAAGAACCTTTACATTCAAATACAACGGGCACAATTTAGTGCATTCAGCGATGATTCTCAACTTCCCCTCTCCTCCATTCACACTGAACCGCGTCAACCAGCAAGGGCAGAGGAAGAAGCCACACACCTGGGTTCTACCTCAGCTCAACTTCTCCTGGACCGAGGACAATTAAACTCCTGTTTCTTGGCCTCAGTGTTTTGAGGCTGCCAAGAGGGTGGGAGGACTGACGATGCTCTGACAGAGACTTTGCCGGGGCTTGAACTCCAGCTCTGAGCTGGCTTGGTGCTGGAGCTTCCAGCATCTTCCGTCTCCGTCACGCAGGGCTTCTCCATTATTTGAAACCAGCAAAGAGGAGACCTTGACTCACCTTTCCAGTGTGTGTCACAGGTCCAGTCTTGCTCTCCCCACACACAGTAAGGTGCTATGTAGGTGGCACAAACCCGGCGTGAGGATTTACAAGGGCCCCCCCTGTGCCCGGGACGGTTCCTCAGTCCCAAGTATCTTGCACGAAGTCTAGCACTCCACCCCTTAGGCAGGGGATTGGGAGGTGGGGTGGGGGTCCTCACCCAGCAGACCACTGTTCCCCTTCTGCCAACGCCTTTCCATGGCCTATGCCAGCCTCGCCCACAACGGTCAGCTTCCTTGTTCTGTACCCCCTCCTATTGTGCCAGGGCTGCTTCTCAAACTTTAGTGCAATTGGAGTCACACGAGGGCCAGTTAAATACGATTCCTACGCCCCAGCCCTGGAGATTCTGATTCAGCAGCTTCCACTGGGGCCTACAAAATCGTATTTCCATCAAGCTGAGGCTGCTCATCCAGGGACTGCACTCTGAGCTCTGTTACAAAGCTCTGAACCCAGCATACAGAAGGAAGTCAGTAAATATGTATTGAATAAACAATGGAATCTTTGCTGAGATCGTAAATCATGTTGTACAAGTGCCCAGCACTTCATTATCCATGACCTCAGCTGATCTTCACAGCTCAACACATTTGGCAAGGCAGGTAGCAGCAGCCCCCTTTACAGCTGTCTGGGAGCCCCAGGCTTTCAACGATTAAGTAAGGTGCCAGGTCCACACGGCTCCTACGGGCAGGGCCGGCCTGAGATGCCAGGCTCACAGCTAGAGCTTCTCCGAGTCTCGGTATCTTTATATACTTACCTCTTCATTGCCTCTCTTTTTCCCCAATTCACGATTTCCCTGGTAGATAACCTAAAGGGTAAAACAAGCCCAATGGATGCAACTATTTTAAATACGGCAGAAAAGACACACACACACATGTCCCCCTCAGGGACTTCCCCAAAAGGTTTACCAATACACAACCTGTTAAAGGAGTGTGCGGCTAACACAGAACATTTGGAATACAACATGCCTGAGATGCTTTTGCCAAAGACTTAAAGCGGCTTCACTAAGCAGTCACCAGCTAACAGGACAGAATTCGGAGACCAGGTAGAAGCAGTACAGGCTCCATTTCTGAAAAAGCAGACCAAGGAAGCATAAACCATCCATCACTGCACAGCTCCCAAGTCTTTATCTGGCTTCGGCTGGCAAGTCCAGTGCAAAAGCTGCCTGTTGTATAAAGTTGGCGCCCTCAAGTCTTTGGAGACTGGGATGTTTCCAGGTGACAGGACAGGCAATAAATATTCATCAACCAGGCTAAGGAACCTCCTTGTCCTCAAATGCTTATTACTTACAACTGGACTGATCTCTACTCCGACTGTTCATTCTCTCCCCTCCACGCCGACCCCTCCCAGAACTGACCAGTAAACCCTCTGCAGAATACACAGGTAAGATTATGCATCCTTCCATTAGGCCCTTGCCCCCTCAAGGATGCACACCATGCACAGGCGTGATGATGCAACACAATGAAGAACGCACATCACAGGAGCTGCGCTTAGCAGATGCTCAGCAAAGGGGCAGTAGCAATTAAGTCATCACATCCCTCCCCTGCAGCTCCCCACAGAGCAGGAAGCCCACTCCCCTTTAACAATGCCAACCAAGACTTGTTTGCTTGCTGGCTTAATTAATTCAGGAGGCTGAGGTACAGAGGGGAAATGGAGGCTGAGGGAAGAAATCAGATCGTAGAGTCTCCTCAAGGCTGGACTGGTGCCACGGTAATGCCAGCAAGAGGCCCTGTGAGCAGCAGAGGAGTCTGGGGCGACACTGGTGCGACCTTGATAGAGACAAGCCTAGAAGCAGATAAGCAGGCCCTGGACCAACAGCCTCTTAGAGGAAGAACACCCAGCGCTCCTCAACCAGGGGGGCAGGAGCCACACACAGCACCCTGCGCCACTTGGCACACAGAAGACCAGGTGAAGAGGGCACAGGCAGGTGAGGGAGCTGGGTCGAGTGGGGAGAGCCTAACATGGTGGCACAGGAAGGATTTCGTGGGAAAGCCCCAGGCAGAAGAAAAAGCCCTGGTGTGTGGGCCGTGCCCAGGCAGCACAGGGGTGGGCATAGCCCTCCCCGGCCCATCCGTTTCCAGGGCAGCAGCGTCACCCCCTCCCCATGAGGTGGAGGACGTCCACCCAGGGAGGGGCTGCCCACATTCACTTCTGGAAATGAAGTAGCCAACCAGTGACACACTGGTCTCCTTATTAACTCAAAGGCTGCTCAAGGCCTGGGGTGCACTGAGAAGATGCTAAAAACCTGAGGACCATTTAACCTGGCTTCTCACCTACATCCAAGCCTTGGGTACTGCAGGTGTTGAAAACCCAGAGGTGATCTCCCCCACAGTAGGATGGAGACTGACAATGCAAACAGGAAGGTTGTGACGGCTTTCCTACAAGGGTTAACTGGCCCAAGCTGCTGTGACTGTCTCCTTGTAAATCCCTGAATGGCAAACGCGATACCAAAATTAACTTTCTACATTTAGAAAGCCACTAGGATTATTTCTTGGTTACTTAAGTAGTAACTGGTGGTTGGGAGTGTGAACTAAAAATATTAAGCCCTCCCCACCTGACTGAATGGACCCCTTTCAGCCAAGGGAACCCCAGAAATACCCCAAAGCTGAGTTGCTGGCCATGAGAAGGGAGGTCAGACAGGCTTCATCATGCCCCGCCCCCTTCCTGGAGATGTCCTTCGTAACTCAGTAAACGGGCCTAAGACTACACAAGACAAAGCTTAACCCATACCTGTACGCCCTCAACTTACATAACAGATCACTCGAGTATGGATATATAGCCAGTGGCTTGTCTCTGATTAACAGATTTCCTATCTCAAGTTAAAACATACCAAGCCTTTAGACGAAACTTCATTTCTTTAACCAATTACAAATCAAAGAGTCTTTAAATTCACCTATAACTTTTAGCACCACCACCCCTCCAACTGGCCCAAGGCTTCTTGGGCATGGCTCTGGGCCATGGTCCTCAAATTTGGCTCAGAATAAACCTGTTTTGTAATTTGGCTGCTTTTCTGTTGACAGAAAAATGAGAAAATTCAGAAAAACAAAGAAAAAATAAAATCACCAAGGTCTTCCTTTATTTTGAATAAATATCGTGGATATTTTGGTGTATATCCTTACAGGCCTTTAAAAAAAAAAAAAAGACAAAGTATGGTGCTATTAATACAGGTGCAGTATTGCATGACAGTGAAAGTATAAGGCCTTGGGGGGTGGCGAGGCACTTATAGGCTATGTGACATTGGGCAAGTCACTTACCCTCTCTGGTCCACATGTCCCTCATCAGAAAATAGAGATAATATTTCAAACTCATAGGTTTAGTGTGAGGATTAAATGAGATAATACATTCTAAGTGCCAATCACAAAGTATTCAGTAAATATCAGCTTTATTATTATATATTTACAATAATGTTCTTTAACCTGTTTCTTCATTTACATATATATCAAATATCTTTTCATGACAGCAAATATACCTCTACATTGTTACAGTTAATAGTCACATATTTCATATGTGTGGGCCATAAATTAACCTCCCTGCCTTTGTGGCCCCTTTAGATCATTGCTGATTTGCCCTCTGAGAGGTGGCACAGTGATGAACACCCTGACCCATCCGTCTTGGCCCACTCATTCAGTTCACTTCTCAGGGAAACTCTCCAGAGAAAACTGCTGAGACAGAATATGTACACTTACATAGTTATGTGGGATTAGACTTTCTAAAAAACGAACAAAAATTAAGGATGTCAGGATGTCTTAATAATAAAGAATACATATAACATAAAATAAAGTCACAAAGATTCAGCCAAGAGTAAAAGTGTCTTAAATTTGGGGTAACAGATTATCACTTCTTGGGAGAGCATAGATGTATCACTGCTTACTTACATTTTAAAGAATTAGTGATTCACCACTGCCACCCAATTATCCATGAATTTAGATCTGAAATGTTCTCTTAATAAGCAGACTCAGATAGCGGGTTCTCTCTATTTGCATATGTAATACACGCATGTCTAACTTTTAGGTGGTTTTGGTTCGGTTTCTGATTTTTGCAATTGCCAAGAAGCTGTAAATACACGTGCATCCAAGGTGTTGGGCCTAAAACTTGTTATTTCTTCAAGTCTGGTCCACAGACCACCTGTGTCAATGCAGCCGCCTGGATCCCACCTAAAGCTACTGATTCAGAATCTGAGACTAAAGATACATTTTTAAATGAGGTCCCCAGGTTGAGTCTCATGCACAGTAAGACAGAACAGGTACTATCTTCATATGATACCTACATAATTACTGATATCTACCCCACAACCCCAAGACTTCTATCTGCATTTTAAATCTTCCTAACTGCAGCCCCTGGATACAGCTTCTTACTCTTCTACATCTGTTTAGGTACTAAGCCCTTTAAAATTTTCTGCACAATTTAGCAAGTATTAGACACCTATCATGTGCCAGGTGTCAGGTGGGGGTTTTCAGGAGACTTGCTTGTGCCCAAAGAACCACTTTGACGGAGAAAACCCACCATCTGATTTTTAGGCAGTATTGCCAGATGTCACAAAGAGGCCCTTAGATGGTACCTTTCTTGTTCTAATGCATCATCTCATGGCCTTTAAAAGGTAGCATATATATTACAGACAAAACACTTAATAGTGGTGCTTTATACCAGACCCTGGTCTAAGAACTCCACGTACAGTTACTGATTTCATTCCTGTGGCCATCCCAACGTGAGCAGTGCTGTTATTATTTTCACCCTACACTTAAAGCTGGGAGGAAAAGGGAGTTAAATGACTTGCCCAAGGTCACCAAGTTAGAAGTGGCAGTGCCGGGACTTGAACCTGGGCGATCTCGGTCTAGAGCTGTTCTCTGTACCACCAGAGTGGGCTACCTCTCTATGGCTTGAAGCCCACCTCTGGTTTCCACTGAGGAAGAATCACTTTCAAAATGGTCTTAATGTGACTCTGAACTTCAGGATGGTCCACGATTCTCTCTTCCTTCTGAACTCCTCTCGATCTCCTTAGCGACTGCAGGTGGGGCCAGGCAGTTTGGAATCAGAAGAGAATTCTGGCTGCATTGCTGATGCACTAAGTGATTAACTCTAGATTTAATTCTTCTTGGTTTATAAAATATGTTTTTGTCAAAGATGGGGGAACTTAGAATAACTACAAAAATAAACGCATACGTCAAATTTTTACTTACTGTTTGCATTCTGTAATCACACATGATCATAAATTTGTGCTTTTTGGGGAGAATAAACAGAAAATGGTTCATTTCTGAGATTCACTATGGAGAAATGCTGGAGGCAATATACAATTAGCACACTCTTAATTACTACTAGTTTCCTCCTGTCCCTACATCATCTGGGTAATATAGTGCATGTGAGCTTAAATGCTGGGGCTGAACCCCGGCTGGGCTGGGCTGTTTTCTACTTACCCTCAGGTAATTTACTTAACCTCTCTAGGCATCAATATCCTCCTCTAAAAAATTGGGAAAATAATAGTGCCTCACCTATGGAGTTATTGTGAGGATTAAATAATCATATGAAGTGCCTACACCTCACATGTTGCACCTGGTAAGTGCTCGATAACTGGCAACCACTGATTATTTACCATCCCTGTCCCTAAGTTACAGCTTCACTGTTTGATTCAATAAACTAATTATGTCTGTGCCACTGTGGGGGTTGAGGAGATGTATAACGACTGTCCTTATCATCAAGAAGGCTTGATCAAGTACAGGTGACAAGTAGGGTGGCCATATGTCCAAGTTTGCCCGGACAATCCCAGTTTATGCCTGTTGTCCCAGCTTAATAATGGTTCTCCTCCCTTAATTTTCAAAAGTGTCCTGGTTTGGATGATAAATTAGATGTTCACCCTCGTGATGAGAGGCCTGGCAGTACTGAATAGGTCCCACAGTGGTGACGACAACAGGATGCTTGGGCTCTTGGGGGCATGGGGGGGCTCCATCAGAGTGGGGGAGCAGGAAGGGCCTTTGGAGGAGGCCAGGGCTCAGCTGGGCCTGAAGGGTTAGGCGGAGGATGCCTGTTGCCAAGATCCAGTGAGCTCAAATGGAGGATGGAGCAGCCCAGCACTCAGGGGGCTGTCTCCCCACTCATTCCCTTTGTTCTCCCAGGAAAGAGTGGAACAAGCCGTGTCCAACAATGAAAACAGGCAGGTGCATTATTTATTGCTAAATGATGCCACAAATTTTACTGGACTATTTGGGGTCGAGATGGAAAATGCTTGGAGATTAAATGAATACCCCAAGGCCCCCAAATTAAAATTGTTCAAGCTTATTAATCATTCATCTCAGCATCGACTGCTTTAATCTGATCAACAGCTAGCTGAAGTCAGCCTCGGGGAATTAATTTTAATAAGAGGATGGGAAAAGAACAGTTGTTTACTTTCACAGGTCTCTCCCTCTCCAGTACACCTCTCTTGCTGTTTTATGAGGGAATCTTGGAACCTTAGAACAATCTTCACGTGATCCTCCCACGGAGGTGCCGGGATAGCTATCAGGAAGGTGTAGTCACTGAAGCTCATTAAAATAGGCAAAACCTTAGAGGCTCTGCAGTGGCATCAGTCTGTGATGACACCCTAGCACTAAACAGGTTTTACCATGGCCTTCCCTTAGGCAGAATGTCTGAGTAATCAACACAAGCTGAATTACAGCTAACACAGGGACCTAATGCCTGTGAACCACTTTGTCACCACCACTTGGGAAGAAGGCATCAGAAAAGGACCAATGGAATCGATTAGAATGGAATGTTTGAGAAGAAAGGGCCCAGGAAATCAGCAAGTCAAGTCCCATCAATTCGCATTAGTAAACTAAACACCTAGAGATGTTGACACCGTTCCTGGGATTTTTGGGCCAGGCCAGGGACCATGAGTCAGACCTCTACCCAACCCCTTTACTCTAAAACCAACCGGCTTCATGTGAATTGCAATATTTTGCATTTTTATGAAACTTAATAATTTTTGTTGTGTTCACATGTATCTTCCCATATGTAAGGACGTACCCTTTTCTATCCTTATATTATGAATGAGAAACATAAAATATATAGGCTAAGGAGATTTGCTCCAGGCCAAAAGTCACTAGAATCAACAATTGAGCCCAGATTTTCAAAATGCCCAATCCACTACAGTAACGTAAATCAAAATGCACAGAATTCAGTATGAGGCATGAATCACCAAAGTTACATGAGCTTCATTATCTTAAACAGATATTCTGGCAGAAATGCCACTGCATGGACAGTTGGGATACCTGCGTTCACAAGACTGACCAATCTGGACAACTTGCCAAGCACCAGTATTGTAATTTCATGTCACTCATTCATGTTACTCTCCAGGAAAGGAAACGGCACCTGCAGGGTATCTTATAAACACAGGAAATTCACTGTGATACTTAAGTGCTTGTTTAGGGTGAGGATGTAGCTGAATTTACGAGCACCTATTCTGCATGAGGGCCTGTCACATATTTAATCACTGTGTGTTTGTGAGTACAGTCTTGCAAACTGGTATTGTCCCCGTTTAGCAAATGGGGCAACACAATGAAGCCATACACTGAAGAAAACTTGCCCAGTACCATAAAGACAGCAAGGACATAGCTCAGATTCAAGCCTGTTCTTATGAGAGCAGGTACCACTAGCTGTGACTACAATAGAACTGCCTTTATTTAAACTAATTAGTCATTTAACCAGGAGAGGAAAATAGACCGCACCAGACCATTTCACCCCATTTACTATCAAGACTCTTTTAGAAGGCAATAGTATAACAGATTTCGAAGGACTAAGGAAAGAATTCAGAAAGATACAGCAATGGCAAAGCCCCAAATTTCTGAGACTTTAAATTTTAAACTATTGTTTTAGGTATTAATAGAGGCTTTTACCGGATCCCTCCCTCACACTTCTGTATTTCTAGTTAACAGTCTCTGGCTTCCAGACCGTAATTTTTCACCTGTCCTCCAAGCTTTCATTAAGTCTTTTATCCGCCAGTGTGGCCAGGGGCGTTTTCTTAGCTCAGGTTCCAAGCTGGGGAATTCTTGGCCCATGGCCCGGGCACTTCTGCTGTGGGACTGAACAGTGGGTTCCTTTCTACTTCCCAACATCCACTTCCACAAAGAACACTGGGACCCTTTTTGTTTCCTTTAAAGAAACCAGATTTTGTGAACTCAACATGGTCCTGTTAAAAACTTATCAAACTCCCAAATTGTTTGCAAATTGAGGCCAGTTCTAAATGCTTTGCATTTGGCACCCTGCAAGCAATGCTTTCAAAAGATTTTACTTTTGTCCTGACAACATAATTATCTGAAAACAGAAAGGGGAGGGGGAGAGAGGGCAACCTGAAAAGATTACTTTGACGTGAAAATTGTTACATAAAGGCCAACATGGAATTAAAAACCCCACCTGTGCCTCTCAAATCATGTCGTCATTTAGATAATTTAAATTTTTGTTCACTATGGATTGCTTCTTAAAAGAATGATTTTGGTATTGTGTGTCTTTTGTTTCCATCTTAAATCACATTGAGTCAATGATAATTTCTTCAATCCACAAAAGATACATATAAGATTTATTGGAGTAAGAGTGTCCTTATTTCTTTTCAAGGAAATCGGCCAACAGAGCAGTCCAGCAGCTTACTTACATCTCATTCTCCCCATAGTGTGGCTGGCCTCCCAGTCATTTATCATTCTTCTTCCCTCTCTCTTCTAGTCCCACTATTTCACCCCTTCAAACTCACAGCTATTATTTAACTTTGATGAACTTCCTGCAACTAATTCATATGCTTAATTCAGATAATGGGTCAATTAAGATCTCTTCTGGGTTCACTATTTTATCTCTGTAGAAAAGAAAACTGCCCAATCAGCTTCTAAACTTCAATACCAGGCCCCTGAAAGTAAGACCACAAAGGCAATTTATTTTTAATAAGTTAAGTCAGGTCCATATCACTATGAAAAGCCTCTCTGGAAAAGTTATTAAGTTTTGCTCTACAGTAATTAAGTTTTGCTCTACAGTACATATTCCACCAAATAGCCATCTATGTTTGTATTTATTGAAGAACTTATACAAATTTTGGACTTTTTTCCTTAAGGTATTATAAATTGCATCATGAATAAAATACATAAAAAGATCATCTTTATTGACACCTAAACAGTCACCTATGTGATAGTTACCCTTAAGGCTAGAAATTAAAAACACAGAAACAGAGCTTCTTACAGCTGGGAAGATTATGACCATCTTCAGGGATGGTTTCAGTGCCAGATTTATAGTTACTACAATCTTAAGAAGAAAGCAAAATTCAAAAACACCATGTACTGTGGTCATGACATGGACACATGATAGCACAAATGTCTCCATTCATATTTCTCTGACTACTCAGGAAAGGCAATAGTTACCTGTTTCAAATGTTTTCTGTATAGAGACAGAATAGATGTTGCATTACTGTCAATGCTCAATTCATAACAAGAAAGAAGAACCACGACTCAGGTAACATTAATTGGTGCCTAATGAATCATTTATATTAGGCTCTGGCATGAGTTTTATACTTCTGCTTAAATAAGCAAGTATACGATAATCAGGGAGTATTAAACATTCATACGTCTGTTTTCTCAGTGGACATACACTGAATAAAATCAATTTCTGTCAAGGAGAATCATCTTCATTTGAAGAAATATTTATCGAGCATTTGGGATTACATGGGACTTATTCTAGGTACCCAAAGCATATTCAAAGAGTTAATCTATTGGAGGAAGTAAATCTAATAGTTTATAAAGTAACTGTAAGATAAGGAGAGGGTAAAATCCTCAGTAAAGAGAAGCCATTTACTAATGCTTAAGAGCACAAACCTTGAGTAAAATACACCTAAGATACGCAGTTTCCTCTGATGAAATGGGATTAAAGGGATCCTGCCGTTAAATGGCTTTGTCCAAGGCTCAGGTCACCTGCTCAGGCCCTCTCTCCTTTTTCTCCTCCTCCTGCATTAGGCTTTAAGAAGCCGGCAAGACTGTCAAACCTTTCCCCTCCCTTTCTCCTCCCCTCTCCTGTAGGGCAGACTTAATGGCAAGGCTTATGATCCCAATTGTCTTGCTCAATAGATACCAGAAATCTAACGTAACACTGAATTCGAGGACTTTCCAGAAGATGTGCCTTCCTCATTCTAGTTGATCCTTTCCCCAAAAGCCTTGAGAAAACGCCGCTTACAAAAGCGAGAGTCTATTCTAAGAACATCAAGATGCAAAAGTAAATACCGCTTTTAAAATGTTAAGTCTCCCTTTTCTCTAACGTTTGGGATGCATTTGTTTCTTTTGGAGTCTTACAGATAGACCTTCAGGGAGTTTTTGAACACACAGAATTGAAACTACTGCCTTTCAAAAACCTGGTACAATTAGATTTTACATTCTTTGGTTCTGAAACAGTCGGCAAGTGGAAACATATTATTCAAGAGGGTTCACTGAACCAGTCGTGCAGAAGCAAAAAAAATCACATCATTTGGTCTAACATTAGAAGGGGTTTGGAGAAAACCATGATGGGATGGGAACAGTAGAAATGAGGGTGAAAAGAGAAAAAGCATTGGCTGAATGAATACATTAATGTGTGCATGTGATCTGCAGAGAACTGGAAACCCCCAAACCAAGGGAAAACCATCCCTCATTAAATGTCAAGGTCAGCTGGCAGGCGTCAAACCCTCCCTGTTCCCACATTCTCTGTATTTCAAAACTACGTGGATTTCTTCCTATTCTTCTGGTAGATCTGGCATCTTCTAGCCTTTGTTTCCATTCTTTGTTACTGTTCTCTCTCCTGCAATGCCTTCTACTTACTTACTTGTTCAAAGCTTATCCTTTATGACCAAATTCAAATGTTACTTCCTTAATACCTATTCTTGGGCTCACTTATCAATTTAGTTTTGTGTCTCTGGTAGCATTTACCATGATTTTCCTTTTTGAGTGCAGATTAGTCCCTTGTCTGTTATTTCCATGAAACTATAACTTTCTTTAAAAAGCCCACCCCTAGCTCATCCATTTCTGTATCCATCCCTGTGGCTAGCACAGTGCAGAGCACAAGGGAAGATGCCCCTTAATTGTCTGTGACATTGAATTGGCTTTATTGGAACCATGATCCTTCTTAATGAATTCAGTTATAACACACACTATGAATTCACTAAATAATAGACAATTTGCCTCATTAAGAAATTATGCCTTATTACTTATGGAAAGTAAGAAGCCGCCTTTACATTCAGATGGCTCGTTTATTTTACCGACTATGGAAGACAGCAATTCCAAAAGGGGCACGCATCTTTTTTCTGGTTTCACACTTATTACTTAGTCATTGTTTCTTCTAAGATTCATTCCATGCAAGCATGATGGGAAAGGGTTACCCTACATACAGAAAGTTATGATAAAATAGTACTGGGTTGAGTGGCTAAACATATACATACAATGTAATCATACAATGTTTACCGCACATCGTGGGCTAGCTGGTGCTACATTCTGCAATGTCTTTTAATTGAAACATATATATCTGCAAAAGCAAAGCAGGATGAGTTTCAGTGTGAAAGAATATACAGTTGCTGAGACTGTTGACCACTTTAAAACTTTTTCCAACATATGAGATTTCCAGGATTTCTAAGATCTGCTAGGATGCTATCATGATAAAACAACAAGACACATTTGAGGCACCTAAAAACCTGCAAATCATCACACTAGTTGATGGCCAGAGACAAAATACATTTCCCCATCAGGTAAGAGTCAACAGACTACCTATCATCACCAGTGTATCAGGCTCATGAGACACAAAGGCAAGACTTGATCTCCACCTTAAGGAGGCTCAAGCTCCAGGGAAGGCATCAGACACACACCAGACAATTATAACACAAGATCTGTAACAGGAACACTGGAAATACGGGACCAGTGGGCAGAGGACAGAAGAAAACACCCAACCTAGAGAGCTAACAGGCATTAGCCAGGCTGAAAAATGGGAGGACATTCCATGCAGAGGAAGCAGCAAAGGCAAAGACGAGAGAGAGCTGAACCCCTTTCTAGAATACAGAAGTGGTTCAGTGCAGTAGGAGGTGAAGCCATGGCCTCTATAACATAGTCGTGAGGAAACAGACACCCTCTCACATTGTTCTCTGTGAACCAGATTCCACAGGGCTCTTGTAGGGACTGAGCCTCTGAGCACTTAGAACCATGCCTGACACAGAACGTGTTCAGGAAATATTAGCCAACACCGCTTCTATCATCTTTACTACTACATTAGGACAGGTACATCTCATTTACTTGATTTCTTAATGGAAAGCTAAGTAAATCTGTAAGCACTTAAGAAGCAGTGACCACCTTCAATAAAAGATAACTATTTGAAAATTAGAACAGGGATGACTGGGTAGAGCTTATGCAGTTGGGAGATGGAGGGTGGCGTGGAGTGGGGGGATCCAATGTATGTCTCTCTAGAAAGACTTACAAAAGAAGGATACAGACTAACTGCTCTGGTACCTGGAGTTTCACGATCTAGAAGGGATGCTTCATGGTGAATGGCTTGCTGATATTTGTTACAAACATATACAAGGACAAGTTCCCTCAGAGACTCAGTCCCCCCTTTGGGAACATCCTATCTATTGCCCTGAACACAGCTAGGCAGTATTCAAGGTCCCATGACCTTAAAATAAACTTCAGTGGAAACCATATGGTCACAGATCATTGAGAGCTTGTTGAAGCCTAATTTTTTTTGTCTCCTTCCCTCGTTTGTATTGTTAATCACCTACCCTGAACAAAAAGGAAAGCAAAACATAAAAATAAATAAAGACTACTCTAATTCCTTCAAGAAAGAAAGAAAGAAGAGAAAGAAATGAAAACACTACTCCAAACTCCATTCCCCAAATCTCCCTTTTCATTTCCCCGAGACTTTCTTAAGTGCCACTTTGGAACCTGCCACCCACCAGCTCAATTGTCTCTGAGCCCTGGATTCAACCCAGTGCTGGAAGAGCCAAGTAGCTGCATTATCCAGTTCAGCGTGGGCCTTGAGATGTTCCATAAAGATGTGTGCAGGAAAGATACTGCAAATAAGCACCACTTGGCCCTTAAATCCTGAACCCCCTGCTCGCAGCTGCCACAAGCAAACATGTAGGAGCGCCTCACTCACTTTAGGGTTTCTTCCAATCCATGGACCCCCCCAACTCCCAAGCAGGGCTGAGGAAAAGAGACCTCCCCAGACCAGAGGCAGGCCTGCTAAACACACAGAACATGAGGCAAGGCCCACAAGAAAACAGTAGGCATTTTTGTTGTGCAGCAGCTGACTCATGTAGACGACTGATGTTGTCCTGTCCTTCTCCACCACCCAGTACTGAAAGGAAGTTCCAATCAGTCAGGGGCAGCCCCGTGCAGATCAGCACCACTCCTAATGCCCACTCTCACACCCTGAGCCAGTGTGAAAGGGTCTCACGGTTGGCTGGACTTTATCTGCACAAGGATTTTCCCTCCAACTTCAAATATTGCAAAGAAGTAAAGTACAGTTAGAGTCTTGGCAATGAAGCCCAGCAGTTTTTGAGTGGAAATGTTATTTTGAAAGAATGGTTTTTGTGCTACACCTCACAGTGATATGAATATTCACAATTCTTCATATAAGTTGTCCTCTCATAATCTAATTGTCTTCAAACATGTCCTGACCATCGCTCCTATAATATTGGCCTATAGAACATTAAATTTAAGGGGTGAAAAACAGAGCTAAATAGGAGACATTTAAAAAATGGGTATGGTTTAGGAGGAGTTAAATAGTCAGAGGCTACAAGAAATCATTACTTATTCCAACTCTCTAAAAGAATAATTGCAACAAGCTTGCTTAAAGTACTTTGAGTTTATGTGCAAGTTTATGCCTACTATAAATATTTCTATAATCCTTTTCTGTTCCCAACTACTTGAGAGAAGCCTAAAAAATCTCTGAAATATTTTTGGTGTTGGCCTAGAATGGATTGGCATTAGTATTTGGGACACAAATTACTGATTTCTGTCGACATCCTTCAATTTACCCCTCGGATAATCTGCACACACAACACACCATAGGTGTTCTACTAAATAAAACCACTGAATCTTCTCTTTAAATGACAATGGGCTCAAGAAGTTGTTAAAGCCCTCCCGAGTTTCAAGCTCACATGGCCAGGCTGGGATTTTTCTATAAACGAGACGAGGCCTTAATCCGGTGAATTCTACATCTACTGAGAGGCTTATGTCATTACATGATGTGAAATATTCCTAAGGAGGCAGGGAAGCCAGTTTTCTGTGTATCAAATCCAGTTCTAAATAAACTAAGAAACTGTGATTTTTTTTTTTAATAAAGAAACCACTAGGAGATTCCAACATCATTTATAAATTTATCATTTCTGTTGAGTTTAGGTTTTCAAAGAATTAAAATGAGGCATATCTGTGGGCTGTTAGTGATGCAAGTTGGTGCCATTCAAGAATTTTCTGAGAAGTTCTCGGTTGAGGGCTATCTTAGATGTCATAACATCTCAATTCACACATCTTAATCTACTTGGCTCTTCCCAGATTCATTCTGGAAATGACACATTTATAGAAATATAAAATTTTACACTACATTTCCAAACAGCTTTAATTTGGTTTTAAGATGAACTCGGCTAAGACAAAAAAGCAATCAGCTGATGAAATGTGAAGACAATAAAGACTACGTGAAAAGTCACTGTTAACTTACAGCAAATTTTAAGCTTGTTTCATTATTCACCACGGTGAAATAACTTAACAGAACCTTTTTTTTTTTTTTTTTTTTAAAGGTGCTCTCATCCTAACATCCTGTTAAATTTCTTTCCAACTTCTCAGATTGACACAATATCTAGAAGTATGGAAATCGAGCAGAAGCACAAGCTTGTTACTGTGAAAATGAGAGACACTTTTCTTTGTGGGAGTGGGGCCATTTGGACTGTAATTATTAAATGAATCAGCAATGAAGAGATCTTCAATTTATTTGAACATACCACACGTGCCAACATCACTCTGGGGGTAAAAAAAAAATAAAATAAAATTTAAGAACAAGTAAAAAGGCACTGGTACGTGTTTTGCATGCTGACCACTGAATGAACAAATGACAAAGCACAACACCATAGTTCCACGGATTATTAAATGGGCTGCTGCGCTGCAAAGAGCAAGGTGGTAGTTCGTCCGTGTTTTTTTTTTCCTCAACATTTATTTTAGCCTTAGGTTTGAATCTTTAAGAAAGGAATTGAGTAGACTATAATAGATTACCATCTATTCATTCATACATCTATTCATTACTATCTGCGAAGAATATTCTGGGTGCTAGAAGGACAACACATGAACAAATCTGACCTCTGACCTCAAAGAACTTACACATTTTGCAGCCACAAAAACAAAGCATCAGTTAAGTGCTCAGGTAAGTCCACCTGGTATCCAAGAATGGCATTGATTATTCAATTACAGGAAAGCGTTCCTTTACCCTCCGGGGAATAACTGTTTAAATTCAGTCCTCAAACAATGTAAAAACCTTGTCCAGGGAAAATTTTGGTGCAAGAAATCACAACGCAACACTAATAAACTTTTTGACCTTAACAACAACAAAAAAAGTCTGTGTATACCCAATGAAAATAGTTAGATCAAGATACCACAGACAAGTACTTTTTTCTTTTTACTGAATTTCTTCTCAATGCTCAAGAGATCTGATTGTAAAATTGTAAAATATCAAATGGAGAGAAAAACAAAAGATAATTAGAATTGCCATATAATTCAGATTAAGATCAATGCATTCTACAATTTTTGTTATCCTTTCTCTGCTTCCAGACAGAATGGCTTACCAAGGCACTCATGTCCAATCACTCTGTTCCATTTGCACTTCCAAGGTACCATTTAGAATCTGGAGCAGTTTCTTTTCTGAGCTAGTGTAATACAGATTGTGTTCCCCATGACACAGCATTCAGTGGATCTTGAAATAACGATTTAATAGTAGTTCATGATAATCATCATCTACCAAGGACATACCATGAACCAGACACTATAGTAAGAGCTTGTTAGGCACATTACCTCTCATTTAATAAGCACAAACCCCTATGAGAAAGATAGCATTATTATCTCTATTTTATAGATGGGAAAACTCTGCTAGGAAAAGTTAAAGAACTTGTCCAAAATTCACAGCCAGTAAGTAGCAGGGCTGGTATTCAATCCTATTCCGATTCCAAAACACTTCCATAGCTATTCCACCTTCCTTAGTAGAATTAGGAATACGTGTTTTCTATCAAGAGCATCATAATGCATTCTAAGTCTAAAGTTGTATTTATTGGGATTTGCTTGTTTATTCCTCTGCTGCCTCTAGTGTCAGGACACACCTTATTATTCCTAATTCAAGGCTGGCTTTGCATCTACAGCCCATAGCATTAAAAGTATGATAGTAATAAAAACAGAAAACTAGAAGCAAGAGGGCTGGGCCAAGACCCAAGTGTAACTTAGACCGCAGTAGCTGTGGTATCCCACCTCCCCACCCTGCTTCAGCAGCCTCCCTCTCTCCTTCTGCCAGTTCCTGTGCCCTGACTTAAAGCTGGGACTCAGGGGCTTTGAAACACACCTGGGAGAATTGTGGCCTGGGGACACTCATTTCTTAGTGAACCTGCCTCTGGAAAGTCTCTTTGCAAAAGACATCTAGACCCAGAAGAATTCACTTTAAGGATATTTTTTATTTTAATATTACCACAGCAACCATTTCTAGCTGCTTTGCAAGTCTCATTCACTTTAAGATATCCATCTATATGATGTTTTGTTATACAAGCCACGCTGCTGCATTAAAAAGAAATTGGACAATACAGAAAATGAGAGAAAATGATGAAAAGAAAAAACTCTTCCATCATCTCATCCGTTTTCACCATCACTGTCCAGGTTTCTACTAGCCACAGATTTTTTTTTTTTTTTAAATCACTTTAATGATACTGTGAATATAATTTACTGTCTTTCTTGTAAGTGTTAAGGTACATTTTTCAAGAGCATTTTTCCATATTCATCCTAAGCAGCGATTTGAAAGAATGTTTAATACTCTATGACTTGAATATATAGTACCAATCATCGCTGAATCATTTCCCTTAAAACTGGACATAAAGGAGGTTTCTAATTTTTTGCTATTATAAGTAAACTAACAATGAGCAGGTTTACTATAGAAAAATCTTCTTCCACATTTAAGTAGATTCGCTAGGTCAGAGGATAGAGCCTGACTCCCAAAAGTCAAAATGATGACAATAGCTATAATCATGGTGATGACAAAATATTTCAGTCATACAAATAAGTTCAAAGAATGATATAATAGACACCCATGCACCCACCACTAGACTGAAATTTAATGGTAGAAATTCGAGACCCAGCAGCAAAAGTAGAAGTATTAATACATCAGGAATTCCAACACCACTGGACAAGCAGTTGCAATACTTAACTCTGAAAAGCCTGGAAACCTACTGGTTAAATTTTCAGGAAAGAAGACAAGTCTCACTGCCTCCTTGTCATTAGCACTTCCCTAGCTTTTCATTAGCACATACAGCAGGGTTTAAAAGGATCTGAGTTGGCTGCCTGCTTATGACTGAATTAGAATGATCTCGGCTCTAACAAAGCCCTTTCTGCACATATAAACTGAAGAAAAAAGTTTTCAATGAGATAATTCAACCTGTAGGAATTTGGTTAGCAAATACCATGAAATGTGCTTGTTTCCTGTTAATCAGTTTTTCAGAAAATACCAAAGATCATTTCCATGTTCACTGTTTTCACCCCCTCCAACAACTAGGATTCAAAAAACGTCGGTGAAATGTAAGCACGTATAAGGCGGCAAAGCATCCTGTTATTATGATGCTGGAAATTAGAACATAATCAGCAATAACAATAAAAATTATGTTTCTCCCCTGACAGCACTAAAAGATATAAAAGAAATATCACAAAAAGGCAAAAAGCATAAATGAAAATTAAATTTCTGCTTAATCATCCTTTTGCAGAGAAAAAAAAAGATAAGTACTTTACTTATTTATGTGCAAGGCAGTATCATCTTTTAATAGCAACAGGACACATTACTATTATCCTGCTGCTTCTCGGCTGGAGAAATAGGATTAGTGGCCTAAGAGGGAAGAGCTTAAACTGATTAGTCAAGTAGGAGTCCTAGGGCAAATACTCAGGAAAAAGGGGCAGCCCAGTCTTCTGTAAACCAACGTCCTGCAGAGGGGAAAAAAACCTGAGTGACCATGGTCAATCTAGGAACTTAGATGGCAACTTACATGAAGAGGGTTTTTGATTTTCCATTTACAAAATATACTCAAAATGACAGAGGTCAGACTTAGGCAGGCTCACAACACAGCTACATCCCTCAAAGCAGTTTCAGAAGAGCTACCATTCATCCATTCATTCACTTACACAACCAGTAATATTTATTAAGCAACCACCATATTCATCACTGTGTATGCAGCAATGGAGGACCCAGAGCCTGCCTGTAGGGAGCACAGCTGATATAATTAATTATTGCTCCTAATAAGAGTCCTAAATGTACCTGACTCATAACAAAAAGAAATGAGTTTCTCAAACTTGAGTCCTAGTGTGTTGGGTTGGAATTATCTTAGAGATCTCCGTGGACCCCTTCATTGTGCAAAACAAGACTCTGGACTCCAGAGATGCACACCAACTCAAGGACATAATTTAGTAAGAGGCAGTGCTCATGTCTACCATCCTAGCCAAGGGCTCTTTTGACAAAACAGACAATACAAATTTATTTGAGAAGGAACCTGATTGTCCAAAACATAAATTTTCCAAGATGGACTATGTGACATGCTGGATGGTGATTCTTACTAGCAATGTCATAGGAGGCCCATCTCTGACATTCTAACAGACATTCTACTCCGGACAAAGGAAAGGCGATTCTAGAAGCTTACAGTTCGGTAAGAACGTTCCCAGCAACTGAGGCTGCTTAGAGGGCTCAAGCGAGATCCTAGCATGTGTTTCCCGTCCACCAGGGCTATCCAACTCAGAGCAAGCCACAGGAACTTGACACCCCCTTAATGCCTTCATTTCCAGATATTTTCCACACTCTGTTTCTACTGGGGAATTCCTCAGGGCTTTCATAACATTAGTCAGAAGGGAAAGCAAACTCCCTTTCTGAATCAAATGACCCGATTATATCTGTTGTGTAAAGGGATACCTGTCATAAAATTCAGCGGACAACCCAAATAAAAGGTTACCAAAAGCAATCAGAAAAATTAAAATAAAGATTACAATCAAAGTGAGCTATCAAAAATGGTTAAGCTTCACCAAAATGTGCAGAAAGATCTGCTTGTGTTATACTTAATGGAAAGGATTTCCAATGTTAAATCTAGGACATACCCTTTTAACTAGGGGACTTTATTAATTTAATGCAATCATAGCCACCCAGCTGTTTAATAGATCTTTACAGAGCATGGCATAAAAATAAAACTATTTTTGCTGGAACCAGGTAGTTGTTTCACAACGAATAATTTTTGACAGACTAAAATGTGTAACAGGATATCAAAAACAGATTACTACAGAAATATTTTTTAAATATATGTGGCTGGATAAAAGTATATCACAGAAAAATCAAGAACACCCCTCATATACCATTCTCTACCACTTTCCTCTTCCCCAAACCCCTAAAATAACACAGGTCAAAAAACAACACAAACTCAAGATGCTCTTTTCTTTGCTGATATTCTTTCCCTTTCATTTGCTCTAGAGCTGTCCATGGAAATTCTACCAGTTTGGTAGAATTACTATTTAAACAACTCTGCAGCAGAGAACTTCGGGGGATATGCAAAGCCCATGCCCTGCTCTGAATGGTCCACAACATGCCTGCAGATGGGCTTCCAGGCCCCAGGAAGGCTCTGAGGAGTTTTCCCAAAAAGAAATAATGGAAAATAATCGGAAATAAAGGAATTAAGGTGCTGTCAGAACCCTAAAAGCTTGCTCTGAGTTTTGTAGCCCTGGTAGAATGTTTCCAGAATCTTAAACAGCTTCCAGTCTCTGGGGTCTCACTCCAGACCTCTAAGCCACATTTATTGCCCAAGACTCCTTTCCATGGGGTTCATTAGATTGGGGTTGGCACCAGACCAGGCTGGGCCAACCAAATTCTCTCTCTTGGGAATTTAAACTTAGACTGGTGTTTGACAGCATTTGAACTTGGGGGCAGATATACTCGGGACCTGACGCTACCATTTTAGACCTTAAGATCAGGTAAGTGGAGAGACCTCAATCACTGCCATAAAAAAGAATGAAGCCGATACAGGGAGAGAAGCAGAGAGGAGCCCAGGGTCTCGGGCTGACCCAGCAGTGCCTGGGCTCCTGGTGCTGTCCAAGTCCTGGTTCCAGATCCCCTCACAGCCTGGCAGCATTTCCTGCTCTTGTCCTCATAAACTGTCTTGTGACTCCCTATATAAACTCTACTTTAATGGCTGAAGCTGGTTTGAGTAGGCATTTATTATTTGTAACCAATAAGACACAGCCACATGTTTAATCATTTAAAAGCTAATATCTAATGATTTATAACCCCTAGTAGAATAGCTTATATTACACGTTTCTTTAGCAGCATGTACTAAAATATATTTGTCTTGAATCTCAAAATTTATTTTAGCATTTCCCAAAGCCCTTTCTAAATACAGCCACATGTACAGGGGTAAGTTCAATAAGTATTAATAGAGTCGCTCTTCCTGGCCTAAGTGATAAGTTGCAAAACCTAAATACCTTTGGGTAAAAGATTTTCCTTCTAAATCTTCAAATTTAGGAAGAATCTCACAGGCTAAAACAATGGTAACAGAACTCACTCAGGACTTGGAACCAGGCTGGAGTTTAGGAAATGCACAGCCTCTAGCCATGCCTGCCTCTGCCCTGCTAATTGGCACACATCCATAGCCTGAAGGGAGAAATGAAATCAGAACAGTGCTGACATGCCATGGTTTTCCTGGCCGGGAAATTTGGCTGAACTCATTCAAGCATCCAACCCATTCAATATTCACAGTGGACCCACTCCCGACACATAGCAGGCTGAGTACCATGTAGTGGGGACTCCAGGGGGGATTACAACAGACCCTGTCCACTTAGAGCCACTTCCATCAAACATTTACACTTTAATGAGAGGAAACTGATACACAAACAATTACAATGTCTATGATAAGGTGGGGAGAGACGTGTAGCAGATTGCGGAACTGCAGAGAAAGAAAGCTGTCAGTTCCATGTCCTGGGAAGAAGGGAGAGAAACAGGATGAACATGGCCCCAGACTGTCCATGAACTCATTATGGGCGCTAGTGGCCATCAAAGAACAGGCCCCAAACGCAAATGCTCAGCCTTCCAAAGACAGAAAATAACACAATTTTAAACATTTGGATTTTTCGGTTTCTTTTGGGAAAGGGGGAGAGAAACTGTTACTCCTATAATTAACCCCTCCTTCTAAAACTCCTATCTCTCCCTGCCTGGGTGAGCCCTGAGGGCTGGAATGACCACTCCCCTCCCCACCCAGATGGCTCACTGGTCACATCTCTCAGATCAGAAATGCATGTCACCTACTGAGCATCCAGGCTCTTTTCCCAATATATGAAAAGCCAGTTCCCGGGCGGAGTGCCGTTATCACAAACTTATCCCCATATTTGTAACTGGGCTGAGCTGTAAGGAGACTCCTGCCAGCACCTGAAAGGCCATAGCTCTGAGGACATTGGCCAGAGCTTTAGTTACAATATCTTTTTTCACTGCCCATCAGGTGCTCAACAGCCCCTCTCCTTCCCCTGCACCTACTGGGCTCCTAGGGTAGATTTTTTTTTTTTTTTTTTTAACCCCTGTAACTGAAGAACCTGATAGGGCCATGTGATAAGAGAATGGTGGCCTAAAAACCCCAAGTTTCCAATTCCAGCAGCCATGGCTCAATTTTCATGTTTCACACACAGAAGACATTAACGAAGGCCCTAAAAATAAGAGACACTGGAGGCAGCCAAAGAGATACCTAACACTCAATCAAAGCCACACAAGGGAGGAGAGCATAAGCAGTTTTTGGGAGCCAGGCCAAACGTTCTTCTGCTGGAGGAACGAATTTCGTGTTCATGCGTAGTCAGCAGCCCCGAGGAGGTGCAAAAATACAGGAGCTGGACAACTGGAGGCCCAGGAAAACCCTCTCTGCCCTGCCACAGTTCACAACGTGGGCAAACTCTTTACATCCAAACTTTTCAAAAAGGATGATTCATTTCTTCCAACCAGCAGGCCAGAAGAAAAATTCAAAGCCAGAAGGAGAGAGCAAACAATTCTGTTGCAGAACAGCTCTGCATTCACCAAGACAGGCCTATGCAGCAGAGTCTGGTTTAGTGCTAGCTACTGGTTTTCCAACCTTTTCCTAAGAAGTCTGTAACCTGCCAAATGCAGGGGTGTATTCAACCTTATTGTAAAGCAGCAGAAACTTTTTTTTTTTGGAACTAGGTTCTCACTCCGTCACCCAGGCTGGAGTGCAGTGGTCCAATCATAGCTCACAGCATCCTCAAACTCCTGGGGCTCAAGTGATCCTCCTGCCTCAGCCTCCCGAGTAACAGGACTACAGATGCACATCACCATGCCTGGTTAATTTTTTTAAATTATTTTTTGTAGAGACAGGGTATCGCTATGTTGCCCAGGCTGGTCTTGAAGTCCTAGCCTCAAGCGATCCTTCCACCTTAACTACTCAAAGGGCTAGGATTACAGGCATGAGCCACTACGCCCAGCCAACTTTTCTTTTTAAAAATAAAGGTTTCAAGACAAAAACTTTATTGCCAAACCTTACATGGAAGATAAAAATAAAATATTTGCTTTACACTGGCTGCCACAGGTATCAGATAACTTTTTACTCAGATGACTGTCCACTGGACATTAGATGGACTCTCAAATTATGTTCAGGAAGAGGGTAAACCATGCTCCATTTGATGGATGCTCCTTAGAGCAGCAGCCTCAACTTTTCACATTTTGTTCTGGGTCTGGTGCATTCTTAACAGTTCATAAGTTACTAAAGCTTCTTAATAACAAAGTTGCACTCCAGAACAGAAAGACTTTATGACAATCCACAACCAAAGCCTCCATACATTCTCAGTTAAATGCTACACTAAGAAGTCCTCACAAAGTCTCTATTTTGGAGACCTGTAATTTTTAACTGTATAGTTTTGTTGCTTTTCAACTAAGCTGCTGACTAAAGCTGAGAGTAATTTTACAACTCCATTATCCACAAGCGGATGACTCATTTGTTCGATTATCCTAACTTCCAGCTGCACACCCACCCTGCTCCCTCCCCGTTCAACCTGCTCCTGGAGAATGTTCCAACTGCCTGCTGTTAGAGCCTAAAGGCATGCAAACCAATTTTAACACATAGAAATGAAGTACAGTAGTGATGTTGACCACCTTGAATGAATTTCTCCAAGACAAATCTGAATTTTAGATTATGCACTATTTTGGGCAATTGGTACCACAATTTCGCTTTATTAGTATGAATTTTAATATGGCATTTCCAACCTCTTAAACCAAAGTATTCTTCAAAGTGTGATTCACAGACCCTTAAGGGTCCTCATGGTCAAACTATTTTCATAATACTGAGTCACTATTTGCCTTTTCCCCTGTGTTGACGTTTGCACTGATGGTGCAAGAGCAATGGCCATGGAACAGCGGGAACCTTAGCGAGAATCAAGGTGACTGCACCACATTGTAACAGCCATTACATTCTTCCTGCCATGAACTCCCAGGTTGTTTTTTTTAAATGCCAGTTTCATTTAGGAAGGTCTTGTGAAACATTAAAAATTATTAATTCTATATTAATATTCTGTGACACATAAGGCATTTGGTCACACTCCAAACATGATGACTGTCCTGAGCTGAACAGCCACTCTCTCCATGGAACACCACTTTTACTAGAAAGAACAACCACAAGGCAAAGTATGGTTATTCAGACATAGGTATCTGGCAGACGCTTTCTTGAAAATGAATGGAGGCTGTCATTTCACTGAAAATAACTGACAGTATGTGTTACCAATGATAAAATTCAAGCTTTCAAGTGAAAAGTAAAATTTCAGGAAACGTGCATCTGCCGTCAGCTTGACAGCTTCCTTATACTTAAAGGCTTTTTGATGAGATTGGTGGTGATACTAATAATTGATTTTTTGATGTTGTATAATGAAATGTGTCAACATTTAGAAGACTGGCAGAACTAAATGAAATAGTGTTTTCCAAACAACCAAGGAATGAGGCTATGCAAACACGTGAAAGAACCATTCAACGTGTAGGAAAGACCAATGAACACAGATATGGTTTCATATTCTACCTTGCAACTAACCTTTAAGAAACTATCACTTGCCAACTGTCACTATCAAAGAATATCTCCAATTATCTAAAAGATATTAAAATACTCTTCTTCTCTCCCATTACATGTCTATGTTCAATACATACTTCAACCAAAACATATCACAACAGATTGAAAGTAGAAGCAGCTGAGAGTCCAACTGTGTTTTATTTAAGTGCAACATAAGAAAGATGTAAAACACCACCACTCTTCCCACTAAATATTTTTTGTTTGGGAAAATACAGTCCTTTTTCATAAAAACATAGTTTATGTAAGCATATGATAAAGAGATTACTATTACTATTTTAAAGCAGTTAA
Source organism: Eulemur rufifrons (assembly GCF_041146395.1). Lineage (NCBI taxonomy): Eukaryota > Metazoa > Chordata > Mammalia > Primates > Lemuridae > Eulemur > Eulemur rufifrons. The sequence continues at coordinate 45,270,344 of NC_090991.1, forward strand.
TAAATATCTTTAAAATTTCTCATTTTTAGTTTCGAATATTATAAACGTCAGTAGATAAAATCCGTATGAACAAAATCTCTTTGGCGTCCCCAGTAATTTTTTAGTATATAAAGGCATCCTGAGACCTAAAAGTCTGAGAAACACTGCCTTAATCTATATTTAAAATTTAAAAACATCAACTCCACCTATTTAACATTTCCAAATAAAAGTGGGTTTCTGGTAGCAGAGAACATAAGTGATGTTTCTAGTAAGCTTGGCTTTTTAAAATACTTTGCTGTTATATCCAGGGATCATCTCTTAGGATCGCCAGGTTTTATACTAAAACCAACCCATGCCTTATCTTTTGCCGGCATTCAAGTCATCCATTCACAATGTAGTTGTGGAGTACCTTCTAGATGATGCTAGAAGTACAGCAACTCTACCCTCATGTCCAGTATGCTCCAGAGGTGTTCATCCACACCCATTTGCTTATGCATTCATTCAAAAGTACTCATTAACCATCCTTTATATGCCAGGCACTGTGCTTGGCCTCCTCAGAATCAAAATATTGATACATCTAACTGCATTTTTATTGGGGCTATGAATTCCATTTCCAAATGCTCTTAAATTCTTTGCTCATTTCCAAATTTCCTTGAAGGGAGATTTCTTCATCCTAAATGTGAAGGGTACTGCTTATGTATGTTTTTCCTCCCCACAATTTTGTAATAAAAATGACTGAAGTTTCATGATAAGATATTTCAACAATCAAAAGGACTATTGTTCACTCACCCACCTCTCAATACTTTTTCCTCTTTTTTGATTAAAAAAAAAAAAATGGTCCCTTACCCAGGAGCACTAGAAAAGCCAGCCTCAGCCTCCAGCAGTAGCCCGGAGAGCAACCCTCAGGAGGCTCGAGAGAAGCAGAAGCTGCACCTATTGGCAGGATGGCCTGGGACAGCACGGCTTTCCTTATAAAACTAATTAGGCAAGTGATGGCATACATAAACACTACTCTGAAAGTCATTAGAGCAAAATTCCAGAGGAAACCGAAAGATAATTGTCCATTAGTTACACAGGCTGAACATAAATGACTGTTTCAGAAATTCAACTTCCTAACAAGGTTTTTTAATTCAATCACGATTTAAATGCGCACACAGAGCACCACCACATATGATAAAAAATGGCAAGAAAACCAGTGTGGGAAGTAAAGGTGGTCATGCAAATAAATCCCCAATCTGTGAATTGGGTAAAATATTTCTGTGATTCTGTGTTATTTGCTACTTCCAAAGCAAGACAGGCTAGAAGAGCTCCCAAGAGAATCTGGCAGTAGATGGAGGGGAAGGGCATGTAGTTTATAAAAGGGGTAGGAGACAAGTTAGAAAAAAAGGAGTCATCTTTTATTCCAGGCATAGGCAGGGACATTATATAAAACAGGCTTAATCATACTGCAATATGCATATTCATTCTTTTAGTAAAGATCTGAGTATACATGAGATATAAAGAACCGGCACAACTCCTGCCAACCAACAGGACTTGTCACAGTACCTGTACAGTGGAAAGCAGTGGGACTCTAGAGTCAAATAGGCTGGATTCAAATTCAGTCTGCCACTTACTACCTGCCATTTTCTAAGCCTCAGGTTCCTCATCTATAAAATGGGAATGTCAATACTAATCTCACAGGGATAATTGCATAAATCACCTAGCACAGGAATATGCTAATGATTGCCAGTTGTTTCTACTAAAAAGGCTAAGAAGCATGCCCAAAAAACACAAAGGTAAGAAATACATGAAAAATTGCTAAAGGAATTAAGAGGCAGAGAGATCACTTCAGTCTTAAATGGTCAGGGAACATGCCCTGGAAAAGTGACACTTAGAGCTTCAAATTCCCTTTTATAAGGCTGCATGGGAAATTTCCATTCATTGCTAATGTTCTTGAGCTTCATGAACCCATGACAAGTATTTACTGAATGGTCAACTATGATGAAACATACTTAGTCAGTGGTTCTTAACCTTTCTTGAGTCATGGCCCTCCCTGAGTCTCCAAGATAAGAAAGGAATTTCTCCCCAGAAAATGCCACTCACAATTTTTTCTTCTTTACGTTAGAGAGAAATAGGGCCCTAGCTAGAAACATACAATGGTAGACATTAATGCTATCAATTTTGAAATGAAGCCCAAGGTCACTTGGTTCAATATCATGATTCAGATGTACAAACATCAAGTTCCTCTTCTCTCATGTCTTATCTCAGCAAATGGCACCACTATCATCCTGTTGTGCAAACTCAGAACCTAGGAGTCACCCTGGATGTTCCCTTCCTTCAGTCACCCTCCGTATCTAATCTTCCACTAAGTCTTGTCCATTTTTCCAAGCATGGCCTCTTATGTCCCCCCTCCATCTCCTCTGTCCAAGTTGCCACCGTCCTTTGGCAGGAATGCTTCAGAAGCACCTTACTGGTACTCCAGTTTCCTTCCAACCTTCCTCTGCACAGCAGGCAGAATGAACGTCCAAACCTGATCATGTCAAAACCATCTTCCCCCCAACCCATACCACTTACATCTCTTCAACAGCTTTCCATGAAAACCAAACAAATGGGCAGAAACTTTCTTGTTGAAAGAAGTTATATCATTTGGTGATGGATAACAAAGAGTGATATGGACCCAGAATGGAAAAGGGGAGAAAAAAGTGATGTGGAGAAAGTTAAGCATGGTGGAGAAGACATGGATTAAGTACCAAAAATTATCAGTAGTCCCCCTATGTCTATTCCCAGTTAATTAGGGAACTCAGGTCTGTTTGTGTAACACATAACCAACATTCGCCACAGTGAACCAAACAATAGTCCCCACCCTCCCTCTGCTCTAATGCTACAAATCAAAAGTACAATAAAATAATTATTCATATTCCCAACATCCAAAATTATCTATTTTTAGCATCTTGGCATACTTGCATTTTCTTTAAAATAAAATATTTGAAGAGTTTATTCAATGCAGATTAGAAAGACAAATACAAAAATAAATTAACTCAAATGCCAACACATAGAAATAGTATCATTAACATTAGGCAAAAACCATTCTAGGCATCTTTCTACAAATGTGGATGAATGGATGAATACAGAGATAGAAAAGTAATTTTATGAAAATAGGGTCATATTCTGCATTATATTTTCATTTTTGATATAATTTAATTTTCTTGACTAACAATATAAAATTAATAATATTTAAGAGTAATCAATGGTGAAAAACATTAAGCAGCTGGAGGAATGCTTTTTAAACAACGTGCTTCAGTTTTGGGCAGAATCGATTGACTCTAGTTTCAAAGATGTGGACACCAGCATGCTAATACTTCCTCTCATTTTTCCTCTCTGTGCCTCCAGGCTTTTATTCAGTTGCACTATTTTTATAGTATCTAGGTTTGTAACTTTCATATTCTGTCCTCTTCCCACAATACCTTACTTGTTTGGCATTAGTTCTGAACTACATTCAAATAGATTCAGACACTCACTCTCCCTCCCAAGTATCTCTGTCTCTGAATTCCTTATTTTGATCCTGCTTTTATTTGGATAGATTTCAACACTCCCTTAAAAGTAGGGACCACAACTGATGTAGTCACTGTTGCATCCTTAATGTCTGTGTAGAGTAGATGCTCCAGAAACATCTGCTATACGGTTGAATTTATAACTGCAAAACAGTGTCAGGATAACTCGTAACCTTTCAACCACATATAGTCTATCTATGGCCCATATATAAAATAATCCAAAATCTTGAATTCCTTGTATAAGAATTGTAAGAAAATAACTCACTAGAAATCTTTATCACAATTTCACAAGCTGTCTTCCTGTGTGATATTTTTCCTGGGTAAATTGCAAAAACTTGCAAGGTGATTTTGTTTTTTTAAGGATATATAAATGTTCAGGTCAACATGCAAAAAAAGATGTTTATGCAGATGTAAGAGGGAAACTAACATTCTGAAGATAACCAGGGTCAAGTTCAATTTCAGATTCTAAGTTGCTATCGCACTGTGCTAGGATCATACCAGCACGGTCAAGTACCTAGTTCATTGTTGTGACTGAATACCATTTATGAAACATCTCATCAAAACAGTTCCTTACCCAGAGTACTCTTTACTCAAAACTATAGGATTGTTTAGAAAGTGCTTTTAACCCTTCAGCAAACTTCTCCTAAGGTGAGATATTCAGAATTGACAAGCATCTGCAATGCAAGGATCATAGGCACACATGTCAGAACAATATGCCTCACTGAATTCTGTACCTCCAAAAGGATACTTTCATAGCAAACCCAAAGATATTAGATAAAGTTTTAACTTACTTAGTACTCACCAAAATTTGTACCTTAGAGATTAAATGCAGGAGGAAAAATGTTACCATGGTTTGATGGAATGAAATTTGAAGAGCTTACTTAATATTTACTGTCTGCTGCCCAAGAAGCAGTAGTACATAGAGTGAAGATATAGTGAGGCTTGCCATATCCCAAAATTTCTATATTAAAGAGTAGGAAACTAGCAGCTTTCTAGACAGAGGTCTGCGATGACCAAAAAAATAAATAAATAAATAAAAAATAAAAAATAAAGATCCAACAAGGCATCATGAGGTTGTTGGATTTTTTAAGTTTAACCAGAAAAAAAAAAAAAAAAAAAAAAAAAGAGTAAAAAGGAGTAAGATCCATGCAAGTGATTTTTCAGATTTTTAATAACGTACCTATATGCTTGCAGGAACAAAGGCTATAAGGACTCAACTGCCCTCCTCTGATTCCTATAGAACTCTCCCCTTGGGCTTTCCCAATCCTGGCACTTGTTCTTTTAACAAGAACTCATTGCCAAGTTCCTCCTTGGGCCTACAGGATTTTGATTAGCCACCCTACCTTCTTAATTGCCAAATAATTTTAGCAAAATTATTGCTTCTGGCTAAAAGTCCTCACAGTTGCCATGTCAATGATAAATATGAATGATTTCTAAATAATGGGTTTTTGGGGTATTCAAATTCAGATAAGCTTTGCTTGCTTAGAACACACAACAGCACCCAATGATGACATTTTTTTCTTTGCTCTCTATTAAACATTTTAAATACTCTAGTATCTTGCTCTAGTTTGTCCTTTGAATTAGTTAATGCTCTCCCATCTTAAAGAAATTAAGCAGCCACAATCACATGTATGTCAAATTAATCACTGTTTGCATAGCAGAAGCAGCAAGCCCAAATCCCTGCTGACCCTGTCTGCTATGAGAACTCTCTAAACATTCAAAACCTAAACCAAACTGGAGCCATGTTCTGATAAAGAAGAAAAATCATCTGCTGGTTCTGATACCAGGATTCCCCAAGTCCCTTTGCCAATGGCTAATTCATCTACCCAAAATCTAGTTCCTTGAGGCCTTGGTAATTGTTTTCCATTACTGAGATTACCTTGAAGCAAAAGTCCATTGCTTTTGACTAAGCGATTGCCTGAAACATTTTATGATATGTAGCTTGTTTGTAAGGCTCAAATGTCCTTTTTATCTGTTTCCCCAAAGAGTTTAATGCAATACATAAATGAGATGAAGACATGTTTAACACAGAACTAATCCACACCATTTTTACTCAACAACAGTTCTTACTATTAAGCCTAGAATAAAGTGCACATCAAATGGTAAGGCTTACACTTTTAGCTCATGTAATAAAAGTTATAATGTAGAACTTTCACTTTCACCTGTATTATGTAATGTTATAAAAGCATTTGAAAATCTGATTAAGCTTGCATTCAAGCTTAATTGGCAGATTTCAAGGTGGGCTCTTAATATTGGTTTATTTTGTTGCCATTTTCATAAAACATTTTGGTCCCTATTGGTGGCCTTCAGAGGCAAGCTGCCACTCTTTGTTCAGCAACTGGAAGAAATCAGATAGGGTTGGGGTTAATGCAGCAAAAGGAAACACAGCTTCTATTTAAAGGTCTTTGGGGGGAGAGAGGGAGTTAAGGAAAAAACAACAGATTCTGGAGTTTACATTTCTTTAAATGTACTCCAAAACAGCTGTTATATTTAAGTTCCCCTCAAGTAATAATGACAAGACAATATTAAGAGGATAAAATGAACAGAATAGAAACTAAATTTTTTTTTACAGGAGCAGTTTTTCAATAACTCTAGGAAAACTGTAGGAGTCATGGAAGAAAAATTTTTAGCATATACTAAAATTAAACTTAAGTTAGATTCAAAGTGGTCTGTTAAAAAAAATCTTTGAGTTAATAAGAGGGATCTTATTTCAAGTGGAAGCTTAAGAAATTTGAAATTTTAGACAAGAATTCATTTTCCTTTTGAGCTGCTGTTTTCAGAAAGCCTAATTTTTTTTAAAAGAAAAACGGATTAAATACTAGAGCAAATAAACAGCAGACCCACAGTGCTAGTTCACTAAGGTGGTAATGTAGAAGTATATACTGTGCTGGAAACTTTATAACACTCTGGAAGGTTATTATTCCAGATATAACAGTGTTGCAAAGTCAGCTTCAAACACCAGCCATCCCCAGTCTCTCAGTTGACACTGTAACAGTAACCACTTAAGTGCTGTCTACTACATTCTTTCTGACTGCCTAAGAGCTATCAGAATCAAAATGATCCACTCCTCAACCTATGTGGTTCCTCTCCTCGATATATACCTACAGACTCTTCAGTAAATGTCTAAGGGATGCCAGCAAGATAGATAAGTCTGTGTGGCCACAAGATGTTCTTGTCATTTCCTTCTGCTACCCTCAAGATCAGGAAACATACCTTCCAAATGGAGTGATACAATAGCTGAATTGTTGAATTTTGTTGCTATCTACAAAAATTACTTACCATAATAGTTTTTGCCAGTGTCTCTGAGAAATAGCTATATGAAACTTCTGCCAGGACGAGCCAATTAAAATTGCACAAACAGCTTGTCGGTTATAGACCATTCCACAAATGTGCTTTTCTCCCCCTTCTTCCACTACAGCTTCCCTAAACACTGTCAGAGCCCAGACACAGCTGCAGAAGCCTGGTTCATTTATAATTTAAAAAATTTAGTCACTAAGACTGCTTTGAACCACCACCCAAAAACCCATACGTTTAAAATGAGTGGGGTAAATGTTATGTCCTTGGCATACCAAAATTGCTTTATTGAGCAGTTGCATAAAAAAAAAAATAATCCTGGAAGTCAGAAAAACTAATACAATGAAAATATACAGCCGTAACAGATGCTCCATGTGCCAGCCTTTGCTCATCCCCTCCTCTCAACAGTAACAATGTGGTAAAGCAGCATCGGGTACTTATGCTAATATTCAGAGCATGGTTCACAGCCAAAGTGGGGTTTTTGCACAGTAAGTCAAAACAAGCAGTTCTGAAAATTGGACTGAAGTCTTCAGTCTAGAGCCAGGCGGAAATGAACGGCAACAAGCTTGGTCAGTGACCAAAGTTAATGCTTTTTGGTGATTGCAACCGAGACATGGATGCCTCGGGGATGGCATCAAATCCAAACACTCTCTGTACAGAAGGAAGATGAAGTGGGAAGCCAGGTTAAAAAAAAAAAAAAAAAAAATACCTGAGATAATCTTGAAAACACCCTGAGAAATCATTCCAGAAAAACTTGAAATCCTGCTAGGGGAATTTACAGGGTTAAAACTATCTCTCCAAAAATATTCCTAAGTTTAATAAATCTATATATTATATATAATAAATTATAAATAAATATATATATCCCTGAAACAAATAAATCTCAATGCTGCTTACAAATTTTAGCAATAAGAGCTAAGAAAAAAACTCTGGCTTTTGGATTTACAGAAAGGAATAAAATGATTAATCATCACAGGCTAAAGCTTCATCACTTATTATTTCTTCAAGAATTCCATAGAATCAAGCTCTTTTAACTTCTAAGAAAAGTCAGAAGGCCAATGCCAAGTTTTCTGGTACTTTCCCAAAAAAAAAAAAAAAAAAAAAAAAAAACGAATTGAGGAATATTAAGTTAGGTTTTGTTTTTAGCTCAATCAGATTTAAAACTTAGATCCAGCCAGGCACAGTGGCTCATGCCTGTAATCCCAGCACTTGGAGAGGCCGAGGCAGGAGGATTGCTTGAGGTCAGGAGTTCGAGGGCAACCTGAGCAAGCGCAAGACCCTGTCTCAAAAAAAATAAAACACCACAACTTAGATCTACCACTAACAATACTCACCTCTTAGAGATTTGGTTTCCTTGCTTGTACAATGGAAGAAAAATCTTAATTTTGAGGACGGAGGTGAAAAGTTGCCTGGCCTTAAGGGACTGCTGACAATTTCTATTCCTTTCTCCAAGCCCTCACTTACCATCCTTTCCAAGCCCTCAAACATCTCAGAGTCCCCTTGTAGGCTCCTTATCTCCCCACCTCCTTCCTGTCTTCCTCCCAGGAATCTGAGTTTGACTCTCTGGTAGTAGTAAAAATGATGACCTACTCTAATTAGGTTCTTACAATTAATAAGGAGGCATGTCCATCAGCAGAGTCAATCCTAGGATGAAGGGCAATAAATGCCAAAACTTCTGATCCTATTCAAGGAACCAAATGGGATCTCGCACTGTCCCAGAATAGACACACAGTGAGCATGGACTGAAGCTTGAGCAACTTGAGAAGCAGAGAAAAGCGGCTTTGAGAGCAGAGCTGTGCAGCCCCAGCACTGGTCCCAGACAAGAAGGGGAACTGCACGATGGGGCTCATAATGGTCTATACTCAGCCTGCCCTTCCAACTCGCTCAGTCCTACACCACAGGTTCCACCTCCAGGGGGTCAGGGGAAGGCCAGTGGGGCTGTCCCTTCTCTACTCTTAGATGTGAGGTCCTTCCTATCTACTAAGGTTAAAAAAAAAAAATCACAAACAAAAGTTACTTGTGAGGGTGTGCGGAGGGAGCAAATTAAGCATCAAATGGTAGAAATTTACAAAATATATGAATGGCAAAAGGTTAATAATTCACTATATAAAGGGTACTTAAAAATTAGCCACCACCCCCCCTCAAAAAATGAACAAGCCAATTGGAAAGGGGAAAAAAAAAAAACCACAAAGGATAATGAACAGCCAAATCCTAAAAGAAGAAATATAAATGGCCAGTTTTGGTTTGCATCTTGGGGTTTTTCTACTGGAAACATTCCTTCTCCCCTGTGTTCCATTTCACCCCCTGGAAGGAAGATCTTTGAAGGATGCCTCCTATTCAACCAAGTTTGGCTTAAACATGGTGTTCTTACAGAAGTCTTCTGTCTCTTATAGGGTAGATTAGACGCCACCAATATTTGTTCCCACATCAGACATACTCTCGCTTGATAGCACCTATCAGCTATTTGACTCTTCCACTAGACTGAACACAGTAAGGGAAGTATAATGCGCATAAATCTTGTTTGACAGTATGTCCCATTCACCTAAAAAAAATCGCATGGCACCTAGTACTCAATAAATTCATTCAACCAATATCAAGCGCTCCCTATACTTCAGGCACTATTATGATAATAAAGTGAAAAACCCTATTTAAAGTCACCGGTAATAAAAAAAAATAGATGCACACTGAAACAATAATGACTTATAATTGTTTAGCTTAACAGGCAATTTATCTGTATAGATAACACATGGTATCTGGAAAGATAAGATGGAATGAACACTCTCATACCACGCTGGTGAAGAACATGTGGCTGGAATAACACTGATCAACCATCCTGAAGGTAATGTGACGATATGGATCAACAGCCTTAAAAAGGTTCATACCACGTAGGCTAGCAATCTCACTCCTAGGAATTTATCCTAAGTTGTTATCTATAAAGAAAAAAGCTAATAAACAAGGATAGTCAAGGCTGGACAACATAACGTGACTCCAGATCCACAAAAAAAAATTTTTTTTCCTAATTAGCCAGGCACGGTGGTGCACACCTATAGTCTTGGCTACTCAAGAGGCTGGGGGCAAGAGGATCACGTGAGCCCAGGAGTTTGAGGCTGCAGTGAGCTATGATCGCTCCACTGCACTCCAGCCTGAACAACAGAACGAGACCCTGCCTCTAAAAAAAAAAAAAAAAAAAAAAAAAAAAAAAAAAGGGGGGGGTGGGAAGAAGGATATTCATCACAATATTGCTCACATTAGTGAAAACTGGATCAATGTCCATGTCCAGCAATGAAAAAAATGGTAAAAGATATTCCATATAATGAAATATTAGATGCCTATTTTCAAAAATAGTTGAAATGTGGGAAACGATCACAATATATTCTTTTTAAATTGCAATAATGTATACATAATATACAATTTACCATTTTAACCATTTTTAAGCATACAATTCTGTAGCATTAAGTACATTCACATTGTTCTGCAACCATCATCATCATCCGTCTGCAGAACATTTTCTTCCCAAACCGAAACTACCCATTAAACCACTAACTGCCCGTTTTTCTACTCCCCTTGCCCCAGCTTCTGGCCACCACCATTCTACATTCCATCTCCATGAATCTGATGCATCTAGGCAGCACTTCATATAAGTAAATTCATATTTGTGCCCTTTTGTGATTGGCGTATTTCACTTAGCATGATGTCTTTAAGGTTCGTCCATGTTGTCAGAATTCCCTTCCCTTTTAAGGCTCAATAATATTCTACTACATGCGTTGCCATGTTTTGTTTATCCATTCACCCATTCAGGGACACCTGGCTTGCTTCACACCTTTTGGCTATTGTGAACAAGCTGCTATTCACAGTATCCACTATAATCATGGGTGTACAAATAAATATCTGTTCAAGTTTCTTCTTTCACTTTTTTTAGGTCCATATCCAGAAGCAGAGTTAGTGGATCACATGGTAAAACTCTATGTTTAAGATTTTGAGGAACCCTCCCTCATACCATTTTCCACAGCAGCTGCACCATTTTGCATTCCCCACCAGCAATGCACAAGAGTTCTACACATCCTCAACACTTGTTATTTTCCATTTTCTTCACCACAACCATTTTAATGGGTATGAAGTGGTATTTCACTACAGTATTGATTTGGATTTCCCTAAAGATTAGTGATGTTGAACATCTTTTCACATGCTTATTGGCCATTTGGAGAAATGTCTATTCAAGCATTTTGCTCATTTTTGAATAGGGTTGTCACTATATATTTATATATGTGAAATTTTTCTTCCAGAAACAGGCTGTTGCTCTGTCACCAAGGTTGGAGTGCAGTTGTGCAATTATAGCTCAATGCAACCTCGAACTCCTAAGGCTCAAGTGATGATCCTGCCTCAGCCTCCCAAGTAGCTAAGACTACAGATGTGTGCCACCACACCATGCCTTTTTTTTTTTTCCCTCCTTTTTTTGTAGAAATGGCGTCTTGCTATGTTGCCCAGACTGGTCTCGAACTCCTGGCCTCAAACAAACCTCCCACCTTGGCCTCCCAAAGTGCTAAGATTACAAGCATGAGCCACCACACCCAGCCTGTCACAACAGGTTGATAAGATTTAAAAATGTATTTTTTTTTTTTAAACATGCAGGAAAAAAATAAGCACACACACTTTAGAAAGACAGAAATGAAGTATAACAAAAGATTAACAAAAATTACCTCTGGAAAGGAAGATATGAGACTTAATTTCTTTTTTACACTTTATTTCTAATGTCTCTAAAAAGAATACTTATGACTAGTATAATCAGTGGAGAAAGGGATATTAAAACAAACTTAAAAAAAAACAAAACAAAACCATACCCCTAAGGTTTCAATGAAGGGCATCATCCTAAAGACTTACCTACTTCCACTTGTCTGTCAGGGCCAGGAACAGATGCACACAAGGAGCCAGGCATTGCTTCCTGGGGGATGCTGTCAATGTAACTACTTGCAATGGCCAGAACTTAATCTCCTTCACACTCTTGAATCCCTGGCCATTTACACAGCCCACAAACAAGTATAGGGCAGAGGGCAGTAAGAGGTTTTCCTTCCTCCTATAGAACTTGGAAACTAGTATAAATGAAATAAACCCATCAACAACTCAGAATATAATTATATAAAAGACAACTGAATGACCACACAAAGATGGACCACAAATCACATTAATGTAGATCCCCCTAATAAAGTCCAATTATTCAGATGAGACCACTTTACCATTGAACTATTCATCAGAAAACAGCTTGATAATTCAGGCTATACCAGAAATACAGGTTAAAGACTGAGTGCTTTTAGGAATACGAAACTTTGCAACATTTAGAAGGATCCATTTCCAATAAAATTTACTCTTGTTTGTTATAGTCTGTTAGATTCTCTATTAGGCAAGCCTAGCCTCTACTTAATGTAGACATCATTGATGTAGACTGCGTGTCTCCACACTGGTTTCCCTTGGAGAGGGAACATGTATGGAACATGGGACAGAAGTCACTGGTCTAACAGATCTGAAGGAAAATTTGAAGTTTTATCTAAACAAAGACAACTTAAGCCTCTTGTAAAATAACCTGACTTTTAAATCCCAAATGGATCACTTAAAAATACGAGGGACCTGTTTTAGACGTCGTAGAAAATGGAAGAATGGACCTAGTTTGGATGATGGTCAACAGACTCTTCAGATGCTAATGTCCCCCTCCCCACAATTCCCCCACCAAACCCTACAGCAGAGGCTTTGAAAATACTTTGACAAATTAGGTGCCCTAGGTGTCACCAAAGTTCCCATGGTCTATTCCAAGAGGCATTACATTTATACATCCTGTTACGAATGGGGCAAAAGTTGTTTACTTTTGCCCTGATATATTCTGAGCAAAAAAAATAATTGGTTTGCTACCATTGGATTCAAAAGGAAAATACTGGTCAACTCTTCAACAATAAAAGGAAAAACACTATAACTATAAGTGCTTTAACAAGACAGATTTTGTATAGTTTATATTGTCTTTGAGAAAGTTTCCATTAAGGAAAAGCTATAGCAACGTATTTAACAACGAAGAGGTTGTTAGAGATTTCCTTCCCACAAAGTGGTACAGAGTGGGCAGAGACAAGAACACCCATACAGTATTCCCATCCTTCCCCGTATGTTCCAACCCTTCCCTATCCAGCCCCACCTCCAGTCGTGTGGTTTGCTCTGGCCAGCGAGCTGCAAGCAGATGTGTTGTTTCTGAGCCGAAGCAATGAAAAGCCCACGAGTGATCCTCCAGTCTCTCTCTTCCCTAGCTCCTGAAGGATTTGGCCTTAGGTTCTAGATGCTAAGATTCTTCAAGTCTACATGGAGAAGAGTCCCCACACCAACTAACAATAGATATGAACAGCAAAGGATGAAGCAAACCTCTGTTGTGTGAAGCCACTGAGATTTGGGGATGAATGTGTTGCTGTGGCAGATAATTTTGCTGATCCCAACTAACACAACAGAAGTGTACAGATATTCAATACCTAAAGCACTATCAACCACATGAGAGAGCACAACAGATACACATCAGAGTCTTCAGAAGTTAAAGAGAGGAGAGATGCAAACGGGGCCTGTTTATATTAATACTTAAGCACAGAAGAAAGAGGCAAGGTGGACAAGAAGCATATGATACAGTTGTTCTACCCAAACTACCAAGACCAGGCCATCAGAAGACATAGCTGGACACACACACACACACCTCAGTCCCCAGCCCGATAACCTGAGTGCAAGAAGCAGGGAGCTAAGAGTCCAAATGATTCTTTCTGATATCCCATCTCTACACATCACCCCCAAAGTACTATATAAGACTTATTTTCAGGGCTGACAGCATCATCTCAGACATACCTGTACTTAATTTATGAAGTTGCTCCAGAGATTAAAAACGTGGAGCAATTGTTGATCTACACAAAATTCTTACTAAAAGAGAACAGAAATAAATGCTTAATCCAAGAATAGAAAGAACAAAAGCACCAGCAGGTATGTGCTTCATTCGTTCCTACCAGGATGCCCACACAGCCGAACCCACAAATCCTATTACTACCAGACTGAACCACACTCACAGATGGATGAATCCAACATTAGTTTTCCCTCTTGCTATTTTAAAGTCCATCTTAACTAATTTATAAAATTCTATAATCTAGTTAATGTCAGAGAGCATGACCTTCTAAATATCCCTTTGTCCTACAATCATCCTGAGTCCCTCTTTACAAAATACTTGCAAATGGAGTTGAGTCTCTAACAGAATATTCTAGCTTAATAAAATCTCTCTCAAACACCGACAAATGCTTGCTTGCCTACTGATCCGTTTTATCTCTTCTGATAGGATGAATAGACACTACAGCTGTGCAATTGAAAAAAATAAAAATAAATCCTTTTACTGATATACACAAAAGTCCCAGCTGAGAATATAAAGAGGGACAACAGTTGGGGTTGGAACCTCCCTGAGTCACATGCACATTTATTATCTCCAGGAAAACAGCTTACCTTTCCAGCAGTTTGCTTCTGTATTAATACCCAAAAGACAAGCAGAGAGAAAGGGGTAAGACCAGCCCAGTGAGGACTGGGTGTTGAATGCATGAAAATACAGAAAACTCAATTGTATTTCTTTCTTTCTAAAGAGAGAAAGCAGAGTTAACACCATTTTCAACTCATTTGGCTGAAACAGATCGATGTTTCTATTCTAGGGAGATACAACCTTGAAGACAATGCATGGAAAGAACTATCGTGATAAATAACATGATGTGTTTAACTGAATAATCCTCGGTAAATCTCCAGGGAATTACTGCTGGATGGCTACAGTCACCGTTTCCTTTGCTCCATTACAATAAAGCTCCAACCCCAACAGACCATCAGAACAGCTCCTGTCTCCAGACTTCACCCTACCTTTGGCAACAGGTACCTCCTGCTTAAATGCTCTACTGCTCTAGGCTTTCCTAATACCACAGCCCCTGGGGTTTTGTTCCTGTCTTGCTGGCCAATCCCTGCCCTTTTGCAGGCTCCTTCTCACCTACACAGCCAACTAGATCATGCTGATCGCATCAGCCTCTCATCTTTTCTCTCTGCACCCTCCAACAGGCACACTAATCCTTGCCCTTCATTCAACTCGACCTGTGTGATGACTCTCACATGTGTACTCCAGCCCTGGCTGCCCCTCTTAGCTCCAGCACCCAAATCTAGCTGCCTTCCTCACATTGTCCCCCACCCCACCCCATACACACACACTTTGGAAACCTCTCAAGCACTTCTCATTCAACAGGTTCAAAACCACATGGTCTTTTCCCAAAACCTGGTCTTCCCCTGGTATGCTATGCAATAGTGAGTGACACCACAATCCTTCTGACCTTTGATACCCGCCCCTCCCCTTGCACATCAAATTGGTCACCATGCCCAGCTGATTTTTGTAAGCATTTCCCCATCACTGCCTCTCTGGTTTCAGGAACCAGATCTCTCACCAGAATGAGGAAAGGTCTCCCAACAGGATGGTCCCATCCATTCTTGCCCACTTCTAATTAGTTCTTCATATAATAATAGCAAGCATGATCTTTTCCCAAGGAAATTCTGATCAGACCACATCCTTGCTTAAAGCCCTTTGAAAGATTTCCATGGATCTTAGGCTAAAACACTGAAATCTTTTAACATGGTCTAAGACCTGCAAGATAGTCTCTGCCTCCATCTCCAGCCTTTTCTCACCCTGAAATGCTCATCATTCACAATACTCCAGCAACTGAGAGCTGATTTTAGTTCCCAGAACACAATGCTCCCTCTTTTAGGGCCTTTGCACGTGCTGGCTGCTTTGCCCAGAAGGCTTTTCCTTTCTTCTTCAATTATTTAACTCCATTTCATCTTTTAAAGCTCACTTGAATGTTATTTCCTTAGGTGAGCTTTTCCTGACCCTTAGGACTTAGTTAGGTCCCCTGGTTATATACGCACTGCTAGAGTGAAGTGGCTCTTTCCAACTCCATACACAGTCTTTAGTTATTTGTCCACATGATTATTGGATTAGTGCCTGGGTCCATTACCATAGGGATTATAGCCGAGAGTCTCAGCTTTGCTTACTTCTATCTCCAGCATCAGAACCAATGGCTGGCAGATATAGCAATGCTTTAAATAAAAAAGAAAAAAAAAATCTGTTGAATAAACAGCCAATCTAAAATTCTAGACCTCATTCTGTGAAATAATTCTCCTCCAATGTGTCATATTAATATTGAAAGAAAAAGCTAACTATCTGATGACTTCAAATTTCAAAAAGATGAGAGATGAGAAAGAGATAAGGATAGAACAAAAAGGATGAATGGAAATAAAGAATGTAGCGCATATGGGTGAAGGAGACATATAACAAGTTTACAGAGCTGATTTCAGATATCTGGAGGTAATGGAAATATGATAGAAAAATCCAGGAACATTTTTAAATGAGTTGATTATTAAAAGCACAACAAAGGTACTGTTTGAGATCACTTTCTACAAACCTCCCTTGTATCAAACTTCAAAATATAAAGAATTTATGAATACTGATGAATAAGAGCCCTACTTAAGTAAACTGCAAAATATTAATCTGGTGGACACACTGCCAACTCTAAGACAAGCTGAGTTCGTGATGGTCAGTTCAATGTAATCGATCTTAGTCGCTCAAAGAGGACAGCGTAGGCCTACAGCAAGTACACAATTACAAAGTTGTTTCTCTGAGGTCCTAGCAGCTCCCAACCTTACCTAGGGACAGAGAAGAAGAGGATGTTTCTAGACAGTAAAGTGTTAGAATTGAATTAACCTTTTGTTATATGCAAACGTAGTCCATGTATCTTTGAAATCTCAATCTTATGTCTATGAGGCTTGACTGCACTAGCTTTATAACATCTTATATAACCAGGAAATTAAAGACCATGTTCTTACAGATAGATTTTCAACAATTTCATTTTATGAGTGATTGGGGGCAGAGGGCAGGGAAGACATTTGCTTTTAAAAATATACAAATCCGTTGAGAAATTACCTTTCGAAAACCTTTTTTTAATGAAGGTCACAAAAATCCCTATGATGAGAGGAACAAAGTGAGTCAATGACCAAGACCTACACTCAAACACTAACCCAGTCACTTAGTTGTGTGGTACAGGCAATGACTAACCTCTCTGAGCCACACCAATAGTCCATCCTCATTTGGTTGTGAAGATAAAGTGAGAAAAAAAAATATCTACATAAAGTGCCTAACACTGGGCCATACACAAAGGAGGTTCTCAATAAATGTTAGGTATTATGATTATTCCCAGTCACCAGCATGGCACCTGGTGGAGAATGTGAGCTCAATAAATTATTAGGTGTGTGAACGGATGGTAGCCAGCCATAAGTGGAGGTCTTATGGCCTTAACATCCATAAAACTTAGAATTTCACACAAAAGGCCAGCTTGAAAGGGGGGAAAGGGAAGAGATGGATGGAAGTCAGGAATGGAAATCATTTTAAAGGTCAAATTTGCACAAATAGGATTTGTGCATGCAAAAGCATGCAGTCCTATAAACTCAAAGTAATCCTAGGGCTCTCGAGCTAGCTCAAAGGATTGTAAGCAAGCTTTTAATAAATCACAACTACTCCCCTCCTCCCCAGGGCTTTTTTCTCCTTCTCAGCACTGTCCTCCAACGATATTAGGAACATCGGCATCCTGACTCACTGTTTCCAACATGACTTCCTCTCTGATGCATTTATGAACACACCTACCTGTACTGCCACCATCATTCAAGCATCACCAGAGAGAGGATAACATTATTTCACCCTTCATTATGGTCCCTACAAGACCAGACAGAAAGGTCTCCTAGTATTTATTTCCCGATTTAAAAAAAAAAAAAAAAAAAAAAAAGGTGGGGGAGGGTTCAGAGCTCCGTAAAAGACCAAGAAACCAGTATGTGACTCAAATATCAGATTTAAACCATAAGGAGTTCACATAAATTGCATAGTAATAAACATTGGCTTGGGCCCAACAGAAGTTAGAAAAAGTTGACATTTTATGTGCTACTCACAAAGAAAAAACATCAAGGAATGGAAAGGGTTTTGTTTGGTTTTTTTTTTAAACTTTCATCTTAAATTGACTCAATTCTGGCTTAAGGCCAATACACAGCAACCAATGGTTTTATTTTGCATGAAACTTTCAATATTTCAATGACAATATTTTTAGGAAAAAATTTTCACTACCGTAGATTTTTTTTTTTTTTTTCCTGAGACATTGTGCTTCTATGGAAGATTTAAAAGAAGTAGAGGAAATACATTGTATAAACACTGAGTAGCAGGGTAATTTAGAGCTTCCAAGGATTTTTCGTTATCCTCAGAGGAGATCAGTGGCTAAGAGGAGATTTGGAAACTAGACAGCGTAGTAGTTTGACAAATAGATCGTGTTTCCCATGTCAATCCCAATCCACCGATATGTAACGGCTACTTGGATCCCTGAACTGAGGATTCTGAAATTGAAAGAGCACCAGGACTAATTAGTGTCATCTGCCATAAGAGCTGGCAAGAATGTCACATGTTTGCTATCCCTCGTGGAGTCCAACTCCCCCATTACACAGATGAGGACAGAGGCCTAAACTGGATTCCAACTAAGATGACCTAATTTCCAGTCCAGTGCTCACTTAGCACACTGGAAAGTCTCTCGATTTTTTTTGATACATTAACTTCTACATGTTGACTTGTTTCCTTACAAAAGCACTCTTTAGTGCTTTGTGTATCTAAGTCACACCTATCCAGTTATATTTTAAACTCCTGATAAGAGTGAACTGGCTCTCTAATTCTTATGAAAACCCTACTCCTCCATATCACTAGCTGGTGTGTGGTTCTGTACACAGCAGGTCCCAGAGTTGTTGACCGGCTGCTTCTTCAAACAGGAACACACCCAGTTCACCTCTCATGTGCTTATTCTCTTTGCCCTGAGATGTTCCGGTGCACAAAAATAACTCTAAAGCCCGATTTTTTTTTTAACCTTGTGTTGGAAATTAAAAGACCAATTCAAAAAAGACAGTACATACAGGCATGTGGGTGAAGTACAGACAAGTAAATGGCTATATAACAATTCGATTAGCAACTCTTTCCACCACCCCCCCCCCCAACAGACGGATACCCACACACATACACACATCTTTTGCCTACAGAAGTACTTGGTAAAAACGAATCTACATAGCAGTCTAATGAACATCTTAAATATATTTAGAAAGAACTCTGAAAATCTCTTTCCACAAGTAGCATGCAGTAGATGTTTCCATGTTGCATATTGAATATTGCAAAATTTAACATAGACCATTCTAATTATATTAACTGCTCTCAATTTTGGACATATGATTGGATAGAAAACATTCCATTGGTGTTCTTTCCACATCAACAATAGATACATAACTAACAAGCATGTGAAGTTATAAAGGGATCTTAAAAACTATACGACCCAGATTGACCTATGATCAATCAAACCTCTGGATCAAGCTGCCAATTTGCAGAAAATACACAGGAATATGTGAAATACACTAGGAGCACACAATCAGCAACATTCTTGCTATTGGAAGCTACAGGACCCCAGAACGCAGGTACTCCTCCAGAGAAATTATAAGAGAAAAAGGAGATGGAAGTGGACATTATTGATTAAAATATTTAAGGACATTTCCAATTATTTTTAAATATGCAAGATTAAACTATAGTGTCTAGGGATAATCACTTAGGGTGATAAAACTAAAAAGAAATCTAAGGACATGATGAACGTAAAACGTCACAATAGTGATTTCTTTGGCTGGAGGGATAAGATACACGAAGGGCTGGCCAAGCTCTACTACTTGGCCTGGGGAGTGGTTATAGGAATCTTGGCCTTATGATAGTTTGTTAAACCATGCATCTGTTTTGTGTGGTTTTCTATGTCTATGTCTTATTTTACAATGAGAATTTTTAAAAGTCTGATCCCATTTTACTCCCTAAGGATACTCAAAAGCTGAACTCTTCAATACAGTAGCCGCTAGCGACATGAGGCCATTTAACTTCAAACTTTAATCAATGAAATGTAATGAAATAAAATTAAAAATTCAGTTCCACATTTTGAGTGCTTAATAGCCAGATGGTGCTAGTGGCTACCATAATAGACAGTGTAGATTAAAGAACATTTCTGTGATTGCACAAAATTCTGTTGCATAGTACTAGTCTATGGAAAGCTGGCATTCCAGATCTCTGAAGCTCAATGAATTCCCAGCTTATCTCTAAGAGACCAGGCAAATGTGTAAGATCCTTGGCCTTCCATTCCTATTAATCCTGCTTGTAAATAACATTCCCGCCAATGAGAAGCAATATAAACTGACAGTGACAATCACCCAGCAACCACACTGACAAGGCTGACCTCACCCAGAGTGACATTACTCCAATGCAACTAACAGCAAAAAAAAAAAAAAAAAAAAAAAAAAAAAAAAAAAAGTCGGGGGGAGTGATCCAGGAAGACATTCGATTGTACTGATATATGATATACTATATATACCATACAGATATACTATACATACACACCTATACAACTCTAATCAAAAACTATAACTAGCCAGGCACCGTGGTTCACACCTGTCACTTGAGGCCAGTAGTTCAAAATCAGCCTGAGCAAGGGTGAGACCCTGTCTCTACCAAAAATAGAAAAATTAGCCAGGTGTGGTGACACGTGCCTGTAAGGCCCAACTACTCAGGAGGCTGAGGCAGGAGGATCACTTGAGCCTAGGAGTTTGAAGTTACAGTGAGCCATGATGATGTCACTACACTCTAGCTAGGGGACAAAGTGACACTGTCTTAAAAACAAACAAACAAACAAACAAACAAAACCACCTATTACCTCCCAAGACTAAGACAAAATAACTAAATGCAATGTGGGATCCTGGATAAAATCCTGGAACAGAAAAAGGACATTTGTGGAAAAATTGAAAACTCAAATGAGGTTTGTAGTTAATATTGTGCCAATATTAAATTCCTGTTCTTTGTAACTGCACTATGGCTGTGTAAGATGGTAATATCAGGGGAAGTTGGGTGAGAGGTATAGGGAAACTGTGTCTTTTTTTCCCCCCCAACCTTTTGGTGTCCAAGTTAGTTCAAACTAAAAAGTTTGGAGGAAAAACTATCTCTCCTGAAAGTTCAAGGAGGAGGTTGATGAGAAAGAACTCCAGTTAGAGCCAAGGATGGCTTGATCACTTCAGGATGAGATGTGGTTGGCATTAGCCTGGGTTCATGAGGAACAACTGCAAGTCCTCCCCCATCCCTCATCCTGGGAACTATGGAAAATCTTTTCAAGAAAAGTGAGCTAAATTATTGGAAAAGAAAGGTCATTATTCAAGGGAGGCAATAAGTTCTGTACAGCAGGCACAAAGGAGCAATAAAGAAGGTGACATGGAAACTGCCCTTGGCACTTAAGTTCTATCAAAATCTTTCAAAATTACTCATACATATCAAATCAGCAGTGATAACTTCTTAACTGTCCTCAGAATATCTTCAAAACAACTGTCTTCAGTTTCTAATTTTGAACATGGTTCAAAGACTATTGGAGCAATAAAGAATGTCCAAGAATACTCCAGGAAAATTTACCAAGGAGAAAAAAGAAACCATCATTTTGGGCTAATTTTTAAAGCAACTTAGAAATCTAGCACATAAAGGGATATTTTCCAAGGAACATTTGCTAGACTTATGTTGTGCTTGGATTTAACTAGAAAATAAATATTGAAAAAAAGCATACCTAAATGTCCATGTTTAATTTGTTATCATCAGATCTGTCATTTTGTTTGTGTTTATTTCCAAGATCAGAACCTAAAGTCAACAACAATGAAACTATAAAAAAAATAAAGGTTTAACTTCTGTATCTGACTTATAGCACTGTCCAGAAATAATTTAAATTCTAACGGTGGAGTTACAGATACTATAAAATGCAAAACCACCAAATAATAAACTCTATGAGCATACTTAGTCACTCTTTGAATATCCTTTAGGAAGTTACTAAAAATAGGTACATGGGCTGATCGTGGCAAGCAGAAAAAAATTTTTTAAATATGTACATATGTAGATTAATTTATTTGTACATATATATTTTAGGTAATATATAAAATGCAAAATCAGCTCTTATATACAACCAATATAAGATCAATGGTAGACTAAGAAATGCAAGGCCTGTATAGCCTGTTTCCAAGGAATTAAAATTAAGAGATAAGAGTTAAAATTAGAGAGGCAAAAGTCAAAGAAAAACCTTAATTTCAAGAAAAGTTATGTTCCTTGCCCATGAATTCTTATCCAATATAAATTCAAGAGTCTGAAGCATTTTAATACAGTATTTTAAACAAGGTCTTTAGGTTATTACTAGACTATTAATCTATAAGTTATAAAAAGTAAACATGATCCTTAGTAAAATTCCTAGACTTTAACGCAAGATGCTTATTTGTCTCTTAAAGGTACTGCCACTTTTAAAAGAAAAAAAAAATCCAATGTCTGCTTTGTATGCAGATTCCTCATGTTTTAATTTTTTTTTTAATAGAGTATCGGATGGGTAGCTGTAATCACTTGCAATAGCACCCAAGATAAGATGACAGAGTACAAGTATGTAAAACAGTTCCTGGCACAGCATTACTGCATAAGAGGTAGAGGCTGGCAATTTAAGTAGTCACTCTTGTGGTTGGGTTTACAAGAAGTCACTTAACTCTCACGGCTGATTCCACAGGTGTAAATTCAAGTACCTGGTCTAGACAGTCTCTACAGTCTTTCCTTGCTCTAAAATTCTCAGAACACAGCTCTTCCGGACCCCGTGGAAATAGGATTCACCAACAAGGTCAAGAAAGGTCAATACTTAAATGTCTAGGAATCAGATTATTAACCTACCTTTAAACCCAAGTATGATTGCATCACCTAAGAACATATCATAATTTAAGAAACATTAAAATCCAATGTTTTATAAGAGCTACCCAGTTCCTTCTTAGTGATCCAAAGCTTTGCCCATCTGACATGAATATATTCTACTACCTAAAATAATTTAAAAAAAAATTTTTTAAAAAGTTCCCATATAGTTCAGGCTATTAGGACAAAATATACAGAATATCAAATATAACTTGACATAAAAAGGACACCTGGGAAATTCAATAGAAGCCAAAGTTAATGATGCACTTCATGATTTTGAGATAAAACTTGGGCCTTTAGCTCTCCACCAATGGGTAAGTCAGCCAAAAGCATCTTGTGCACAAGAGATAATATAAAAATTAATATCATAAATGCTTTATATTATCCAGAGTTTATGTTTTTTTATTTCAGTAGATTTAGGGAGTACAAGACAAGTGCAGTTCTGTTACATGGATATAGTGTACAGTGATGAAGTCCAGGCTTTTAGGGAATCCATCACCTGAATAGTGTACATTGGACCTATTAAGTACAGAGTTTACTTTAAAATGAAAAATAAAATATCCAGAAAAACATTAGCATACCTTGAATTATCATATTAACTGGAAAATTAAACTAAAAAGCCCACTGCCTCAATTATTCTTCCACAACATTTCATTAGACTCATTTTAGACCACCACCACAGGTCTTAAGCATACCAACCATTCCTGCTCCAGCCCAATAATCCATCTTTATAAAATATAATTTGAAAGTTAATTTGCATCACATGGACATCAACTCAGCTCAACACTAACAGGCACTGTGGTGCCTGGTTGTGCAAAATAAGCAAAAAAGAAATAAGGATAATGTGCCTCTCAGTCCTCATCCCTAAACTTGAATTAGGACCTAAAACAAAAATCATTCCTCCATGCTTGCAAACTGGTTTATAATTGATGATCATTTGATTTTTAAAGTCACATATGTGTGGTATAAAGAGAGAAAATTAGAACCTTTTTTATATCAAGACAGAAAAATGCTAAAGACATTTTCCATATTAATGAGTGACTCAGATTGAAGAAACCATGTAAAACTAAAGTGACAAAAATCACTATAGTGATCAAACAAATTCAGGATGTGGAAAAATGAGATTTACTCAAAAGAAAATTTCAAAATGGTTGGGCATATGACTCATATGATCATTTTATTTTGTAATCCACCTAGTAAATTTTAAATCATTTGTGCTTGACTTTTCATAATTGCCTTAAGAAAAACATCTACATATTTAGAACATAAGAAAACAAGTATGTTTTAGGCTATTTTCTGCATTGTACATAGTTAAGAATCAAGTTGCAATATTTAAAATTTTTAAAGATGAGTAATCTCCCATTTGCACATTTTAAAATAATCCACTGAGGATGTATAGTTGTGTGCATTAATTCAACAAAAGAACAATTTAAGCTAATTTACGGCAATTTAACTTCAAGACAAATCTGAATAGAAGCTAATGGGAGCATAAGCGTGAGCTGAGCTTTCCTGAATCCCTGAGAGTTTTATTCCAATTGCCACAAACAGCACCAGAAATCATACTTTATTAGAAAATCTGAGGGAAGGAAAAACAAGAGATGAGTAAAAAGGATTAGGCTACTTATCTGTACAGTTTCACACACTAAAAAACTACTGCAATAGAAACAGACATTCACTAAACTGCCTGGTTTCAAATCACAGCTCTACCAGTCACCTGCCAGGTGACCTAAGGCAAGCTTCTCTTTCCAGCCTCCTCTCCTGCACAGCCCCCACGGAGTGGTGGTCCATCATACGTCCATGTCAGCATAGCAGCAGTATCATGTGAACTTGCATTTCTCAAATCTAAAGCCCAGAGGAAAACTGATCTTACACTCCAAACTAGGGTACCAGCACTCACACGGTGCCCTCTTACTTTCCTTACAAAGGTTTCGGATTAGGGCTAAAATGCATCAGCTTAAATTTAGCCCATGGGTTAGGAAGGAATAACTACTAATCATGAACCAGAAATTGAGTGAATAAATCAGTAGGCAGATTTGTAAAACAGAAAGTATTGCTGACATTAAATATATAAATGTTTTAATTCTCCTTTACTTTTTTCCTTATTAATGTATATGAGCAGATCTTATATAACCGAGTATATCTCACCTCCAGTCATACAATTTCCATGCAGTATGATCCTGGACCCCCAATGTGATGCCATCAATAGCAGCTTCTTCATGGTAGACAGATACTTGGAACAGTACCAAAGTAGCACACTTGCTAAAGAGTTATTTTCCCACACTTTAACACAATGTATCTTTCACATATACATACAATGCTTTAATCTCCTACACTTGCAACAGTTTTCTGAAAACAGGACATCACATGATGATAAAAACAAAAAGATACAAGAGGGAACAATGTATTTAGTGCACAAGAACCAATATGCGGAAAAGCATGAAGGATCCCCACACACATTTCTCCAATCTGTCCTTCCATTTGGGTATCAGTGCTGGCAACAATGTCTCAAATAGGATGGCCTCTCTCCCGGTCTAGACAGCTCCCTGAACATACGAGTCACTTTCATCCTTTTCTTTTGTTCATGCTATTTCCTTACGTAAAAATATCTTTAATCTTTCCAAAGGAAATTCTATGCATCCTACAATGCCTAAAGCAAAGGCTACCTCCTAACAAGTCCAAAAAACGTCTCCACATGCTACAACAACTCCTGTCTCATTCAAACTAGGATGTCATATATCGTGCACAAAAGAGTTAATATTATAGTTAGTTGTTTTCATGTATGTCTTCTGCGCTCGATTCTAAGCTCTCTGTCCCATACCCTGCAGCGTCTGGCATGATACAGACAGAATGGAGGTCCACATGCCTGGCATCATCGCCCACTGCAGGTTGGAAGCACGTAAGTGTTACTGAGTTGAACAACTCTTCATTAATACCTTCACAATCAAGTTAATAGTGTAACCCATGAGTGGAAAAACTTCAAGAGAACCGAGAGAGGCAGCAGAACACACGGCTTCACAGTATGGCCTCTGGACCCATACTGCCTGGGTTTGAATCCCAGCTCCACCATCTTCTAATTCTGTGACTGTGGACAGGTTACTAAACCTCTGTGCCTCAGTTTCCTCATCTGTAAAATGGGAACAACACTGCTTACCTTTTCAGATTTGCTGTGAGAATCAAGTTAGTTAATGAAAAATGCTTAGAACAGTGCCTAACAGTAAGCACTATATGGGTGTTCCTTATTAATCATAGTGTTTCAAGTACAGGAAAATCTGTACATTATAGACTTTGTGTACTATACATGAGCTACAATAAGAGTCATGGTCTTATCAACAGGATAACTGATGGTTATAAGAGTTAGATAATCTCTATAACAGAATTTTGCTCTAGAAGTCAGCTGTCAACTGGACTCCCTCTTACCCCATTCCTCAAACTTGAACAAGTTTATCCAGGTCAGATCTGAACTGATTTATAACACATCTTCATGTTTCATATTTATATCCTATTTATTTCCTAACTACCTAATGGAGTCACTCTGGATAAGATAGATGGATCTTGTACTTCTCAAAAAACCAAAAATAGAAATGTATAGATGCTGGGGGTGTGGGGAGAGAGACAGCAAGCAAAGGCATTAAAGATGAACTGCCTTTATGCTAATCTTACTCTGTGGACTTGCTCTTAAATAATTCTTGTCTTGTGCTGACAATTAATCAAATCATTCCCCTTCATTCCATTCTTGATAGAAATCTATTTCCAGAAACCATTTTCCCCGTTGTATAATTTAATAAAGAGTTTTTCTGAATGCCGTTATAGCAATTTCAACTAGATTTGATTGTTAATAAATACTGTGCCAACACTGAAATGTTCACGTCTTAGGTTAAAGTCTAGCATGAGGTTTCACGGTTTGGTAGAAAACAAGACCTGAAATGAAGAGTGTCATGGAAATTCTGAGAGACAGACGAGGACAGTGAAACCTCCATAATTCTATGTTACCAAGTACCAAGAAATGTTTCAGTGTTTCCCTTAATGGCATCATTCTTTCCTCTCCTAATATAAATCCAGGCTTCGTAAGTACCAAATAAAAAGTTTCCACTTGGCTCCGAAGAATGTTTTCTGCAGAACTGTCAGAATCTGAAGCCATGCTACACCCCACCAGCCTGGTTAAGTTCTTCAGCCCTGTCTCTAAAATGGGGATAAATATCCTGTACTTCATGGGGTGCCTCTGGAATGAAAGGATATAAAATGTGAAAGCTCCTAACTGTCTGGCATAGTGGAGCATTTACTACATATTAGTTTTTCTTTCAATTGAATAAAACCTTGACAGTGACTATAATTCAATCACAACCATTCTACCCCAGCGCTGCTACTGACATTCCCATACATTCCTCTGCACATCAAGGCATAAAAACCTTTCAGGTACAAGTAGTTTAAAAATAACAGAATCAGTGAAGTTGAGCTACTACTCCCTCTGGAGCATGACAATTTGGTTTCAGCTATTAGCAATCTCAAAGTAAAACAGAACGTCTAACTGACTGTACCAAACATGTGGTACTAAAAGCTGGTTTTAATTTTTCACCCTGTACCCAAGACATTTCCCACAGTAAGTGGTTTATTTCTACTGTATTAAATTTATTAGGTTTAGCATTATAGATAAATCATAGATACAAATTAGAATTTTCTGTTCTCTTTTGAATAAGTACACTTAGCTTCAGAAAGCACTTTTTCTTAAATCATCTAAAGACCTATCCTAGTTGACGTAACTTCGGATAAACTAGCTTTAAAAAAAATACAAGCAGTGGTCATGCAGAAGTCACCGTGATCTTTCTGGTTATGGACATTCATATCACATCTCTCCTAATGTTTATATAATCACATACCCAACAAATATTTACATAGTATCTTCTGGGCTCCAGGCACATGCATTAAACACTGAAGACACAAAGAGAAATAAGACTCAGTCCTTGCACTCAAGGCTGGCAGAGGACACAGAAATGCAGAGATGATACAGTGTGACGGTCCCATGATAGGGGGAACATCCAGAATGGCAGGAAGGCGGAGAAAGGCCAGAGATAAACCTTATACTGAGACTCATAGGTGAAACAGGTATCATCTGGGCAAAGGAAAGAACTGAAGAAAGAAAACACTTTTTGAGGCCGGGCGCGGTGGCTCACGCCTGTAATCCTAGCACTCTGGGAGGTCGAGGCGCGTGGATAGCTCGAGGTCAGGAGTTCAAGACCAGCCTGAGCAAGAGCGAGACCCCATCTCTACTAAAAATGGAAAGAAATTATATGGACAACTAAAATATATATAGAAAACATTAGCTGGGCATGGTGGCGCATGCCTGTAGTCCCAGCTACTCGGGAGGCTGAGGCAGGAGGATCGCTTAAGCCCAGGAGTTTGAGGTTGCTGTGAGCTAGGCTGACGCCATGGCACTCATTCTAGCCCGGGCAACAGAGCGAGACTGTGTCTCAAAAAAAAAAAACAAAAGAAAGAAAGAAAACACTTTTTGAGAAACTGCAACTTTTTCACAATGATCTTGAGGACGGGATAAAGGACAGCATCCTCAGGTAAGTCTGAAGAAGCAAGACAGGAGACAGTCTTCAAATGTCCTGCTAAGGAGCTGGAGTTCATCTTGATGGGGTAGTGATGAAATTTATGCTATGCTGAAAACAGAATATTCTGACTGTGTGTGAAAGAAAACAAATGAGCAAGTTAAGGGTTAATGTGTCTAAAAACTTAAATTTGAATCATACTATCTAGGAGAGTGGAATCCTCATCAGAGAGTAGGAAGTCACCATAAAATTTAAAGAAAAAGAAAAGAATCTGATTTAAGTATCAGATTCAACTGTAAAAGCAAACATTTATTATGCTTCTTTTACCTACTAGGAAGAAACACTCCATATGCGATAGCACCGACTTCTGGTGGGGGACTAGGTATGTGTGAATAAAATAATTAACAAAACACTTTCACTTGCTGTACTAAGCAAAGGAGTGGCAATTCAGGAAACCATTAGTGAGAAGTAATTTCTTAACAATATACAGCACCAAATGGGAATACCCAATGCTGATTTTAACCAAGCATCTCTACTTCTAACGACTACTAATGCATTTTTACGGAGAAAAAAAAAAAAAAAAAACTGTGGAAAAGTTCTAACTGCCCACGTCCACCATACTTTTCTCTGTATTTTAGGCATTATTGCCATTTCATCTGTAAAACTAAAATAATGCCTTGACCTGGCATTAGTGCGAAAACCTCTAGAGTTTCAAGTTAACGCTCACTCTTCTGTGGATCTTGTCTTTCTGGAATTGTAGATAACCCCAACAGTTCATCTATAGTTAACCTAAGCTTCCAATCTGGGGACAGGTAACCAATCAGAAACGGGGCACCAAGAAGCTAACCCGTCTTGAAGACCAAGGATGATGGGAAACCCTAGCACCAACTTTGAATACCAATGGGCAGCCAGACATCACAGTTTAAGCCAGAGTTTAAGAGGTGGCCAATCCAGTGCCTGGGAAGGACAGATACTCTGTTCAAGCTGGCCAGCCTCGTGATTTTGCCAAATTGGACCTTAGCCCCTTCTATCTCCTGGCACTTGGTGTCCATACTACTCAGCACTCAGAGCCCTTCGTCAAGTGAAGACAACTGCACATCCCTCTTCTGAAAGGCTGCCAATTCAATCCCTGTGGCCACCTTTCTGTTTAAGGGCCACCCTCCCTTAAGTTAATCTTTTTTCTGGAATCCCTCAGGCTCCTACAGCCAAGAGGAAACTCATTTTTTTCCTTCTTCCCTCAAACACCAACTTTTACTCTTACAAAAAGGAATGCAAACCAACACCAGGCTCACTTGAGCTGATGGAAATATCTACCCTGAAATAGGCCTTAAAAATGAAATGTCATCAGCAAAGGGGAAGAGAAGCTGATTTTTTAACCCTTAACTACTGAGAAATGCACAGCTTCGATTGGAGTCATAGGTGAAGTGCAATAGGTATGTTCTCAGTGCGGAAATGACAAGATTCAAAACCTCTTCACAGTGGCATTGAAAGCACAGAAACGTGAATTCATTCTCTGCAGATCCCTCAAAATCCAGTGATAATCATTCAAAGCCAACAGGCTCCTGTTGATCATGGTTATTGGCAGGAACTAATTCTCATGCTCTCTCTTTAGGGTATCTTAAAGAGCCTGAGTTAGTAGTACATTTTAATCTGTGAAGTTAAAAGAGAAAGAATAGACCAAAAAAAAAAAAAAATCAGGGAAAACAAGCGGAGGTTAGCCAGATGTAACAAACTATTAGGCACTTCAAATAAGCAGGTCACACTTTGAGAGGCTGTTTCTACCACTGTAACTAGAGAAGTGCAGGGTGTTGCTCAGTCTAAGGAGGGAGGGGGGGGAAAAAAAATCGAGTTGGCTCATTCCCTTTTCCAGTAGTGAAAGTAGCAGATAACACTGTTTCAGCTCCACTGCCCCAAAGAAGGAGAACATTTGAGCAGAACAGTGGATCTCTCTGTTCTATGATGCTTTTGGAAGCAGCCAGTGCAGGACAGAAACTACCAGCTGGAAACAGGCCTTCCAGACTGGAAACCACTTCCTCAATGTCCAGGGCACACAAATCTACTTCTCCCTTTCTTTTTCTCTGGAAAAAACAAAACAAAACAAACAAACAAAAAAAACCCCACAAACAAACACACACAAAACCGTAGGCAAGGCCTAGGTCTCATGGAGATGAAATGAACATTAAGGACATCAAGCAAAATACAATGTTAAACAGAAAACCGGAAGGCAAATCCAAGTTATGTATCAAGGATCATTTCAGAGCTGCAAAGGGTTACGCTTGTTTTTATCTCTAAGGACCTTAAGAGAAATATTTCACGTTTCCAGATCTACCATACACTTTTCTTTTTCTCCCTAGCATTTAAGGCCCTTGGTTTCATCATTTCAGACAGCAAATTCTCATTACAGGATCTTCCTGCATTACATGCCCTGGTAATATCAGTTTTTCAGGGCTATCCACCTATACTGCAGTATAAATAAGAATGGTAGAGAGTCCACAAAGGGAAAGTGGGAATAACCCAATAAATATCTCTCCAGAAAAGTTTCCTGTTTCCATTTGTGTTGTATCTTGGGGAAGGAAGGAAGAGGGAAATAATCTTAGTGTCTCACATGTCTGTAAAGTATGATGCTTTCTAAACGGCATAGCTTACAAACCCAGTCTTAAGGATAAAATTCACTTACTTCTTTAGTGTTCTAATACCTACTTATCACTAAGTAAAATGATCACAAATATTTTAGATCTAAATCTACGTTACTAACTACATAAATACGTGACACTTATTTGGAGCATATGCACCTCCAGTTTGAGGAAAGAAAAAAAATATCTGTAGCAAGTATATTTTATCTACCGACCAAAGCAACACACTACATACTAGTGGCTAGAACACGCTGCTTCATACGGTGAGAAAACTCTGATGTATGAAGAATACAGAAAGCAGTTTCTAATTCCAGCTGCCATTTCCAGAAGGTGTGTTGCCAAAGGCACAGATGAGAACGAGTTATTCTCCTGAATGACACTATCAAACAGAGCCAAGAGGAAAAAACAAAGAGAACATTAAAAGAAAACTTAAATATTCTAAAATGGTCAGATGTTAAGGGAAAGATAAATTTTCAGGAGAGAACCAAAATAGGAAACACTGGGTAACTATATTTGTGGAATTAAAAGCACTATCCTAAGCTAACATATCCTTCTTAATTAAGTTACAACAAACAAGAAGATATAATGGATTAGCATTTGCCTACCAGAAGGCAAATGCAGATGATACACACTAAACAAAATGTAACAAGCAGACAGTATGTTACAAAAAGAATTATACTACTTGTAAAGGTTTCTGTGAATTAAAATTTGTAAATGCACTAGGGTAATTCATTATTTGAAAAGCTCTGAGGTTAAATTCTTCACAAAAGCAAATAACTGTATAAAGCACATAGTCACTTCTCTCATTTGTCTGGTTTGTAAATCCTGAATTTCAAATATTAGGTAAAGTAAGGCAAATCACAGAAAAAATACAAATGGCTAAAACACCTAGGAGATGGCAATTGAAAAGAGGCCCTTTTTCACCTCCCAGATTAGTAAAAAATATAAAAGATTTACATTATCCAATATCTTCACTAGTAAGACTGAAGAGAAAGGAGAACTTTCATATGTTAATACTGAAAATGTGAATTGGAACCCTTGTGGAGAGCAACTTAGCAGTACTCAGTTAAAATTTAAAATGTACACACTTACTTCTAAGTATCTATTGTAGAAATACTTATACTAGTGCTCGAGGATGCTGTCAGCAGAGGTATTTGTACTAGTAAGAACTTAGTAACGGGCCGGGCGCGGTGGCTCACGCCTGTAATCCTAGCACTCTGGGAGGCCGAGGTGGGCGGATCATTTGAGCTCAGGAGTTCGAGACCAGCCTGAGCAAGAGCGAGACCCCATCTCTACTAAAAATAGAAAGAAATTATATGGACAACTAAAAATATATATAGAAAAAATTAGCCGGGCATGGTGGCGCATGCCTGTAGTCCCAGCTACTCGGGAGGCTGAGACAGGAGGATCGCTTGAGTTCAGGAGTTTGAGGTTG
This sequence comes from Eulemur rufifrons, assembly GCF_041146395.1. Taxonomy (NCBI): domain Eukaryota; kingdom Metazoa; phylum Chordata; class Mammalia; order Primates; family Lemuridae; genus Eulemur; species Eulemur rufifrons. The sequence goes on from NC_090991.1 coordinate 45,302,629, forward strand.
CTGTGAGCTAGGCTGACGCCACGGCACTCACTCTAGCCTGAGCAACAGAGTGAGACTCTGTCTCAAAAAAAAAAAAAAAAAAAAAAAAAAAAAGAACTTAGTAACAATTAAAATACCCATCAATAGGAGAATGGGTGAATAAACTGGATACATCCACATATACAGCCACTAAATCAAATAAGGTAGAACAGACGTTTTGACATGGAAGGGTATCTATCACACACTGCTAAGAGGAAAAAAGCAAGTTGCAGAATGATACAAAATTTTGATCTTTTTAAAAACCATGTGTGAGTGAATGGATATCTTAAACAGAAGTTATCCACAGGGATGGGAAGAGAGAAGGGTATACAATTCACTTTTTATTTTATACAGTTTAAAATTTTTTGAGTTTCACTTTTATATTAATAGTGTAGGTAAAAGGGAGTTATGATGATGTGAAACTATTAATCTGCTAATCCACTAAAAGTTCAAGAGATGCTTTCTGGGAAAAACCAGGCAGAACCCCCTTGTAACTTAATAATATGGCCACTCTACTATGATTATTCCAACAAAACATGCTCAGATGAGCAGGGGTAAGAGGGACCTATCCTATTGTGAATTATTTCTGTGCAGAAAATGAAAGTTTTAAAATAACATTCACTTTCTCCTGGACAATATCGAGAAAGTACAGTAAATAATATTTCTTACAAGTTTTTACAGGTCCCCACTCAAACCAAAAACATTAACAAAAATCACAGATATGAATCACGTTGACCCAGAATCTTACATCTTTAAACTTTCTAACATGGTGTTCAAGCCTAGACCCATATCTCACCCACAAAGTTCAGACCCACAACCTCGAGAACTAGAAGGAGCTGTATCTTCTTTTCATCTTTTATAGAGATCAGTGCAACAGGCCTTTCTCTCTATTCTTTTTAAAAGGAATAGCCCTTGACTTCCAAATGTAACTCTCAAAATCATTTATTCAATAAGGGTTTTAAGCACATCTTGAAGTAAAAAAGGTAGAGTATTAATGAATAATCATACCATAAAATACTCCCATCTGAAATATGTTTAGAAAATGTTGATAAGAAATAAGTTCACAAATTTGAAGTTTTTAAAAGGTAATCAACTTACCAGCATAATTACAAAGTTGTAAAAAAAAAATAAGTACACATAGTGTCTTTCTCTCCAATGTGCTTAATATTAAGCAGTGTTAGGATAATATTTTCCAGGTTAGAATGTACTTTCCATTTACCCTAATAATAAACCTATGCCCAGATGGGAAATGTAACCAGAACTATATAAACACAATATAGATGAGCAAAAGAGCAAGACAAGTGAGCTAATGAACCTATGATGCCTTCACAAGCTATAAAGTGTTTAGAAAAAAAAAAGTTGAACAAATGGAATGGAAAGTATGAAAAGTTAGATATTTGATGTGTATGAAATGCAACTAGAGGACAGAGAGGGAAACTAATGGATTTCTTTCTGGATGCGCAATGCCTACTATTCCATGTGTTGTCAGATATCGAAGCTAAAGGAAAAACTGTGCCACACTGTCATATTGTAGCAATCAGTTATCAAATCATTGACATAACTTTCAAATGTGCAAACTTTGTTCTAGATGACAATTGGTAATCTAAACAAAACAAAAAGATATTACTAGGATGAGACAGGCCTAAAATTAGTTGCAATGAGTCCAACCCAATACATAGGTGAAAGGGATGAACAAAAACAAAGGAAGAACCAGAAAGAAAAGCCACATGAATACAAAGTAATTCCATTTTTTTCTCAACACCCACACAAAGACAGCAGTTTCTGACAAGAATGTTCTTGGCAAAAAATAAAATTACAGGAAGGTTTTTTTTTTCTTTTTTCAATGAGAAAAAGGCAGCTCTATATGCACATTAGTAGGCAATACCATATGATTTTTTTTAAAGGCCCAAATTTACAGCCCTCATATTTTGAAAATACTATCTAAATAACATTTTTTGGATCACGAAGAAAAGATGACTGGAAACAGTCTTCCTGTTTGGAATGCTCATGGCATGTCATACTTGAAATAAAATCCGACACGGCAGCTTACCTTGGCACTGGAAGCCTTGTTTCCCAAACCCCCTGAAAAACAGAAAGAACAAAACATCTTAACATATTGTGTTGGATATCATATCTTAAGCAAGTTATGTGACAAAGTACTCTACAGAGTTAAAGGTTTGTACATGAAACCCAATGATTTGATAGGAAAAACCTGCCTAAGTATCTAGCCAGATTACAGCGTAAATTCAACTTTGAAAATACCTATTTTGCTTATAAAAAAAAAATCACTGAACTATTTCAATGTATCAAGCTTCTTTCCATTTTTAGCACTATGTTCAGGATACTTAAATTTCAAGACAAGAACTTGACTGTATATTCAAAGTTGTCGGCTACAATATTCAAGTAACAAAAAGGAGCTTATAGTTAAAATAAAGAAAGTGGCTTAATTTTGTTCCTAAAGACCAATTGGTGATTGTTTTTTCTCCCTAAAGACAAAAAGTGCCTTATTTGTTATGAATTTCCTTAAAATATTATGTGTCTAGAAATTGCCAAACAGCACCACTCTTAACATTTAATTTTGGCTTAAGGAACTAGATTTTATGAAATATCATTCCCATTGTTTGCCTTTGAGATTATCATGATCTAATTTTTATTGAGAACCAATAGAGTTCAAAGCACATACAGAGGCTATTTTGTTCTTGTAAATGACTTTAGAGAACTTACTCTGTAAGCAGAGAACCCTGACGTGGACATTCAATTGCAAATATTGTTCCGCTAGAATGAACTGCATTAAAATTTTCTCAAAAAGGTTGACAGTCATAATCTCTACCTTTACATAGAATTTATAAATTTACAAAGTACTTTACATACCTTTATAATTAGAGTCATTCACCCTCCCAAAACCATACCTAAATCCAAACATTTAGCTTTAAAATATCAGTGCTTTAATACTGAAATAAATTTGCAAATCAAGGACCCATAGAAACAATACATGAGAGAAGAGTGAAAAATTAAAGCTACTGCAAGACAATCCTGGTGGATGTTTTCCTGGGACTTCCAAGCGGTTGCTTTACAATTAAGCAGAGAAAGGCTGCAGGGATACTCAGAGCACAGGGAGAGGGAAACCTTCATTTTCCACTTCACAATACCCCTGATGACCTGAGTGCCTCATCAGCTCACCAGGGGCTGATCCTTCAGAGCAACTGATAGTGGAAAGACATCAGCCTGAGTGTGCTGCAAGTCCCTTTTCTAACTCACCTACTTCCTGCAAAAGTAATCAGCTGTCCCTTCCCTTTTAACAGAATCTTACAGCTGATAATGGATGCTGAAGACCTCCCCTAAACCAAATGCAATATCCTCTTCTCCTTGCCCTGAGGCTCCAAAAACTCATTTTTAAACAGCCTCATCTAAGATTACCTACTCCTTAGAGCACAATTGCTTCATACACTGACTACACAGTGGATATCATTCACAGAGGTGGCTGTGCTGTTCATAAGTGTATTTTGGGGAGGAGGTCTAAAAAGGAAAGGAAAAATTAAACACCTCATTAGCACCATGTTCGTGGGACTTGCCCCTTTGAGATGTTTTTTCCCCAGAAGTGATAGATTCAGAAAGAGCCATCCCCAAGATGTTTTACCCTACTGTCCCAACATATGTGTGCCACATAGCTGGCTGGAGGCAGAGTGCACTCTGTGGCATTGTCACCCTGTGCAACTCCCCAGCCTAAGAGAGGCGGGAGCTAAGGAACCCTAGCCACAGCTCTGGCTTGGAAGGACCTTCCTACACCCACAAACAAGAGGCAGAAGAGTCAGGGTGTCTGGCAACCTAAGAGAGAAGACTGCTGCTGCTACTCAAACTGGAGGACCTGGAGTTCCTTTAGTTCCAGCTTTCTAAACTTTTTTTTTTTTTTTTTTTTTTTTTTTTTTTTTTTGGAGGGGAAGAACAGTGGGAGGGGTGCTTCTCCGATCTTTCGAGAATCAGGTGAAAGCTATAATTGTCTCACGGGGCGGGGTGGGGGGGAGACACAAACAATTTCACCTGGTTTTACAGGTTTCAGAGACTCCTGAAACCCTTCATCAATTCCCCACAAACCTCAGACGCCCCCCCTCCCCAGTTAAGAAGGCCTGCGTTCATTAGAAATTACCTAAACTCTGACACCTTTAGCCATTACGGTATTTTTCTTAAATAAGGCCTCTGTCCTCATCGACGGGGTTACAGGTCTAGTCTCGTGTTTACAGGGTCTATTTTAAATGACTCCCTCTGCCCTTCTGCCACTTGCCTGCCCTGTCTTAATCCCTCCTCCCCCCCACTGCAAGCTTTCAACAGTTTGTTGCCTTCTCTCTCCCCCTCTCTCTCCTCACCCAGAAAAGTCAAAGTCTTTCCATGCCCAGTAGATAGCGGCTACAGTAGGCAGGGACCCAAGGATCCAGCGGAGCCCCAGCCCGCTGCGAAACACAAACACACACACACCCGCCGCAAGCGCCCAGCCTGGCTTTCCAACAACTCGGACCGCGCGCAGCGCAGCCGCCGCCGCTCCCCCGTTACTCCCGGGCGTGTTTCTCCGGGGAACTCTGCCCCTCTCGACACTTTTTCTTTCCCTTTTGCTCGCACTCGGGCAAACTCCGCTGACTACACGAGGGCGGTGCGCCCGGGGAGGCGAGGGGCCCCGGCCCGTGGAGCGGATCCCTGTCACTGCTGGGCCGGGCCGGCCTCCCTCCTGAGGCAGGGGGTGTGTGGCGGGGCGGCGACTTCCCCCGGAGTCCTGCCCGCGTGTGTGTCAGTGGCCCGGGCGCGCGCGTGTCATTCCGGGAGAGAGTTCGGACTCCCGCCGGCTCCAAGTTCTCCGAGTGAGTCAGCCCCGGAGTGGACGCGCCTGGACTAGGGGGACCCGAGCGCGGATCGCCAGGGAAACGGGACCTCGGACTCGGGAAGAACTGGTCCCCGGCCCCGGGCGCCGAGAGAGAGGTCCGGGGGTGCCAGTCCGAAAGCCCGGCCCCGCGCGCACCTACCAGATGAAGTCGGTGCAGTGGCTGCAGAAGGTGGGCTGCTTGAAGAAACGGGCGATGAATTTGTGGTTTTTCACCTCGTGCACGTTCTTCTGCCTCAGCGCCCCTTTGCGGGCGAAGCGGTTGGCCACGTCCTGAGACGCCGTGGAGTCGTTGGCCGGGAAAACGTCAGCCATGGTCCCCCCAACCACCTCTTGCCTCCGCCGGGGAGGGCCGGGGTGGGCGGGGGCGGGCGGGGGAAGGGCAGCAGGGCCGCCGGCGACCCCGGGCGGGGGGCGCGGGCTGGCGGCCGCGATCGCTGCAGGGAGGCGCGGCGGCGGCGGCCGGGGAGAGTCGGGCCGGCGCGGCAGGGAACGGAGCTGGAGCGGGAGCGGGAGCGGGAGCCGGAGCCGGAGCCGATTGCTCGCTCGCTAGCCCCACGCTCACTGACAGCCCGGCGCCCGGCGCTCGCGCTTCCTACTCGCGGCGGCAGAGGCGTCCCGGAGCGGCGCCGCCCACCGCGCATGCCCCGAGCGCAGGGCCGCGCGTGCCCGACTGGCGGCGCGCGGGGCGGGCGCGCGCGGGCCGCGGTGGTGGCGCTTCGCTGCGCTGCGCGGAGCGGGCAGACTCAGGGCTGGAGGAGTCGGCGCCTCCGCGTTTTCGGAGCAGCCGGGAAAGGAGAGGCGGCGGCCGCCCGGGGAGGGCCGGCCCGAGCGAGGGAGCGGAGGAGGAAGCCGGGAGGGGCGGGCCCGTTCTTCTCCGCCGCCTTTTTCTTTTCCTCCCTTTTCCTCCCCTTCCTGCGCCCGGCTCTCCTCCCTCTCGCCCTCCTCCGCCTCTTTATTCTCCTCCTCTTCTTCCGCTCCTCGCTCGGCCTCCTCCTCTCCCATCTTCCTCCTCCCACTCCCGCGCTCTCCCCTCTGGGGTCCAAGTTCCGCGCCCCCCCCCCCCCCGCCCCGTGCCTGGCCGCGAGGAGCCGAGTCCGGAGTGGGCTTTGCCCCTTCCCCGTCTCCCACGGCCCTCCGGCGTTTACCAGGACACGATGCCCATATATTTTAGCAGCCTGTACTTTTGAGGTTTTACCTGGGTATAAGCGTCACTCCAGTTGCGTTTGCTCCAAATCGCCCAACCCCTAGATCTTCCTGCTGTGTGTCTACGGCAGGAGAAAGGGAGCGAGTTTAAATAATTGAGCACTGACCCTCTTACTTACCTTCCATTGCTGACCTATACTGTATTTCACCTGCGTGCTGTATGGACATCTAATTTGCTCCTCGGGCATTATCCCCACGTAGGATAGTTAAAAGACTTGTCCTAGTTATTTATCCCGTTATTCATTGGCTACCAGGACTACGTTGTTGATTATCAGGCTTTCTTGATTTTACAAGTCCAGAAGCTTAATTTAGAAATCATTTTGCATCCTAAGCTAATTACTGCAATACTGGCAGGTGCAGAGTGCAGCCAGTACGTTTGTAAATTACCATGTGAAACTGCTTGTGAAAGAGCTGGCGTGGCTATGCAAAGGACGCACGTGGGGATGGACCAACTCACCACTCGCTGAATATTTATTAGGTCCGCCTTGAGGATGCTAAAATACGTGAGGGCAACAACCATCTCCCAGCTTTTCATTGTTTTCTCTTATTGCCAGCTTCGTGAAGTTCACAAAAACAACCTCATGAGCTAAAGACACTAAGAAAGAGAACATGTTGTTTAATTCCCCAAGAAAATTTTTGTAAGATATATACTATCTTAGAGTGTAGCACATAGACTGAGTAGGGATACCATTTTTTGAGACTGTGATGCTTGATGACAGGAATGGGCCTTTATATTTTAACAAGTTTGAGCTATTGACTGGCCATCAGTGGAGCGTGCGCTTGGCTGATCTAATTACAATCTCCTGCACCAATGTTTTTGGTGCTTCAAGAGACTGCACCTGTTTGACAGTATATCTGGTCAGAAATTTTGCCACTCATGGAGGCCTCTCCAGTCCAAGGAGGCAAAAAAAAAAAAAAAAAAAAAAGAGAAGAGACAAGGGGAGTAATGAGCACCAGGGCACATTGGGGAAAATCGATCAAATTCTCCATGTAACACTATAAGCATCTCAAGCCATGGTTGTTTATTGCTTAAGAAGAGTAAATCAAGTGGAACACAGTAGAATGAAACAATTGTTTTCCTCACAGCCATCTTTATCTAAGACGGAGGTCCTTGAACACTTTAGAAAGATGAGCGTCTTTCTGTTTCCCTAGGCTTTGATTTAAGGATGGAGAGTGTTGGAGGGCAGGGCTGCCGATGGTGCAATCCCCCAGTAAAGTCATAGGGATGATGAGCAAGAATGAGCCTTGGTGGCAATCTGGCCATCTCCTGTGTACACAGCGACTGCTCTTAGCTGTCAGCCGATCAGATAGGGGCCATGTGTTTCTTTCCTTTCAGGCTGTGGCTTTACTTTCTTGCCTCAGTTATTATTGTTGTTCCTTGTGGGCATGGGGAGAAATCAATTGGAAGTCAGTTGATTTATAGTTGGGCTGGACACAAGTGCCTCAATTGCCTACATCTTAGCCTGGAGGGGCGGGGCAGGAGGGGTGGTGCACCTGAACTGGGGAATTACCAATTACTGAGCAATGTAACTAACACTGGCCATAGCAAGAACTGTTGGCACCTGCGAAGTTCCCATCATATAACTAAATAGAAGGGGATTAAGGAAGGGAGAACCCCTGGGGTGGGGGTAGCCAGTCAGTTGTGGGAATTAGTAATTATTTTAGAGTCTACTGTGTTCACATACACTGAACACAGACTTTTTCAGAACCCTCCTCTGTCTCTCTTGTCTCTGAGGAGGAGTAAGCTCAAGACTCTGGAGAAGTGCCAGCTAGACCAGTGGGTGACCCAGAGGCGGGAGGCTGGGATCCAAGTCAGGGCACCAAACTGATGATTCAGAACCAGAATGGTTTACTTAAAGCCGATCGTCTTTAAGATGCAACTTAAAACTTGTTCTGTGCAGCTAACCGGTCTTTTTTCAAACAGACCAAGCCATTTTCGAATTGGGCAATAGGAACTGCTTAAGTATAGAAAAAGCTTGATTCTGAGATTTATAGTAACCAAAATGACTTAAAGGCTCATGTTTTGTTCTATGAACTATATTCAAGGTTTAGGAGAGGTGAGGCAACTGATGGAATGCATAGTTAATCAGGCAGCAGTTAGATTCACAGTGACTGGTAGTTCTCTAAATAGGAGGAGACAAGGATCTAGCTGAGAAGGAGAAACATGAGAGTCAGGGCCCAGTGTTGGATAAGCTTAGGGAGCAGAGTAATACTTTATAGGAGTGGGTGAATCAGAAGCCCCAGTCAGAGATTAGTACCAAATCTTCCAGGCATGGTTGCACAGGTTGCTCATGGCACAAAAACACCCAGTCAAGAGACTGAGTTGGGGCTAAAATCCAGCACCCATACCCCCATCAAGTATACCTTTGGGCCTCTGTCTTCCCAGAAGAGGCACCATTTTTAAATTCACACAAAGGTACCATGTGGACTAGTGGAGGGCCTGGTTAGCATCACAGCTGATATTAGTTGGTTGTGTCTCTACTGAAAGAGCTTCTGTAGGCAGCCTCCCTGGGGCTTGAGATATAGGGACTTACCCTCTAAGCAAGTCTTGTTCTAGGACCTCTCTCTGTCTCCCCTGTCTCATAGCTTCACTAGCCACTCATGGCTCAAGCCGAAAACCTAGGTAGCATCCCTACTCTTCCTTTCATTTACTCCCACATCCAATCCATGATCAAGTCTCTGTTGGCTCGGCCGCCAGGACAGATCTCCGACCTGTCCATGCCCGTCACCCTGGTCTAAGCTCCATCACCTCTTCGCTGGACCACTCAGGACACTTCATCAGTCTTTCTGCTTTCATTCTTTCCCTTCTCAGTTTAGACTCCACAAGTAGCCGTCTTTTAAAAACGTATCTATTTAAATCCACTTTATGTCTTCAATAAATGGACGGACATGCCCTCTTCTTAGATAGCAAGAGACATAGAAATGTCAATTTTCCTTAAACCATGAATGTGGTAACTCAGTCCAATAAAAAGAGGATTTTTTAAAAAGGAGACAAGCTAATTCAAAAGTCCAAGTAAAAAAAATATAGGAATAAATATCCTACCAGACACTAATCAAGAAGAAAAAGAATAACAAGCCCAGTGGAAAATAAAGGCAAATGTCATGAACAGACAGTTTTCAGAAGAGGAAATGCAAATAGTTCCTAAAATATGATAAGATCCTCAACCTGTCTCATAATAAGATAAATTTAAATTAATACCATATTGAAATCCCATTGTGACCTAAGAGTTGAACAAAGATAAGAAGTGTGAGGAGCACACTGTTGCAGTAAGGGTATGTGGAATCAGTTTCATGTATCATTGGTGGGACTGTAAATTGTCACACAGTAAAAAGCAATTTAGCGGTAACTGTTGGAATTTAAAATGTGTTAAACCCTTTGACGTAGCAATTCCACTTCTAGAAATGTATCCTACATGTATACATGCACATGTACATAAAAGCACATGTATAAACGCACCATTGATTCTAACAGCAAATAATTATTGAATGTCTACCCACAGGAGACTATTTAGATCAATTATGATGCACTCATATACTGGAATTATTTGCAGCTGTTTAAAAAATGAGATCAATTATATGTACTGTGATAGAAATATCTTCCAGATGTATGAGTGAAAAAGTGAAGTGCAGAAATGTGCATAGAATGCTAGCATTTGTGTTTTTTTAAAGAATGTATCTATATAAATATACATTTTAAAAATCTGAATAAATACACAAGAAATTAGTAATAGTGATTGCCAAGGGAGTAGAAGTGGTGGCTGGGGGAAAGTAACAAAAGAAGACTTACCTTTCACTGTGTGAAACCCTTTTGTACCTTTGAAAATTTGTTCCTAGTTAAAGAAAAAATAATAAATTTTAGAAGCCCTCAAAACAAAACACTGTAGATCTCTACTGGATATATTGTATTGAAAGAAGTCCACAATATGCTAGTAAGTGAAAGAAGCAGAACACAAAACAGTATTAAAATTAAAGGCCAGGCATGGTGGTTCACACCTGTAATCCTAGCACTCTGCGAGGCTGAGGAGGGAGGATCGCTTGAGGTCAGGAGTTTGAGACTGGCCTGAGCAGGAGCAAGACCCTGTCTCTACTAAAAATAGAAAAAATTAGCTGGGTGTGGTAGCATGCACCTGTAGTACCAGCTACTTGGGAGGCTGAGGCAGGAGGATTGCTTGAGCCCAGGAGTTTGAGGTTGCTGTGAGCCAGGTTGATGCCACAGCACTCTAGCCTGGGCAACATGAACGAGATTCTGTCTTAAAAAAGTAAAAAATAAAAATAAAAGTAAAATCCCATCTTTTTTTGGAATATATACCCACCTCACTATGAACATATGAATGTGCTTGTGAGTGCACGCACACAGGCGCTTGTGTTTATAAAGGTACATGCACTCGAAGGTTCACATAAGTGGCCATCTCTGAATGGTGGGAATATAGATACTTTTCTATAAAGGAAGTTAAGCCTTGGCCTAGGACTGACATTTTGAAAGAGCACTAGAAGCCATGATTTTTTAATGCTTTCCTTTAATCAAAAAGGAGGCATTTATCATTTTTAACACAAAAAGTTTTTATTGCCAGAACTGTTTTGTTGCATGGAGTAGGGAGTATTTACCAATTTAAATGCAAAATGTTGAGAGGTCTATTCTAAACCACCCACCCTCACCTCCTCCTTAGCCCCAGTTTACAACTGGGAGTTGAATTCCTAACTGGACTGCCCATAGGGAGTTTCTTGGTGTCTAGAACTTCAATTTCTTCCTTAAAAGATTTTTTTGTTCACCTTTCTTCCAGTTTTCCTACAGTAGCCATGGCATAAAGCAGGTGTGGAACTCAGAAAGGCTGGGTTCAAATACTATCTCCAGCAGTTACTAGTTTGGGTAAACTGGATAAGTGAACTCCACATCTTTATTTCTTCAGCTAAAAGTGAGGATATTCATAAAGGCCTTAGAATTTTCTTAAGAAGTTAACCAGATGATGTATATATGAGTGTTTAGTAAACACTCACGAGGTCTCACAATAGGATGACCCTCAACCTCACTGAGTCTGCATTTTGGAGGAAGTGAGTTCAGATCTCACTTCTTCTAAGCCCATTCCTCCTCCCAAACTTGTGGATCAATTTTCCCTCCACTCCCAGTGACTATGTATTAGGAAGCAAGAGGTAACACCTGGATGGAGTATAAAAAATTTACCTGGGAGTTCATATTTTAAACATACATGTCTTACCACCAACCCCACCTTTAAATTGCTTTTCAGCAAAAGTTGTCATATCCAGATTATATGAAAATTTCAGATCCAAAGGACCTGAGTAATTCCCATAGGTTTTCATTCATTACTGATTTAACTGAAACAGGAGTGGGTGCATAAGTTCTCTCATGATTCTTTCCCAGACCTTGCGGGGAGAAGTATCTGGCCACGCACATTTACGGAATCTTTTAACAGGAGCCAGTGGTCTTTATCTTCGATGGGAATTAACATATTGAAGTTTTTAAAAAACCTTTATTAATTAATTTTTTCAAATATATGTAAAAACAGAGTTTAAAACAATGAATCCCGTTGAATCCCTGTCACTCAGCTTCAACAATTACCGACTCATGATGAATCCTGTTTCATCTGCGCTCTTCCTTATCTCTTGATTCTCTAGATAATAATACCTGGAAGCAAAACAAAACATTCTAAAACATCACCACCATGAGGAAACTTTTGGAGGTGATAGCTATGTTCACTACTCGTTGGTTTCACAATTATTCACATATCAAAACTGATCAAATTGTACATTTTAAGTATGTGTACTTTATTGTAAATCATTTATACCTCAATAAAACCTTAAATATGTTAAAGGTCATAGACTGCTAAGTATAGCTACAACAAATAAACAAACAAACTAATAGAGGACTAGTAGAAGAACCAGTTGGGCCTCCAAAACGGCATTCAGCAGACTTTATCTGGAGGGCTAAGACAAGGCCACTCTATCCAATGGGTGTGATGCTCAAGTCTAGCTCTATTCCAGAAAACACACGTGAAGCTCCAACTCCGTGGCAGGCACTCTACCAGCCTCTGGAATACAAAGTGAAGTAGATACACTTCTTGTCATTGAGGGTCTCACGTCTTTCTGCCATACCCCCAAAAGAGAGAGCTTTAGCCCTGGAGTGGAGTCTCATTTAAAGAAGCACAATCCAGTGGGCAAAAGCAAGTACATTAAAATTTAAAGAATATCATTCATGTCTCATATCCCTTGAAGAACATCAAACAAAATCAAATTTAAAACCCCCAACCAGACTTTTCGATCCCGCTTTGTTTTTGCTTTCTTCCTTCTGACGTTCACTCTCACCTCCCACATTCTCAGAAGCCTTTCAGAAGTCCCATTGCCTGCCCCCGCAAAAGAGCCTCCTTCCCCTACTCATAGCAAGGTCAGCTTTTGTGCCCTCTCCTCTCCGTTATTATTTTTTGGTTCTCCTTATTACATATCACTTTCGACAAAAATCTCCCTCTACCTCTCTCTTCTGTCCTCATTTTATGATTTTGCATCTCACCGAGTCTAGGAATTGGTTTTAAACAGGGTAGGTTGGGGTAGAAGTGAGCACTAGGGTAGCTGAGCAAAAATAAAGTGCTGACATGACCAAGATTCTCATTCATTCATTCATCAATGAATGCTAAGTCTGATATAGTATAATGTGTGTATATTATGTATTGATACAGTGGGGAGTGAAGCAAAGTCCCTGCCTTTGTGTAATTTGCATTCTCTCTGCTGATTGGCATGGGAGAGGGAAGTTTGTGGACACTCCCACTTAGCAAAATGTAAATCATCACATATGCTCACTTATATTTATCTGTGTAATCACCATTACTTAATACAGATGTATAACTGCCTTCAAAACTTTGATCCTGCTTTAGTTTGGATGCTCCATGCTGTACACAGTAATGGAGTAAACACAGCACGACTCCCTCCAACAGGCATAGGGCAAAGATTCCAGCAAAGCTTGGGGAAGCAGCTCAGAAGGTATATGCAACAAGGTTAATATAGATAAATCAGTAAGTAACGTAGAATGACAACCTTTCCTTGGAGCTATTTCACAAGATTCAATGTGGTGATGACAGCCTGGTTCCTGTAAATGCACACACGATATTTTTTGGCAAACTGTATAATCTGCAGTTATATCTGTGGTTGACATATCCTTGGAACTGGAATGGTGACATTTCCCAAAGCCTTGGAATTCATCAAAATGACATTCAAATTTCTATATCAAGTGTGATTCTAACAAATAGTAAAAATAGAACAAGCATTCAGTAACATAACTTATGTAATAAATATAAATTGAGTACCTATTAATATTATATGCCCAGGCACTATTATAGATGCTAGAGATGAACAGTGAACAGAACAGTTTCGGTGGGAAGGGAGGTGTAAAAGCGTGTTTGAAGGAGGTTTAAGAGAGAAGAGAAGGAGAGAAACTGAAGTCAGAGATTACAGAATGCCTTTGTAAACAGGAGTAAAAAAAAAAAAAAAAGTGGAGGAGGGTGTCCAATGAGATCCAAAAAAACTTTTATGGGAAAAAACAGTATATTTGTGTGAAAATGGGAATGGCCCTAGAGAGGAAAAGAAACAGTCAATGGAGATGTCAAATAGTTACATTGACTAATTATGGTCAATAGTTGTTAAGGAAGAAAAACTTTTCCTGTACCCACTTGGGTTCTGTAATGGGGGCCTGTGAATTAAACCGACAAGAGACAAATAACAGGTGAAAAGAAAAATTTTTATTCATGTAAGTATATAGGAGCACACAGAAAAATGTGACTCGAAGTGTTGATTAGAATTTGGGGCTTATATTCCATATTAATGGAGGACAGAGGGAGGAAGAGCACTTGTAGGGAAACAAATGACTTTTAAGATGGATAAAAGGGCCCTTAGAAGACCAAATGGAAGATGTGATAGTTTTGTGTCAATGTATGTTTGGGTGATCTCTTAATCCCAGTGCTGACTTAACTCCAGGGATAAGAGCCAATCTGCCCTGGTTGATAAACTCCCAGAGTGAGTTTATGACAGTTGAGTTCTTTTAAGAGGCTCTGCTTTCAGGGGAGTTCTGAAAAAAAACTTCTTCCCACATCTGCTGATTCTCAAATGCTTCAGCTCAAAATAATTTTTCTGCTGCAATGGCATATTCTAAATTTTGGAGGCTATGGCACAGAGACTATTAAAAAGGGCCCAAGCCCACAGGCAGATATGAGAAAAGTCACCCTGGGTGTTGCAGTCCCAGATTGCTTTCTCTTCTGGAATGTCTGGCAGCAGCCTCAGCTAGGTGAGATGGCAACCTCAAATGGCAGATACTGTATAAATGTCTTCCATTCGGTGCGTAAGTGTTCTTAACCTTAGGAAGATCTAGAATTAACTGTCCAGTTGATAAACTAAATTAAACCTACAGTATTTGTATTTTTGAGTTAAGTTTAGAAACAAACTGTGTATACTTGTGTTCAAGAGAATTTAGCATATTTGAGATTTTTACAGATTAACTTTATGATTCTAATTTAAATTGTGTAACTGGATGATGAATTGAGACTGATATTTCAGGTTGAAATCTTACTGACTTTATAAACATTATTAAAACACTTAAGAGAATTTTAAGATGTTTACCGGTTTTGTAAGTTTAATTCCTTAGACTTGTAATTTTTTTTAAGTTTTAAGTCTCAATGAAGAAATCTTTGTCAGACAATTGAGTTTGTTTTTTTATTGTTTTCTGTAAACATCTCTAAAATGGTTTGTAAATAGAAGAGTAAGATTTGTTTGCAGAACTTAAAATTTTAAGAAATATGTTTCTAAATCTGTAACTTTAGCAAATTAAACATGAAAATTAAAAATACATCTTTCTAAATGTTTTTCTGAGCAAAACAAAAGGATGACAAAAGTGACCCTCAGGGACACAAAAATTCCAAAGACAGTTTTTGGTGTCATTTTGTCATATACCCACACTTACGGAGAGATTTTTCCTTCCCTTTAATGAGGGTCTAGGTGCCACCGGGAAGCTCAAGTTTCATAGATGTGGTACTATGTGCACATAAATTCCTAAATGTGCTTGAATTGTTTTCCTAACAGGATCAAACACATACTCAGAGTGAACTTGGACTAAAAATTATCAAGTCCAGGTTGATTGCCTTTGGAACTGGGTGTTTATCTTACAGTTTGGGTGTCAGTGATCAAAAAATGTTTTGAGCTCAAAAAAATATATATGGAGAAATGAAGGTCTAACATTGAAAAAAAAAAATCCTACCAAATTGCTCTGTGGTCTTAGAAAAAAATTCAGTGGCATTTCCAAAGAGTGAACTAAGTAGATTCAGAAAACATACTGTTTGATCAGAATCATTCTCACACAGAAACAATAGCCAGTGAAGTTTTGGTGAGGCAAAGTCAGACAGTGGTATTTCCTTGCTCATTGGGACCAATTAACTATATTTTTTAAATGTATAAACATTGACTTTAATACTAATAAATACTTTAGTTGACATTTGGTGATTTAGTTCTTTATAGCTGACCTAAACTGACTGAATTATTTATAAAGTTTAACAAGAGAGAAACCATACTAAAAAACATTTAACATTTTTATTGAGTGCTTAACTATGCTCCAGGAATTATTTAAGCACTTTGTAGGCAGATTTTAACTCCTTCAACCCCCATATCATAGATGTTAATATTTTCCTCATTTAACCTATGAGGAAACTGAGGCACAAAGAGGTCACATAACATATCAAAGGTCACATACCCAGTAACTAGCAGAGCTGAGATTTGAACCCCAGCAGTCTAACCCATACCTGGGCTCTAAATCCATCCACTACATGGTTTGCCTTGCATGGCTGCAGCAGAGTGATCTCTCATGCAGAACCATCACGGCTTGACAAGAAGAATTCTCCCAAGTTGTCCTCTCTAGGGTAGAGTAAGATTTTTTCCCCTTAGTTTAGGAGATCTTTTGGTGAGAAACTAAAGCCGCAGCTGACGGTATGCAAATACGGAAAGAGTTGAGAGAAGCCAAGTCTTCCATCTAGTGGTGCAAGAATGACTTTGGGTGACTGAACACGGAGCTTCCTTATGTGGCTTGAAGTAGGAACAAACAAGCAAAACAGGTATTTCAACGCGTCTGTCCGAGTCACCCCTTATTTGCTAGGTTTTTCTTTCATAGAGTGTATCACTTCCCTCGGGGCACTTGGACTAGGCAGAGATGACATGAATGAACACAAACTCCGATACTTGATAATTTGTTATTCCTCAGCTGTGTACATTTTAACCCGGGAGCCTCTAAGCAGCAAGGAACCATTGCTGAATAATGATTTCTTCTGTGCAAGTTTACAGCTGGTGACAATTAAATGCTTTTGTGATTGTGAACTGTGTTCTGTCACGTGCTGTGCTCTCCATTATGCGCCAGAAGGATTCTTCTCTTATTGGCAATACTTTCATTTACGGATAGAATGTGGCAAGGAGAGGTGATGTTGCAGACGTTGTTTCAAAGGTTGGATGGCAACAAATGGCAAGTTTGCGTTATGATCTTTATTGCTTTTCCTACACAGTTTCTTAAACACAGGCTAACAAATTCACTGAAATGGATAAAGCTGTCTTAAACTTAACAATCAGAATCTCAAGTACTATAGGTTGAACATCCCAAATTTGAAAATCCAAAATCCAAAATGCTCCAAAATCTAGAACTTTTTGAGCACCAACATGACACTCAAAGGAAATGCTCATTGAAACATCGTGAATTTCAGATTTGCAGATTAGGGACACTTAACTGGCAAGTATTAATTTAATACAAATATTCTCAAATCCAGAAAATCCATAGTCCAAAACACTTCTGGTCCCAAGCATTTTGGATAAGCGTACTCAACCCATCCAGGTCCATTCATTCTATGTCAATACTGTTCCTTGAGTGCCCACTGTGTACCAGACTCCACTGGGGACACAGTGATCACTAAAATAAATTCCCTGCTCTTATGGAGCTTCCATTCTAGTGGGCCATGCTGAACGGAACCATCAGAACCCAAAATAGAATCTGATACCAGCCCTCCATTTTTTGACCAAACCCAGTTTTACCATATTAACTCCCTCAGTTGATTTATTTGCATGTAAAAATTTAGCAGGGGGAGGACCCATGTATGGTCATCTTTCTGGCTTTTTAGAGAAATCTTCTGCATCAGCAGGGAAGTGGGGGAAGACCTGGGAGGACAGGTGATCCTCTTGTCCCCTCAGCATTCCAGATTTAACAAGGGCCTTGGGAGTAAAGCCCACTTTCGGTGCCTGTGAAATGGGAGATTGTTAGACTACTATAGACTTAGTGGCTTGTAAACGACAAGCATTTATTCCTCACAGTTCTGGAGACAGGTGGGAATCAGGGTGCTGGCAGTTCGGTTTCTGGCGAGGTCCTGCTTCCTGGTTTATAGATGGTGCCTTCTAGCTATGTCCTCACGGGGTGAAGGGATGAGGAAGCTCTCCTGAGTCTCTTTCATAAGGGCATTAATCCCATTCACAGGGCTCCACCCTCATGACCTAATCACCTCCTAAAGTCCCCACCCCCCTCATGTTGGGGGTTAGGAGTTCAGCTTATGAATTTAGGGGGCAGGGCACAATCACTGTCTATAGCAGCCCCACTCCCTCATTTCCCTGCCTCTGCCTGGAGGCTGGTGCTCAGGGTGCCTGGTTTCTGCGGGGTATCACCCAATCTGTCCCTTTTTGTACCAAAGAATCCAGACTCTGGAACCAGTCCTGCCTCTCATGAACACCCTGAACATTTCATTGTCCCCTTGCCCTGGCACAATCCTTTCTCTGAACCCCACTTCCTTCCTCCACCTGCAGCCTCTGGACTCCAGGTCCCTGGAATCCCAAATGCCCCCCAGCTGCCCCTGGGCTGGTGTCCTTGTGCCACATTGTCTCAGGTATGGCGGACAGAGTCCACAGATCATGGCTCGAGTGATTTTACCCCAACATATTGCAGGGTCCTCGGAATCACAGGTGAAATCCCAGATTCCTGTTGTCAAGGAGCTCGGGGTCTACTTGTTTTTGTCCAATGATTGATGATCTTTGGGAGATGCTCTGGCCTCACTTCTCATCCTTCATGACAATGACCTTTCACATTTAGTCGTCAGTTCTGATTTCCCAACTCCTTCAACCTGTTACTCATCTTTCAACAAATACTCTGGTAAACAGGAAGAGCTCTTATCTGAAGAAATTCTCCATTGAGGGGCAAAAAAAGGATTTAGTAAAAACCATTCACAACTCTTTTAATTTATCCTTTTATGCAATTGATTTTTCAGATATAGAGTCTTTTAAAATAGTACAACTTTATCCATGTCTACCTAGTCTAGTATCTAGAAAGTGGAGAATTATCAGATTGAACTATCCATCATCACCCATTTTTTTTAAAAGAACCCTCGATAATGTAAGATACCTTACCTACCAGTCACCAGTTTGTCTCATGTTGCTTCACACGAGAAATAGATAAATGTATATTTTTATGGAGGATGTGAAGGATATGGACAGACCATCTCTTGTTCTTTCTTCGTGCTTCAGTCGTCTTGCCTGCAGGAATGTACCAAATGGATTCCTGTGTGCTGGAAAGGATTCTGTCTGGATTCCAGATGTGGCCCTTCAGGGGCCACATGTGACATAGAGAACCAACCAGAGCTACTCAGAGGATAGGAGCAAAACCTGGAAGCTTCCTGTCCTCATTTCTCCTTCAGTGATCTTATTGATGGAGATGTTCTGCCCATGTTACAACAGGCATGTCACCTTAAAAGAAACGACAATGACATGTTTCCAGTGAATATATACAGAGTGAATGAGTTCCCTCAAAAACAACTTGTTCTTGCGCTCCCTCTTTTGGGGAGGGGGTGCTCTTTTTTCATTTGAACTAGTTTTTAACTTTTAAAAGAAGACTCAGATAGGTATGTGATAAAAATAAAATAAATTACAAATGTTAGAGAAATGTCTTTCCCTCTAGCGCCTCCACCCCTCTAATCCCACAGAGGGAATCTCTGTATCTTCTTGCCTTTAGAAGGAAAATATTCATATCGCACAACATAGTGTCTTGACCCACGTTTTTACAAAGTCAAAGACAAAATGCTTCAGATAGCTTACTAGTGGTCATCACTGCCGTGCCCCAGCTCTTATCTTAAAAAAAAAAAAAATCAACAAATTGGTTCCACCATACACTTGGTATTAAATGGTTAACTGGTACAATAGCTTAGGATACCTTGGTCTAACCGCATCAAAGAACTTCTTTTCATGTTTCCTCTGCCTCAGAAGCGATCGATAGATATTCTTTGATCAAATAGGTTGTATTTGGTTCACTAAAGTGCCATTTCATGGGAAAATGATAAATAAGCATGCAGCCATTGCTTTTGGCCTCCTTTGCCACATAAACTATGTTTTAAGGTAGATTTCCACCCCCACAAAAAAGCCAGAGTGGAATGATCAGAAATTGAACCTAGCCTAAAGAAAGAGGGAGAGAGAGATGGAGACGAATGCTTGGAAAGGCTCCAAGTGGATTCATTCCAGATGTTTTATTACTGTTAATCATCCAAGTGAGGGCCAAACCCCTCTTTTCCTTTTTATGAAGAATATTGGAGCAATCACAGTAGAAAATGTCTAGGCATATTCAAACTCTATCAATGTCAAGTTGTTATGAAAGTTGCTACTCTTTTGTCTGTCATCTGAGAGATTCTGTAAACAGAAGCCTGTGGCCGCTGGCCCTGCTCACCATCACCTTGTCACAGGTGGAGTGCCCGGAGTGGGCTGGCTGGGCGGCTGGAGTCTCTCTTGCCTGCTCAGGCTCACAGAAAACCTGGACAGACTGCAAAACCCGTGGGCTCGTCAAGCTCTTCCTTGGGAGAATTTCTACTGGCAGATCAGTGGCACCCGATAGAAAGATCTGGACTTCATAAAACACACAAACAGGAATTCCATGTGTGTTATGTGAATTTGTACTCAAGTAAGTAATTGACATTTCCGTAGCTCCCTGACAACACTGCATGGATCCACAGGAAAATAAAGAGAACAAGGGTTTCAGAGTCAAACAGATCTAGGTGTAATTCCCAGTGCCAATTCGCCTCGCTGTGTGACCTTGATGAATTGTTTAACCTCCCTGAGCCTCAATGTCCTCTTCTGGAATATGGGGGTAATAATGTACATCCCCACCAAAGCTGCTGGGAGAATTAAGTGAGAGAATGTCCCTGAGTTCTCAAGCCCAGCACCTGGCATATCGTGGGTGCACAATAAACGTAAGTTCCCTGCCTAAGACATGTATATTGGGGTTGGAAGAAAGAAAGGAACAGAAAGCAAGAATAAAAAGAAGGAGACAAGGAAGGAAAAAGCAAGGACCAGTAGGAATAAAATTAAACAAAGAACTTGATAAAATGCTTTTTTATGGTGGAGAAAATCCTCAGCGCTCC
The DNA here is from genome assembly GCF_041146395.1 of Eulemur rufifrons. Taxonomy (NCBI): domain Eukaryota; kingdom Metazoa; phylum Chordata; class Mammalia; order Primates; family Lemuridae; genus Eulemur; species Eulemur rufifrons. The sequence goes on from NC_090991.1 coordinate 45,323,131, forward strand.
AAGCTCAGCTGGTGCCTGTTCCAGGGCCTTGCTGCACCTCCCTCCTGCAGTTCAGCCTTTGGCCATTTCGTTCCTCATTAGCACCTTCCCTGGGAAGAAGAGAGAGAGGCTGAAGCCCAGGACAGTCAATTTTGCTGTTAGTACCTATCATCAAGATTGAGTTGGGAAAAGAATAGAAGCCGTCAAAATAAAGGTTAGGAATTATGTGTATATTTCCAGGATCTCTCTCTCTGTCTCTGTCTCTCATTTCTCTTTACTGAAACACTTCTACTGGGAAATCTGGACTCCACCTCTCCCCTATCTCAGACCCCACTCATCGCTTCGCCCCACTCCCAACCCAGCACTAGACTGAGATTGTCTTTTTCAATGTACCTAGTGACCTCTTGGTTGCCAATCATGTGACCTTTTCCTGGTCTATGTGATGTTGACATGGAAGACCTTGAAATTCACTATTCCTGTAGCTAGTTATGCCCCTAGCTTCTGAGAATGCTAGTTGTCTACCAAATTCCATTTGCCCCTTCTTCCTTGCAATCCTTTTCTAGGATGTGTGTCCATTGAAAATACTACATTCCTAGCCTTCTTTGTAGCGAGAAGTGACCAGTGAGATGTACAGAGCGGGGCAGCCTGGAGGTTGTCAGCCACGTCTCCTGGTGGCTTGAACAGAACCCCGACTATAGCTTTCTCTTCCACCCAGCCAGAGCTTTGGAGACCTGAGTTCACTATGGAAAAATTGGCGTAGGACTCACAGGAATTCAGTCCTAATGAAATTCACCCTTTTCCCCAATACAGGTGGGGCATAGGTATCCCCTGTAGAATAAGCATCCTGGGAGGCTGTAGCTACAGCTTTGGGGCCCCTGAGAAGGAGAGTGGAAATTTCATTTTGGAAAAGAGGGTTTCTGTGTGAAACGCTGAGAATGACTCTTGTTTGTCCTTTCTGGCACGTGGGGCGATGTATCCAGAGATCATGGAGCTGGGGTGGGGTGGGGAAGGGAGAGCCTGAAGCAGGGGAGCCCCACCTGAGGCACTGGCAGAAGCCAGGCTGGAAGGGGGACCTCTTAGCTCAAGCAGGATGGAAATGCCCAGGGTCTTGCTTGTGCCCAGAGTCAGAGGAGAGCTAGGAGGGCAGAGTGCCCAGCAGAGCCCCTGGAAGACGAGTCAGCTGGAGCCTCATCCAGGGATGGGAAGCAGGCTCCGTCAGGGGGCGGGGTGGGGTCGGGGGGGGGGGCGCAGCACAGAGATGATTGTGCAGTGGGTCGAAGAGCCAGGTAGATAAAGATCAGCAAGGTGTACGAAGACCAGTGGGGAACACGCCTAGTTAGAGTGGGGGACCTTGGGCTTCCGTGAGTCACTGTGGCATAGCACATAATCCCTGCTGCTTTTGTTTTCTTAGTGACACATCTTCCTGATCCACTGTGGTCACTCTACTGGCTAGTCTGGAAGTTTGTGCCAGCTTACTGAGTCATCTGCTGGAAAGACTGTCTCAGACGTGTAATGCCTCTGAAAGATCATCTGCTCTGTAGTGGGAGTTGCAAACAGGAGTCAGACGAGTTGCTGAGACTTTGGGTGAGCTCTTTTTCTCTCCTGAGCCTCAGTTTTCTTGACTATAAAATGGGAATAATAAGGCATACCTATTAGCTTTGCTGTAAGGACTAAGTGAGGTTATGTATTTATAGCAGTGTTTTCAAACTTCAGCCACCTGAAGAGCTTGTTAAAATACAGATTAGAGGGCCCTGCCTCCAATGTTTCTGATTCAATAGGTCTGGGTGAGGCCTGAGAATCTGAAATTTGAACAAGTTCTCAGGTGAAGTTGCTACTGCTGTTCCTAGGCCCGCACTTTGAGAACCACTGCTTTAAATCATTTAGTCTCTTTCTGACACGCATACATGGTTTTAATAAGTTCCCTTTTTTCTTCCTGTTTATACATTGGGCATCTCTAACCCCAGGCTTAGACTTTTAAATAATTTCTTTGCACAGATACTATTAATCATTGGTCCATCACTCAAGATACTATCCTGCTTTGCAAGAAAGTAGCAATATATATTATGGTCTACATTTGTAAGGATAATAGTAAAAGCTAATATTTGTGTAAAACTTTCACAAATATAATTTCATTTATCTTCACAAAAACCTTATTTTGTAGATGAGGACGTTGAGGTTCAGAAAGGTTAAGTGATTTGGTCAAATTCACACAGCTTGAAAGTGACAGAGCCTGGACTCAAACTCAGGTGTTCTGCCCCAGGCTGGTATTCTCTCCATCAAATACTGCCCTCATTATTTTTTTCCTTGTTATTGTAACCTAGTTGGAAGGTGAGGTTTGTTTTTTTTTTCTGTTCTCATACATCTTAAGGGCCTTCAACGAAGTGAGCGAAGTGAGCGATTCATTGCAAATTCTGTAAGTTGAGTGACTGTCACCGGCAGCCCCCAGGAGCAGCCACAAGCAGATGGGGGTGATTTTTTAACTGTTTGTCACTGAGGCATGCTTAATTTTAACTAAGAAATAAGCTAAAGTAGCTCATTCCACAAGAAATGCTGCCCTGTCTTGGATATTCCTCTCCAACAGGGATGATTCCTGCCCTATAGGACTACACCGGAGGGAATGCATCAAGGATAAAAAAAATTAGAAGCAGGTTCAATCGATAAGATTGCTGAAAAGCAAATGGAAATTACATTCTATCCAGGGAAAAGGGGAACCATCCACCTGCCAGGAATGGGAAGTTCACAGAACTGGAAACCAGCATTTGGCTTCATTTGTGGTAGGATTTGGAGCCAAAAAGATACTCTCGCTTCAATGCAATTAGGGAATTACCATTTTGCTGTGAGGAGCACTGTAGGGAGGGTGAGCGGGGAGAAGAGAAAGAGGTTCCAGCCTCTGGAACCAGAGGAATCTGGCTGCTGATCTGGGCTCCTCCATGTCCTGGACAACCCCGGGTGAATGACCCACCTCTCTGGGCTGTTGTGGGAATTAAACAGGATGGTGCATGCAGGGTCCCTGTCGGCATAATGTGCACCTAACATGTGAGTCTTCTTCACCCACTGGATCACCTTGTGACTTTCGTCTTTTTTCCCTTGGACTTTGATCTTTTTTTTTTTTTTTTTTGGTTGTTGTTATTTGGTTTTTCTTACTTTACATCAGAACACTTTGGGTGGTGGGCCCTAGCTCCCTTTATAGAAGATGAAGAGGCGACATGTTCCTTGTCCTTGACACCTGGACAGCAGGTATGTGAACAGGTTTGAACAATCATGGACTTTCATATCTTAATTTGGGTTGCCTGAAACCAGAGCCAGAAGACAAGGACTTGGGTGTCAGGAGTTTATTTTGGAAGTGATCCCAGGAGGCAAGGCAGCTGGAGTAGGGGAGTGAGGTGCAGAATGAAGAAGCAACAGCTAAGGCTGTGTTGCTGTGCTGCTTGCAGCGTGGGCACTGGGGCCCCACCCCACTGGGCACCATCTGCAGGGCAATATAGAATGAATCTCGTACATGGCTTCTTGGCCTTTTGGCTAAGATCATGTATAGAATGAATCTCATAGTTGTCTCTTAAAAATGGAAGCCTAGAGCAATTCCATATGCCCATGAGAAATGAAAACATGTCCACACAACAATTTGTATGTGAATGTTTATGGCAGCACTATTCTTAATAGCCAAAAAATGGAAACAGCCCAAATGTACATCAACTGATGAACGAGTAAGTAAAATGTGGTATATCCATACAATGGAATATTATTCAGCTGTAAAAAGGGATGAAGTTCTGAAACATGCTAGAACGTAGATGAATCTTGAAACCAACATGCTCACTGAAAGAAGTCAGACACATGAAACCGTGTATTATATGATTCTATGCATTCGAAGTGTCCAGAACAGAGAAATCTATAGAGACAGGAAGCAGATCAGCGGCTGCCTGGGGATGAGAGGATTGGGGGAGTAGGAGGGTGATAGCTAAAGGGTACAGCTTTGTTTGGGGGATGATTAAAATGTTCTAAAATTGACTGTGGTGATGGTTGTATGTATCTGTGAATATACTAAAATCATTGAATTTTATACTTTAAATGAGTGAATTATATGATATGCAAACTCAGCACTGGCTGAGTATAGTCCCTGCAGGATGTTAACTCTTCCATAACTTCCAGGCTGTGGGCTGAGGACTGAGTTCCTTGGAGTTCGGCCAGAGAAGCAGTGGGTGCTTTACGGGGGAGAGGCGGCGTGCCTGGAAGCTGTGCACCCAGCTGTAGGCAGAATGACACGCGGGCGAGGAAGATTGGCCAAGAGCACCAAAAATGTGAGCTACGCTTTTCCTTTGACATTGAATCTTAAGTGAGAGGTATAAAGATATAGCAGCAAAGAGGAGATTACTTGCAACATGATCCAGCAAATCCACTTCTGGGTATGTGCCAAAAATCGTTGAAAGCCAGAACTTGCATATTTACACACCCCTGATCATTATTTGCAATAGCCAAAAGGTGGAAACAACCCAAGTCCACGGATGCATGAATGGATGCACTAAATGTGTTGTTATACACATACAAGGGAATATTATTCTGCCTTAAAAAGGGAGGACATTTTGACACTTACTAGTGCATGGATGAGCTTTAAAGACATTATGCTAAGGACAAATACTCTATGATCCCACTTGTATGAGGTGCCTACAACAGTCAAATCCATAGAGACTGAAAGTGGTTGCCAGGTGCTGGGGCAGAGGCAGGTGGGGAATTAGTGTCATGGGTGCAGAGTTCCACTTTGGGAAAATGAAAAAATCTGTAGATGGATGGTAGTGATGGTTGCGTGACAATGTGAATGTACTTAATGCCACTAAACTAACTTAAAGATGGTTAAAAAAAATCCGTGGCTCACCCTACAAATAAAAAGAATTCTATTTAAAGAAAACAAAAAAAGGAGGGTGAAATTATCCCAGTGGTCGTGTTGAGAGTCGTGCTGTCCGTGTGGCACCACGCTGGGCTTCCTGCTGTCTCACCTCCCTTGATTCTGCCTTTTCCAAGCCTAGTGCTCCAGCTTTCCTGAAGAATCCACAAGCTCCCTGATATTCTCCTAATAAATTCCTTTTGTGCTCACATTTGACAGTTAGTTGCTGTTTCTTGCAGCCCAAGACTCTGACTCATACACATCTAGAATAGCACTGCAAAGCAGAAGTTTCAGGTTATTTTATACTATAGCCATTTATTAACACAAACCCTAGAGCCAGACAATATTATTGACGTGACTGTTTTAAGGCAGGAGTCAGCTTTTCTTAACAGCAAAAGTAAACCATTCTAGATGTGCTCTGTGAAGTGGCCCATGCTAAGTGTGGGTGAGAGTGGGGTGGGGTCCTCTTCCTCTCCACTTGCCATCTATGCAATGCAATCTCTATGACTGCAAGGCTACCGTAGCCATTGCTGGTTGGCAAATCTGTCTTTTCCCCAAATATGTGCATGGTAATGAAAAGGTAAGGGGGCCGTCTCAGCCCCCCACCCTCCCACCAACACCAACCCTGGTCTTCCCAGCAGGATCAGGGAGATTTACTTAGAAAAAAAAAAAAAAAATCAGCCAACTAGGGTTATTCCCTCCATTTTCCACTTGCTCCCATCCCCGAGAAGGAAAGGCCAGCATGGCACGCCCAAAGACTAATTGCAGGGTGACTAGTGGAAATAAACAGCTAGAAGGGAGCGGCTAGAAGGGGTGTGGAGGCAGAGACTGACCAGAGGGGAAGCGACTGCCTCCTCTGAGCATGTGTGAGCATAACCCTTATGTGGGGACCTTCAGCCAAGGAAGAGGACCTCTATGGGGGGCATTGCTAAGACCCCCAGAGCAGCAATGCCTGGCATGCCAGAACCCTGTCTTGGCAGGGGCCAGCATTTGTCCGCAACCTCTTAGAGCCCCAGGAGCAGCTTGAGAGGTAGTGGAGATCGTGGCCTAAGGCCTCAGCCTGGCCCCTGCACCACTTTTCTAAGGCCACAGAGGTTGGAGGATTTTATGACCAAGTGGAAGAGGAGTTAGATTCTCGAGAATGTCTTGGGATTGAATTTTCTTCCAGTCATTGGGTAGGAGCCCAAAGCAATTTAAGTTTGACTTTGGGATATAAAGTAATGAGACCTTTGGTCCACCAGAATTTATACTTAATTTTATACTTATATTTATGCTTAATTTAAACTTTTTCACTTTTCAATTTCCAGCCTTACTGTAGTCAGTAACTGTACAGTCAAGGCAGACATATAATTATCTCCATTGCAGAGGCAACCTCTGTAAGCAAACTCTGCACAGTGGAACTACGGAATGCGTTTTTGATCAAAGGAAGCTGAATCTGAACTTGACGCAGGTCTGAAGCTGTGCTGCTCTCTCCTCGTCATCGCCTTCTGGTTGCGCAGGACACACTTTCCAACCTTGATTTTTGTGATGGTTAATTTTATGTGTTATCTTGACTGGCCAGGGAATGCCCAGATGAAACATTATTTCCGGATGCATCCGTGAGGGTGTTTTCAGATGAGGTTAGCATTTGAATCTGTGGACTCAGTCAAGCAGCAACCTTTTTGGCACCCAAAGACCATTTTCATGGAAGACAATTTTTCCATGGACCAGGAGGGGGGATGGTTTTGGGATGATTCAAGTGCATTACATTTATTGTGCACTTTATTTCTATTATTATTACATTTTCATATATAATGAAATAATTATACAACTCACCATAGGTTGGGGACCCCTGCAGTACAGTAAATCCCCCCAATGTGGGTGGACATCATCCAATGCATTGAGGGCCTGAATTGAACAAAAGGCAGGAGGAGGAGGAGGAATTCGCCCCTTTTTTTCCTGCCTCACAGATTGACCTGAGACATCTCATCTCATTTTCTTCTGCTCTCAGACTGGGTTTTGCACCATCAGCGCCCCTGGTTCTTAGGCCTTCAGACTAGGGCTGAATTATGCCACTGGCTTTCCGGGGTCTCCAGCTTGCAGATGGTAGATCGTGAACTTCTCCATAATTGCACGAACCAATTCTTCATAATAAATCGTATATATATTAAAGGACCCTGCTGATATGCTTCTCTGGAGAACCCCGACTAATGCAATTCTTCAACTGACTTACGCTCCCAGGTTAGAGCTGCCCTCTCTTTCTTAGCTCTCTGGGGGCCTTCTGGGACTTTAGGACCATCTCCTGGGTCTCAGATCAAAACTCCTCACATAGCTACTTAAACCACTTGGGCAGCCAGAGGAGTGAGGAGTGCCAGGGGGCACAGTGGTCCTCAAACCTAGCAGCGCATCAGGTTCACGTGGCTCAACATAAAAAGGCATCCAGACCCCGAGCTAATGGAGGCCTAAATCAGAGGCTCCAGGGACAGATCCAGGCCTCTGTAGTGCAACAATCATCTCAGGCAGTTCTGAAGCACAGCGGGGTTTGGGAACCATTATGTTGACCTGAGCTTTTCAAACTGTCCACTTCCTAACTACAGAGGAGAAGCAGCTGGTCCCCCAGGGAGAGTCTGGGTCCGTAATTCAACTGCCCACTAAAAGCTGAAATGTCTTTGAAGTCTGGTGTTTTATCTTCAAACTCATTTTTATTCTGATGTCTTAAAGTGTGAATTTTGCCCTGACGGCTCATTTTGATTTCATTTTGACTTGATGGCAGTGTTCATATCACCAGCTATGACAAACCTAGACTTCCCATCACTCATCACATATTCACATCTCTGCTCTCCAAGTGTCCATAAAAAGACAAATATGGTACTTTATTTATTTTTTCTTTCTTTTCTTTTCTTTTTTTTTTTTTTTAGCCCCCGGTCCCCCGCTACTTTATTCAACTAAAGCTATTTGACCCTCACAACAACATGCATGGTAGATATTATTATACAGTACCCATTTTACAGATGAGGAAAGTGTAGCTCAGAGAAATGACACAGCTAGTAATTGTCAGAGTTGTATTTTTTGTTTTTAGTTTTTTTATTGTGGTAAAATATACATGACATAAAATTTACCCATGTTTAAGTGTAAAATTTAGTGGCATCAGAAACAATGTTGTGCATCCACTATCACTATCCAATTCCAGAAATTTTTCAACATCCTGAACAGAAATTCTGTACCCATTAATGACTAACCCCCATTCCTCCAACAGTAACCACTGTTTCCTCTCTGTCTCTACGGGCTTGACTACTCTAGGTACCTCAAGTCAGTGGAATCGTACAATATTTGTCCTTTTGTGTTGGCTTCCTTCATTTAGCACAATGTCTTCAAGAGTCATCTATGTTGTAATGTTTGCCAGGCAGACCTGCAGTTTGAATCCAGTTCTGTTTCTAACAGGTTCCCAAATCCATACTCTTTTCACTTCCTATTTTGCCTCCAAATATTGGAATGGCTGGGAGGTGGGAGAGAAATTAGCAAATTTTGTTTGGTCACAGAGTATAAAAATGAGATTATCAGTAGAAGCATCAGAGAGGCAAGGTCCAGCCTCAGAGACTAGAGAACACTTCTCATCATTGGAACTGACCCAAAATAAAATGGGGCCATTTCCTTAGGGAGTGAGTTACCTGTCACTGGAGGTGACCAAGTACAGTTTGGATAGCCAGGATTTTGGTTGAGAGAGGTGAAGAGTTGGAATAAAAATAACTGTTTTCAATTGCTACTCCTGAGATTATGCCAGAATCACCAGGAAAGTGTTTTCTAAAAAGGATTTCTGGGTTCTCCTGCAGAGTGTAATTCATTGAATCAGGAGAGGTCCTGGAGGATGTATTTTGGAAGAGCCCTGGGTGTACCCAGGGTTAGGAGCCACCACACTAGATGGTAGCTAATGCCCAACCCAACACCAGATCTCTTTGATTCCAGGGTTGGATAATCATTCTCAGCCAGGGTCTAGGTTCCAACTCATTTATTAATGGGACAAGGTCTGCACTGAAATGGGTTCTAATGACTGTTCAAAGTCTCTGAGAAACAGAGGTCAGTGGTAGGCAGCTGTGTCCTGTTAATGATTCAAGCATTGAAGAGAAACATTAGGAACGGTGAGCATTCAAGCCCATTAGCATCCTGAAACATTGCCAGGCTTGGAAAGGAGCAATGCTTTCATTTCTGTGCCTGTGGCAGTAATGGGCCCCAGCCCAGCGCCCCTCTGGACCCTACGGCTCCTGATGTGCCAGCCTCACCCTCTAGCTGAGCCTCTGCCCCATCTCCAACCTCCCTCGAGCACTCCCTGGTCCCCACCTGTCCCCAGCACTGAGTTGCCGGGGTATGGATGTGGGTTGGGAGTGGAGGGGAGGAGCGGCACAGCTGTGGGCAGCAGGCACAGGGCACGTGGTCCCTGTCTAGATGTAGTAACACAGGAATCACCGGGGGATCTTGTTAAAATGCAGCACTGGGCATGGCGGCGGCACCGCAGATTCTGGGTGTCTAACAAGCTCCCAGGTGATGGCTGATACCGACTGCTACCGCCGCCATCGCTGTTCGTGGACCACACTTTTGAATAGCAAGGGGGAGGGGGTTCCGAGGGCAGCTGCCGGAGATGGAACGCTGAGTCTGAATCCTAGCTCTACTTCCTAACAACTTCCTCGGGCAAGATACTTAACCCCCGAGGGCCTCGGTTTCCACATTTGAGAAAGGGGAAAATAATAGTACCTACGTCATAGAATTGTGAGAATTACATAAGATGAAGTATGGAAAGCAGTTAGCATGGTGCCTGGCACACAGTAAGAACTGTGAACCAACATTAATAAGCAGATTGAATAAGCTGGTGGAGCCAGAGCTGGGAGGAGAGGCAGAGAGTAAGCTCTGGACCAGGGCCTGAGCTGGGGTCTGGGCATGGCTGTCTCTTCTGCTTTTTTTCTCCACCACCCACGTTTGCCCCGCGGGGAATCCTGCGGCTTCATAACCCGCACTGTTGTGGGGCTTGTTCGGATGGTGCTGGCATCAAGGCTGAAACCCGCCTTACTGCAGGGAGCCGCTTACGGGGTTCCCTTGAATTCGGTGCCGCTGCGTCCACTCACCAACCGTGCCTTGATGTGCTTTAGATCAGCCCTCCCTAAATTGCTGTCCTGTTGCTTCAGTCCAAGTAGAGAGAAGCCAGTAATGAATCCAGCCTGATGAACGACTCAGGGAGGAACATGCTTTTCTTCCCCTGGTGAGACTTCATTGACTGCCCAGGCAAGACTTGGCAGGAGCTCTGAATTATCGGGATCTCGTTAGCAGCTTTGCCTCGCTATTGGCTGGGCCTTTGCCGCACGCGTGGAAGGATGCTGGTCGGGCAGGACCCTCACGCAGGCCCACCGGCCTGTCCCTTTTACCAATTTCCGGAACTGTCTGTGCACCTCTTAGTCCTATTTCTCCTGGACAGTCAAGACTCGGATAGTCAGCTAGCTCATTTTTTTATTTGTAACTGTCAAAGCCTGGTATAATTCAGTGAGCAAAAAAAATCCTGGTTAGGGATATTGCAAAAAAAAAAAAAAAAAGAAAAAGAAAGAAAGAAAGAAATCTTCTCTGATAAGTGACAGATCCCATAGTAGCAACACTGGCTTAGAAGTGTTTGAAGTCTCTTCTAGAGCCATCTCCTGGGCCCTCTTTTATGTATCAGGAGGATGAAGGGAGGGGTCAGCTCCTCCAGGATTCTCATCTGTTATTTCAGGAGCCTGAATAACTTCAACTCATGCTTCAGACCTTTCCCATGGAACTGAATCTGGGCCAGGACCTCCGTCTCTGTGTCCCACCTCTGAGTTCAGGAGGGTGAGCTCTAGGGCTGCATGTAATAGGAGGGCGTTTTCACAACAAAAATGGGGCAAAGGGAAGTGTCTTAGACTGTTCCTGCTGCTATAACAGAAATATCTTAGACTGGGTAATGTATAAACCACAGGAATTTATTTCCTGTAGTTATGGAGGTTGGAAGTCCCAGATCAAGACACTAGCAGATTTGGTGTCTGGTGAGGGCTGGTCTCTGTCTCCAAGCTGCAACCTTATTGCTGTATCTTCATAGGGTGGAAGGGCAAAAAAGGGCCGAACTCTCTTCCTCAAGCCCTTTTATAAGGGAACTAATCCTATCTCTAGTCACCTCGTAGAAGCCCCGCCTCTTAGTACTGTTGCATTGGGGATTAAGTTTTGACATGCTTTTTGAAGGGACACAAATATTCAAACCATAGCTGGAAGATTGAGGAGTCCAAGGCCGAGCTGGTTTGAAGGAACAGCCGTGCTGACAAATGCAATATTCTGGATGGACCAGTTGTACAGGCAACCCGTAGCCTGTGTCTCAGAGCCAACACGTTTCTCACTTTAACCATTTCTTGTGCAAGTCTTTTTGAAATGCACTTCACACACTGTTATGCAGAAAACTCAATCTGTTTTCAATGAATTTCATAATAACCATTATGATATCCACTATTGCAGTAACAAGTTCAAGAAGTTCTGAAGTGCAGACCCTTATACAAAATAGCCCCAGACCTTGAACTTCTATAATTAATCTTTATTACTTTTTTTGATTACAAAATTATACAGTCTGAAATTTTTTTTAAAATGTTAGTTACTTTTTAATAGTTTTTACTATCTCCTTCGAGATGATTTGCCTGGTATTTTGTTACTTTGGTCTCTCCTTAACATGCTTCCAGTAGCATCCCTCTCATTTGTTATCATTCATCTAGATTTAGGCCAGGGAAACTACACAATAAAGCTTATTACAATTGCCTGTGAAGAATGCCCTCGGGATAGGCAAAGGCTTAGCTGATCAATATTGCTATTAGGATTAAACTTCCCAGTGGATTTTGGAAGAAGTTTAGGCTGTGGAATCAGAGAGACCTAAGTATAAGTTGCCGCTTACTGGTTTGGGGAGCTTCAACAAATGACCTTAACATCCTCAGTTTCCTCAACATAAAATAAAAATTAAAAAAACCCTAACTTTCATAGCTATTGTGAGGATGAAAAGAAATAGGATGCCGCCACACACTCGTCACAGCATTTGGCTTGTGGTGGTGGCTCGATGAACACTAGTTCTCTCACCCACATACCACTCCCATGTATCAAGATATTGGGCAGGAGTGTGTCCAGGAGTGTGGACTCAAACTTGAACTTGCATTGGAATCTCCTGGAGGGGGTTATGAAAATACAGATTGCTGGGCCCCAGCCCCAGAGTTTCCGATTCAGTAGGAATAGGCTGGGTCCTGAAAAATTGCATTTGGAAGAAATTTCCAGGTTATGCTGCTGCCGCCTGTGGTCTGGGGTCACACACTGAGAACTGCTGGTCTAGGAGAGCGAGAGACTTGGGTCTAAATCCCTGCTTGGCCACTCAGTAGTTGTGTTAATTTGGGCAAATCCTTTTTTTTTTTTTTTTTTTTAAGTGATTCTCGTGACTTTTTTTTTTGTTTCAGAATATTACGGGGGTATAAATGTTTTGGTTACCTGAATTGCTTTTGTGCAGTTTGAGTCAAAGTTGTAAGTGTGCCCATCACCCAGATCGTGTGCATTGTACCCGTTTGGGCAAGTCCCTTAACTTCTCTGAGCCATAGTTTCCTCATCTGAAACATGAGCATAATAACTTCTGCCTCATAAAGTTGTAATAAACAGTAAATACTATGGTAGTTGGAAAAGATCTAGTACTTAATAGGTCTTCATAAATCTTAATGTTTCCCTCTTTGAGGAAGAGTTTTCTTTTTTAGCCTAAAGACTTCTAGTGTTCTAAGGAACTAGAGCAACTAGATGATTTTGCTCTTAGAATTATGTACATCTGGTCTTAGATACTTTAAAATAAGACATCTGTTATTTACTCAGGAAAAGCAACAGTAAACTCTCTACTAGGTAGTAAATTTTGATCTTGCACAGGTAGCTTAGGAGACCAATTTCATTAACTTCCCACCTGTTTTCGTTTTTGGGAAATGATGGATTAATTAAAAAATATTCGTCCTTGCAGACTGAATAGGGTTTTACAGGTGAGTATATACAAGCCAATGAGTAATTTCTCCATTGGGTATACGTGGACTATGGGCTGTGGGTTGGGCACACCTATGTAGACTCATAAAAGTATATTCATAAGTTGCAGATTAGATATAACTCTAATAGAATTTGTTCTATTCAGATGACATACTCTCCAGGAAAAAAAAAAATCATGTTTTTCTGCTGTGAAATTGATTTGCTGGTGTTCTGCCAAATGGAAACCTTATCATAGTAAATACATCAACTTTAATTATTCATTTCTATTTGCTTAAAGAAATATTCTTATGTGACATACATATGTTCATACATTTTCTTGTTATAACAACATGAATTAAATAAGTCACTTTCACACATAAATGCAATTCCAAGAGTTATTATCACTAACTTGTGTTCTCTGTACCATTCACACATTTTCCCATTCAGCTGGAGAAAAGGTAGTATTTGTGTCATGGGGAAGAATTATAGAGCAAAAGATGAGAATCTTTTTAGTGCTCTTTCAAGTAAAGGGCGGGGCGGGGGGATAGCACAGGCTACCATCTGCTATTACTGATAAATTGAAATATCTCCATCTATAGAGATTCGTTAACATACCACTGGTTTGCCAATTTCATCTACTCCATCTACACAACCAAAATGAGGCCTCTAGTCTTTTCAGTTCAATTGTCGAGTCACCCAAGGAATATATGTTAGGGTCTGTTCTGCCATCTAGTGTTCATTGAAGGAAACGTCCTCTGAGGCATTATGAGTTAAATAGCCAGTAGTTACTCTCATAATTAGTGGTGGGTGTGAAATGGTTACAATCTCAATGAAACGCAATTCCAGAGTCTCAGCCAAATTCCAATAAAAGGCAATTTCAGAATATATATCAAAATGAAAAATGCACACATTCATGGCCCAGTGATTTTACTTTTATGAATTCATCTCAGGATATATTTATACATGTGCACAAAGAAATGTATATATTATAAGAACATTCCTAGCATTAGTATTTATCATAGCAGAAGACTGGAAATAAGCTCAATGTTCCTCAATAGGGTACTGGTTAAATAAATTGTGATATATCCATATAATAGGTATATCATGCAGTTGTTTGAAGATTAAGGCAAACCCATATCTACAGATATGAGACAATCACTGAGACATTGTTACATAAACATGATCTAGAACAGTGTGTATAATATGCTGACATTGGTATAAAAATGTTCATGTATGCACAGGATATCTCTAGAAGGATTCTCAAGAAAGTGGTAACAGTGATTGACATTGAGGACTAGAACTAGGTTGGTTAGCAATGAAAATGTTACTTCTCATTATTTACATCTTGTACTATAGTAATAATTTTAACATGTGTATGTATTACCTATTAAAAAAAAATTTTTCTTTTAGAGACAGAGTTTTGCTCTGTCACCCAGGCTGGAATGCGGTGGCATCATCATAGCTCACAGCAGCCTCAAACTCCTGGGCTCAAGTGATCCTCCTGCCTCAGCCTCCTGAGTAGTTGGGGCTACAAGCATGTGCCACCATGTCTTGCTAATATTTTTATTTTATGTAGCGAGGGGGTCTTGCTATTGCTCAGGATGGTCTTGAACTCCTGGGCTCAAGCCATCCTCCCTTCTAAGCCTCCCAAAGTTAGATAATTATTAAACACTAATGTCCTGCCGTAGTTCTAAATTATCATAACTACAAAAGGTTTTTAACATTAATATGAACATCTGAACTTCGTATACTGGGAAATTTCACAAATAGAGAGCTTTCTACTATGTGAAAGTTCATATGTACAATGGAGAAGAGAGATGATACATATACAAATCCCTTTCTCTTCTTTCACCTCTTTTCTCCTTTTTTCTGTCCATCCTACTAGGAGAGAGAATGGGGAGAGGTTGGAGAGACATAGGACTGAACCAGAGAGGCTGGATTGAACCAGCAGTGACTGTACTCACCTGAATTAAGGCTGTGGAGCATTTGGAGGTCCTTCCACAGTGAAGTCCCAACAGGCGGTGGTCAGGTTTGGGGAATTTGTGTTCTAGGAGCGCCTACATTAAAATAGAAGCAAAGTATACATTGTTTGCAAGCAAAGCTGCCCAACATGGCGTCCATTGAAGGTAATCTACTACGCCCTCTCCCTGATTCCACACAGCTGGGAACTAAAAGCCTTGTAGCAGGCCGGCTAGTGCAAAGCTCACACTGTTATCGTATGACCAAACTATTTTTCAAGACAAAATATTTTTTTCTCCTATGACCATTGCTCTGATCTAGTTTTAGTCATGATATTTCATTCAAACAACCTGAAATGAGGTTGCAAGTTTTTTGTTTATCAGAAAATGCTGAGTTTGATAAATACATCTCAAGGACTAACATCTATGTGTGGAGGAGAGCAAGAGTTAACAGGTGTAGCCATTTCTTCCCCCATTTATAGGCACAGGAAGCTCTATCTTGCTACTAGCTGAGGACAGGCATTAAATAATAAAATGCATTGGTTTATTTTAAGAAATTAGTTTGAAAAAGGTTAAGAAACACTGTTTTACGGCAATCTTGATCTTTTAACTCAGGCTTCGCACACAGCCGCTGCTAAGGCCTCAAGAGATGTGTTAAGATGATAGCATGAACTTTGGTCATGTAGGGGAGGAAAATAATTTTCTACTTACCCTTCATAGTTCTTAGCTGGGACTCCCTGGACTGATCAACAAGAGAAAAACAAACAGAAGCTTATCAGCATGTATACCTCATGTACACATGGAAGGAAACCATGGAGAAATGAGTAAATCTCTGGAGTAGATCTCAAAGAGTTTAAGCCTCAGGCCTAATTACCATCCTTTTCTGAAGCCAAGAAAGAAGGGTGTGGAGAAGACTCTGTTGAGACTAGACGGGCAGGAAAAGTACCGTGCAACGGGGCCATTTGTTGTGCAGAGTTGAGTCCGTGCCTTCTCCACCCTTTAAGAGTATCTAGTGATTTCCATTATAGTGTAAATTTCCTTACAATAGGGCAACTCTTCAGAGTTACTCCTGTGTCTATAGTTCTCAAAATAATCAGCTCAAAATAATCCATATGCCAAAGAGGCATATTTTGGGTTGGTGTATTCTGGTCTCCTACAGTCATATTTTGGGGTAGTGTGTCCTGACCCCTACCAGTCACCTTCTTTTCTGCATCTTTCCCATTTCTGCCCTTTCTCTCTTTGGGCCAATCATACTGACTCTTGTTCCAGCTGCCACCCAGGCTTAGACGCCCCTTCAAGATATCCCTCCCATTTCAAGCAAAATGCTTACCCATGGAATGCTGCGCCACCTGTGACATATACAATCTGATTGAATCAATTCAGGCAATTACAATACGAATGAGGCTTAACTTTTCCAGGAAGCATTTGTATTTTCCGAAGAGAAGTTTATTGGAGGAAGCGAATCTCCAGTTGGTGGGTGTTGCTGGGGAAATGGCTCCGAGCAACCACATAAGTTCACTCCTTGCTTCCCTCATCAGTCAGTCAACAGCCATTAATATTTCTGGAGCACTGACTGTGTGTCAGGTACTGGTCTAGGTGCGGGGGATGCAACAGGTAAAGACAGAGTCAGCCCTGGAGGGGCCTGTACTTCAGGTGGGAAGGCAGATAATAAGTAAATAATCAAATGCATAACGATAATTTTAGGTGATGATACCTGTGATGGAGGAGGTAAAGGAGGTGCAGAATAAATGGGGGACAGGGTGGTACTTTAGCCTGTTGGTGGTGAAGGAAACCAAGAAGATGCCACTCCAAAATAGACTTCTTTGGTGGTATATTTTGAGATGGCTACTCAGAGGGGCTGCAAACACAAGAATAGTCCTGCAAAGCTGTCCTTTGGGAGGCATCTTTGCATCTGTAGAGGAAGTCTACATTAGTGAAGTAAACAGCAGATGCGAACAGGCTCTCTAAGGCCCCCCTCACCCGATCTAGGAAAAATTAACTCACAAGAAAAACAGACTAAAAGTCTAACTAACACTTTTAAAGGGTTCACAACTTTTACCCCAGGCTTGCTTTCTGAGGGCTGCTGTCTGCAAAGCTTCTTCTGTACAAGACAGCGTTGGCTTGTCTCGCTCTCTTCCCTCCATTCATCCACCACCTGTGATGCCTCCCCCGCTCCCCAGAAGCCCCAAGCCCCTAATCTTTTTTTTTTTTTTTTTTTTTTTTTGAGACAAGGTCTTGCTCTGTTGCCCAGGCTAGAGTACAGTGGTGTCATCATGGCTCACTGCAGCCTCAAACTCCTGGGTTCAAGCAATATTCCCACCTTGGACTCACAAAATGCTGGGATCAGAGGCCTGAGCCACTGTAGCTGGACCTTATTTTTCTTTTGCCCAGCAGCCCAATGATAGAAGGTCCTATGCAGTGACCGAGTAGGGGACAGAAAGGCCCACCCATTTCAGGACGCTCTGACAGTCACCACTTGCTCCAGAGCTTCCCCCTCCCTGGGCTGCCCCGGCTGGCTGGACCTGCCTGTCAGCTCAGCTTCTTCCTCTGCCCCGTCTTGCTTCTGCCCCCTTCCCCTCACCAGCATCGGTCCCTAATAAACCTCTCGCACCCCAAACTCTGTCTCAGCAACTGCTTCCAGGAAACCCAACCTGTGGGTCTCCCTGATCTTGCCCTGTACGGCATATTCCCCACACAGCCACCAGCATGGTCCCTTTAAGACATCATACAGACTATGTCACTTCTCTTCTCTAAACCTTCTGGTGGCTTCTCATACCACTCAGTAGAATTCTCATCCTGACCTTGGCCTGCAAGGTCCCACAAAATCTGTTCCCCTCCCCTCACTGCTCCGAACTCACTCACTTCTTTTCCCTCCCCTCCAGCCTCACTGCCCTCTTCCTTGGACATGTCCACCTCCCTCCAGACCCAGAGCTTTGTCCTTGATGCTTCTGCAGGAATCCACAGGGCTCATCTTCTTCTTGCAGGTTTCTGCTCAGGGAGGCTGGCCCTGATTGCTCTATTTAAAATAGCACCTCCATCTATTGCTGGCCATTCCTTTCGCCCTGCTTATTTTTCTTCACAGCACTTACCCTTGACACTTCACCTATTTATTTATTTTTTTTCTCTTTCTTCTCCCACTACAATGTCAGCAACTCCAGGCAGAGATTTTTGTCTGCCTTGCTCACAGCTGTGCTGGCACATAGTTGGCCTTAAAGAGCATTCATAGGATAAATGAATAAATGAACGAAAAGTGGGAAAGGGGAGGGAGCTGTTGATACAGGTTAGCAGGGGCCAGTTCATGGAAGACCTTATAGACTATGGTGAGTGGTTTACATTTTGTTCTAATTTTAATGGGGAGCCATGCAGTGTCTAAGCAGGAGAGTGACCTGATCTATTCTTTGCAATGATCACTCAGTTGAACTTCAAGGGCTGAAGACTTGTTGTTGTCATTGACAGGATGTTCACCACTGGTTGATAAAGCCCATTTTATGGCTGAAAATCTTTAATTATTAAACATTTCTTTCATACATTAGATTCTTCTTGCCTATAATTGGTACTCATTAATCCAAGGTCTGCACTCAAAAACAACTCAAAACAAATTTAAAGATTCTGCCACGTAATGGTTCTTGAACTATTTGGAGACAGCCTTCTTAGTCTTTTCTTCTCTAGGGTAGACATGCATGATTCTTTGATTTATTATCCTAGTACATGACTTTGAGACCACTCTTCATTATCTTTCAGAGAGGCCTGGCTTTTCCATATGCACCCGAAGAACTGCCAAACTTTGGTCTCACCAAAGAAGCAATTGTGTCCAAGATTGGAGTTGTTTGTGCCTTTGAACACAGCCTAATTCAATTACATTTCAGCTGTGTCACTAGTGGGTCAAGCTAAACTTGTGGTCGATGGAAACATCTGAGACTTCTTCAAACTGGAACTGCTTCCTTCCCTACTTACTCAACCTACATGCTAAGATTTACAATGATCTTGTGAAATTTTTCCTGTGGTCTCTGGCTGATGTGTCGAGCTTTGAGATCCACTCCGTCCACATTCTCTCAGTTGTGCAACGTCTGAAAATTTGTAGAGTTCTGTTCTTATTCTTTATTCAGTTGGTTGAAAATATTGAATAGAGTAGGCCTGGGGAAAGAATTCTATAGTTGTCTTCTTGTAAGTTTTTCTTAATCATCAGCTTTTCAAATAACGGACTGAGTGGGCAGAGGCATGTATGTGAGGGTTCTTGGCTCTGGGATATTGGCACATAAATGTGAAGATTTTGGCACAGAGCAAATAGATGAAGAGGACACGCTAGGGTGAAGAAAATTAATGAGAGAACACACAGAAACAAAGGGAAAATCACAAATGTTCTTGACAGGTTAAATAATAAGTTGGATTTATTTTGTTCTGGGAGACAAGGGCAGTCATCTATAAAGCTCCTTGACATATGTGTGCTTGTTCACGTATCTAGATATTATAAGAATGTTTCTGAAGATTCATGATCCTCTTGAGAGGCCAGTATAAATCAACATTGTTGGGTGTCCATGCTCACTTTAAATTTAAAGATTTAAATTTGAAGCAAAAAGTAAGAGAGGATATTTGTGGGAGACATTTTTGCCTCTGCTCTCTTAAAAACAGTGAAATACTCTCCAAGCCTTCCTTTTACTTTTGTGTAATCGAGACCTATTAGAGCTAATAAAACTCTATGGGGTTTGGGTATTTCATACGATAGCTCTTGGGCAGAACTTTTCACAGACAGTTTGTACAAGCAGTTGCCAAGTGAACTAGTGGGACTAAGTCCCGATTCCACGGTTCAGTATCTTTCTCCCAAAGATACAGATACATAAGTCATCCAATCCTTTGCTAAAAGAGAGACATACATTATAGCTAAAGTAGTTCTCCTTATCTACTAACCTAATAACTATATCAAAAACAGAATTGGGTTTAATTTGTTATAAATTTCAAATGTTTGAAGAGAGCTCATGTTGGTGTTTTAATGACCATTTCGCATTTATTTAAATGCTCATAAACCATCTGTCTCACAATTCATACCACGGGGCTGTGGATTTATGTCAGGCTTACTGGTTGTCAGAATCCATTGCTTTTCCTCTTGCATCTTCAGGCAACTCTTCTGTTTATCATTTTTTTAAATTTCTTTTTTTTCTCTCCCACTTTAAAATGATACAAACATGTTACATAAAATTTGCAGATAGAGAAGAAATAAAGGAAAGAAAAAATCTCCTTCTAACTCTAACACTCTTAATATTTTGGAGCATTAACTTCCAACATTTATCTATGTATATTCCTAAAAGTATCACAATGTTGTACATATATTTTTCAGTAAAACCTTCATGTTATTAGATTGTCTTCTTTACCCTCCTATATTGTAGAGCTTTCTGACAGTGGTGTTCATGGGGTCACAATTATAAATTCTTGCAATTTGGGATATATTTTCTTGGGTTTATAGCCCCTAAATTCATTTTGGATAGCTGGTTGTTTATATTCTTTTCTAGCTGGGCTTCAGTTCCATCTTCACGATGTCTATGTTGCTTTTCTCAGTGTGAGTTTAATTTTCTTTACTAAGTAAGCCAGAAGAAAACTAAAAATTAAAAAATTGAGGTCTCTCTTTGTCAGCTTTAGCCTTATACTATGTTTAGAACCTTCGTACATAGTAAGCAGGGACATAAATTGGGCTAACCTTTTGGGAAGGCAACTAAGCAATATGCATCAAGAACCTCAAACACGTTTTACCTTTTGTGAAAGTAATTCCATACCTAGCACTCTATCCTAAGAAGGTAATTTATTCAAAAATTTTGTAAAAGAATCTGAACGCTACTTGTATTCATAATGATGAAAGATAACACCTAAATATCCAAAAGTAGAGAAATGATATAAATATAGAACATCTACATGGTGGAAGATTATGCAGTCACTAAAAAAAAAAAAGCAAGCTTTGAAAACACAAATAATGATCTGGGAAAGGGCTTTTGATATGAAAATAAAATACAAAATTATATACTGAGTGTGATCCTGATTTTGATTTCCACGTATATAAATGCTGAAAAGAAATAACACTAGGTGATGATATTATAGAATTTTAATTTGTTTCCTATGTTTATTTCCCAGGTTGATTGAAATGATACTGTATTACTTTCATAATGAGAAAAATGTAATCCCACAGGCATGAACCATCTTCCTCATGAGTCCAATTCCTCTTCCTTTCTCTTTCCATCCTGACCTCTACTCTTTGTTTTCTTTGCTTTGTTTGCAATCGTTATCTCATCCTGAATTTAGTCAGCTGAGTTCCCGACATTTTATGGACTTGGTTTATGGTGCACTTTCTATTCATTCCATGTAATATTCCCCTCCTCCAACCTTTTTTTAAAAAACATGTTTTTGTTTTGTTTTGTTTTAATCTGAGCTCATCGGACAAACTTCTTGGGGGAGTCATGTTAGTTTCTCTGGCTGCCTCCTCATTTTCTCCATCAGATCATTAGCGAACGCATTTTCAGCATCTTATTCCCAGGCCCTCATCTGCTAAACCTCATTCCCTTTTAGAATCTCTAGCGATGAGATCATATCGATCTTTTCTTTGGATTTCTCACAATATGTTTCTAAATATGTCAATGACACTTGTGTGCAAGGTCTCAGTGTTCCCTTCTTTG
The DNA here is from genome assembly GCF_041146395.1 of Eulemur rufifrons. Lineage (NCBI taxonomy): Eukaryota > Metazoa > Chordata > Mammalia > Primates > Lemuridae > Eulemur > Eulemur rufifrons. Next base: position 45,344,592 of record NC_090991.1, read on the forward strand.
TATTCCAGAGTGTCACAGCCTTTTTGTCTCGAACTTGTCCTAACTAGGGACTTCATGTGAAGCAGGAAAGGGGGAGAGTTGGAGGCCGACACCACACCCACACGCCGAGACCAGACAGAGGGCTGAGAACATCCAGCCATCTTAGAGGCTGGCTCTGGAGCAACTGGCTGAGATTTCTGGTAATCACTGGCTGTTAGTTGGGTGACATAATGACCCCGCTGAATCTTAGAGAAGCATCCGTATTATCGTCTATATAAAGATAAGTTCCTGGAGTGGGGGAGACCTACAATTACGTTGCCCATGGGAACTAAAGCTGGATGAGCAGTATCATTATAGGATGCTCATTTAACACACATAGATTACACGCCTACTTTTGTGTGATTTTGTGTAGCAATTTCAAGTACTTAGGGGTAAAACATCTGAGGCATTTATATTAACGGTAAGAAGAAAGCTAAATTTTGTCAAGCACTCACTATAAGCCAGACACTTTGTAAGTGTTCTGCATGTATTCTTATTTAATCCTGACAACAACCATTTGAAGGAGATTTTAATTTTTACCCTATTTTAGACATGAAAACTTGACCATAGAATGTGACTTGCCCAAGATGACACAGCTATTAAGAAGCAGAATCAGGGCTTCAACTCAAGTATACCTTGATTAAGACCTCTGTCCTCAACCCTGAAATCACACTCTGGCCATGGTTGGGGGTTTACCCTTCTTCTCTGATGGAATCACTCTATGAGGAACCAAGACACGATGCTCCTTTTTCTATTTGGTTCACATTCGCCTGCCCAGACTCCACATCACAACTATATCTGGAAACTTTTCTCCAAATCCAATCCAAAACCTAAACATTGGGGTTGGCAAGTCTGCCCAGCAAAATTCCCTCCAACTTCTAAGTAATGTCCTTAGCCTTTTGCTAGGACTCTGCTCTGTTAGGCCATGGTTGGAGCAGGCAAAGTGTGGGGCAGAATCCTTCCCTCTTCAAGAGAGCAGCTCATGTTCCGGTTCATCATAGTCAGGTGTACCTGTGGCCAGTTTCATACTGTTCATTTCATAGAAGTGTCTCCCACTCACTAACATCACAGAAGGCAGTGTTGGTTTGGAGAGTGGAATGGAAGATGAGTTTCCATGGCAATATACCAATGGTTTTTCTTCCTCCAATCTCTCTCTCGCTGCACTACCCTCTCACCTCAAAATGTCTTCTACACTGTTGTCAATATTATTTCCAAAATACAGACCTGAACTTGTTCTTCCCTTTCACTGCCTTCAAGATGAGTTCTAACTCCTAAACATGGCTTACAAGGGCCTTTGTCATCCAGTCCCTACTCCATCTCCAGCTTTGCTTCCCACTATTCCTCACCTGAAGTTATCTGCACCAGCAACATTCAAGTATTTGCAGCTGTTGGGTGCATCCTGCAGTTTTATAGCTCCTTGCTTTGGCAACTACCTGGAATACCCTCATCCTTGCCATTACATTCTTACATGCTGGGATACACAAGTACCTTACACTGTTTTCTATTATTATATTTGTAGCATTGTACCTCAGTGTTGGTAAACCGCGAACTCCTCATAGACAATAGTCAAGTCTCACTTGCTTCTGAAATTACACTATCGACCACAAAGTACAGCTTAGTAAGGGCTTAGTAAGTGTTTATAAAAGAATTAATGCATTAATATTAATAGAACCCAGGAGCAAATTCACAAGAGATCAAGACTTGTGTAATACAGAAAGCATAGAAAATAGTCTGACTCCGGCAAGAGAGAAAATGTACATGGTGGAGCTCTCTTAGTTGAACTTGACTTAGGTAAGCATTGACATGCTGAATCAGTGGGTCTTAATCCTCACTACAATCATAGTTACCTGGATACTTTTTAAAAAAGGTCCTATTCCCAGAAATTATGTTTTAATTGTTCTAGACTAGAGGCCAGGCTTTGATATTTTTAAAAAAACAATTGAGAGATTTTAATATGCAGCCAAGATTAAGAATAACTTCTCTAGATAAAGGTAGAAATTGCAGGGTATAGAAGTTTCTTTTTGTTGTTTGTTTGTTTGTTTTTTTAAGGTAAAAGCTATTTACATGTAGAGGGATTCCATTTATCCACACAAAGATGTCTCAGTGCTGATTTAGGCTGACTATACATTTCTAGACAGATTTACTCATGCCCACTAAGCCCTGTTACATGTTTCCATATCCACTTTGCAAATTTGTACATAGTTCCTGATAGATTTTGTTATCATAGGAACAAAGGCACTTGTATCTTTTCACTGGAAGCTTGGATATTAGCTAGGACTCCAACCCAGAAAGAGACAACCTGAAAGCAGTTTTTTTGTTTTTTTTAAATCTAAACTGTTGCTAAATGTTTAATGTTATGGTCAAAGTCTTTGCTTGTGAAGTAAATAAGAAAGTTTTTGAACATGTGATGCAACATGGTTTCAGGAATACAAAACCTTGAACTCTGAGTCCAGGTCTCTCTAGTTTAATTTACAAATCAAGGTAAGAAAGGATATAAAGTCATCAAGAATTTTAAATACGAGGGCATATGTTTCTTCTGAAACAAATATTGTTATGTATTCTTCAACCTACATATCTGTATGCCTATGTATTCCTGATCATGATTGATAAAATGTAACATACTAAGTGTGACATTAAATCCAAGCGTTGCCAATCTTTACTGGTGAGCATAAACCTCAACAATACAAAACAGCCACTTGATTTGCCAAAATTCCATAGATTTTTTTCCTTAACAGTTTTTCCATTTGCTCTGCCAAATGAAACTTCGGTGGTAAGTTTAGATGTGTCTTTAAAATGTCATTTTACATCGATTATTGGCTAGCTCCTCAGTTATTGTCACAGGTTAGTTTGGGGGGTGTGCGTTGAAGGACATAGAGAGGAAGATAGATCAGTCTAACAGATCAACTGCATGGTGCTAACAGTGTATCACAAACTGGAAGATGAAAAGAATTGAATGGTACAATTTCATCTCATCTCTCCTAATGGCTTTTCATTAGACCCGTGTGTGTTTTTGGAAGAGTTCTGGGAACATCTTGTACTTCTGAGACATGTTCAAGTGGCAGAGCACTCAGGACTAATAATAGTCATAATTTATTAATTGTGTAGATTGCCATCCATTATCTTTGTATTTAATTGTACAAACAAGGGAAATTTTTACCAGCCAAAGAGTAAAAATACAAGTTACAAACACAAGCACACGTGACTCTCCACAAAACCCACAAAAGCTGTCAAACTAAGCTTGATTTAGTTGTTTCTTCGTTTTCCTTTTACTATTATTTTGTGTCAGTTTTCAGAGTTCCCCAGCTGGCAAGTAGGAGTGAAGTGACAATGATGAGAGGGAGAGGAAGAGAGGGGGGCAAACTGGAAACTGAGAAAATTCTATGCATGGCATTGATTTTTAGGGGGAATGCAAGTAAAATCTGGGGCATAATGGGATCCAGTTTAAGAGTAGTATCTCATTTAAAGTACTCTCAAGGAAACCACAAAAAGGGTACACATTCTTTTTTCTTTCTTTTTTAGTTATATTTTAATTTCAGACATACAGAAAAGTTGCAAGCATAGAACAAAAGACTTCCTTATACCCTGAAACCCTTATTCAAGTTTCATCAAATGTCCCTTCCGGCTCCTGTAGCAAAAGTGTTCCATTGTGCCCCCACTTCTCATGTGTCCCAAGTTCGTTTGGTCTTTCCCTGACTTTCATGGCTTTTGCCTTCTTGAAAATTACAGGCAGTCATTTTGCATAATGTCCTTCAACTTGGGTGCATACAATGCTTTGTCATGACACAGCCCAGGTTTTCATGTTTTGGGCAGCAATATGGCAGACGTGATGCTGTGTTTTTCTCATTGCATACTATGGGGAAGCACACGTGCCAATTTGTCCCATTAATGGCAATATTAATTTTGATTACTTAATTAAGATGGTGTCTTCTAGGTTCTTCCCCTATAAATTCCTTTTTCCCCTTTGTAATAATTATTTTAAGTGGAGACACAGTCAAGGCTGCATGAACATCCCATTTCCCATCCCACTCGCACCCCCTAGTTTTAGCATCTATTGATACTTCGAGAATTCAATATTTCTATGGTGATTTTCAAATTGCAATTTTCTAATTCAAGCATTCCTCCTATATGAATTGCTTGGCATTCTACTGTAAGGAAGAATTTTCTTATCTCCCCATATATTTGTTAATTCGTTTATTGCTATCAATGTAGACTCATTGATTTCTATTTTATTCAATGGATTATTACCCATTACTTTTATTACTTATTTTGACACACAAATTATTCCATATTTGACCAATGAGAGGCCCTTTAAATGGCTTTTCTGTCCTTTTGATATGTTCCTATCATTCTCTGATATTACTAGAGTCATTCTTCACAACATGATATGTCATCCTTACCTTCTACTTTCCCTGCCCCACTCCAAGAATCAGTCAATTTTCCAAGGAGCCCTGGTGCCTTTCAGTGGTGAGCTGTATTTAGAAACCAAGATCTAGGCACTATGTGTGCTCATTGCTACTGTGTATATTGTTGCTTCCAGGCTATCCTAGTGGACAGAGTCAGGAATTACATGTAAGTACAAGCATTCATACGTACACATATTCACATACCATTATATCTCTCTTTATTTCTGTATCTGTCTATATATATGCAGAATTTGTACTATCTCCATTTCCAACCCAGTACCAGAGGGATCATGTGACCTTTCCTTCTTTCCATTTTCTTACGTCTCTTCATCAGTGAGAAACCTGACTCCCATTATCCTTTAATATGTTTGCTTGTTTGTTCAATCCCTTGTATGTAGCTAATCTTGTGGACACCGCCAAGCTGCCGGCCTCAAACAGACCACCATGACTGCTCCATTCGGGTCTTCCTCGTGACTTTTGGACTGAATTAGGAAGGAAGGAGTGCACTCTGTTTCAGTTGAGGTACAATTAAATATAGGCACCGATCTTAAACATTTAGTTTAATGAGTGTTGAAAATTGCATGTACCCGAGTAACAACCATCTAAAATAAAGTATAAAATATTCCTGTCCCTCTAGAAAGTTTCCTCATGCAGGGGAGTATGTCCATTAGCATACATCATTAAAAACCATCTCCCCATCATTTCCTCTCAATGGTGATCACTCAGTTTGCAGCTGCTGCGAAAAATAATCTCTTCTCAATTTTAACCATTTTTTCCCCCTCATGTTTTCCTTTCCTGATGCCCAACCTATCTGGTTTCTCTCTCTCTCTTTCCCCATATACTTCAGATATTATTATATAGAACAACTTGGCTACTCTTTAAAAAAAAATTTTTTTTTCTCACAAGTGCCTTATGCAAAGAACGTGGCCCCTCTCGACTTCATTAATTTTCTTTCTTCTCCATCCATCAAGGGAACTCTCCACAATAAAGCAGAATCTGGGAGTTATCCAGCTAACAAGAATCCTTCCCCTTAGAAGGACTAAAGGAGAAGGACCACCATTATTTTACATTGGTGGCAGTACACTTTTCTTCTTATCATGGAACACAATGTTCACTGGGAGTGTAGTTTAAGAATCACTGCCTGACATGAAGATATTTCAAGCCTAAGTGTCCCAAGGAACTTTAGACCTGTGGATGTAAACCAAGACCACCCAAATGAGAACAAGCATATAAATAAATATGAGGATATTTATTCAGAGCCTGCTATAGCAAGGGAGTCAGCTGTCATCACTTGTGTTTGGCAGAAACTCAAAATCAGGCAGAGGAGTAGGAAAGCTTTATAATAGAAAAAAGAGAAGGCTTCAAGTACGCCCTGATTTATTTTTGATGTGGGGAAGATGGAGGGAGGCTAACTAGAAGTGGAGCATTCATGCGATTGGTTAGAGAAACATATTTGACTTTCTCTGATTGGTCCTAAGTTGAGCCAATTGCTGCAGAGGTTGTGGTTTTGCTTCCTAGACTGGTTGCTACAGAGTTTGTGGGTCAGAGTTCTATAATATTTTCATATATGGCCTGGCCATTGTCCATTTGTATGTTCAGTCTCTTAGAGCAAATGACGTATGAGAGAAGTATGGAATCAAGGATGGTCCCCTCTGAACCCTCCCAAGTAACATCATCAGTGTTGGCTCATTCTCTCTTCCTACTCAACTTCTTTTCTTCATTGAGTCTCAACCTGTCATTTCATATCAACTTTCCAATTCCTGAACAGATGCAGAAATCTGTATAGACAGATCCAAGATGTATTAAGATTGGATAAGCAGGACTTTGCATTGATCAGACCTGAGAGAAGACTGAGAATTCAAGGACAGTTCTAAGATCATAACTGGAGGTGCCAGAGGATCTTGTTAATAACTAGAGATGAAAGGTGCATCAGAAAGAAATAGTCATTTTGTGAGAGAAGATGTTGAGCTAAGGGTTTTTTGTTTGGTTTGTTTTGTTTGTTTGCTTTTTTGAGACAAGGTCTTGCCCTATTGCCCAGCCTGGAATGCAGTGGCATCATTGTAGCTCACTGCAACCTCAAACTCCCAGGCTCAACTGATCCTCCTGCCTCAATCTTTCAAGTAAAGGGACTACAGGTACATGCTACTGCACCTGGCCAATTAAAAAAAAATTTTTTTTTCGTAGTGACAAGGTCTTGCTACATTGCCCAGGCTGGCCTCGAACCCCTGGCCTCAAGGAATCCTCCAGTCTCGGCCTCTCAAAGTGCTAGAATCATAGGAGTGAGCCACTGCGATTGGCCACTGAGCTAAACTTTTAGGGCAACAAATTTGTAGGTGCCTTCTTGAAGATGGTCTTTAGAATCATACATCCAAAAACATGATTTTAGAGATGTGAGACAGAGAGTAGGTGATTGTTCTAAGTCTATATGACAAGACTGTGGGTTGGAACAGGAGCTTCAACCTTGTGGTGCTTCATCTACGACATACACAAATAAAAGATGGAGAATGAGAGGTCTAGGCAATCCGGAAATCACCAAGATTCTGTCAGAGGCAATAATGGAGTGTTTTGTGCCATTAAAAAAAATGTCATGAGGACAGAAACCATCTCCCCAAAATTTCACAACAGACCTGCAAAAGTAAAGAGTAAATGATTAAAGAATGTGGGTCTCAGAGTTCTTTTCAAATCATGATACTTTATCTTTTATTTACAAAGATAAAAGTACACACACAAAAAATGGTTAATGTTTAAGCACTTTTATGCGTGCATCTCTCTTTTTAGTAGAGGAAAACCACTTTGGTAGTGCCAGTGTGAATCATCCACAATGATTTCTCCAGCGCTCATCTTGTTCTTGAGTTTTCTCTGCCACGCTGCTATTGCAGGACGGAGTAAGTATTTTTTGAGTTTGAAGAATAATTGATATATCCAACCCTTTCCTATATGTCAGGGGTCAATAAAGATAACTTTAAATTCTCTTTCGAGTGGATGCTGGAGAGACTGGATTGATGCTTATTCTTTAATATGGCCACGCTTAAAGCTCCTCCGTAAGAGCTTCAGCTGACTTAAGCCTCAGTGTACTGACCTGTAATATGGGGATATTAATAGTACTTCAAATAGTTGCTAAGATTAGATGAGATGTTGCATATGAAGTATTGGTATGGAACTTGGTATACTTATTATTGGTAGCATTACGTATTTTCATTTATGTGCTCGCTGAACTTAAAAATGCAAATAGAGATTTCTTAACCGTCTGCTTTGTACTCTATTTCAGCCTGTCCCAAGCCAGATGATTTACCATTTTCTACAGTTGTTCCATTAAAAACAGCCTATGACCCAGGGGAGCAGATAGTGTACGCCTGCAAGCCGGGCTATGTGTCCCGGGGTGGGATGAGACGGTTTACCTGCCCTTTCACAGGGATGTGGCCCATCAACACTCTGAAATGTACACGTAAGTCAGCACCTTCTCTCACATTCTCTCCCCTCATTGGGATTCTGGACGTTTCGAGGAGATAACGTACCTTGTTGTGCCCATAGTGTGGAGGGCCAGAGAGGCTGCAGAGTGAAGAGCTGGGGAGAAATGAGAGGCACTGGGGGTTTCTCCATGGGTGCAGAGAGTAAGGGCAATTGATACTACTTAGAGAAGAGGAGAAGATCATAGCCTGGAAATAGGGGAGGTTGAAAAAGGAGAGCTGCCATAATAAAAGGAGAGCAAAACATTATAGAAGTTAAGAGAGCAGTGGAGGAGAACATTATGTTAAGAAAAATAAGCCAAACACAGAAGGACAAATCTTGTATGTGGGAGCTAAGTATTAAAAACAATCGATCGCATGGAGACAGAGAGTAGAATGATGGTTACCAGAGGCTGGGAAGGGGAGGGGGAATAAAGTGGGGATGGTTAATGGGTGCAAAAATATAGTTAGATAGTTAGATAGAATGAACAGTATTTGATAGCACAACAAAGTGACTATAATCAACAATAAGTTAGGGTATACTTTTCAAATAACGAAAAGAGTGGAATTGCAATGTTCATAACACAAAGAAATGATAAATGCCTGAGGTGATGGCTACCCCAATTACCCTGATTTGATTAAACCACATTGTATGCCTATATCAAAACATCACATGTACCCTATAAAGATATACAACTATTATGTACCCATAATAACTAAAAATTTTAAAAAAAGTAAATAAAAAAATAAAAAAGAGTGGTGGAGATACTCTGAAATATAAACTGATGCCAAGGAGATAATTGGAAAAACAAAACTTGGGGAATCATATCTTTGGACTTTGCCTCAAATGAAAGCAGAGTGAAACAAATATAAATTTCATCTAAATTATGTGTATGTTATAAATTATATTAATAATAAAATATAAATAAATACAATAAATTAATAATATAATGCAAATTATGTATATGTCACTATGGCATTATGGTAAATGGTTGCTTTATTTATTCCTTAGAACATGATTCTGTGAGATCATGCTAGCATTATTTTTTACAGTCAAATATTGAGCAATCAACCAGATTGTGTTTCTGGCAATTATATGTAGAAGTTAAGCAGTAAAAATAGGTATAAAGAGTTATCTGAGCTCTGGTTATTTTGGTTATATGGACATGACCTTTGTCAAAATTATACATGTTCATACAAGTTGATTTTACTTTTTTTAATTTAAAAAGACTAAACATAATTTTTAATAAAAAATTATAACATCATTAGGAAAAATTTTTCTTTAAATCAGACATAACTCTGGAACACTGTTTCATTTTTTCTTATTTTCCATGTTTCTATTTTTGCATCATTGCAGACAATATGTACAATTTTGTATTTTTCTATTTTCATCAGCATATCATAAAAGTTGAGTTTACCTCCATAATTTTCATAATTTATATTTTTATTGGCTGCATAATAATTCAATTGTTGATTTACCATGGTTAATTAAAACAGTCCTCTGATAGTGAACACTTAGATTGTCCAGATTTTATCATTAACAGTAACAGTGTAATGAACACCTTGGTGCATATATCATTCATCGTATTTTGAATTGCTTTCTTAGAACTGTTACTGGTAGAGTTATTGGATCAAAGGATGGAAATGAGTTTATACTTTTTAATTTTAATTAAAAATTTCATAAATAGAAATTGACTTTTTTTTAAATCTTTAAATCACAGCCAGAGTCTGCCCTTTTGCTGGAATCTTAGAAAATGGAGCAGTACGCTATACCACTTTCGAATATCCCAATGCAATCAGTTTTACTTGTAACCCCGGGTAAGTAAACCACTACTAAACAGCTAACAGAGCACATTTCTATGCCCTTTCTTTAAATGTCAAGACTGGTCCATATTTTGTTTCTAGCCTTTAGGTTGGACTTGCTGAATACAAATCAATTTTAGTCTTCCTTTTAATGAATACTACAGTGATGTTGAGGGTGGAGTAAGAAGTGGAGAATATAACAATTAATGAATTATGAAGTCACCATTATATCTAATTTTTCTGCTCCTGATTAATTACTTATCTCAGGAGGTACATTGAAATGATTGAGCCTGGAGGAGAATTCTTTATAATCTCTGGGCCAAATCTTGGCATGGGGTTATTTAGAAATAAGACTTGGGCTTTAGTTATGAGGCTAATTTGACTGGCCAACCTCATAGTCTCTAGAAGAGAATTCTACGGGGCAGGCTGGGAGTGCGATGATGTAGAGCACAGGTCACTTACCGCAGGACAGCAGCCCATGGGAAGAAAGCAGTCGTGGCTGAGCTGCCTTACGAGCAAAGGCACTTCTGTGACTTCGTCAGTAGCACATTGGCTATGCATTAGGGCAAATTTTTACTGAGGATTCTCGTTTGGGATTGGAGATTAAAAAATACTGTGTGTGAAAGAGAAATACAGTCCTTTCATCTGAAACACCAATTTATGTGTGGGTCTAGTAACAAATGACCTTGAAAAGAATTGGCTTCAAGGACAGAATGTGACACTTTCGTTGGAAATAGATTGCGTTGCTTTTACACATTCATGTCAGTAGGCTCTAAGAAAATGAATAGTAGATATGACTCCCTTTGATTCACTTTTGTCATCCTGAAAAAGAGATGGTTCTTTGTTTTATGCAGTTAACTTGGCCAACTAGTTGGAGATGAGGAATTTAGGGGTATGGCTCCTGTACTCACCACCTACAGAACTCTCTAGTGACTCACTTGCAGCGTAGGCTAGGGGATTCCTTGGGCCCTAGATGAGTGCTAAGATCTTCAGGAAAAACTGGGTGTGGAGGTGTGTGCTGGTAGTCCCAGCTACTCGGGAGGCTGAGGCAGGAGGATCACTTGAGCTTGAGGAGTCCGAGACAAGCCTGGACAACATAGCAAGACTTTGTCTCTAAAATAAACGAACAAACCAAAAAATCTCAAGAAAACAGCACTATAAGATGGAAAAGAAGTCAATAATATTAATATGAAGCAGTACTCAATAGAGAAGACATTTGAGATGCTAGTGAGGATTATTTTACTGCTTGATAGATTATATTTTCCTTTTGTAGATTTTATCTGAATGGAACTAAATCTGCTACGTGCACTGAGGAAGGAACATGGAGTCAGGAGCTTCCTGTCTGTGCTCGTGAGTCTATGGGTCCCTTATGGGAAGGGTTTGCCCAGAACTTTCCTGGTTTTAGCACTGAAAGTCCAATACCCTGGAAACTCCTCAGCCCCAGAGGCCCCTCAGTCCTGGCTCAACGAGATGGTTGTTCACCCTTATGGGGAATGTTCATCCCGATAGCATCCTGCTCTGAAGGATGAAACAATCACTTTGGAATGACAGAAGGGGACTCTTTTACTCATGGATGCATTTTGTACCCTTTACCTGGTAGTAATCACTTCACTCAAGCCAGTAATTTGTCAACTCCAATGCTCCAGTGCTTTGGCAGGCGCTTGGATATGTGTGGCATTGGTCTGTCGGGGACTGTCACCGTTTGACTAGGAGAACTTTTGCAAACAGTGAGATCAAACATCTTCCACTCTGGAACCTCCTTCATTGATTCATTCATGTATTCAGTGAATACGAATTGAGGACATAATACATGCCAGATCCTGTTCTCAACACTGAGGCTATAAGGCCAAACGACATAGCTCAGCCTTCATGGAGTAAGTCTAGTGATGTGACCTCCACCGTAGGATAAGAGCCCACGGAAGGGCCTTGCATCCCAGGAGCTGGTTGAGATTCCTCCTGAAGGCACTGCTGGTTTGCAAGGTGACACTCAGCCAAGCAGTCAGAGTCATCTGCGGGCTTTACTGATCCAGAGAGGGGCATCCTTATGTTCCCTAACTTGTGATTCTGTAAGTCCAATCTTTGACCAGGAGACCCAGGTGTTACAATAATAGTTACAGTTCTTCAAAGTTTCAATGAGGTCTGTCCCAGCAAAAGCAAGTGGAAAGTAAAGCAATTTCAAATAAATACTAGGTTAAGAAAAAATGAACAACAAAAACAAAAAGCTTTTTCTGGATAAATTAAGTAGACTTTTTTACTCAGCAGTGGGAATCATCAGAGTTTCTATAGTATTCCTTATAAGCAGATTTATATCAATTATGTAAATTCACTTTCTTTTTAGTTATAAGCTGAAAGGCTACCTTAATTTCAATCTAATCTAAATCAGCGTTTCTCTTACTTTACTGTCCATATGAATCACCTGGGCATCTTGTTAAAATGTAGATTCTGACTCACACATCTGTGGTGGGGTCTGAGCTTCTGCATTTCCAACAAGCTCCCAGGCAGTGCCCATGCTGCTGGCCCATGCACCACACTTAGAGCAGTAAGAATCTAGATAATTCAAGTTGAATCACATTTTGGTCCACACTATGTTCTATGATGTTAGTATAACTTTCTCTGAACTTGTTGAAACTCCATATTACTCAGGTCAGGGCGACAAGCTAGGACCACGTCTCTGGGTCCTTAAAGCTACTTGTATAAGCTCCATACACACAGAGTCCCAAACCAGGAGGTATTCAATAGGAAAAAACAAACTGAACTTGTAATGGAACTTAGATTCACAACTCTGTGTCACGTTGCTGTCACCAGCCGATATTTCAGGATGGTCCCTTAGCAATGTCCTCCTCCAATTCTGCCTTCAGGAGCATCTTCCAAGGTAGCATGTGGATCAAAGACTGATGGAAACCTAACCATTGTGTTATTATAAAAGGCAAAGTAGCTGTGGCAAGACTTAAATTTACTTCTTTTTTAGTATTTTGACTCGCTTGGGTATCTGATTTGAGGATCGTATTTTCTTATCTGGCATCTACAATTAACTGTTTTCACCCTAGCATTTGATCATGTTTTGCATTTTCTCAAGTTTATTTTTAGGGGTTTTTTTTTCTTTCTGGAAAGAGTATATTTAAAAGCCTCAATTACTTTCATAGAAATGATAGTTCTTTCTTTTTCCAGCCATAACCTGCCCTCCACCACCTGTGCCTAATTTTGCAACACTTAGTGTTTATAAGCCATCAGCTGGAAACAATTCCCTCTATAGGGACACAGCAGTCCTTGAATGTTTGCCACATCATGCGATGTTTGGAAATAACACAATTACCTGCACAGCATATGGAAATTGGACTGAATTACCAGAATGCAGGGGTAAGTCCAATGATAAGACAAAGTAATTGTGGTAGTGTCGAATCTCATTTTTGTAAAGTATCGAAAAGTCCAACTGTTGTGGAGTGTTTCCAATTACCTTGTGCAACAAATGTTTATTGATCATCTCCTGTGTGCCAGGCAGTGTGCTAGGCACTGGGGATGCTAGATGAATGAGACCTGGCTTCTAACCCGAGGGAATTATATATAATGCAATTATCTGTCTGGAGCTACCTAGGGAAGCTTCCCAGAGGCAGGGACCCTTGAAATGGGCCTTGGGGAAGGAGTGGAGAATGAGGGGAAGACACGCCACACTGGGGCACAGGATGTGCTAAGTCAGGGAGGCATGAAAGGGCAGGATGTATCCACGGACAGCTGAATATTCCAGTGAGGCTTGTGAAGAGACGCCTGGGTTAAATTGGGGAGTCCTAGGAGATGAAGGTAAAAACTGTGTTGCAGTCCTATTGTCCTAAGTCTTTATGATCTTTACCTAAATTTAAGAATCACAGAAATATTTGATTTAAAAAATAAAAAAATTCTTCCTCCTTTAGCTTGATCTGTCATTACTCTTTGAATCTGTCAGCTGCAAAACAAGTAGACAAATTATAGAGTTTATCATGCACACAGAAGATATTCTAAGGACTGTTAACTTCTCTAATGGTAGCTACTACATATACGTATTGAATGATTTAAACCATAGTGATTTTTAGGCTGGGAACCTACGAATAACAGTTGTAACTAGCACCTTTTGGGGCACTTAACTATGGGCCAGGCACCGGTCTCCTGCTACATAGTGTCATCTGATTTAATTCTCCCAAGTCCTAAGCAGTAAATTCTCTTTATCAACCCTTCATCTGGATGTATCAATTGTTGATATGTTGTGACATCTTCTCCTTCTCTGTTTCTCCATAGATAGATCCTTTTTTTTTTTTTTTTTGGTGAATCATCCTAAGATAAGTTGTATATGTCATGACACCCAGAAATACTTTGACATAAATGTACTAAGAACAAGGACATTCTATATTATTACTGTACCTAAGCCATTTAATGTGTTTTGAATTATTAACAATAATAATTTAAACAATTATAATAATATAAATAATTAACAATATATCATGCAACATTTATTTCAGATGCAAATTTTTCTAATTGACCCAGAAGTATCCTTTATACATGTGTTTTGTTTTATGAAGGATCTAATCAAGAATCACTTTTATTTAGTTGTCATGTCTCTTTAGTCTTCTCTGCCTCTTTTGTCTTTCCTTGACATTTTTGAATAGTACAGGGTAGTGGTTTTATACAATGTCCCAGGCCGGGCGTGGTGGCTCATGCCTGTAATCCTAGCACTCTGGGAGGCCGAGGTGGGCGGATCGTTTGAGCTCAGGAGTTCGAGACCAGCCTGAGCAAGAGCGAGACCCCATCTCTACTAAAAATAGAAAGAAATTATATGGACAGCTAAAAATATATATAGAAAAAATTAGCCGGGCATGGTGGTGCATGCCTGTAGTCCCAGCTACTCGGGAGGCTGAGACAGGAGGATCGCTTGAGTTCAGGAGTTTGAGGTTGCTGTGAGCTAGGCTGACGCCACGGCACTCACTCTAGCCTGGGCAACAGAGTGAGACTCTGTCTCAAAAAAATAAATAAATAAAAAAAAAAATAAAAAAAAAATACAATGTCCCATAATTTGAATTTGGTTGATTACTTACTCATGATTAGATTCAGGTTAAATATTTTTCTTACGAATACATTCCATGGCAGGGCATTGTGGCTCACGCCTGTAATCCTAACCCTTTGGGAGGTTGAGGCAGGAGGATCATTTGAGGCCAGGAGTTTGAGGTTGCAATGAGCTATGGTGATGCCACTGCATTGTAGCCTGGGCAACAGAGCAAGATCCTGTTTAAAAAAAAAAAAAAAAAAAGATACATTCTGTCACATCACATTGGAGGCACATATGTCTTCTTGGTAAAGACACCTTTTTTCCTTTGGAATTATTAAGCAGCCTGTGGGTGCTACTTTGAAACCATACGAATACCCATTCTCTAGCAGTCATTGTGGAATCCACTGGCTCTATCAATTATGACATTGGTAGTTGCAAAATAGTGACTTTCCACCTTTCCTTTTACATCTATTCCCTGGCTTTCCTCTATACAGAAGAGCTTTCTCTCCATCCACTATGTTTTTTCAGTATTTTTTGTAGATGAATGGATTCTTTTTTATTCAGTGTGTGGGAGAACCAAAATTGAGCCAAGCAGTCCAACTCTGAAGCTCTTAACTACCTCATTAAAGTACTTCCTAAGAACACTGTGCTCCTGGCCGCAGCCTTGCTTTCTTGTACTGCAGTAGATAAGGACATGGGTTTGGGGCTCTACTGATGAGGCTCTTAAGGAGGCCAGGAAGCAGCACCATGTTTCTTTGACATATTTCATGCTGGCTTCTTGCATAGTCTGAAGACAACAATAACAATTAGGTTTACTATTTTAAAACCAAAGAATGGTGTGCTAAGTGTGCATGGGTGGGGGGTACAGTCTGTGTTTTAATTTCATGGTTTGTTGCTTGCAAGAGACAGACTTTGTTTTTCTTCTTTCAAACCCATCATCTTAGACTGTGTGGAGATGAAATTATCAATATATAATACCTTATGATTATATGTGAAAGCCCAAAGAACTTAGTAGAGTATCATTAATTTACTTTCAAAGTGTTGTTCTTTATAAATGTCCAGAGTGCCATGAGTATAAGAGAAGGGGGACAGAATTAAGCACAAGGTACATAGAAATTACATTCAGTCACAGGAACACCCAATGATTCAATGGTGTGATGGGGACAAGAACATAACTATTCCATAACAGCTGGCCAGCACTACTATTTATTATTAATATGTCTTATTGAATAAACTTTTTAGAAGTAAAATGCCCGTTCCCGACAAGACCAGACAATGGATTTGTGAACTATCCTGCAAAACAAGCACTTTATTACAAGGACAAAGCCACATATGGTTGCCATGAAACATACGCCCTGGATGGCCCAGAAGAAGTAGAATGCACCAAACAGGGAGACTGGTCTGCACGCCCGAGTTGTAAAGGTATGGAAACGTAGATGAGGTCCTACAAGGTCTCTGAATTTACCCAGCGGATCACCTCTACTTGCCATTTTCTTGTTCCAATCACTTTCCACTTGTTGCTCAGACATGCTTCATAGCTACTGGCACGTGAAAGACTTTAGGACTCAGATGTATATGGAGAAGCCTCATGCTTAGGAAGCTTCCTTGATATTAAACTGCATGAAATAAGCAGATCCTTCATAAGCATTGATAGTATTGTATAATCGAAGATCAGGTGGGCTTTCTATATTTGCTTTGAAGTCTTTGTCTATTATGAGCATCCTAATTTTGCTCTGTCTAGCCAAGGTTCGTCTTTTTGCAAAAACCAACCACACATTCAACCTAGTTCAAGCAAATGGGGGATTGTTATAAAAAGGCAACAGGCAATCACATGGGTACTGAAGATAATGAAATGAAATGCAACTCCTGAGGACTGGAACTGAAAGTCAGAAACTATTGCTACTCTTTCCGTATCTCAATGGCCTCTCCCATCTCTGAATCTCTCTGTTTACTCATCTTAAACATGGCTTAACTCTATACCAGGACTTCTCAGCTAAAAGATTCATCACCAATTGGCACCTTTTCCCTGAGATGCTGGTTCCTTTTGAGTTAGGTATCTACCCTTAATCCATAAGTGTCATGCTTATGCAAAGAACAACAATCTAGCATTGTAACTCTGCTCAGGTTGCTATGGGCTAGACAGTTTAAGTAGAAAGAGGAAATTTGGCACAGTAGGCAAAATGACAAATGACTGGCATCTTAGATTGGAGTCTCCTAGAAGCAGAGCCTGAGACAGGGATTCGAGTACAACTCATTTATTGAGTATCTTAGGACAAAGAGAGTAAGACAGGTAGGCTAGGGTAGGGCCTTGGTTCTCAAACTTCACTCTGCATCAGTGTCACCTGGAGGGCTTGTTTAAACACAAGATTTTGGGGGCTTCACCCTCAGAGTTTCTGATTCAGTCGATCTGAGATGGGACTGAGAATTTGCATTTCTGCCAAGTTCCCAGGAGATGTTGCTGCTGCTGACCCAGGGACTATGTTTTGAACAAGGTTTTGGTCTCGGCTGGAGTCCAGCTTCTGTTTGATCCCACTGGGAGCTTTGGAGCATGAATTCTACCCTGGAGTTAATTCCACCAAGAGGCAAGGGGAACTGTTTTTTATATCCCCTCGTCAGCCAGTCACTGGGTATGAGCTGTTCTCCCTTCCCTGACCCTGGGGGTGGTGGTAGGGGTGGTTTGCATAACTTCCTGGGAGAGGTGGCTCCCCTGTAGCTGAGGGCAATTTTTCAGAGAAAGGAGCATCTGTGAGCTCACAGTGGCTGGCTAACGGACGGCTACAGCAGCTCAGGAAATGGGATGTGAGTGGGGCAGTGCCGGCTGACATGAATGCGATATCTAGTTGGAGTTCTTTTTCACCAAAGCTGAGAATCTGATGCTTCTGTTCTGATCTTATGTGGCTACTGCAGGGGAAGAAAAGGACATCTTGGAAGCCATGACTAATGGTTCTATTGGTAGAGAACTGCTGTTGGCCATCATATTGACACACCCTGTACATCCCTGGATTCTTCTCGTCTTAACCAATTTGCTATGTGTACACATCTACTGGTTCAAATGCTATATTCTCTTTAAGAAATATTTACTGAATTCTTAAGTCTTGACTACAAATATTCTCTCTTTCAGCATCTTGTAAATTGTCTGTGAAAAAAGCCACTGTGATATACCAAGGAGAGAGAGTAAAGCTCCAGGAAAAATTTAAGAATGGAATGCTGCATGGTGACAAAGTTTCTTTCTTCTGCAAAAATAAGGAACAGAAGTGTAGCTATACAGAGGATGCTCAGTGTATAGACGGCACCATTGAAATCCCCAAATGCTTCAAGGGTAAGTCTATTAATACATTGGAACTTCTAGCTAGGACTCCCCCTTGCCCTTCACCATAATCAGCACTTTTGTTATATAATGACGGGCAGAAGCCCTATCATTTTGGCCACTGGGTTTTTAAAAAGAGGAGTGATAGGGAGAAAAAACCAGATGAAGCAGTGGGGTGTGTATAGTGTCTCCACTTGCATTTTCCTTTCCAATTCTTTTCCTTAAAACTCAGGGCTATGATTTTACTCAATGATTGTTGAGGTGAATTATGCCACCTTGTATAATTCCAAGTTAAGCTTGAATAATAATCCTGAACCGAATAATAAAATAATAAAAATACTTACTAATTCTTTGTCCCAAACTGTAAAGAACTCACCCCAAATCACAAGGCAACTCATGGTAATGGTAATTGGTCTATAGATCATCTAACATTTTTTCCCTTGCTTCAGCAATTCCCAGAGTTTGAAAAGTATCTATTAAAGGAAAGTATTCATTAGAGCAAAATATTTTAAGGAAGATGATACTATGTTTGTGTGAAATCAAGGAATGTATAATGGCCAGCATTTAGAGCTGCTAACGTTTTACGATTTCAGGTTTAGGGTTTAAATGTCTTTGTTGCTAGGAAGGAAGAACTAGCCAGAGGCTGAAGCTGTGGTTGGATCTAGGTTTAGAAATGCTCCAAAAGTGTTGACAACCTGTATCAACAGCTCGGGGAAGATATTTGGGGGCAGATAAAGCTAAGAAAAGAGGGTTCTGAGAAGTGTCCAGTTAGCAGAAGAGAAGGAAATGATAACTGATTAATAATAACTACTTCATGAGGTTGGTTTGATTACTAGAAATATTAGAAATATGCCTGATGTGAAGTGCTGAACCCATGACATCATCATTTTTAACTACAAACAGTTAGAAATGCACTGAATAAATTGTTATTGTTCAAAAGATAGCAGAGCCCTGGTGAAATGTTTAGTACAAAAATTGAAACATACAATAAGCCTCATATAAATCAGTAGAAAAAAATATTAGAAGAGGGTAATTTTTTAAAAAATCAGAGCTTTGTTGATGTGTTTCTTCAGGCTATTCTCCCTTAGGGGCTTCACACAGATACAGCACTATCAGTGCATTGGAGAATAAATAAGAGTTCATATAGTTTTTTTAATCTTTTAATCTTGACTGTCAGACTTATATAGAACCTTTTGTTGTTTTCTCTTGGAGACAAATGTCTTAGCATTTCCCTTATCTTTTCTCCTATCACTTAAACCTCCCACTAAATGGTTTCATTCATATAATTAAATGTATTCTATACATTTGTAAAATGTATTTGATTTGGCTTAGTTATTTAACAAACTTAAGAAATGATTGTTTGTCTCAGAATTGCTTATCTTTTTCTCCCCCAACAGAACACAGTTCTTTGGCTTTCTGGAAGACCGATGCATCAGATGTAAAGCCATGCTAAATGTGGTTTTCGGATCCAAAATTAAATGTCTTGTTTGTTCAAGGAACCTAATGGAAGTGGAAAAATAAAGTTACTGAATTTACTGCCTCAACCATTGCAGCCTTACTGCTTATAGTAGCTTACTTCTAGTTATGTTATCTGCTTAAAACACACAAATATTTGGAACATCATAATGGCCACATCAATGGCTATGGAATGAAAAGTGTAAACAATTATCTGGGAAACCCAGTTCCCCTCTGCCTAATCCTAATCTCAACACTTTCACCTAAAACCCCTGCAACACAATATTTTTCATAGAATGGTCCACAGACCCCTGCATCAGCATTACCCGTCTACTTATTACGAAGAAAAAATGCTTTGTCTCAGAATTGCTGAGATGTGTTTATGACAAAGTTCTCAGATAGTTCTTGTGCAGCCTCAAGTTTGAGAAGATGTATTTTGGTAGCATCAGATATTCAGTGTGCCAAAAGTTCACACTCCAGCACTCCTATTTTAAACTCACAGTACCTGTCCAAGAGCACTCCCTTCCCCACCCTATTCTACAAAGAAGCTCCTGGAATATGGCAAATTTGCTGAGGATGGCTGTTTGTACCATTTTATTCACTGGAAGGCATCTCAGGCTGCTGGATAGGCTTGGATCCCTGAACAAATAATCAGAGTAGACGTCAGAGCTTAGACTACAATACTGATTCCTCTAATTTAATGATTTCATTTTCACAGAAATGAAAATCTGCTATTTTTGCACTCTGAAGAGGTAATTTGGATTAGAGGAGCCCATCAGTAGAAACTGTCCAGTTGCAGCCCCTCTATTTAGTGATTATTTGGTTCATTTAATCCTATAAGTAGATTCTCTTTTGCAAATGTTTTTCTTATTGAATGCTTAGATTACCAGGTTGCCTGTTCCCAAAGCTCAGCTGCATGCTCCCTGGCCATAATGTGTAGTGATCTCCCACGGCTGAGAGTCCGGGAAGTACTATCGGTACACAAACCACAAGGAGCTGGTTATCAGCCTCTATTTTTGCACGGTTGAATTTGGTCCTCCCAAAGTAATATTGCTTAACTAGCAACTGCAGACTAAATGAACCCTATAAACTGCACATGGCTGAGGAAGTCTTCTTCCAAGACAAGTGGGTCCCTGAAGGTGCTTTCCAATGGCCAGCTGTTTTCTCTTGGATTATGGTAGGATGGCCTTCTAAAGATAAAGACATCAATGTTTTAACTTCTATCTTATGTTATACTACTGCAAGAAGTTTATAGTATGTAAAATGAATGGTCTCATTTCTAAGATATTGACCAATCTTTAAATGTATAGGATCTCATTCCTGAGCCCCCAAACTTAATAATAAGTACAATTCATCACTGACATTTCTGATCTGCTAGCCTGAGGATCATTCCTTGCTTTAATCCCTCAATAAAAGACTAAAAAGATAAAAGAAGGAAAGAAACGGAAAGAAAAGAGCTTGGGGTGTGTGCAAATGTGTGTCAGTATGTCTCTGTGTGTGAGAGTAAGAGTGTATGTGGTTGGTGTGCAAGTGTGTGAGCATAGTTGTCCCTTGTATGTGAGTGTAAGTATGCATGTGAGATGCACGGTCTGCATGTGTATATGAGCGTGTATGTGGTTTGTATGTGTATGCTTTGTGTATATGCCCATATACATGCGTGTGTGTGTGTGTGTGTGTGTGTGTGAGAGAGAGAGAGAGAGAGAGAGAGAGAGAGGGAGAGACAGAGAGAGAGAATTAGTTCTTTGTGTGCTATTGCTGCCTCCTAGTGGCATCTATTGCTTTTCAAAGTGCTGGAAAAACAGTTGGGAAAGAAAAGACTTGGTATCGAAGTGTCCTTGTGGCAGACACTGGGCAAATTTTTCCATATATCTAACCCCTGTTAATTCAGTTTTCCCAGTTATCCCATAAGGAAGATAAAGAAACTGAAGTTCAGGCAGTTTATGTAACTTGGTTTACCCAGGTGACAAAATTAATGAGTGACAGAACCAGATTTCCAAACTTCAAAACTATGTCTTCTGTACCTTTCTTACACTGCTAGTTAAGCTATGACTTTCCCCACCAGCTTCACAGAAATATTTGAACTCTAAAGTTGAAATTTTACAGCCTGGTGCTAAAACAGATTGATAGGAAAGATTGTTATATAGGTGAGGCTAGGAAGTGCCCTAGCTTGCTAGTTCCTTTGGACACATACTAGGGCAACATGGCAATACTATTATTAAATATATATTCACATATATTATTAAAGGAAGGGAGGAAGAATAGCCAGTTTATCTCTGTTAATAGCCAATAGCCTGAATTGCCCCAAGGAAGTAGGAGTAAACAGCAGACGTAGGGAAGGGATGAAATGGTGAATATTGCTTAGTTTTGGTATAAGGAAAAAATCCAGAATCACTGTCCTAAGGGCAGTGATTGTTTTTTAAGTAGTGAAGAAAAGAAAATATGCCTCATAATCCTTGGTTTCTACTCTATACTACATCTATTCATGGTATAATATACTTCTGTGATCTGTAAATACAAAGTTCTGCACTATTTCTAATCCAATTTAAGGAATTTACTGGTTACAGGCTTGTTCTGATATTTATCTCTAATGTGTTTACATAATAATCATAATAATTCTTGGTATTTATAAATTGTTTTCCATCTTGATAGCAAAAGTCATTCAATTATTTCATTCTAATGATATAGAATATCTTAATGCAAAATTGTGACTCACTGATTGAAATTTGATTATTTAGAATATCAGCTTATACATACTATGTACAGAGTCATTGTTAGTTTTGAAATAATAAATTAAAAATATGGAAAATATATCTATATCTATCTAATATATATGTATACATCATGTCAAATGCCACAAAAATGGATAAAGGGCAAAAGAGATACCTTGCAGAAAAATAAAAAGAAAGGACTAATAGAGATATTTAAATATTTCAACTTTTTTAATAGTGGAAAATATTATTAAAAAGAGATTTTTTAAAACATACAATTAGCACAGATCTAAAAAAATTGTTAATGTGAGACAGCTACTCTCACAGACTACTGAGTGGGATTGCAAATTTGCAAAATACTTCTAGCAAGCAATTTGTCAGTACTGATCAAAAGCCTTAATGCTTTTTTATGCCCATAGGAATCTCTTTTATGGAGAGAGCTAAAACTTCAACCAAGATATATATATATATTCAAAGGCATTTATTGCAACATTATTTATAAGAGCAAAAAATTTGTAACCACAGGAGAATAATTAACTGAATTATGTTATTCCAATGATAGAATAATAAGTAGACATTTAAAATGGCGATAGATATAAATATTTGAATAAATATATAAAAATGTTAATAGTGATTATTCCTTAATAGTAGTATTAAACATACTTTTTATTTTCTTCTTTAAATCTTTCAGTATTTTCCAATTTACTTATAATAGCATAAAAACTTTTATAATCTGAAAAAATATGCAATTTGAAATTCTAGTCTGGGAACAAAAATTTCATTTCTCTTAATAGATGACTTGATTATTTTTAGATAATGAGTTGAAATAGTTGTCTAATAATCTACCACTGTGATCCAAAGTCACTAATATTGGTCCTTGTGTCTTGTGCTTACTTTTTAATGTATTTATCACTCACAATCCTTCAAATTACCAGATAAAGTCACGTTGAAGTTGTTGAAATCTTGAGTCCAAAATGTTTTATAGGAGAAAATATGGTAAATGTCATCATTTTGTGTCAATATCTTCCAAAATAGAGTTATTTTTGTAGAGATTTGAGGAGAATATTAAGGAAGTAAAATTGAAAGGACCTAAACTGTATTTAATTCCTTCACATAGAGAATCATTGTCCACATTTTATTTATATCCTTGCAAGTTGTTTCCCTTTCGATATATGTATGGTAAGTATGCAAAATGATATTATGGTTTATAAACTGCAATATTTTGTAATTCAGGTTCTATATTTATAGTATAGGCTTATACTTTTGGTATTGATCTTCATGGCAATTAAGGCATTAAAAGAATGTCTTTAGGAAATATATAAGTTTTGTATGTATATAATTTAAGGTTAAGAGAAGTAAGTTATTGTATCAGGTTTACATTTCCCATTATATTAATAAAACAGAAAATCCGGATAACAGTGGCTTAAGAAAATGAAGGTTATCTATAGGTCTCTGCTATAGTTACTATAAATTTATAGAGTGAGAGTTTAAAATATACCGATCATCAGATTTAATACTTATAACAAAATGCAGGTCTTGTTCAATTTATGTATGAATAATTATTATCTTTCTAATCAGTAAAAGTTCACATTTTCCACATTTTGTGTAGAGATCAATTGAGTTCACATGGTTCATTACCTAGACTAATTCTTAATTATGAGTTTACATTTTGAAAATAAGCAGGTCCCTTTCAATATGCGAAGTATAAGCATAACCAACTTTCGACACAGAAAAGAAAAACAATTATTTTTTAGGGTCCTGTTTAACTATCATTCTCAATAATGTTAGCATTTGAATTTTTAAAATTGAGGTAAAATGTTATTTCTGCTTGAAACAAATCTTATATTTTCATTTCAGTCATTTGTAGCTATTACAAAATAATATTTTCAATGGAAATAATGTTTCAACTTCACAATCTTTTAAAAATATATTTTCCTACACTGACTTTATAATCACAGTATAGTGTTTTCCTTATCTTCTCTCTATCCCATAAGATATTATTTATATACTTTTTGAGCCAGGTGACATAATCTGACTCCAAATATGGTTATTTGGTATTTGTCTTATTACCTCCTACTGTATCGTAAACTTTTGGAGGGCAGAGACTTATCTCCGTTCTCACAACTCCTGAAGCTTTGTTGTGGTTGGAACCATTTGTGGTAACTCAACTCATCAGTTCCCTTCTCTGAGAAAGTAAACCCAACCCCTTTCCTCCAAGCACAAAAGTGAGCCCACATGTTTATACCATTGGATGCCCAATCTCCTGACCATATCAGATTGGATTAATTGTGCTCACTTGATTCAAATTAGACTAATAAACTTCACTCTCCTAGCAAGAGGTTTGAATTCAGAAAAGTCAGTCTTCCTGGTCTCTCGAATGTAAGCTTTGTAAACCAGGGAGCTCTGGGTTGGCCATATTCTACCTTGTGTGTAGAGACAAAAGCACAAAAACTGTGTGCATTTATTCTTTGATTCAATAAACATTCATGGATTGCCTCTACCTGCTCGGTACTCTGCAAGGTGCTGACTGTGCAAAGGTAAACCCAACACGTATGATCCTCATTCTTTCGGAAATTACAGACATTTAAAAAGATTATACTAACTAATATTTGATGACACATTTTGAAAAATGCAATGAAGAAAAAAAGGACGGGGGCTTTGAAAGAAAATAAGGGGTGGTTTGAGAATCAGTGAAGGCCTGCCTCTCTGTGGAAGTGACATTTAAGCTGAGGTGAAGAGCAAAGTGTCAGAGCATTTCCAGTAGAAGAAACATTCCCTTAACATATCTGCATATAGCAGGTGTTCAATAAATGTATACTGAGTTGAGAAATTATGATCATTTATGAATTGACTAGACATGAATAAACTCTGATTCCAGCAATTTCTTCCTAAATATTTCTAGAGGTCCCCAGGGTGAGTCTTGTGGATGCTCTGTGTCCTGTTGAATTGCCATATGGTGTGCATCATTTATTTTTCTCCAAGTCTGTGTAGCTGGGAGGATATTACATTTCTTCTCATTTCCTGCTCTGATGCTTGATGAAGGCATCCCTGCTGCTGCTAATGTTTGCCTTGAGGTTGCTGGAGCCCAGCGTAAAGGGCAATAATGTCAATAATGATTCACCATCTCCAGAAAGTACGGACATGAATGCTGCTTGTGACTTCAATTCTCAGTGTCTAAATGGATATAAAGTCCATGGGGCACGAGTTCTTAACATAGGCTCAGTGGGATGTCAGAAATTGTGGGAACCCTTTGATTTGTACACACATTTTTGGGCATGTGAGCATTTGTTGCTGGTGGGGTATAGGGGGAGAATTAGAGCATTTTGAGATTCTCAAAGGATTCTTCACCCCATGAGATTAGGAATCACTCTCTTATAAGAAGAGGAAGAAGGCTGCGGACAATCCATGGCCAGCATTGTGCTTCAGGTACCATCACCTCCCCCTCAATGTTTGCATATTGTCATTGAACCAGCGCTGCTTACCATCTCTTTAGGATGACTTACTTTCTAGGAGCTTCCTTGGTTATCATGTAAGGAGATTCCAAATTAACATTGTCTACCAGTCCTCTAAAGATGACATATAGGCTTGAATTCTGAAGTGAACACACACAGCTCAGGCTCAAGTTGGCATCCCTGCTACATAGGCATAACATAAATAGCAATAAAAACCCAAACGCATTACTTTAATATTTTCCTTTACATAAAATATGTATATATTTTACATACGCACACATTCATTAACAAATATACATATATTAACATATATACATATACACATATATTAACATATACATTACCTCACATACTTACCAATTTTGTGATGAGAACACTTAAAACCTACTCTCTTAGTAATTTAAAAAAATACAATACATTGTTGTTAACTACAGTCACCATGTTGTACAATAGATTTCTTGATCTTATTCCCTCTAACTGAAATTTGGTATCCTTTGACTCCATATCCCCACCTGGGGTTAGGGAGTAAGTTTATGTGTCTTGAAAGTCTTCACTGACTGGTCAAATTCTTGCAATTGCATGCTTAGGTTTTGCATCTTCGATTCTCAGTGCAAATGATCTGCATTGTAGATCATTCCTGAGCTATAAACATGTTCAAATAAGCTTTTGAAAACTAAACATTGTTAAAAGCATTCTGTATCCTTTGTTTTCCTTAGCATGATTTGTCCCTGAAACAATGAAGAACTGTTGGTGTTTATTTGGGTTTGAAAAATATTCTTGAAAAGAATTTGACTTCTCTTTGGAAGCTTGAAAGTAACTAGTTACAAATGAATGAATCTTCTGTTTTCTTTATGGAAAATTGAATAGATGCTTCAAGCTGTGCTTATGTTAGATTTGGCATCACACTGAGCATATTGCAAAGATACTGCAGAAGGAATCCTGTTGTGAAATTAGATGAAAAACAGTGGTGAACTGAATCTCATTTAAGTGTTTTTACAATTTCAATTTTGTTTCTGTATGCTTTTTAAAATTATATAGCTCAGAGCTTCTCCGGAACAGTAATACAATACCAGAGAACTCCATGATATAGCAGTGCAGACGTGGAGACTGCCCTGAAGTGGATGAAACTGCCTGGGAGGAGCAAAAACACATTTTCCACTTGATGTTATTCTTCACAGAATTAGTAAACATGAAGCCTTTTTATTCCAGGATCTTCAGAATTTGGGGTTAGTTTTTTCAGAACTTGGATAGTTATGATCACAAAGAAAAAAAACGGTATCACCTATTCCCCACTTAATCTACCCTTTTTCCCCTCTGGGTTGTGAGATATCAGGGAGTCACTCATTCAACATTGATGTCTGTCCAAATAATGGGCACCGCCTCTTCTGTGTGAAAGGTGGCCTTACTAATAACCTATCTAGCAGAGGAAAATAACCTATTTAACAGAAAGTAAGGGACATAAACTCACATCACATAATTGCCCCCTTTGAGGAGACAACTCACAAGTGCCTCCTTTGTTTTGTTTAATTAAAACATCTGTGGTCTAACTCATTCCCTTTAAGATTTCGTTTTCTCAGCTTTGAGGAGCCCTAAGTCGACAGCATGGATGCGAACTCCCTGCTCCAACTCTTCTGCCGTACAGATGTCAAGGACTCAGATAAGCTGGCTTCACAGAGAAAAGGGGAGAAAAAATGGAAAAAGCAAACACTGCCGCTCTGCAGCTTATGTTATGGGTCTGCTAAAGCAGAGAGAAAAAAGTGATCTTTACCCTTTAACACCCTCAATTGCCCAGTATTTCCCTTCCTTCTCTTCCTCCCTCTTCCCTTCTTTCCTTCCTTCCTTCCTTCCTTCCTTTCTCTCTTCCTTCCTCTCTGTGCATCGTGGCCACTCATTCTCTCTCTCTCTCTCTCGGAAATAAATGAACTTTTACTTCGATATATCCTAATCATTGAGAATTCTTTCTCCAACCTTCCAACTCTTGAACACCTAGTAAATTCACATTCTTTCACTGTGAACAGCCTCCAGCAATCCCAATCTCTGTGTCTTTTACTCGGCCTTTCTCCACGGCCCCTAAAGTGTTCACAAGCCATTCTTTGCACGGGAGGCTGGAGGACAGCACCATCAAGACAGCCGTCGGGTTGTCCCGGAAGGCAAGCCCGGAGGCTGCGCCACAGGCCCTAGCGTCGCCATGGCAACGGCGCCGCGCTCACGCCGCCGCCGGAGGGCGGTGAAATGCCAGCGCGGAAGTTTCCGCCCTAGGCCAGGGGAGCCGTGGTAGCGGCCTCCGGGAGCGTCGCCACGGCAACGGCGCGGAGCACCAGCTGCGACCGGAGGGGCGGGGCAGGGGGCGGGGAAATGTGAGCTCGGAAGTGCCCGCCCCCGGGCTGCTGGGCTGGGGAGACTAAGCGGCCCGCAAGGATTTGAAACCGTTTGGCAGCGGCGGCGGTAGCGGCGGCGGCGGCGGCGGTAGCAGCCGAGCGGAAAGCTTGCGTGTAGGGGCGCCAGGTTCTCGTTTTTTTCCTAATTTCCCTTCCCCGCCCCCTCCCACCAGGTTCTCGAGTGGAATTTTGCGCGCGGTGGCGGCCGTCAGCCCGTGCGGGCTCGTTCGAGGAGGGGCGTCGCCCGCAGGCCCCAGGCCCGTTCTCCCGGCCTGTGGGGGCGCGCGACCCGTGTGGAGGGGTCTCGGCGCAGCCGCTGCCGTGTCACTTGCAGAGTGAAATCAAGTCTGGGGACGGGTTGGGAAAGTTCTTAGTAAAGTTTGACCAGCCGGTGAGGCTGATCAGCATGATGTGGTCCATAAATCTGACCAAAGGGTTTGTCGCTGTGGGAAGAAATCTGTGTCCTGGACAGGGTGGGAGAGCGGCAGGGCCTGGGCCTCGGCGGGCCGCGCAAGCGGGTGCCCACCCCGGCGGCCGAGGACGTGACGGCTCCGAGCGGTACCGCTGCAGTTTTCACATCCCTCCCGGAGCAGAATCCGTGTCAGCTGCGTTAGGGCAGCACTAGAGCGCTGGTTTGTAGAAACAGTCATTATAGACAGTTCGCTTAGGAAGGCTCTATCCCAGCATCACAGCTTGTTGGAAGCCTCCCAGTGTTTCTGGAGTTTATTATTTTTTTAAGTGTTTATGAGAATGACCTAAGTAAATGTGAACAGCTTTTATTCTTATCGCGCGGCTGACTTTTTAAAATTATTTTTCTTGCATATTTAAAGATGAGTAAAAATTAGATAGAAAAGGCACATGAAATGCCATGAGACTCTTCACAGTGGTCGGGCTGCAGCGAAGTAGAGTGCATGGTAATTTGTGCAGTGTTCGGGGCCAGCTGTCACTTTCCATGGGAACCTCAGTCAGTCACTTCACGCTGCTAAGCCTCAGCTTCCTCCTCTCCGAATTGGCCATGGAAATAGTGCCTATCTGGTAGGGCGAGCCAGGGAATACACTGGGATAGGTTTCTGAAGCACACAGTATGCTACTGGCACAGTCAGGGAAGGCTCCTGTCAAAACATCCAAATGCTTAAGGGAGATAAAACGTGCATCTGTGTGCCTTTTTAATGTATTGATAGTCCAAGTTTTTTTTAATGACCCACAGTATATTTAAAGTATGATTTGATTGAACAAAATGGATTTTGCACAACTTTCAGGAGCATGTTTGTTGTTATTTATTTGGCAAAGGGCCCGATGTGTGTGAAGTGTATTCTTTAGCAGTTGTGGCTTCTAATATTTGTGGTTTGCTTATGCTGACTTGAATGGCAGCTAAGCACCTTGAGAAGGTCTTAGCCCATTTTGCAGGCGTCTGCAAAGAAGCAGATTTATAAAAAGACAATGCCACTGGGCTTAATAAAAGACATAGTCCAAATATAGATTATAGCTATAAACAAGTCACCCAATTCACTTCTTTTTTACTCTGGAAGTAATTCATATAACTAGTAGGCACACTGTAAGCCTAAGTCAAAGATGTAGCTTTGCTTATTTTTCAGTTCTAATAATTTAAGTCTGCAATTCTTATAGATGGTATGAAACTTTTTGACTAGCTGGAACTAAGTAGATAAGATTTGTTTATAAGGTGTAATTTGTATACCAAGAATTCCTTGAAGGTATTTTTAGCTTTTACCAAATATCACTTTGACTCTTTCTCTTTTTTTTAAAAAACGTATACTGTCGTATTGCATGTCATCATAGCAATTCAGATTGCCTTTCTACTTTTCAAAATACTTTTTTATTAGTTGGAGATATTGCTGACTTATATGTAAATGGCCAAGTGGTTAGATATAATGAATCTGAGAGCTAGGGATTTCAGAATTTTAATCTGAGCTTTGTGCTTAATTTCATGATTTTGAGTGAGTCATTTAACTTGAGTTTTAGTTTCCTCTAACATTAAACACTAACATTTACTGCCAGTGTCAAAGGATTTATTGAGAATTAGTGATTATGAGGAATCTTTCTGTTTAGCCATAGCTGTGGATGCTTTCAGGCAGATGTTTGAGTGGATGGGTGGGATACGCTGTTTAAGCCTGGGAGTTCATCTGGGTTTATGAGTTTCCATTGGTTTGTTCATCCATTTGAATAGTGGCTTTTCAACCTTATGTTCTAGTATCACCATCGAGCAGTGGTTACCAAGTAGATGGAATATATTGCAGGGATGTAAAACAAAACCAACCAACCAAACAAAAAATCCCCAAACCAACCAACTAATCAGAAAATGCATTTAAATAAATTTGTTTTAACCAAATTGATATGTGTGAAGTGAATTTGAAAATATGTTTCTCCTGCTATAACACAGAAGGTAGGATGACCAGTTTTGATAATGGAATTAAGGGCATACAGTATTCCTATTCTGGAAGACGTACCTGTTTGATACTCAGAAATATTAAACAAACAGTTACATAAAAGTGAGACATTAATATGTTTATTCAGCATTTATTAGCAATCATTTCCCCTGCTTTTAATGTATACCAGGTAATATGCTAGGTACCTATGAAAATGTGTAAGTCATGGTCATTACTTTCTAGGAGCATCTTACAGATGGTGGAAGATGTGTAAATAATACACAGATGTGTAAAAAAGCATGCTAAATGCTATTCCACAGATGTAAGCAGTTTATACAGAATGGAGCAACAACCAGTCTAGGGAAACAGGGCCAGCTTCCTTCACTCAGAAGTGACATTTGAGCTGCATTTACCAGACTTCAGGCGGAGGTAACAGCCCATGAAAAGGGTGTGGGATCAGATGAGGGATTGTTGTGTTCAGAGAATGGTGAGGAGTTCATTTTGACAAGAGTGAAGTGGTTGTTGGTGGGTTGGTGTAGTTAGGCAAAGTGTGTGTGTGTTTGTATGTGGTGAAGGATAGGCCTAAATGCAAAGGTACTTGCATGCCTAACTTTGAGTTTGGATAGTATGCTGTTGTAGGCAGTCACAAGAGATTTTTAAACGGAGTGATAGGCTTAGCTATGTCATTAGGAAACTCATTCTGGTGCCAGTGAGGAAAATGGACTCAAATAGAAAAAAGTGACAGCAGGGAGACAGGTCATGAGGCTACTGCAGTAATTCAAGAAAGTGGCAGGCAGATTATTATTTGAGATGATGGCTGTGAGAATTGAGAAGCAGGCAGATTTGGAGATATTTCTGAGTATTTGTTGATGTATTGGTTTATGGAGGTTTAGAGAGTGTTAACATCGAAACTTCTAGCTTGGGAGATGAAGTAGATGATGATGCTATCAAACAGAGTATAACATGGTAGAATAGGTTTATGGGGAAAAACATGGAGAATATTCTTTTGGACATGTACATCTAGGTAACAAACAGGACATTAGTGAATAGGTCCGGGAGGCTTTTTAAATAGGAGTCTGGTGTTGCAAAGAGAGTCTGGAGTTTGACACAAAATTAAGAGTGAATGGCATGAAGTTAATACTTGAAGTTATGGAATTGAATATGATCTCCCAGGGAGAGTGTGAAAAGTCAAATTAAAAGGAGACTAAGGAAAGAGCACTGGAGAATCTTATTTTAATGTTGGGCAAGAGCCATTGAGAGATGGAGAGGAAATGATCTGAGAGGTGGTAGGGGACCCAGGAGTGGATGGAACCACTGAAGTCAAAGAAGAGTTTCTAGAAGTAGAGAGTTGTCAGAAGTATAAGGTGCCATGGAGATGTCGAATAGGATGTAAACTGAAGATAGCCCTATGGATTTGGCAATTAATGGATCATTGGTGAACTTTGAAAGAAGATTTTCAGTAGCATGATGGAGATGGACTAGGTAATTCACAGGGGATGAGATCTGGATAGAAGTTGATGAAGTAGAGTTGATGAAGTGGACTCAGCGAATAGAATGCTAGAATGAGGGCTGCTGGGCCACGGGGAGGAGTCAGTGGAGATGGAGAATTTGAAATAGTGAAGAGGTAATTGATAGATGATTGGTAGAAGTATTGACATTAGACAGAGGGGGAGTTAATGCTGCTTCAGATACCGGAGCAGAGGAGGTAAGAATGTTTTCTCTAAGAGGTAAGTTGAGAGGTGGGGACATAGCATTTGGGGGTATTACCACCTGGCTATTATTTTTTCCATGAAGCAAGAGATTTATAAAATTGAGAATGAGGATGAGTTGTTTAAGGAGCTTTAAGGTACCTGGAAAAAGTTTATTTTAATTTCAATTTTTTAATTTTAAATTTTAATTATTTTTTGAGACAGAGTCTGACTCTGTCACCCTGGGTAGAGTGGAGTGGCATCATCTTAGCCCACTACAACCTCAAACTCCTGAGTGCAAGGAATCCTCTGCCTCAGCCTCCTGAATAGCTAGAACCCCAGGCGCATGCCACAACGCTTGGCTAATTTTTTTTTTTATTTCACCTTATTATGGGAGCACAAAAGTTCAAATTACATACGTTGCCCATGTACCGCCTATCCCCTGAGTCAGAGCTCCAAGCATGTCCATTCCCCAGACAGTGCGCACTGCACTCATCATGTAGGTATACACCCATAATTTTTAGTAGAGACGGATCTTGCTCTTGCTCAGGCTGGTCTTAAAGGGTTCCTCCTGCCTTGGCCTCCCGGAGTGCTAGGATTACAGGCCTGATCCACTGTGCCTGGCCTGGGAAAATTTTAAAAGCTGCTTTGTGGAGTAGGTTTCAGGTAACATTGGAAGCTGTCTGACTACAAGGTAGTGCCATTTTTCTCCAGTAATCCCTTAGAGAATGAAGGAGCACATTGAGGGATCAAGGAAACACAATCTTGCTGAGTATAAGAAAAGATTTAGTGGACTAAGGAGAGAGAGTTTAAGAGGACCAGGTAGAGGGCTTTCCTTGTGAGATGGCAGTGATGGAGAATGGGGAATATGTGGTAGAGTCAGATGGTTGGAGACTCATAAGAGGGGAATTTTGGGGTTGAGGTTGGAAGAGAAGTAGTTGCGAAGCATCTGGGTATTTCCTTGGCAAAGTTGGGTGGAGAGGGTGAAAGACTACAGAGAATGAGTGAGAGAGAAAGCGCGTGCATGTGAGCGAAAGAGAGAATATATGAATGAATGAGATAAACTTGGTTCATTTCTAATGACGTGAGGGAAGTAAAGTCAGCCAGTGAAAGCTAGGATTTACTTACAGAGATAGGGTAGAGAGAACTTTCTACGAAGAGGTTGTTGATAGTAAAATGGTAGACACCATGGTAAAGGTTAGAAGCTGGTTTAGCAGGCAGAGGGCAGTCTGTGGAACAAGATGAGACAGAACAGAGCTTTTTCTCAAATATGTAATTTGTAAATTGAATAAACGACAAATCGGGCACTATGCATAATGTAGTTCACATCCCTGCTGAGGCATTTCACAATTTAAATGAATGTGTAGAGTTTGGATATATTTTTAACTTAAGAAATTTTGTCAAAATATACATTTCTGATTTGGGGGCATATCCCCTTTGTAGTCAGTATTTTTCTGGCTAATTAGGAAGAAATATGAGGAAAAATATTTAAAAATTTTTAATGGGAATTAAACATTTAAATTTATATATAGGAAATTCACTTTTTTGGTGTACAGTTTTGTGAGTTTTTATACATATATAGATTCTTGTAATCTCCTCCATAGACAGTGTATATAGAACAATTCCAACACCCCAGATATTTCCTTATGCCATCCCTTTATATTCTGACTTTTCTCCACTGAACCCCTGATCTGTTCTCTATACATGTATTTTTTCCCTTTTCTAGGATGTCCTAAATGGAATTAGCCAGTATGTGGTCTTTTGAGAATGGCTTCTTTCACTTAGCATAATACATTTGAAGTTTATCCATGTTGTTGTGTGTGTATCAGTACTTCATTCCTTTCTGTTGCTGAGTACTAGGTTATGTTGTAGATATACCACTGTCATCCATTACCTGGGTGAGGGACATTTGGGCTGTTTTCAGTGTTTGCTGATTGCAAAAAAATAAAAAGCTGCTAAGAACATCACATTCGGATTTTTGTGTGAATACAGATTTTTCATTTTAGGAGTGGGATTTCTGGGTCATATGTTGAGTGTATGTAAGAAATTGCCAAACTGTTTTCCTGAGTGTCTGTACCGTTTTGCACTTCTGTGAGCAGTGCATGAGAGTTCCTGTTGTTCTCTGTCCTCACCAGCACTTGGTATTATTTGCATTTTTAGTTTTAGTTGTCCTGCTATATTTGTAGTGGTATCTCATTATGGTTTTAATTTGCATTTCTGTAATGACTAATGATATTGAACATCTTTTCATTTTCTTACTTGCCATCTTTATTTCTTCTTTGGTAAAGATACTAATTTTTTTCTGATTATTTTTATTGAGTTGTTTTCTTGTGGTCGAGTTTTGAGAGTTCTTTAAATAGTACTGATATAAATCCTTTAGGAGATATATGGTTTGTAAATATTTTCTCCCAGTCTATGGATTATCTTCCAATCCCTTAAGCTTTTGTGGAGCAACAGTTTTTTTTTTTTTTGTTTGTTTGTTTTTAGTGAGGTCCAGTATATCAGTTTTTTTCTTTTATCAATAGTACTTTTAGTGTTGTATATAAGCAACCTTTGCCTTATTCAAGGTCACAAAGATTTTCTTCTAAGAGTTTTATAGTTTTACATTTTACACTTAGGTCTGTGATTCATTTTGAGTTAATTTCTATATATAGCATGAGATTTCAGTTGAGGTGCAATTTATTTTGCATATGAACATCCAGTTGTAGGATCCTTTGTTATAAAAAGTATAATTTCATGAATTGTACCTTAATTGAAAATAAGTTGTCCATGTTTGTGTTGGTTCATTTCTGGACTCTCTAGTTTGTTCCATTGGCCTATCTGTTTATTCTTTCCACCAATACCACACTGTTGTAGCTTTATAGTACATCTTAAAATAGGGTAATGTGAGTCCTCCAACTTTCCTCTTTTTCAAAATTGTTTCAGCTGTTCTAGCTCCTTTACCTATACATTTTTAGAATTAGCTTATCTGTATTACAAAGAATTCTGCAGGGTTTTGATTGGAATTGC
The DNA here is from genome assembly GCF_041146395.1 of Eulemur rufifrons. NCBI lineage: Eukaryota > Metazoa > Chordata > Mammalia > Primates > Lemuridae > Eulemur > Eulemur rufifrons. The sequence continues at coordinate 45,379,654 of NC_090991.1, forward strand.
ATTAAATCTTTAGGTCAGTTTGAGGAGAATTGATATTTAATGAGTTAAATATCATGAATTTTCTTTGATATCTTTCATCAGAGTTTTCTGTATACAGATCCTTAATATTTTAATTTTAAATTTTTTACAGACTGAATGATGGAAGTGGGAAGTGAGGAAGAAAAATGGGAGAAGCTGGATGCAGAATTTGATCACTTTGTGGTAGATATGAAGCCCTTTGTTCTAAAATTACCCCATAGGTCAGGTAAGATTATCTTTGAAAATTAGATTCTTAAGATTAAGTTTTTTCTTTATATTATTTAATATGTAGTTAAACCAATGAATGAGTTGTCACAATGGAACCAAAGCTAAATTACTCTAGTAATAATTTTCACTGTTAATGTAGGATTGTTTACTTAGAGTTTTTCAAGGGTAAATAGAAATTTAGTGACAATGTCCTATTAAACTGTGGAAAGATCTTATTATGATGCCACCTTTCATATGTCATGAGCTTATAGCACATGGATTTCTGAAGTTGGCTACAACTGTTTTTTCCTACATCTTTTTTTTCCCTCTGTGGAAATGTTTTCTTTTTCAGGAGCCTACTGTCCACTTGCTCTCTGTCCTTTCTGTTTATCAATGCATAATTATTGGTCTTTTATGCTTATTGGTTGACTGAATAAAGTCAAGTATAAATGAGCTTTTGTTGCTATTTTGTCTCCAATTCCTAGCCTGTTATTTCCAATTATGGAATAAGATTCTTTGTCTCAAGTTAGAGAATTTTCAAATAACTAAAGGCATTAGAGAGCAATTGGAGATAATTTTGGGGACTAGGGAGATTCTCTGAGTTATAGTAGGCATAAAGTTGGCTGTAAAGGTAAATCTGATTTGGTAGCTTTTGTGTGGAGGGTTTGGAGTAGGGCCAAGAAACTATAGCTTTTTCCTTTTCCAAGTTCCCTATTTCCCTGAGGTGTCTGAGCGGACTCTATATTCAAAGTGAGGAACTTTGACTCAGTAGCAGATACAGCACTCCCCCTTTGTCCTTGAAGAATATATTCCAAGATACCCCGTGGGTACCTAAAGCCATGGATACTACTGAACCCTATGTATAATCTGTTTTTTCCTATACATACATACATATATATGATAAAGTTTAGCTTATGTTAGGCACAGTAAGAGATTAACAACAACAGCTAATAATAAATTAGAACAATTAGAACGGTATACTATAATAAAAGGTATGTGAATGTAGTCTCTCTCAAAATATCTTATTGTACAGTACTCATCTGTTTTCAGACTGTGGTTGACTGCAGGTAACTGAAACGAGAAAAGTGAAACAATGGAAAGCAAAACCACAGATAAGGGGGGACTACTATATTTATTCCGGGGTGCTATGATAGGTGAAGGGAGTGTAATATGTGAATTATGCATTCTGTCATCACCCATTGTTCTAGGTCCTGCAACCTTTCCTAGTCCAGGGCTTAGCGTAGTCTTCCCATGGACCCTCTTCCTCTGCCCTCTTCTCTAACCTTTTCAGACATAATCTCTTCTTTCTTCCTCTGCTATTCTTTAAATGACTATTTCATGTCTCATGACTCATTTATGATTATTTGAATGATACTTAATGATATTTCTATATTGCGTCCTCTTCTGATATTCACTACCTTTTTTTCTTTTTGCCTTAGATCTGCTTATTAGAAAAAATTGTATTAAAATTTCACATGGTAAATGTATTTCAAATCAAACTATCCTCATATTTTACCTTTTTTAAAAAAAGATTTTAGGTTACATAGAATTGAATAATTATAATATTTGGTTCATGGCACATTGTCAGTATTGGTACATCCATGGCTTGCTTTTATTTAATTAATTCATAATGAGCAATTGGGAACTCAAATACAAATCGAGAGCTAGAAATTCATAATAACTTACATCTTCTTATAACTAAATTCTACTTTGGTTTATGGCTAAGGATAGGATAATGGCTTTTCCTATCAGTTTACACAGAGGAATGAATTCTTTCATTAACCAAGTTGTTGTACTAAATTCTGGGCATTAGAATATGATACAGATTTCATTTTGCTAGTACATGTGGAAAATACATAGCTTGAAAAACTATTTGCTTAAGTTTATTAGTTTTGTATAGAGTAAACTCAGTATTTCATGAAGTTTGTTTTGTGATTATGTAATTTTCACAGCAAAATATACAAAAGATTTTTAGAGGCGTAGCTGTCATACCTGTAGTGATATTTGCAAAGTGGTAAATCCAGCCTTAGTGATATTTGTAGGTTAAAAAAAAATGAATGACCTTTATAAACTAAGGGATTAGAGTAGAGCAGATTTATTATTTGTGTTAGATATGTAATCCTCAAATTGAGTTATACTGATAAAAAATTAATATCAGAATGGTTTTCATGAGACCTAAAACCATCCTGTGTCATAGCAAGATAATATGGTCAGCAGATCATTATATGTGGATTAAACTGTGCTGTATTTTTTAGGTAGATTTTTAAAAGGATAATTATTTCACAAAATTACATGTAAACAGCACTCAATTATTTTTAGAGATATTAAAAGAAAACCCTAAATAAATCAGCTACAAATCCCTGGAAATTATTGGCTTTAATAAATAAAATGTTTGAGATTTAATTTTAGAGTAAGTTTAAAATGCTTAGATAAATCAGGGATTGCATTTTATCTCCTTCTAGGTTTGTATAACTAGAATTATAGAAAGATTTGTCAATATATCTAAAATTACTTTGGAGATGCAAAATTATAGCAAGATTTTATCTCAGAAACTTATTTGATAGTAATCCAGAGATGAGATTTTTGTGAAAATATTTCTTTGCATGTCTTGACCAATTGCTAATTAACTAATAAAGTTAAATTTGAGACCAGGAGTCAGCAGATAATGGCTATCCCCAACTACCACCCGCCCACAACCTGTTTTTGTAAAGTTTTATTGGAACACAGCCGTACTATTTGTTTACATATGGTCTGTGGGTGCTTTTACACTGCAGTGGTAGAGTCCAGTAGTTGCTCCAGAAATCACAGGGCCTACAAAGCCTAAAGCATTTACTATCCGTCCCGTAACAGAAGAAGTTTGCTGATCCCTGTTCTAGACTAAAGCAAAAATACTATTATAGGACTTTGTAATCTAATGTTTTATTTTCTGAAAAATCAAGTTTCTAATAGTTCTGATGTATTTATAGAACGTCAGAGGTGTGCTCTTTGGATTAAAAAACTGTGTGAGCCTTCGGGAACAGGTTCAGGAATAATGGGGAGGAAGAATCGGAACCTGTATGCAAAACTGTTACTGCATATGCTTAAGCGAGGAGTACTTGAAGGCCCTTTTACACACCGACCTGAATCAGGGACACTAAAAACTTTACCTTCATACATGGTATGTATCAATGACCAAAAGGTATATTAGTTTCATATCTTTAAAAGTGAGTGTCAAGTTTGCATCCTTTTTGGGAATGGTAATGTTATTAAGTTGTGTGTGCTAACTTTTTTCTTCCAGATTCAGTTTTTTCTACCTGTAATAGGAAATGGATATTTGCCTATTAGGGGAGTATCCTTATTGATTTATTTATCCCTCAGTATTCTACAATATTTCTGAAAAACTGAAAATGAGTTTTTTTTATATTGAACTTTTCCTTCTAATTTTCACTGGATTATAATAGTAATATTTTATGTATTTCAGTAAATTCTAGTTTATTAAACTTTCACATATATTGTTTTAAAATTCATGAGAGGTTGGATTGAGCGACTTGTAAAAGCTCCTTCTTACTGTAATAAAATGACAGTAAGTTGGAGTTTAAAAGTGATTTTTTTTAATGCTTCATTTAATTTCATTTTCAAAATCAGCTTTGTTACAAAGGCAGTTATTATTATGCTTGGTTAATTGTCACTGTCCTGGTTCTTGTAACCATGAAATATACCTTGGTTTGTGTGATATTTGAATACCTGTACTTGAGAGATCTGACTGGAATAGTAGGTATTGGTAGTTGCCATTAGAATATATATGTGTGTGGGTTTTATTTTTAATTAACTGCAGAATTCTTATGTAATGTATTTTAAAATTTTTCTGTATTTTATCAGTTTATTTAAAGCAGACTTTAACCAAGTGGCATGGTGCACACTACAGGATACTTTCCATTTTCTGTGGAAGAATGCCATAAGTTTTAATGGTATTACTAATTGTATGCTAAAGTAAGGCCATACATTTTGCTTAAGTTAAGATCAGTAGTATGTGGGATAGTAGTTATTTAACTTGATGGTTGATTAAATGTTGGAATGACTATTTCATTTAAAAAGAAATTTCTGTGCATGTCTGATTTGGGATACAGGGTTATATGTCACCCCTCCGTAAAGAGCAGCCTCTTGATGGTTTTTTACGTAGGGTTGGGAGAATTGTCACAGAGGTGTCCAGTCAGTGCTGAGTTTTCTTCAAAAATGTATGAAGGTAGAACACTTTATGAAGTACATTTAGATGTTAAAATATGAGGATATTTTATTAGATTTCATATAATAGGGTAGGGCTTTATTTCATAGAATTTCATTCAATTTCATGGAATAATAGGGTAGGGCTTTATTTTACAAATAATAATAATGAGAAGGCCTAGAGACCTGTCTTGGGTTTTCCAGCTAGTTAATAGTATGGCAGAACTAAGGTCTCTGTTGTGTCCATCTTATCAAGGGATTCCTAATTTTAATTTCTGATTTGCGTTGATTGTGGTTTCTCTGCCCACGGATTTTGTCTGTGTGTGCGCAAAGTAGTTAATGATCACAGAAAGAAATAGGGTAGCACATGACTTAAAAGAAACTTTCTATTTAACTTTTCATAAAGCTAATATCCCTTTCATAATATGTCATTATTATCAGATTTATCTGTTATGGAATTTTGTTGTTTATCAGATTTCTTATACAGCAGAGCATGACTAAAATGTAAATACGTTATCCATTTCGTGTATTTTAATATTTCATTCATTGTGCATTGGATGATTTTTTAATAGTTTATGTAATTAAATTTGAGTATTTGAAAGACTGCTATCAAACTTGAAACTTGATGGAAATTTTGTTTCATCTTAGTACATTTTGAAAAAATAATTTTTCTAATTTTTAAAAATCAGTCCATCTATTTTGATGAACCAAATCCAGCACAAGCAAAAGGTTCAAGCCCAGAGAGATTGCCAGACTGGGTGTTGGGTGAGCTGGGGACAAGTGAATACAAATTAAATGAATCATGGAAACTTTCTTCTGGAGAAGATAACACTCTGGTACAGTCACCAACTGATGTCCACAGGTATGCCAAGAAAATGGGATTTTGAATGTATTTCATCACTTAGCCTGTCTTTGGAACTAGATCATACATTCTATTTTTTATTTTTGTAGTAAGTAGTTCATTTACTTTAGATTTTTCTTAAAGTTGAGAGCTGTGAATGAACATTGAGTAGGTAAAATAACAGTGTTACTTTTCCACTTACTGTATATTCAAGATTGTTTTACATTCTTGGCCACTTTTAGAGATATCTGTTAACTTCATATATATATTCCATTGCTTGGAAAGTGGTGCCTGAGAAACTTTAAATAAGACAAGTATGTATTTTGCTTTATGACAAGCATGAATTGAAAACATTATTAGTGACTTTAATAAAATATAATATCCTGCAGGATTGAAACTTATTATTGAAACTTATGCTTGAGTTTCTCTCCTTTTCCCCTCATTGAACAATATTTGTTTTCATTTAATAAAATAATGAATGTAAACATAAACCCCATTAAAAACTGTGCTTTCTTACTAGAGTATTAAATAGGATTTTTAGTACAAATAAAAAATTTCTAAATTTTCAAAATACACAGAAAGGCCATTATTGTTGTAGTATAATTTTTGGCCTTTAGGAAGGATAGATTTAAATTTGGACGTTCATCAAATTTTTATTTTTCTCTTTGGCCTTCTTCCCTGAAATGTTAAAATATTGGACAGTGTCAATTGACATGTACCATACTTTATACTTCACTCCTCACTATTCTCTTGGTAATTTTAATTTTAGGAATTTGTTACTGTTAACAATGTAATCTTTCTTGTCCACTATAGTTTTTTTTGTTTATTCTTTAATCAGATATAGAAATGTTATTAGGAATTTGAAATGTCTCCATGTTGATATAGTCTGGTTATGTGTTTTTAGACCTGAGATATTATGGTGGAAAAGAACAGATGAACAAAAGCAAGAGATCCAGTCCATATGAAATTATTTCATTACAAAGGAGAAACAAATTAAAATGGAGAGGCAAAAAGGAAGAGGCAAAATAATTAAGGGCATGTTCAGAAGAGTAAAAAGAAATGAATAGATAAGTCCATAGGAAGTGGCATTAGGAAGTGTTATTAAGTACTTATTTTTGTATTCATAGGAGAATCAAAATTAGAAGAGTTGTAATTGTAGACTTTTTGTTAACCTTATAGGCAGGTAAATGATGGAGGTATAAAGAGATTGTGGTCTATCTACTAAGAAAAGTATGATTCTTACTTTGGCTGAAAAATCCATCAGGTATTTGCCAGAATTTAAGAGTCCAGCTAAATTCTGGGTTCCTATCTAGGTATAATGAATATGGAGTTGATAGTATAAAGGTGAACTAAAGTAGTTTCCTATGTCTTGGAGCTTAGACTAGGGGTTGAAAATTTGTGATCCTCCTGGACTGAATGAATCATGTGGATAGATTTGTTTTATTTGACTTAAACAATGTCTTTAAAAATTTTTGAGTGAGTTGTCAGCAATTGGAGAATTTCATATAAAAGACCAACTTTCTGGCTTTTCTTAAAAACTAGAGACCTAGCAGTCTTTCCAGAAGACAGCCATAGGTTGGAGCTAAGTAATATTTGGTTATCCCCTTAAGATAGTATGCCTTCACTATTTCCTGCTAATTCCTGACACCAAATTTGAGGTCACATCTATTAATATTATTGAGCTTGAGCTTTTTTTTTTTTCCTTTAGGGTTAAGAGGAAAATGAAATAGTTGTTTTTCTATTTTTATGTTCTATTAAAAGTGAAAAAAGAAAGCTAGAAAAAGAAGGATCATATGATTCAAGTAGGGGAGAGGGCTGGGCATGGTGGCTATTGTATTTTTAGCTCCCTGAGCCCAGGAGTCCGAGGCCAGCCTGGGCAATGAAGTGAAACCTTACCTCTAAAAAAATGTTTAAAAATAATAAAAAAGAACGGGAGAGACATAGTGTCTTCATAGAATTGAAGAATATCCTTATATCTGTCAGCATAATCACTCATTGTTATCTGTTTAAGTCCTGTAAGACATTTGATTTATAACCTTCAGTTTAGATGAAAGGGGAAGAGAGATGATAGTTTCAGTGTCGTGGTTATGTGTAGTTGTGAAAGTATTTGCAAAGATTGAGATGTGTGTAAGGGAAGGGTTCAGGATAGGAAATAGACTTGAGATTTTCAGGGAGTCCAGGTAAATGGATTTTTTTCTTCCTTGGAACGTAGGATAAAGTTTGAGAAAATAGAGTGAGAATATCCTTCAACTCTTAGTGACTTTTGGAAAATGAAATCATAGTTAAATCCCGACAATTATAACAAATAACTTATTTCTCTTTGTTGGTCACCTTTAATTAAATGACGTTTTGCTGCAAAAGAATTACTAGAAGAGTACAAGGTATTAGTTGTCAGTTATGTAAGTATTAATAATTAATGGGGACAGCAGGCAGTCTTGTGACCCTGGTCAGTCCTACCTATCCTTCAGATTTCACAACTTCAAAAAAGTCTTATCTGACATCCCAGGTCCTAGTACTGGGTGGAAACATGCTAGAAACTGCTAAGTATTTATATTAAAGAGTACATGGATGAATGAGGGAGTGGATTGTCAGGCACTGCCACGTATTTAATTTAATCTGTACAAAACCCATTTGAGACAGGTATATTGTGGCAGGGGGCATGGCCCCAAAGGATTTTTTTCTTTTTAGCTTTCAGAAAAAGTTGAGGGAAGGGTAGTGTCAAAGGAAGTGTGAATGTCGGTTACAGAGATTCCCTTCACATACCATGAGGAATATAAGACAGTGAAAGAGCCGGAAAGGACACACTTAGATATCTTTCTGGTTAAATGTCAGAATATCACTAAGGCTAATGGTCAGTTAGAGCTGCAAAAACAAAACTTCCCAGGGTATCTTATATTTCTTTTAAGTTAATAATTTTAATTTGATTTATTTTGAAACTTTAATTTGATTTAAAATTTTAATCCATATATTCATTAGTTAACAGATATTTGTAGTTTTACATATATATGAAGGCATTAAAAATAAAACTAACATTTACTTTAGCTAAAGCCAACAAAATTGATTTTAAGGCCAAATACATGATATGTTATATCAGATCAGATGTGGTAGTGAGTAGTTTATTGAGGTTCTGTCTTAATATGTTTTTTTAAGGTTGTTCCTTTACTCTGAGTGGTCACACTATGCTAATAAAAAAGTTAGTGTCTGCTTGTGTTGACCTAATACATCTGATCAGTTCTGCAAGAAATTGTTTTAAAAAGTTTAAGAGGCTTATAATATTTGACACATGTATGTTTTTATAGTGAATAATTTATTGTTACTTAGAACTGAAGTTTAACGCTGCCTCATAAATTTTACAACCACTTCAACTTGTCCTTTGAAAAACCTCTTTAATCTTAAAAGATTTTCCCCCTTAGTGTTTCTTTTTTGATCACTTTATAAAATCCTGCTTTACTTAGACCTTTTTATATGTGAAGTATTTCTAATGGCATTTTAGATTATGCTATTTGTGTCCTACCCTTTTTATATTATTAAAGATGCAGAGTCCTTTTGAAGCCTTTTTGTTAGGTAGGACTCCCTATTCAGTAGAGATGGCACCTTTCCTTTACCTTTATTTTTCCTGTAGAATGTGGTATGTAGCCACGTTCCAAACTCGTCAGAGGTATTATGAGGTCATATTCTATCTAGCTTATACTTTCTTGTTTCCACCAAATATACTTTATATAGTAGTATACTCAGCATTTCACAGCAAACAGTTTTGACACATAGCTAGTTCTGTCCTGGTTATTTTCTGTTTTCCTTTTTCATATTTTGTGGTTTAAAGTCATGTACCCAAGTTTTCTTTTAGAAAACCACTGTTCCAAATTGCTTTGCTATTTTATTATAGATCTGTTGTTGTATTTTTTATATCAAATATCTGCCTATTTTCCTGAATGTAAAATATTTTAGTTATATTTGAGTTTGTAGCATGACTTTAAAATGTTACTAAGGAGACCATGGGCTTAGATCTCATCCGTGTACAGTTTGGTTAATTTCATTTAGTTCTATAATCATGAGCTACATCAAAATGTATTATCTTTCTGGTCATCCTTCAGATTCTTACCATTGAGATCTGGTAAAGACCTTAATTGTCTTTGTGGTAGACAGACTTTAGGGTGTCCCTGATGATCCTCCTTCTGGTGCTCACAGACTTATATAATCTCCTTCCCTTGAGTGTGGGCAAGACTTGTGACTTTCTTCTAACCAATAGAATATAGCAATGGTGATGGGATGTGACTCCTATGATTACATTACCTTATATAAAACTCCATCTTACTAGTAGACTTGCTCTAGTGCCTTGCTGTCATTCCCTTTGCTGGCTTTGGAAGAAGCAGCTGCCATGAATCATATAGCCATAAGAACTGAATGCTACTGACAACCATACAAGCGGGGAAGTGGATCCTTCTGTAGTTGAGCCTCCAGATGAGAACCCAGCTCTGGACCAACCATGATTGCAGCCCTATGTGGCCCTAAGCAGAAGACTCAGTTCAGCTGTGCCTAGACTTCTGACCTATAGAAACTATGAGAAAATATATGTATATTGTTTAAAGCGGTTAAGTTTGTAATAATTTGTTATACAGCAATAGATGACCAATACAGTCTTTATCCTCATTTTAGAAAATTATGCAATCTATATATAATTTGTATTGTTAACAACCTCAGTGTAGAAATATGCAGAGTAAGAAGTCAAAGTCCATCTCTCTGTGTCCTCTTTCTCCCACTTTTCTCATGAGAAGTAATCACTATTAACAATCTTCTACAATAGACACCTACACCTATAGGTTTTTTAAGCCAACTTAAAAATTATAGATTGGCTTATACTATATGTAATGTTCTGAGACTTGTTCTTTTTTTACTTAACTATGTCTTAAACCTGTGCCATGTGGTCTTTTTAATTGCAGATAATCCATAGTGTGGATATACTATAATTTAACCTGTCTGTGCTGTTTTCAATTTTTTATTGTTGTGAGGAATGCCTGAGTTAACATGCTAGTACATATATCACCATGAATCTTGTTTTAAAATGTGCCTGGAATTTGTTTTAATCAGGTATGGTAAGATGACAGACATGGAGACAACTGCCTTTGAAAGAAGAGTTTAGTATTCACAGTTCCCAAGAGGAGAGGCTTATGCCACACCATGTAGGGCCACATGGAGAAGCGCCAGGGTTGGTCAGGAGGCAGAAGGAGCAAGGGGAAGCATGAGTGAGAGGCTTTTTCACTATAGTAGTGGGAACCTGGTAGGTGAGGATGTCTCCTATTGGGCAGAATTTGAAGTACAGATGTTGGGATTTGTAGTTGGGAGGTTTGTAATATGATTTCCATGTGCCTGCAAAAAAACAGGGATGGTATGGATGTAAACAACTTTGGCTGTTACTTTGGCTTATGATTTCAAGATGGCAAATTATCAATTAGAATATCAGCATGATTATTTTATACCTGCATTTGTTTTGGGCTATTATGGATTCCTAGAAAAGCAATTGCTCTGTTGGTAGGATTATTAGTTGGTTCAACATCTTGTGCAGTGTGCTGTATGGAATACTATTGCAAGATCTCTAAGATATATAAAGTTTAAAAGGAGTACATAAATGTATAGTAGGCTTCCATTTGTGTTTGTGTATGTGTGTTTTAAAGAGGCTATGTGGATACATATGTGTACACGTACATGGAATGTTTCTGGGTACCACACATGAAACTTTTAAAGGTGATTAGCTTTAGGGAGTAGGACTAGTATGGATTGTGAAGTTAAAAATGTTCTTTTTAAATATGTGTGTATGTTATTTTTAATAATAATCACACTTATTTTTTGATAGATACTGTCAAATTGCCTTCTAAAGTATCATTTTGTTAAAATGTTTATATATATTGTCCATATTAGTGATGAAAATTAATAAACTTAACTATATCACAAATATATATATATAGATTTAAACATAAGAATGAAAAATTTCCAGTAAATGCCCTGTTTGTGGATTCCACTTGTATTTCTAATTTCTTAAAGCAGAAACCAAGTGAGGCAAGTCATACCATTTATGGAGCTCCTACTGTATGCTAGGTACTATTCTAGAAATCTTTCTAAGTTATCTGATTTAATCCTCTCTGCAGTCCTGTGAAGTCGACATCATTGCCCTTTTGTATTTTTAGATGAGATAACAGCTTCAGGAAGGTCAAGTGACTTTTACAGTGATGGGTCCAATATTGGAATGTAGGTCTTTATAATTTTATACCCATGTTTTTTCTAGTATACCATATAGGCATAACAGGTAGTTTATGCAGCAAACATGGAGATTTCATTTTTTATCTGTTTTTTCACACTTGTGCTGCCTCAGCAATCCTGGGCAGCTATGCCTTTGTTCTTGGTTGTTTCTAGGTTGAGCTGAAATGAAGCAGTTTGCCTTTGTTCAAATTCCACTTCTGACACTTGACAACCATCTGTCCTCAGGCAAGTTACTTAATTTCTCTAAACCCCAGTTTCATCATTTGTAAAATGGAGACAGTAGTAGTGCTAACCTCAGACGTTGTAAGGATGTAGTGAAATAATGCGTGTAGAGCCTTTGGCACAGGGCCTGTTAAATGTTAGCTGCTGCCACCACCACTGTCATTGGTATGGTGATTATTACAGTAGCAGTTCATCCAGGGCTTGTTAGAGTGTTTGAGCATTCTTTTGCTTCTCTAATTATCTAATCCTCCCAAAGAGTATTATCTTAAAATCCTTTGGTCATTAATTATTTTCAGTGACTAAAAGTCATTTTGTGTTCTCTGAGAAAAATAAATTATGGCTATGCAGAAAGGTTATGATTTTAAGTACAAATCCTGAATATTATCACAATAAAGAGTATTAATAGTACTCTTTATTTAAACAACTTTGTAGGAATCTTTATTTAAATAACTTAGTGAGTCTCTTTTTCCAGGGTAGAAGGAACACAGAGTGGCGGGCCCCATTTTTTACATTTTGCCACACCATATATTTGAAGCTGCCTAAGTAAGGAATATTTAGACTTCAGTTCATCTGAAGTCTATATTCTTTTTGTGTTTTATCCCAAAGACAGAACACAAAGGTAATAGGTTGTATTCTTGTCTTACAATTCTGTGAAAAATATTTTGAAGCTTCTTTTTAATGGCTTGTAATTATTTTTATGACTTTTCAATGAAGTATGTGTGGTCTGATAGCTTATCACCAAAGTTCAGCTAGGTTCTGAGATAGGGAAAATGAAAAAGAAAGATTTAATAACACTTACTATTTTTCACTGAAACTTTGATTAAAAGAAGTTAGGATAGGGTGAAGAGGAGTAATGTTGAATTGACCCTGACCTTTAAACACTGCTTCATTGTGGAAGAAACACATTGCTTCTGCTTATTTTAGAGGAATTTATTAATGAAAAAGAAAGAATTTATTTAGATTTCTTTAGATACCATTTTATAAGCAGCAACCATCCAGTTTGCTTAAAAATTCTAGGAATGTGTAAAGAATTATTAATTGCACATTATTATTATCAGATTTAGACTGATTTAGTATAAATTATATCTTTTACCTTTTACTTATGTTGGGTCACCTAAATAAAAATGTGTTCATACCTATAAGAAAGGACTTGGAGAATAATTACCCAATTTTAAATGATTATAGAGGACTATAGTTTTTGTATCTTTCCTTTAATGAGATTTTTCCATGGCTTATTTGGTGCTGAATTTTAGTTTGGAATGAAGATTCTAATTATGGTCCTGCCCTTATGGAAAATGTGATTTGATTTACAGTGATCCTTTTTATGATGTGGTTTTCCAGGAATGCATTGTGGCAAAAAGCTGGGATTCTGTATGTCCTTTAAAAATGTCTCCCAATATGGCTAACATTTCATTTGCTTGTGCAGTTTAATAATATGGCCAGCAGATGGTGATCAAATATAATAAAAACTTTAATGTGGCTTAATATGTTGATCCACATGAGAAAACATTTTTCACTTTAAAAATACTGATTTAATTTTTTAATCCATGTACTCACAAAAACTATAATAGAATTATTTTATTTTGTTAAAGTCCATTTTTATGTGTAGATGACACTAACATAAATAGCTCCTGCTCCTGAAATTGTTGGCTAAGTTTAGCAGGGAGCCAATCAATACCTTTCCTTCTTTGGGAATCTTTATGTCAATTGGCATAAATGTGGTTACTATTACACATAGTAAAAATATTCTTCAATATTACTTGCAAAAAGTACATTCATTTTATATGTGAATATCCTTGATGTTTGGGCAAAGATATATTCTACAACAGCACTGTCCATTAGAACTTTCTGTGATGATGGTAATGTTCTGTAGCTGTGCTGTCCAATATAGTAGCCACTAGTAACATGTGAGTATTGAGTTCTTGAAATGTGGCTGGTGTGACTGAAAAACTGAATTTCTAGTTTTAATTAATTTAAATAGCCACATGTGATTAGTGACTACTATATTGGACAGTACAGTTTGGATCTGGGTCTTCCACTGGGGAAGTAGGTTGGGAATGGGGACCAGGGCTTGGACACTACATGTAAACTGGCACTGAGACCTTTCTTCTGTGCTTATTTGCATTTCATGGGCAACTAACTCCTTTCTTTGATGATAATCACACACGATCAACATCTCATTGCTCTTCTGTTAGTCAGTCTCAGTTTTCAGAGGAGCTCTCCTTAACAAACAAACAAAAAAAACCTATTAATGTTTTTCATCAGTTTGTTTGGGTGAAAACTCTTATGGAATAAATCTGATTAATTTGATGTCTTCGACACAATGGACACTTGTTGACAGACAATCTTGTGTTCTAGAAATAAGACTGTTATATAAATAAGTGAAAACTGCTTCTTAGGGTATTCAATAAAATGTAACATTTCATGTACTCATAAAACCACTTAGTTACTCATTAATTGTTAACATTAATGTGCTAATTAAAGATCATTCTTAGGTATCACCAAGACCAGGCTAAGTGGTAACAATTTGTAACTGAGATGGAACAGCTTTGAAAATATGGCCCTGCATTTCTTTTAGGCTTGCTTTGTCTTCCCCCTCCCCTGACTAAGTCAGATTTTTTTGAAGGTTTACATGCATTTTTTAAAAATTTCAGAGTATTATTGGGATACAAATGCTTTGATTGTATAAATTGCCTTTATACCACCTAGTCAGAGCTACAAGTGTGCCCATCCCCCAGGCAGCACAAACCACATCTGTTAGGTGTGAATTTACCCATCCCCACCTCCCCCCTCCCGCCTGCCCAACATGCTATGAATGTTACTTCCCCTATATATACATTAGTGTTGATCGATTAGTACCAATTTAATGGTGAGTACATGTGGTGTTTGTTTTTCCATTCTTGTGATACCTCACTTAAAAGAATGGGCTCCAGCTCCATCCAGGATAATATAATAGGTAGTTCATCTTTTTTTTTTTATGGCTGAGCAGTACTCCATGATATAAATATACCACATTTTGTTAATCCATTCATGTATTGATGGGCACTTGGGTTGTTTCCACATCTTTGCAATTGTGAATTGTGCTGCTGTAAGTCAGATTTTTGACCAATTAGTCACACTTCCTTTTTCTTTCTTTTTAATGAGTGAGGCTTTGTAATAACATCTTTTTATTTCACAAGCAAATTTCTCTTTGTCAGATAATATTGAACAGTTTTGATTGTCCTTTTAATAAAAATAGATGACAGTAATCTTATACGTATATTGTAAAATTTAATTTTAAGTAAAATATTGAGTGTTATAAGCCAGAGATATGTTAATGAACATTGATTTAAATGTGTGATTTTGAAATGTGGTTTTTAAATCAAGTGTGTTATTTTAAAGTAGGTGATGGAAAATATGAAGTCTGAAAATGTTTATGGATCTCTGGTCACTTTTTAGTTTTGTTCAGTGTCTCATTTTTTTCATTTAGTTTTGTTTTTTTTATTTCTAATAAAGTTCCCTTTGAAAAATTAAAATAAATATATTGTGGATCATTGGAAGTTGTTTTCAACTTTTAATTTTCAGCATTATTTAATACCTTATTATTGTTGCATTTATTTTTATTTCACAAAAATATTTAGCAATTATACCCAAAGAAGACTATTCTACGTATGGCGTATAACAGTATTACCTGCTGCTCACATGAATGAAAAGACATGAAATCTAATATTATTATAGTTCTCATTTTAGTTTTCTGATCATTGATAATTCAGAAGTTGTATTTCTCTTAAAACATTTTACAACTGTGAAACAGCAGTATAAAGTGCACAGGTATAGTTTAAAGAACAATTAGAAAGTAGACATTTATATACTTTTAACCGAGCCAAGAAAAGCATATTACAGTACTCCAGAAGACCCCTGTGTGCTCTTGCCCTGTAGCCTCTTCTTCCCTTCTCCTGGGAGGAAACCACCGTCCTGTATTTTGTGTTAATCATTTCTTTGCTTTTCTTTTCTTTTTATTCTGAACTTTACATAAGTGAAATCATACTGTGTTATTATTCTGAGATTTGCTTCATTCACTCACTGTATTTTTCAGGTTTATTCATGTTGACGCATGTAACTGTAGTTCATTCTTTGTCTTTTGGTACACTTTTAAAATCAAAGTATAACATACATATATAGCAAGACACATCAAAGTGTAAAACTTGAAGTTTTACAAAATGAATACATCTATGAAATCACCATCTAGATCATGATAGAGAATATAATCAGCTTTTCAGAAACTCTCTTGCTCTCTTCCAGTCATTTACCACCCCTTCCCCAAAAGGTAACCACTATTCTGTGTTATGTCACCATAGATTAGTTTTAACTTTTTGATTATAAAGTATGTTCCCTTTTGTTTCTAGCTTCTTTTGCTCAACATTATGTGGTGAGATTGATTCATGTTGTTGCATTTAGCAATGGATTTTTTATTACTCCATGAATATATCACAATTCATATCACATTTACTGTTGTTGGACTTTTGGATTATTTCCAGTTTTAGGCATTACAAGTAATTTTGTGAATATTCTTTTACATGTCTCTTAGTGCACATATGTACACAGTTTTTTTTTTTTTGAGTGTTGACTTAGAAGCGTAATTACAGTAGACACTGCCAAAGAGTTTTCCAAAGTGGCTGTACCAATTTACATTTCCACTAACAAGATTTGAAAGTTCCCGTGTTTCCCCATCCTTGCCAATACTTGATTTGTCAGGTTGCTTTAATTTTAACAATTCTGGTGTGGTGGACGTGTAGTTTTAATTTGCATTTTCCCTCACGACTAATGATATTGAGCATCTGTTTTTTATGCTATTGACCATTTGGATATCCTTTTTTATGAAGTTCCCATTTGAGTCTTTGACTTTTTTTTTAGGATATAAAAAATAGTTTGTGTTTTTGTTGTTGGTTTTCCTTTATGTATTCTGGATACCAATTATTCTGGACACCAATTCTATGTAGAATTGCACATACTTTTTCCTACTCTGTGGCTTGCATTTTCACTTTCAATATTGTCTTAGTCCATTTTGTGCTGCTATAACAGAATACTTGAGACTGGGTAATTTATAATGAACAGAATCTTTTGGATCACAATTCTGCAGGCTGGGAAGTCTAATGTCAAGGTGTATGCCTTCCTGTTGTGTCATCATATGGTGGAAGGTGAAAAGGAGAGGGAGTAGGGAGAGAGAAAGAGAGAAAGAAAGAAGAGGGGTGAACTAGCTCATTTATTAGAAACCCACAATATTAATCCATTCATGACAGTGGAGCCCTCACTGCCTAATTACTACTTAAAGGTCTCACCTCTTAATACTGTTACAATGGGAATTAAATAGTGAGTTTTGGAGGAGACAAAACATTTGAACCATAGCAATTGGTATCTTATATTGAACATTATTAATTTTCATATAATTTTATTTATTGTCTCTGTTGTATGTTTGTTTCCCGTTTCAGATATCTTACCTTGCCTGTTACAAGATCACAGAGTACTCACTTATGTTATTTTCTAGAAGTTTTCTTATTTTACCTTTCTCATTTAGCTATGCAGTACCTTTGGAATTGATTTTTATGTATGAAGTGAGGTAGGGCTCATGGCTAATTCCCTCTGCCCCGCACAGTGGATACGCATTTGATCTAGCATTATTCTTAAAAGCTATTCTTTCCCTACTGCTGTAGTTAGCATTATTATTGTGAACCAGGAAATTTTATGTGGGTTTTTTTCTGGTTTCTAGTTTCCTCTATTGGTCTATTTGTCTGTGTGCTAATACCACACTGCCTTAATTACTGTAGCTTTAAAATAAACCTTGGTTTTTAGGAGTGTAGTATAATCCCTCCAACTTTCTTCTTCTTCCTCAAGATTGCCTTGGCTATTCTTGGTGCTTTATATGTCTATATAAAGTTTAGAAATAGCTCACCAGTTTTTAACTTACCCCGTTGTTTATATATATATATATTTTATCACAAATGCATTGAATCTCCCCAAGATCAACTTGGGAAGAATTGATAGCTCTATAATATGGAATTATACCCAAGCACCAGGCAAGCAAATGATCTCATTTTTGTTTCTATAGTTTTACGTTTTCTAGAAATGCCACGAATGGAATCATAAGATATGTAGTTCTGTGTGTCTGGTTCTTTCACTTAAAATATTATTTTTGAAGTTCTTACTGTTTCACGTATCATTCCTTCTTGCTCCCGAGTGGTATTTCATTGATGAGTATACCATATTTTGTTTATCCATTCACCAGTTAGTGGATATTTGGATTATTTTCAGTTTTGGCTATTATGAGCTGCTGTGGACATGCATTGCAAGTTTTTGTTTGGACATATGTTTTCTATTTTTCTTGGATAGATATCTAGGAATGGGTTGTATGGTAAGTGTATTTTTTAACTTTTAAAAAATTTGTTGGGCTGGGCTGGGTGTTATGGCTCATACCTGTAATCCTAGCACTCTGGGAGGCTGAGGCCAGAGAATCCTTTGAGGTCAGGAGTTCGAGACCAAGCTGAGCAAGAGCGAGACCCTGTGTCTATTAAAAAAAAAATTAGCCAGGCGTGGTGGTGCATGCTTGTAGTCCCAGCTACTCGGGAGGCTGAGGCAGGAGGATTGCTTGAGCCCAGGAGTTTGAGGTTGCAGTGAGCTATGATGATGCCACTGCACTCCAGCAGGGGTGACAGAGCGAGTCTCTGCTTCAAAAGAGAAAACAAAAGCAAGTTGTCAAACTGTTTTCCTAACTGGCTGTCCCATTTTATATCCCTATTGTCAATGTGTGAGTATTCCAGTTTCTTCACATCTTCATCAATTCTTGGTATTGTCAGTGGTTTTGATTTTGTCCATTTTAATGGGTATGTAGTGGTATCTCATTGTGGTTTTAATTTTCATTCTCTAATGACTAATGACACTGAACATCATTTCATGTGCTTATTGGCTATTTGTATATTTTCTTTAGAGAAATGTCTGTTCTAAAAGTTATCTGCTTCCCATGCACCCAACATACAATGGTGAGACAAGCATAGGATAACCTATACAGACATTTCTAAAAAGGAGGATAATGGGAGACACAAAGGAGTCACTGGTTTATAACAATTCTGAAATCCAGTTGGGCAAGTATTGAAAGTTCCTTAATTAACTCTCAAGACCTGGAAATAATTTCTCATGGCTCTTGGTTCCTCCCACTGGGCTATTGATCCCATTTTCTGAGTTATCTTTCCTTTTTATGAAAGATAGCATGTGTTTTCAGTTGAGCAGTTTTCACAGCCTGTTTCCTTCCAGGAGAATTTTTGGGGTCCAGTGGCTTCTTTTCATCTTATACTGCCTCCATCTTTCTAAGTTTCGGGTAGCAGTGATTTTGCTGATATAATTTTCTCCAAAGCTTTGTAGACCTTTTATACATCCGATTTGGGTTCACGACATTAGACAAAGGCCACGTCTAATCTGTTTGAGAGACAGTCATTTTTATCTTAGGCTGCCTCTGAGAAGATTGAGGGACAACATTCTTAAGCTTTCTAGATGTCCTAGTATCTTAGGGATAAATCCTGCTTTATCATGACATATGATCCTTTTAATATGCTATGGATTTGGTTTGCTAGTATTTTGTTGAGGGTTTTTGCATCTATGTTCTTCATCAGGGATATTGGCCTGTAATTTTCTTTTATTATAGTGTCCTTGTCTGATTCTGGTATCAGGGTAATGCTGGCTTTGTAAAATGAGTTTGGAAGTGTTCCCTCTTCTCAATTTTTTGGATGACTTTGAGGAAGGTTGGTGTTAATTCTTTTTTAAATGTTTGGTGGAATTCACCAGTGAAGCCCCCTGGTCCTGGGCTTTTCTTTGTTGGGAGATTTTTGATTACTAATTCAATCTCCTTAATACATGTCCAGATTTTCTATTTCTTCATGATTTAGTCTTGGTATGTTTTGTATTTTGAGGAATTTGTCCATTGCTTCTAGGTTATCCAATATATTGGTGTTTTATTGCTCATGGTATTCTCTTATAATCATTTTTATTTCTGTTAAATTAATTGTAATGTCCTCTCTTTCATTTCTGATTTTGGTTATTTGAGTCTTCTCTCTTTTTGTCTTTGTCCATGTAGCTCAAATTTTGTCAATTTTGTTATCTTTTCAAAAACCAACTCTTGGTTTCATTTTCTCTATTGTTTTTCTATTTTCTATATTATCTCTGCTCTAATCTTTATTATTTCCTTCCTTCTTCTAGCTTTGAATTTAGTTTGTTATTCTTTTTCTATTAATAATTCCTTAAGATGTAAATTTAGGCTATTGATTTGATATTTTTCTTTTCTTCTTTTTTACCATAAGCTCTTACAGCTATAAATTTCCCTCTTCACACTGTTTTTGCTGCATCTAGTATATTTTGGTATTTGGTATTTTCATTTTTATTTGTCTCAAGATATTTTCTGTTTTTTAATTTCAGAATATTATGGAGTTACAAGCTATTTTTTAATTTCTGTTGTGATTTCTTCTTTGATCCATTGGTTGTTTAGGAATGTGCTGTTTAATTTTCACATATTTGCTGACTTAATATTGCCATTTTGTTATCTGCTTTCTGACTGTTTTATAGTTCCTTCCTCTCTTGTGTTTCTTTATGATCTGATGATTTTTATTGTGATGGTATGCTTTGATTTCTTTTCTTTATATTTTGTGTACCTACTACATTTTTAAAATTTGTGATACCATAATGCTTACATAGATAATCTCATAGTTATAACAGTTTATTTTAAGCTGATAACAACTTAACTTTGATTGCATATAAAAATTCTACACTTTTACTCCCCCTCTCCAGTTTGTATTATTAATGTCCTAATTTTCACCTTTTTGAATATTTGTATCCATCAACACATTATTGTAGTTATATTTACTTTTAAGACTTTTGTTTTTTAACTTTTAATCATGAAAATGATTTATGCATCATTATTACATTAACAGAGTAATCTGTACTTGACTACATAATTACCTTTACCAGTGAGTTTTATATTTTATATGTTTTCATTCTGCTAATTAGTGTCCTTTCATTTCAACTTGAAGAATTCCCTTTAGCATTTCTTTTAAGCAGGTCTAGAGGTAATAGTTCCTTCTGTATCTCTTCTTCATTTCTAATGGACAGCTTTGCAGGGTAAAATATGCTTGATTGACAGTTTTTCTCTCTCAGTACTTAGAATATGTCATCCCATTCTCTCCTGGCTTATATAGTTTCTACTGAGAAATCTGCTGTGGGTCTCCTTTGTATGTGATTAGTTGCTTTTTTCGATTTCAAAATTCTCTCTCTTTGACTTTTGACAATTTGATGATGATGTGTCTTAGTGTAGATCTCTTTACATTCAACCTATTTGGGATTCTTTCAGCTTTGTAAATATGGATGTTCTCCCTCCTCAGATTATTTCTTTAAATAAACTTACTGCTTTTCTCTCTCTCTCTTCTCTTCCACTGACTCCAGTAATGCATATATTTGTCTACTTGACAGTGTCCTATAAGTTTCTTAAGCTTTCTTCATTCTTTTCCATTTTTTATTTTTGCTCCTCTGAATGGATAATTTCAAATGCCCTATCTTTGAGTTTACTAATTCTTTCTTGTACTTGATCAAGGCTGCTGTTGAAGTCCTCTAGTTAAATTTTCAGTTCAGTTATTGTATTCTTTAACCGTAAATTTCTGTTTCTCTTTATTTTTAACATTTTTTATTTGTTGAAATATTCATTTTCTTTATGCATAATTTTCCTAAGCTTATTGAATATTTTGATCATTATTTTGAATTCTTTGTCAAGTAATTCATATGCCTTCATTTCTTTAAGCTTGGTTTCTGAAGATTTATTTATTACTTTCTTTGGGCCATATTTTATGTTCCTTGATCCTTTGTCAAGCCACTTCTCTCTGTCTTTATGGAGTAGCATTGTACAGGGGAAGATCTTCAAGAATCAACCTGAGTAGAGATTCTAGGGCCCTCATAAACTTTCCCTGTGAATGTGTCTTCTTTGGACTTTTGGGTGTGAATTCTTTTTTTTTTTATTTCAGCGTATTATGGGGGTACAAAAGTTTAGGTTACGTATATTGCTCTTCCCCTCCCCCCCATCAGAGCATCAAGCGTGTCCGTCCCCTAGACGGTGTGCATCGCACTCATTATGTCTGTATACACCCATCCCCTCCACCCCCACATCTGCCTGACAGCCGATTAATGTTATTCCTAAATGTGCCCTTAGGTGATGATCAGTGAAACCAATTTGATGGTGGGGTGTAAATTCTTAAATAGGGAGATTTGCTGGTTTCTGTTTTCAGGAGTTTATAATCTATTGCTCCTTCTAGTGTCTACCTCTTGTACTACAGGCCCTCTGTATCTGTTGTATGATGGCCCAACGCTTTTTTTGTTTTTGTTTTTTGTTTTTTTGTTTTCAGCAACCCCTGGGCATCTAGACTATGCTGGATCCCACTGGTGCTTCAAGATAGGTGAGACAGACACAAGTCCCTTGGGCAGTCACCCCAAAAGTCTGAATGTTGGACATATGCTTTAGTTTTCTCTTTCTCTCCCCAGGGAGAAGCTGTGGGCTGTGAGTTTTTCCAGTTGTGTCATGCTGAGCCAGGGGGAGGGGCTCTGACCATGAGTGCATAGTAGTCCAACCATTGCCTTTGTTCTCAGTGGCCCCCAGGCATCTAGAGTATGCCAGTCCCTTCATAACTTACAGAATCCATTCCCTTAGGCAGCCCCCTCCAAAAGCCAGAATGTTGGACAGATATTCCAACTCTTTTTATCCCTAGGGAGAAGCTGGGATTTGGGGGTTTTCACCTGCTAGTTCTCTTCTGAGCTGATGGCAGGGGCTATGGTGAGTTATTGCATACTATTCCAAACTGTAGCCTTTGTTCTCAGCAGTTTCCATTCTGGGACTCTTTCCTCTCAGAGATCAGATTCTTGGGCAAGACAGAAACCAGTCCCTTGTGTAACCCCCAGAAAAGTTAGAATGTTGGATGTACAGTTTACTTCCCTTCCCAGGGGGAAGCTGGGAGCTGGGGATTTTCTCCTGATCCTGTGGTACTCTGTTGGGAGGAGGGATTATGGTAAGAGGATTCCATAGATTTTCCTACTGGCTTCAACATGGTTGGTTTTATGCTTGCCTGGGGTTCAGGAGCCTCCCATCTGGTCTCTGGATGTCTCACTAAGGGAATTGGTCCATGTATTGTTGAATTTGTATGTCCATTGTGGGGAGGAGGGTCTGGGGCTTCCTATTTCACTGTCTTTCTGACACCCCATACAGTAAGTTTCTTTTGCAAGAGGACATTTGATTGGTCTTCCGTTAGGCTTTAAATCTTGTTATATATCTCATTCCTTAGCTCTTTATCTGTACAGGGCCAAGTTTATATTTTTTCTACTATTTGGAATCAGTGTAGATATTATGAGTGTTTCTGAATTCCTTTTGAAGTATTTTTACATTAGAAAAAAGTGAAAGGGAAACTTTTTATTCCCTTAGTTTTATTGCTTAAGAGTAGTAAAGAGCATGTCAGGGAATTTTCCTAATGTTCTCAGTTTTTCTTTCTTTGTTAGTTTTGGCACCCCAAAATTAATTGAGCCATGGTCCCCCTTTTCTGCTTGGCACAAGTTCCATATCATGAGCTCACTGTGATTGTGTCCCCTGTACCAGTTGTAGGCTGTCTTCATAAGCACCAGGACTTGTCATTCTCTGTGGTAGGTAGCACTTGTTATTCATAAAGAGGCTTTTAGGGTTGAGCTTTTCTCCCACCTCCTGTTTTACTGTTCACCCTGACCACCAGCTGCATCACTCTGAATTTGAGGCAGTCTTTGTACTTACTTAGGGTTTAAGTTACTTGTGTTTCCAGCTGGAAACCGTCTCATGGCAAGAAATGAAACTTCTGTGGAAAATGTCCTGTGTTTCTTGTACCAGCCAAATTTTAGCAATGATATTGACTTCTTCTGTTAGTTGGCCGAAATACCTTATCAAGAAGCTGGCTTCTGCAATGCCTCTGCATTGCTTGGCCTTCATTGGAGCATGTTTTAGCGGTAAGATAATGAGTTTAGTTTTGGACATGTTGAATTGGAAGTAAGGCTATTCAATGTGTATTTGTAATGGGTTTGGAGGCCAAGAGAACAATTTGGACTAATAAGTAAAGCTTCTTATTATTTAAAAAACCAATAGTATATTGGTTCCTCTAGGGAAAGCATGTAAAATGAAAATAAATGGGTTTAGACACAGGACCTTGGGATTATACCATGTATGGTATGGACAGAGAAAGAAAACCTAGTGAAGGTTACCATGAAGGAGATTTCTGAAGGATAGGATGAGAACCAGGGAAGAATAGTTTTATGGAGCCAATGAATGTAGCATCTTTAAACTACTTTCTCATGTATTTTAGTGAGATCAATTAGGGTAAGGACAGATTATGCGTCATTTTCTTGAATGTCTAGGGAATGAATCATTGATGACCTTACTTATAGCCACTTTCAGAATGAGTGGAAGTCAGATTACAGTTGATTTAAAAATATATGGCAGGTTAGGACATGGATCCAACAACTTTTATGAAAATTTATTATGAAAGAAAAGAGGTTGATTAGTATGAGAGCTACAAGTGAATTAAAAGGGTGTGCTGTTTTATGTATGCACTCTGTGCAATAAATAGATAAATGTTTTAGGCTTCTTTTTTATTAATACTTTCTATGAGAAGAATTACTTTTAATATTTAAGCATTTTTCAATTTTTAAGTATATCTCTTTTTATGATTGTTTAATCTATTCTCAAAGAAGAGTAAGGCACAGCTAAGTGCGATATATCAAGTTACCTCTTCCCACATACTGAGTTTTAAAATGCTTCTATCTGCTCACACACATTGACTGATGAAATTATTCTCAAAATACTACTTTGCCTATTTTTCTCATTTGCTTTTAACTATTTGGACTTCTGGAATACTGAATAGAGGTATAAAAAATCAATAGCTCTCTTTAAAACAGCTTTTTCAGATGTTCTACATTACTTAGTAACTAGTCCAGGGGTGGGGAACCTTTTCATGTTGGAATGCTATATTAATTTAGGTGTGATCAAATGAGGCTGCATTAAAGAAACTTCAATGCGATTTACTTAAAAATGTACATTATTTTGTAAAAATCTAACTATTATGTACTTATTAATTTTAAAAAATGAGAATTATTTGTTAATTTTAAAGTTAACTAACCTTTTAATGCCTTTGTTGGGTCTGCTTTTTGTTGGAAAGCATTTGAATATTTGGTTGCAGCATGGAAGTGTGCAGTTTCAGTTGATCCTCTAGATGGGTAGCAGTTATTTGTGACCTTAATGGCATCTTGATTTGGGTTAGGTTTGGAAAATGTAGATTCACAGCAATAAGTGACTGAAAAGCAAGAAAGCATTTTTCAGACATGTTGCTGAAGGCGTGGGTATTCTATTGCATTTTTCCATATTTCAATTGGATCTTTCTTAGCATCAAACAATGACTTTAAAATGTCATCTACTGAGAGCTCAATCAATTCCATCTGTAGTTCTTTACATGCCTTGGTATATCAACTAGCTGAAATGCTAATTTGAGTGTGATGTCATGATTCTCAAAATCAGTGAACCTTTCATTGTATTCTCCAATTAATAGGTCTGTAAAGGCTGCATATTCTTCAGATGATTCACATATATCATCTTGCTCATCAGTGACCTTTGCTAACTGGCGAAAATGTGCATCCAAAATTTTCTTTTGAAGAATTGTTTTGAAAAAAGATAGCTTTTTTTGAAATGCTTGGATTTTTTGCTACATATCATATGTAGACTTAGTTTTACGTTTCAAAGAAATATTCAGGTCATTTAAATTGATTCAACATGATAACACACAGAAATGCTGCCTTATTGTAGAAATCTTCTTTTAATAATTTACATTGGTGATTCTGTTCTTCATAAAATTTAACTATCTGTTCTCACAGAGATAAAATTTTGGCAACACCTATCCCTGCAATAGCCAGCACCCTTGAGAATGGTAGGGCAAATGCACACTGAATACCTACCTCATTGTTCAACTTTAGCATGTTATGAAACTGACAATACTGTGTTGCATTTGCATGAATATAGTTAAAAATACTTATAACTTGTTGCAAAGTGTCACTTAAAATAGTAGCTTTAGCACAGAGATTTTGCTGATGTAAGATACAATGAAAAGAAATGAGAGCATCTGGATCTGTGAATACTTTTTTTATCTGTGCGATAAACCCTTCATGTTTTCCCATCATGGAAGGTGCACTGTCTGTACATACATGCACTAAATTTACCAAATTCAGTCCAACTTCAGGACATTTATTTTGAAAGTTGTAGAAGATATCTATTTCCCACGTTCTGTTCGCGAGAGTGACCAAAGTGAGTAACTCTTTGTAGCAAAGAAAATCTTCTGTAATAACCTGAATGAAGTATAAGACCTACAGTGAGTCAGTAATATCAGTTGAGTCATCCAAAGCGACTGAATAATATATATTCTTCTTTTGAAGTATTGCATGAAGTTGTTCTGTTAAGTTGAAGGCTAATTTATGCTGCTGATTAGTTATGGTTCTCCTTGAAAGAGGAGGCAGTTGTTTGTATTTTGAAATGCTATTGGAGTCTAAGCATCCTACAACTTCAACAATGCATTATTTCATAATTTCTACATCACTGAATGGCTTCCCTTCCCCGCCCCCACCCCCCCAGTAAATGAGCTACTTTATAACTTGCTTCAGTGGCATTATTTCCAAGTCTCATTGCTGCTTGAAAGAATTGTCTTTGCTTTTGCTTTTCACCTTTTAATTTCTGCAGTACAACCTTTTGCGCCTCTCCCTCTAATTTAAAATATTTGTGGTCCTCATGAGTGTTACAATGCTTATGAGCATTAAATTTCTTTAATATTGATACTGCAGTATCACAAAGCAAGCAAATCATGTTATCTTTCGCAGAAACAAAATAATATTGCAATTCCCAATCCTCATTAAACTATCTATTTTCTTCCTTCAGTGTTCCCTTGGTCTTCTTTGACATGATGGGCTGTTAGCAGACAGAATTAAAAAATACTGTTGAGCTGCACAACTATTCACAAATTCCACTTCAGACAGAAACACAGTGCACTGTTGTCAAAGCTGATAATAAACTGGCATACTCGACCCCCATAAACTGTTGCCATCCAGCCTCGTGTGGTAGTGGTGCCAGTGAGGCGGCGGAAATTAGAACTAAATCATGAGCGTAGCAGCCATCAGTTTAGCCCTTATGGCTCACTAATGTTCTAATTGTGTTGGTCAATCTGGGAGGATTATTTCATTGAAACTTATTCTTTGATATTTTAAAGACAGTCATTTAAAAAATAAAAATATAAAAGATGAACAAAAATGTATTAATAAAAATAAAAAAGATTTGTTCTGTAAAATTTGCATTCATTCAAAAGGGGGCACTTAGGGACCTAGAAGGACACATATGGCCTTAAGGCCGAGGTTTCCCCACCACTGAACTGGTATAATGAATGTTATTCTATCAGTGTTACTACCAAAAAATACTTTAGTTTTAACATTGTCTTTTTGGGCCAGGGACAGTGGTTCACACCTATAATCCCAACACTTTGGGAGGCTGAGGCTGGAGGACTGCTTGAGTCCAGGAGCTTGAGACCAGCCTGGGCAACATAACTGAGACACTGCCAGGCATGGTGGCATGTGCTTCTAGTCCTAGCTACTCAGTAGGCTGAGGTGGCATGATTGCTTGAGCCCAGGAGTTTGGAGCTGCAGTGAGCTATGATTGTACCGTTGCACTCCAGCCTCAGTGACAGAGTGAGAGGCTGTCTCAAAAAAAAAAAAAAAAAAAAAAAAAAAAATTGTGTTTTTGAATTAGTATTCTCTTTTGGGAATACATATGTTTCACAGTTTGTGAAAGAAATCCTAATATGGTTTGTGGTTGAAAGTTAGTGACTTTAATTCATATAATGGTTACTTTCCATTTCATATATCTTTAAGCAAGTGTTCAAAGGATAGGTATTCATAATCATGGAACTTTCACTGAAGTAGCTTAAATAGAAACATATAAGAGAGACTCCAGGCTAAAGTAGGATGGTATTTTTATATAATATTTTATATTAGAGAAGAGTCTTTTTATTGAAATCCATTTAAACCAGTTTCCTATTTGCCCTGTCCATAGTACATTTTACCTGAATTAACATGGTATATTTTTTAATCAAAGACTTAAATATATCTGTGATTTGTGACATGGTTTCAAATTAATTGAAACTTCAAGCTACATGGAAGTTTTTTTATTTTATGACTTCTCTTGATGTGGAACATAAATCCAACAAAATTTGCTAACTTTTATTTTTTTTTTGTTAACCTTAAAACAATGATCTTCTCTCAGAATATATGCTTCATTTTCTCTCTTCCTACACTTAGAAAAAGAGGAAACGAGGAGAAAAGATTTAAATACAGGTGGTTTATTATAGACCCACTTAAAAATAGCATTTGTGTTAGCAAATGTGTGGCATTCATGTGACATTTTACTTTTAATTTAATATAAATGAAATAAAATATGAGAAATATAAATGGTTATTTATATACCTTTTTGTCTGCTATTGGAACATCAATATTTATAAAAACTATCATCTAATTTCCAAAAGAATAAAAATTGGTAATCCTAGAGTTGAATAATAGTCTGTGCTCTCTGAATTCTCCACATTTTGATTTTTACTATTTTGGTCTCTTAGTAGGGAACAGTACGCTGGGATACTCCGAATGAGATCACATTCTGTGAGTCCAACTTACAGAGAAGATGGACAAAATATCACCCCAAAGATTTGTGTAAGATTAGATTTTACTTTTGATTTTTTCGTGTTGTTTTAAAATAACTTCACAAAGTTTTAATTTCACAATGTTAGAGTTCATATGATTGCTTAAAAACAGTGAATAAAGTCTGAACATCTTAATGTCAAAGAAAGTGGTGTGTTTGGTATATTCCATAGTATTCCTTTTGCTTTCTCGATAATTCTGACGTATCATGCTAATCTAATCAGTCTGTAGTTTCTCCTGTGCATTGAAGAACAACTTTGAAAAGCTTTGTTTTTTCTTTTCCCTTTTTCTCAGAATATGTATAGAAATGATTAGATACCTAGTGATCAAACAATTAAGAAGAAATTGGAATTAACTTGTAATGAAGTATGGAACAGTGTTTTTCTGATGAAGGGGAACTGTTTATATCTTGAAATATAATAGCTGCCTATCTTGCATCTATTTGTTTAACACAGATTTGGTTAGAACAAGGTGCTACTGAGTATTCTAGTTAGCTTTGTAAAAAGAGAAACTGTGCTTGTTTACTACAGTCTTTATTGTCTAACTCTGCTGTCTCAGCTTATATGACTTTTAGTTACAAGAGGGATCATGTGTAACCCATGACTATTCTAGCACATATTGCACTAAACATAACTCATTGCATTTTTTCCAATGATAATTTGGAACTTAAAAAAATTTAATCTAAAGGGCAGTACGTTTTTAATAATAATTAACTATCAATCATTATATTTACTCAAAATAAACAAGGCAGGTACATTTTCTTATTTAAGAAATTCTTGTTCACAAAGAAAAGCATACAGAAAGCAGGAGACCATCAGTAGAAGTGATAGTGAATTTTAATATAGTGTGCAAATAATAGAAACTCAACATTTTGTTGGATAGAAATTTGGAGACTGAGTAAAATATGAAGAACATTTTAGTGCATTTAAAAAAAATCACTTCATATTAATTTAAATGACCATAGGTAAATAGGTTTATTTGTTAGCAATGGGGCTTTGTAAAAGCATGAAAATGCTGTACTAACAAATTTAATTTCAAAATAAATTTTCTGGGCTGTAAAATAGTCATTATTTTACACAAATTTACCTTTTAAAGTTTTTAGAGCTTTCAGATTATTGTCTGTTTTGGGCATAGATCTTAGGTTGTTGTCAGTTAATTACAGTTTTAATTTAGTTTGATAAATGTAATATAATAAATTATACAGGAGGAAAAAAGCATGGAATTGTTATTTTGTAAAAAGTAAAGAATCACTGTAATTGCATTATCATTATGTGAATCCAGAGATTATTTATCTTTATATTCAGTGTATGAGTGAGAATTAATTTAAGAACAAAGAGCTTCTTGGACATCAACACAAAACTTCCCTGTTAACTAATTTTAACAAGAGTAAATAATTCCTTTTTTCAAGTCCTCCCTACCCCCCGCACTTTAAAGCTACTGTGGTATACCACAATTAAAACTTTTTGTAAAAGAACTTAATTTTTTAAAATATTCTTTTGATTTAAAAAAAATCTAGTTATTGTGTGAATATATTGTTAAGGCATCTCATAGCCCTAAGCAGCTATAATAAACACTTATTACTTAGAATTGAGAACTCTAGCTCAGTTGTAACATAATCTTTTTCTCTGAGGACAATATAGCATTACCAAACAATCAGACAAAACTCTCATTGCTCTGAATGATATATATTTTGTCCTATTTTCTCCCTCCCTCCCTCCTTCCTTCCTGGCTTTCTTCCTCCCTTCGTTTCCATCCTTCCTTCCTTCCCTTCTTTTCTTTCCTCCTTTCCTCCTTTCCTCTTTTATTTCTTCCCTCTTTCCTTCTTCCTCCCTTCTTCCCTTTTCTCATTTGTATTTCAGGAAGTTCATTCGAAAAGATCTCCTGTTTCTTTGGATGATAGTGACGTTGAAGCTCGCCTTAATAGTTGGAATCTTGGGGTAAAAAAGTATTTGTTTCATATATATATATATATGTATCAGAATTATATTATGTATGGATAACATCTGAACTAATGTAATTCTATTCAGTGAATATTGGATGTTAGATATTTGTTGCTGTGTTGGCCCGGAGAAGGACTTTCAGTACAGGGAAAAGAAATAACATTCCAAAGAAGCATAAAATAGTCCTTGTCCTTGACAAGCTTTCTTATTGGTGAAATAGGGGATATACACATAAAATAGTTAAATAATAATTTAAGATGCGACACAAAAAATACCAGAGTGGAAAGTAGAATACTGAGGTAGGGATGAGGGAAGGGAGACCTTGGAGAAGCAAAGTCATTTGAGTTAAAAACACTCAGAGAGATTTCATGGATGAGGCATCATGGACAGCAGTTTTCATGTACGAAGGCTGAGGGTAATGAAAGTATTTGGACAGGTGGAGGGGAGGGGAGGTAGGAATTGAAGGCAGAAATAGGCATGAAGAAAGATTTGCTGGTGTAAGTGAATTGTCATGACTGGGTTTTTTTTTTGTGGAATTCATGAGCAGTGTTGTCGGGCTGCATTGTATTGGAGCTTTGAATGCTAAATTGAGAAGTTTAGCTTTTAAATTTTAGGCAATAGTGAGCTCTGAAAGTTTTTTTCCCCTTCCACATTTCACTTTGCATATATGCTTTTTAATGCTCTGAGGAAATGACAAGGGGTTTAAAGTGATTTTTAAAATACTTTCTATTATAAAAATAATTTTAATTTGAAAAATACAGTAAATCAGAGAAATAAAATATGTTTTAAGATCTTAACACTGAGAGATATGTTAACATTTTGTTATATAGTATCTTTCCTTCCTTTTTTCTGTATCTTTTTATAAATAAAATGTAATCAAAATTGTGGTCAGATTATAAATACTATCTTGTGTATAATTTTAAATTTTATATAAGTTTATAACAATTTTATAAACATGATTATTAATGGTAGCATTCATTTTTCTTTTGGATGGATATTTCATAATTTAAGTATTCTGCTATTTTTGAATATCTGAGTTGCTCCCAGTTTGTTTAATGTAAGTAATACTGTAATGAAATTCCTTATAATAATCTTTTTATACATATTTGGTAGCTTTCTTAGGTTATATTATGTCTTTACTACATTGCCTTCTAGAAGGTTTGTACCAGTTTCAACCAGCAGTATATCAGTTGTCCATTTTCCATTTAATAACATTGGGGATTATTATTTTAAGAAACCTAAAAACCTCTGTACTAAAAATGGGCTTTAATGAAAGCAGTGTTTTATGAAAGGGGACCAGTTATCTTTTAGGTGTTTATGATGAACTCCATGTTAGTGTGGTTGCTGTGAAGATGAAAAGGATAGACAGGAAAAACCTTTGAAAGAGAGTTAAAGATACTTAATGACTGATTGGGGGCTGGACTGAAGGGCATGTAAAGGTTTGGTACTGAGAAATGGAAATGTTGGCTCTCTGTCAGTTGATTGACTATCAGATGGAGGAATCTTTTTTAAAGGTTTAAAAGTTTTAATTTAGAGTGATGGAGTTTGAAGTGAGGGTCAGATTAATTGGGGTGTTCAAGGCCTACAGCTTTATGACATTCAAGGGCTAGAGGCATATTTTGGAGTCACACAGCTAGAGGTGGTAGTTGCACCCAGAGAAAAGACCAGCTTTAGTCTTTAGAGAGTATGGAAAGTAAGGAGGGCCGGGTGGAGAGTAAAGAGAGTAAAGATGTCTGGCTCATGGAATGAGCTCAATTAGAAGGTTGGGGAATGGATAGGAAATTAAAGTAATGTGGGTCTCCTATTAATTTTGCTAGTATGCTAATGAAAGAGAAGAGAGAAATAGAATTGATGAGAGGAAGATAATAAATCAAAGGAAAAACATTTTCATGTTTGGAGGGGTAGGGGAAGTTGCCATTGGAAGGAAGTATGGGAGAAGAACACAGGAAATTCCTCAGGAAGACAAATTCCTTTTGCCAGAGAGCAACATCAAAGTGAAAAATAAAATTCTGGAGCTATCCTTTTAAACTTGCCTTTGACTTTAGCCGTTTAAAGCTTCTGATGTACGTTTCTTAGCACATAGAGTACTTTTCATGATTATTTTACTATTTATAGGATTAAATGTTTCATTCATATAATAAAATTAAAATAAAACATCTAAAATATTGTGAGATAATGCCTTAAAACTAGGCCTGCATAGGGTTTTGTTTCACATTTTTATTATTCAAAGAATACACTAACAGTGTAAAATATAGAAATCTTTCATTTTTATATATTTATAGCATATATGCATTAATCAGGCTGAACTATATCTCTTGATCACAGTAGAATAATTTAAATATTCAGTTTATTAGAAAGCTCAGATTTTGCTTTGATTTTAGTTTTGTATGAGAATATGTAATTAGCTTTTTTTTCTTTCTTTTTCTGAATGATCAATTAATAGCTAGAGTTACTTTTTGTGCTCTAGACTAAGGGTACATTTTTTATATTGCCGGCATTACTGTCAACACCTTCATTCTGATGTTTTAGATGTTCTAGAATTTGAATTTTCCAGTTTTTGTTAAAAAATGCATTTTTGCCAAATATATTCTTTCTTTTCCCAGGAATATGTTAATATTTTTCTGGGAATACATGAACTCCAGTAGGGATTTATATGTGAAAACTAGCAATGAAATTTTTTCCCTTTTTTTCCCCTTAATCTTTAACATTTTCAACCTTTGGCTTTTCTGATGCTTTCTTGCATTCTTGCTATATTTTCACATATGACTCCTTAAGTCACAGGCTGGATTGTAGTGCTGTGGATGTTAACTCTTTGTAAATTAAATTTGAGTGATTGCATGGATAAAGGCTTTAGAATATTCTGCCTTTATTCAGTGACTCACATATCACTATGACACATTCTATGTGCACCCATTTGAAAAACACTTTAAAATTTATGTCTTTGAGTTTTCAAGTTTTAGATTCTATTGTTTACGTTGCGATAATTTAATCTCTTAAGATCTATGTAGGGACTGTTCGAGGTTTTTGATGTTAACTAGGGATTATTTGTAACTTCCTTTACTTTTTCTTTTTTTACTTTTTAAAAATACTTCAGAATACTACGGGGGTACAAATGTTTTGGTTACATGAATTGCTATTGTAAAGTTTGAGTCAAAGTTATTAATTGTGTCCATCACCCATATCGTATGCATTGTGCCCGTTAGGTGTGAATTTACCCATCTCCTCCTCCCCCATCCCACTTGCTTGATTTCCATTGAATTTTACTACCATATGGGCACATGAGTGTTGGTTGATCTGTAAGTTTCAATCTAGTAGTGAATACATATGGTTTTTGTTCTTCCATTGTTGTGATACTTCACTTAAAAGAATGGTATCCAGTTCCATCCAGGCTGTTACAAAAGGTATTAGTTTACTGTTTTTTTTTAATGGCTGAGTAATACTCCATGGTATAAATATACCACATTTTCATAATAAGTACTTTCATTCTGGTTTCTAGAATGCATTTGTGAATTTTCTGTTAAAAGTGGGGTATAAAACATTTTATACACAATTTTAATGAAAATTACAATCGTGACACAAATTAAACACCCCTTTTCCATTTGAATTTGAATCTCTTTTCCTGTTTTGTTGGTATAGAAATGGATGAGAAAAACAAAATTGGTGACACAATTGAAAGCTTCCATTGCATGACGCTTTTGAATTATGGCTCTAGAAGTCATGATCAATTACTGACTGAAGGTTTAAAAGAAAGATGACCATACATAGACCAACTTTTATCCTGAAAAAATTGTTATTGTTATCCTTATATTGTAATTGAATTGATAGTATTTACTTGACATGTTAATTATGCATATTTTTGCAGTCTCTTTTCTTACTCCTTTTTTTATGCCTTTTCTTCTGTTTCTTTCATCCTTTCCTCTTTATCTTCTTTATCTTCTTCTTTTTCTTTTCTTCTTCTTCATATGTCTTTGTTATAATTTTACTGAAGGTACTCAGAAGGGAAATATGTTGGATTCATTAATGTAGTGCTTTGAGGTGTGACTAATTGGGATAAGTCTCATTAAATTAGTGTGTAATATCAGCTGTTTTATGCAATTTTATGCTTTATCATGTAGGTTAAAAACTTGCCCATTTTCATATTGTGCAGTAATTTTGGAGAGAATCCGAGCTGAACATTTTGATATTTTAGGCATCTCTTTAGGCAGTGGTTTTCCACAAAATGAGTAAATGTGTCAGATTTTGTGATTAGGATAAAGTTACCTAAATGAAAACAAATTACAGAAGTGTTTTACATAAAAATTAATACTTTGATAAGACAAATTCTCTCTCTCTTTCTTTCTCTAGAGTATAAAAATGTCTGGAAATATCTACTCAAAATGTTAACTCATAATTCTATGGGGTAAAATATGAGTACTTATTTTCTTAACATTTTAAGTTTTTAAATTTTTTATATTAAGTATTTATTAATCATAAAAAAACCAAAGCCATAAAAATATTTATAGCGTTTTTCCAAAGCTGGCATTTGGGGAGTGAAACTATATTCAGAGTTTTATTTGAGAAGTTGACATTTATTTTATTTTATTTTATTTAGACAGAGTCCTGCTCTGTTGCCTGGGCTAGAGTGCTGTGGCTTCAGCCTAGCTCACAGCAACATCAAACTCCCAGGCTCAAGCAATCCTCCTGCCTCAGCCTCCTGAGTAGCTGGGACTACAGATGAGAGCCACCACGCCAGCTAATTTTTTATGTTTTTAGTTGCCTGGCTAATTTCTTTTTCTATTTTTAGTTAGAGATGGGGGTCTCGCTCTTGCTGAGGCTGGTCTGGAACTCCTGACCTCAAGCCATCCTCCCGCCTCAGCCTCTCAGAGTGCTTGGATTACAGGCGTGAGCTACCATGCCTAGCCGACATTTATTTATTTTAAAAGAGAATATAAACTTCCATTTCTGGCCATAATGGAATAAGTATATTGCAGCCTGGTTCTCCCCAAACCAAAAATTCTGGACAAAATACAAAAAGCAACCACTTGGGGACTTTGAAAAGTAATAATTGGCTGATTGGAGAGAGAAGTTAAAACATGAAGAATGACTGATACAGTGGCAAGGAGTTTCCTGGTTTCCTGTTTGTGTTTTTGTTTTTCTTGTTTTAACTCCTTCCCAGCTTGGACTCCAGGGTAGGCCAAATTGAGGGATTGTATAGGGGGCATGCACAGCAAAAACTCACAGGGAAGGCTATCTTTTTGGCCAGCAGCCTGGAAGAAAGACTGGGAGAATGTGAAGAAGAGAATCCTTTTGTCCACAAAAGGAGAGATGGAACTTGCAGACTGATTTAAACTCAGTTGATTGCCTGCTGAGACAAATAAATAAACGTCAACATTTTTCAGAAACTCACAACATAATTATAATGATTATGATAATAATTCTTTTGATCATGAGGGAATTAAACTAGAGATCAGTAACAGAAACTATTTGGAAAATTCACAAATATTTGGAAGTTAAACAATGTACTTCTAAATAATCCAGGGGTAAAAGAAAAAGTCTTATGGCAAATTGTAAAATATTTTTAACTGAATTAAAATCATAACACAACATATCAAAATTTGTGGGATGCAGCTAACATAGGTCTTAGAGGGAAATTTATAGCATGAAATACTTATGTTAGAAAAGAAGAGAGGGGTGTTCTATTTCTAGAATGGCAGCATGAGGATCTCCAAAGACCTATTCCCTAGCCAAAAAAAAAAAAAAAACAAGAAAACCCACACATAATTGGTAATTAAAAGTCTCTGGAAATTATCCTAAGAGCTTAGATCAAAGAAAGACATTTATTCAAGAAAGTTCAACTTGGTAAGAACAGCAAGAGTTTGCGGCACTTGAGCCATTACTTGCTTTCACTTTTCCCCTGTCCCTCCAGCTCAGCTTTATGGAGGTTTCATTCCCAGTGGGTATGGCCAAGGAGATGGGGTTCTCTCTCCCCTCAGCTCCCAATCAAGGGATACAGTACCTCATTGGAAGGGGCATACTGCCAGCATTTCTTATCCCCTTGAAGTCTGAGTTGAAGAGGCTAAATTTCTGCTGAGTGCTGCTTAGTGGTTGAGGGAAGGGCTCTCTTCCCCTATTCAGCCCCCACTCCTAGGGCAGAGGCTCTACCCTAGACACAGCAGGTCAAGAATACCATGGCCCAGATTATCCTCACCCCAACTTGTTCATAGGGCAGAGATGCCACTCCAAGAAAGGCAAGCCAGGAGCACAAGAGGCTACTGTCTCTGCACAGTGCCCAGAGTAGTGGCTCAGAGATTTTGCACAGGGGAAGGGGCAGTCTAGAAGAACAATGAGATCAGAACCTCTCCCCAAAGAAACTGACTATTGGAAACAGAGTGTGGGGAAGTTCAAGCCTAAGGATGCTCTAGAAGCCAGTGGAGATTATGGTGGTAGACAAATAAGAGTCTGTAACTTTTAATTAATAGCAATAAGCTAAACTATAGGCCAGTAAGTTCACCAGAGATAACTAGGGAAATAAACAGCTAAGAAGAGTCCTCTTGGGCTCAGAACAATCCTCAAACACTGCCTCAACATCTACCCCTGCCTGAATTTAATTGAACCAGACTATGGAACAATTTATGAACCATGGCTTGTTGAAAACAATAGAGCAATCGGCTAATAATTAGTAGCACATTAATCGCTGGGTGTGGTATCAAATTAGATTTATAGTTTAACAGAAAGATAAGGGGAAGAAACAGTCGAAGGAGCCCAGCTAAAAACCACTTTCATCCCAGGTGACTGTGTGCATTCCCAGGGCAGCACACACTGAGGAGCGACACCGAAGTCTTCACACTGTGGGGGAAATACACTTTGCTGAAAGAGTGTAGCCAAGCCACTAAACATATAAACAAGCAAACAAACAACAACTAAAATTATTCCTGGAGTGGGGAGAGGGGAATCAATATCCATAGTTACTACTATGGTGACAGAGTACGTTTCTATTCTGTTCCTCTGGCTCATTTGCTTTTCTTTGTGTCAATGGACTGTATTTTTATACCTGTATTTTATTTATGCTCATTAGATGTTTAAATGTTTTGGGTAAACTAATGAATGAGCATTGATTTGTAGTATTATTTCTCTCGAAAAATGTTTTTAAAGTTGTAAAATGTTGACTTAAAAACATAATTTGGGAGCATAATCAATTTGGCATTGAAGATTAAATTTATTTTTTACTATAGAGAAAATTTTGGCAGTTCTTCACACTGATGCTATGATTTAAAAGCAAACAATCCCATTAAAAAGTGGGCAAAAGACATGAACAGAAACTTTTCAGAAGAAAATAGACTAATGGACAAAAAACATATGAAAAGATGCTCAACATCTCTAATCATCAGGGAAATGAAATCAAAATCACAATGAGATATCATTTAACTCCACTGAGAATGGCTTTTATCAAGTCCCAAAACAACAAATGCTGGCACAGATGTGGACAAATAGGAACACTTACACACTATTGGTCAGACTGCAAACTAGTACAATCTCTGTGGAAAGTGTAATAGTGTGGAGATACCTCAAAGAACTAAAAGTAGAGCTACCATTTGATACAGCAATGCCACTACTGGGTGTTTACACAAAAGAAAAAAAGACATTCCATAAAAAAAAAAGACACCTATACTTGAATGTGTATAGTAGCACAATTCACAATTGCAAATAAGTGGAAACAACCCAAGTGCCCATCAACACATGAGTGGATTAAGAAAATGTGGTAGATGCATACCATGGAATACTACTCAGCCATTAAAAAATGGTGAACTAATACCTCTTGTATTAACCTGGATGGAA
The DNA here is from genome assembly GCF_041146395.1 of Eulemur rufifrons. Classification (NCBI taxonomy): domain Eukaryota; kingdom Metazoa; phylum Chordata; class Mammalia; order Primates; family Lemuridae; genus Eulemur; species Eulemur rufifrons. Next base: position 45,417,940 of record NC_090991.1, read on the forward strand.
CTGGAGAACATTCTTCTAAGTGAAGTATCGCAAGAATGGAAAAACAAACACCACATGTACTCACCATTAAATTGGAACTAATCAATCAACACTTATGTGCGTATATGGAAATAACATTCATCGGAAATCTAGCAGGTGGGAGGGGGGTAAATTCAGACCTGATGGGTACAATGCACCCTATCTGGGTGATAGACACACTTATAACTTTGACTCAAGCAGTACTAAAGCAATTTATGTAACCCAAATGTTTGTACCCTCGTAATATTCTGAAATAAAAAATATATTAAAAAAATAAAAACATTTAGTTATATTGCTGGTAATCTATTACTTAATAATGTCTTTTCCTCTAAGACAGTTAATGTATCAAATAAAGTGCCTTTTAATTTTTCTGGAAACATAAAACTTCTCTAGTTGATTAACACTAGTCTATAAAGGGGTATTTGCTTACGTCAGTATGACCAAATCCTGAATAATTTTAAAAAACAAACTGACAGAAAACTCATTGTAACCAAACAAACAAACCTGCTAAAAAACTAAACAAAATAAAATGTCAAAATCCAGTTTTCTTTAGAAAGCATTCAGATATCTGTTTTCATGTCTAGCTTAAATTATTATGTATTTTGTTGTTGTGATTCTGTTTGCTTCTTAAACAAGAAACGTGCAGATGCATTATTTATTTATGCCATTGGAACTTAATTATATTTGGCTTTGCTTTATGTATAATATTCTTAGACTTCAATGTTTCACATAAGTCCTTTTTTTCCTTCCATTTTAGACATTCTTTATTGTGGTATTCTTTCTTGAAGTAGTATGAGAGAACAAGAAGTTTTCTAAAGGAGCATGAAGGAAATAAATGTTAAGACTGTTTACAGATTGCTTCAAGTCCATGTTACTTGTGGATTACAAAGTGGGAACATTCAACTTCAAAGCACATCTGGCTGCTCTTACAAAATCAGAAAATAGATTGCTTATTTCCCCCAAGTAGACTCAGGAACATGTTTTACTATGAATAATTCCCATTGCATATTAAAAGTGGTTATGAGACAAACTCAATGTATTGTAAATGAATAATAACAGAATATTGGGTACTTGTTTACAGTGTTCATTGTTACCTTTAAAAATTAGAATAGACATTTTCTATTTCTTTTGGTCAACTTGAGAAAGGAAATTTATGGTACTAGAATGAATCTTTAACTTTTTTATTTAATGGCTTTTAAAGATGAAGAGGATGAAATAGGAATGACTTTTGTGTAGTTTAAATGCAACGTTATAATTAGCTAAACCAATATTTTGTATCCTGCTTATAAATGTAGAGCTGGGTAAAAAGTCACAGATGGTTTTCTTGGCTTTTGGTTTTAAATTTTAAACTTAATTAGAGCTTGAACATCTTTGAATTCCTGTTTCCTCTTCTTTTATTTTTTCCCTTATATTTAATTCTGCTTCATGAATTAGGATTTTATGTATTTGTAGAATCGTGTTTGTCTCTGAAGAACTTACTTTCTTTGCTGCTTTCCTGCATTCCAAAAATAGAGAATGATTACTTATTTTTCATATATATACTGTCAAACAATAAATATTTAATTGACTATACTTTGCTGTCTGCTGGAAATTTACTATCTTGATTTTTCAAGGAGCAGTTATATACAGTACTGTGTTATTTACTGAAGAATATGGCCCTTTCTCTGGTACAATATTTAAGGACATTGTATTACTGTCTTAACATAGTTTCCCAAAATAATGTACTAATTCATACACCCACTAGTAGTGCTTCACATCTTGAACATTTTTATTATTAAATTTTTAAAGTATGTCAATCTATAAAATTGTAAAATATTTCATTGTGATATTAACTTATAGTTTTCATATTGCTAAACAGATTGAGCATATTTCAATGTATCTACTTTATCATATAGTATATTAATTCAAAAAATATTTCATTGAAAGTTTATTAGATACCAGAGATACAAAATTGAAAAGACATTATCTTTGTACTCATTCTGATCAAGGACAGATATGGAAACATACTGATAAACACTTAAAAGTATTATATAGGGGTTATGGGAGAGTGGACACAGGATACTTTAGGAGCTGTTAAGAAGGTAGAATCAGGTACAGTTTGCTTCACCCTTTCTTCCTTTGTTCCTTCCTGTCTCATGAATCCTTTTTGGGCACTGTGGTGGATGCTAGGGATATAGGAGTGAACAAGGCAGCCGTAGTCTCTGTTTCCAAAATCCACAGTCTTTTGAAGAAGATGGATGCTATATCACAAAAGGGAACAAATGTCCAGGGTACTATTGGAGTAATGGGACCTAAGTTTTCTGGGAGCGATGATTTCTAAATTGTGAGTCTTGAATAAGTTAACCATATGAAGAAGTTGGAAGGATAATTTCACAGGTTCCAAAGACTCAAATGCAGGAGAGAATATAGTGCTTTCAAGGTAAAACCAGTTTGGTGTCCTTAGAATGTAGAGTGTGTTGGGGGATAGATGAGCCTGAAAAGGTAGATGTAGGGAGAGTCTCAAATAAATTTTGTATTCTCTTTGCTATCATGGAGCTATGTTTAAGGATTCATATACCAAATAATATCTGGGAATGTAGTGATTAAATTGAGACTTGAAGAATGAGTAAGTGGGTGTTTATAGGGACTGGAGGGATGGGCAGAGAAATGAACAGAGGCAAAAAAAGACCTATCACGTTCTAGTGATATAAGTCATTTGGGATTCTGGGAGTATAAAATGTGAGGTGAAGAGTAATGGAAGATGAGACTGAGCAGTTAGGAAATGAGAGGGTCATAAAGATGCATTTATTAATATGCATGCAAAGGAGTATGTGTTTTATATTTTATTGGTTAGGTAGTCATTAAAGATGTATTATACAATACCCATTCTAAAAAATGAATTAAATATTAAGACATGTAGAAAATATATTCAATGGCAGTTTAATTCTTCATTTTATCAAATAATAATTAAAACTCCAAAATGAATAAATGTGTATTTTATTTTTAAATTTTCAGATAGAAAATCCTCGATATCTGAGACAGAAGCCTATCCCAGTTTCTCTGGTACGTGAGGGATCTAGTGGACTTTTTCTAGGGACAGGCATTTTAAAATAAAGCAATCATTATTTACAGTAAATAATGTATTTCTATATTATGAAGCATAATAATTTTTTAATCATATCACTTGGAAGGGAATTAATCACTTTTTTCTTCCAATGTTAGTAGTATTTTGGTGTGGGCTTTGGCAGTTTAGAAGTTTACTTTTGGATTAAGGATAAACCATATCTGAAAAAATATTAAGTAACTCTTAATCATTCAACAGATGACTCCAAAATTCAGCCTGAGAAAATCTAGCAGTCTCCAGGATGATCATTTCTTCTCTCGAATGCATGAGAAAGAGGTAGGATTGAGATGTTTCTGATGTACCTAATTGTTTTAATATTTTGTATAACATGAGTTTTTAGGTTCTAGTTAATATAATAATGATACATGGTAGGAAGAGGTTGTCTTTGAAACAAATATAAAATCATGATGCAGGATAGGCAAGTTTGTCTTTCTCTTTTTTAAGTGCTCATCTCTTACCTCGTGTGTCCCAGCTCCACTCATAATAGACAGGGTATGATGAGGTACTCTCTCCTGTCAGTTCTGGATTTTCAGAGGGGTGGGGGAAATGACAGTTTTTAGAATCAGTATCTTTGTCCTCTAACAAATTTATTTAAATAATTATATTTTTCATTTTTATTTTTCTTTCATTTTCCTGAGGAGGCTTCTATGATTTCCTGAAGTTCAATTTCAATGTGGTTCTTTTCAACATGATAGAATTTTCTTACCACTCTGTTTAAAAAATATCACAAAAGGCATTTATATATTTTCTCTTAGATATTCCAAGGAGTATTATGATCATTCCTTTAGTTTTGCTTATAATGAAGGAGGAAGGGCTACTTTGTTCTTTTAAATTTCAGCCTGGTAGAATTATTGCTGTTGATCTCAGTAATATTCTGTGTCACTTTATAGCTCCAATTGGAGGCATGAAGAGTTTTCTTTTTTTAATTGACAAATAAAAATTGTACATACTTATCGTGTACAACATGATGTTTTGAAATATGTATACATTGTGGAATGGATAAGTTGAGCTAATTAATATATGAATTACCTCACATACCACTTTTTGTGATAAGAACACTTAAAACATATTCTTAATGATTTTTAAAATACAGTGCATTGTTATTAACTGAAGAAACTGTATTGTACAATAGATGTCTAGAATTTCTCCTATCTCACTTAAATTGTGTATCCTTTTGCCTATGTCTCCCCAACCACACCCTGTCCCCTGGCCTCTGGTAACCACCATTCTACTCTTTACTCCTGTGAGTTCAACTTTTTTAGATTACACATATAAGTGCAATCATGTAGTATTTGTCTTTCTGTGCCTGGCTTATTTCACTTAACATAATGTCCTCTAGGTTCATCCATGTTGCCCTGAATACAGGATTATTTTCTTTTTTAAGGCTGGATAGTATTTCATTGTGTATATATATTACATTTTCTTTATCCATTTATCCACTGATGGGCACTTAGATTAATTCCATATTTTGGCTATTGTGAATAATGCTGCAATGAATGTAGGAGTATTTCTTTGACATACTGATTTTATTTCCTTTGGATTTATACCTGGTAGTGACAATGCTGGATCATATGGTCATTCTATTACTTTCTGAGGAACTTTCCGACTGTTTCCCATAATGGCTGTATTAATTTACATTACTGCCAACATTGTGCAAGCGTTCCCATTTCTCCACATCCTCTCCAACACTTGTTATTTTTTGTCTTTTCAATAATAGTCATTCTAACAGGTGTGAGGTACTATCCCAATATGATTTTAATTAGCATTTCCCTGACGATTAGTAATGTTGAGCATTTTTTCATATACCTGTTGGTCATTTGTATGTCTTTTTGAGAAATGTCTATTCATATCCTTTGCCCATTTTTAATTGGGTTATTTGTTTAGTTATATTGAATAGTTTGAGTTCCTTATAATGTATATTAACCCCTTATTAGATATATGGTTTGCAAATATATTGTCCCATTCTGTAGGTTGTCTGTTTATTGATTGTTTCCTTTGCTATGCAGAAACTTTTAAATTTGAAGTAATCCCATTTGTCTATTTTTCTTTTGTTGACTATTCTTTTGGATTCACATCCAATAAATCATTGCCCAGACCAACGTCATGGAGCTTTTCCTCTATGTTCTCTTCTAATTTTACAGTTTCAGGTGTTACATTTAAGTCTTTAATTTGTTTTGAGTTGATTTTTGTATATGGCATGAGAGAAAGGTCTAATTTCTTTCTTCTTCATGTGGATGTCCAGTTTTCCTAGCATCATTTATTGAAGAGACTGTCCTTTCCTCACTGAGTGTTCTTGTCATTGGCCTGGCTCTGGGTTGAACCCAAAGCGTAGGCTGTTGGGGTTGGCCCAGCACTAAGGCAAGTTTGGATCCTAGGGCTGCTGGGATTGGCATGGCTGTGGGTGGGACCTAGGGACCAAAGCTCCTGGGCACGTTTGAAGCCTGGGGTTGTGAGATCCCACCTTGCACAAGGATGGGCCTGTAGGCTCACTCTTGGGGTCCTGGCTTGGAGTCTGGGGTCATGGGGGTCTGCCTGATGTTGAGTTTTACTGGGACGGCACAGTGATGGGGTTTGAGGCAAAGTTCAGTGCTCATTTTTCTAACCTTCCCCCAAGTGAAGGGTATCTCTCTTCATGCCCATGCTGCCTGGAGCTGGGGGGGGGGGTGTTATGGATAATGTAAAACTACCCTCTTCAATGTGTTTTTTTGAAATTTCTGGGCTGTGCCCAGGTGCTATAATGTTTCACTTGGTTTCCTTAGCTCTTGTGAAGGTATTTTTGTGTGTGGATAGTTGCTCAAATTGATTTTTCTGCAGGGAGACAAGTGCTTGGAAGTCCTAGTTGCCATCTTGCTGACATCAGTCTCAGGGTTTTGTTTCTTACACAATTGTGGTGTTTAAAAACTGTTGAAATAAAAACAAATTACATTTTAAAAAGCCTTTGGGGGTAATACTTCTTATAATCAAACATACCTTCTTTTAAGTTCTTGTTTTAAATTTCTTTCTTTTCTTTTTTATAATTGTCATGAATTATTTTTAAAATTATTCCGAGTCATTCCCAACCATTTTTTTTTTAATTTATTTTGTGTTACTTCTTCCTATTGAGGCTGCTTACCATAAAATAATTATAAGAATTGAAAGGAAGTAGTGGGTTAAACTTTTTTTTTTTTGTCTTTCATGAAATAATATCTTTACTTTTTATGATGACAACTTGGGGCAGGAGTAAACATCCCAATGCTACCCACATATGTTTGGAAAGAAGAAAGAAAAAAACATTTAAAGCTATCATGTATTGCATCAGAGATTCATTTTTAAATGTGTGTGGCTTTATTTTTTTCCACATGCTTATTTTTTGTTTTTCTTTTTAGCATATTATAAAAATATTTGTGGCATCATTGAGAAGTTTATATGTAAACATTAAGTTATTCCATCTTAAAATATATCCACTGTATATTTTTCTAAAATAACTCTTTGTGCAATTACGTGTCATTTCTAACTTGTTTTGATGAATTTAAAAATTTTTTTTAGAGACAGGGCCTTGCTGTGTTGCTTAGGCTGGAGTGTAGTGGTTGATCATAGCTCATTGCAGCCTTGAACTCCTGGGCCCAAGTTATCCTCCCGCCTCAGCCTCCCAAAGAGCTGGGATTATAGGAATAAGCCACCACATCTGGCTCTTGATGAAAATTTTTTATCATATTTTTTTCTCCATCATAAAATATTTAAAAGTATATGTTAAGTTGTCCCAATGTGAGAACTTAGTTTCCTCTGTCTTTTAAAGCAGCATGTCTGATTTTAAAATAATTTATGTGCATTTTTATTGAAGAAGTTTGAAAAACAGAGACATGTAAAGAAGGAAATGAAATCACCTATAGGTAGAAATTGCTCTTTTTGTGAAGTAAAATAGAAAGCTTCCTTTGAATTTTACCTCTGTCTACATTGAATGTTCTCACCTATTGCATAAAAATGGGCGTTGCTTCTTTCTTACATGTGTTGCCAATTAGACTTTTCTGTGAGTCTGCTAGTTAAATGTAGAATTTAATTAAATACAAAATAAAGAAATCCACAGTTATTGACATAATAAATGGGAGAACAGGTATTGTTAAACATTTCATATGAAATATAGCATTCAGATACACACAATGTCACAAAATTTAATAAATAATTATATGAAGGAATACCATTGTAACCACCACCCAGGCAAGGATTTGATCATTGTCAATATCCCAGAAGCCTGCTGTCTGACCCTTTGCAATCTCTTCCATCTTCCCTAAAAGTAATTACTATCCTGATTTTTCTGATGATAATTTCCACCTATTTGCTTTTAAATTGATTTTAGCACTAATATCAGCATCTTTAAAAATGAAAATATTTTTATTTTACCAGATTTTGAACTTAATATAAACAGAACTAAACTTCATAAATTCTTTTGTGTCTTGTTTCTTTTGCTCAGTAGTATGTTGGAGACATTCATCCATGTTGTGCCATATAGCCATAGTAGGTTGCAGCTTTCTATTAATTTGCCACAACGTCTTGCCATTTTGTTGATAAATCTATTCTAATTTTTGGCTTTTTCAAACTGGAATTCTATGACCAATCTTATACATATATTCTGATACACATGTGCAAGAGTTTCTCTAGGGTAATGTTTCACAAAATGTGGTCCACGAATCCTGGGCTCTCTGAGACTCTTTCATGAGGTCAAAATTGTTTTTGTAGTAATATTTAAATGTTATGTTTTTTATTGTGTTGACATTTGCACTGATGGTGCAAAAGCAATGCTGGGTAAAATTATGTCTAGTATTTAAATAGTCAGTTGTCTTTTGAGGAAAATATTCCAAGATAAAAATGGTCTTTTATGCTTTTCCACTTATTTACTATTTCTGGTACTCTTATTTCTTTTGCTTCTAAGTTTTCATCTGGTATAATTCCTTTCATCCTTAAGAACATCTTTTAGTATTTCTTTTAGTGCAGTGCTAATGGTGATAAACTTATGTTTTCTTTTATCTGAATTTTTTTTCCTTTCAGCGCTCCTACAATGTTACTCCTTTGTCCTCTGGTCTTCATTGTTTCTGATGGTGAGCAAGTAGTTATTCTTATCATTCTTCCCTGAATGTAGTATCTCTTTCTCTCTGGATGCTTTTAAAATTTTCTCTTTACCTTTGGTTTTCAGCAGTTTAACTGTGATGTTCCCAGGTGTTATTTTCTTTGTATTTATGCTGCATAGAGTTCTTTAAACACCTATTCTCTAAGTCAATGTTTTTTATTTTTTTCCTCAAACTTGGGAAATTTTTGGCCATTATTGCTTTAAAAATTTTTCTTCCCTGTTCTTACTCTCTTTGGTGGTACTCCAACTACATGTATATTAGACTCTTTGGTTCTGTCCCACAGGCTCCTAAAGTGCTGTTTATTTTTTTATCAGTTCTTCATTCTGTTTTTTATCTAAGGTTTTGGATTAGAGAATTTCTATTGGTCTGTCATCAAATTTATGGACACTTTCTTGTGCTATCTCAAATCTTCTGTTAAGTTCATCTAGTGAATTTTTCTTTCTTTCAATTATTGTAATTTTCAGTTGTGGAATTTTCATTTGTTTCATTTTTATAATTTATGTTTCTCTTCTGAGATTCCCTATCTGTTCTGTCATTAAAATTATATTTCCCTTAATTTTTTGAATATATTTTCATTTAGTTCTTTGAAGCTATTTATATTAACTGCTCTAAACTCTTATGTGCTGAATAGGGTCACCTTGGAGCTTATTAACTCCTTTCTTTTATTTATTTTGCTTTTGCTTATATTTTGCCTATATTTATTTTGCTTTTTCTTTCCTTTTCTTTCTTTTTCTGGTGCATATTTATTAATTTCTTTGTAAAGCACATTGTGGATGATACATTGTAGAGACTATGGAGTCAGTTATTTTCCTCCACAGAATATTTATTTTTGTTTGTTTGTTTGTTCTTGTAGTCTGTTCAATTATTAGTCACCTTTAAATTGTGTAGACATGGTTTTACATTTTTTTAAGGCAGATCTGTGGACAGCTAAAGATATTACCAAACCCTTCCAACATGGAGGGGGACCCGGCCTACAAACTGTTTTCTGAGGCTTGCTTTGAGTCCTTGTTAGGCAGGACAAGGACTGCCTTAGAGGAGGCTTGAGTTGTGGCCTTTATAGTGTTTTAGCTGGATGCCCGGGTGTTTGCAAGTTGTTAAGAAGGTATCTCCACTCTGGTTGGGGAGCATCTTTGGTGTCTCCCAGCACTGTTTAATCTGTAGAATCTGTTATATTTTCTACCCTGTACTAGCAATGCTTTGTTATTCATCAAATGCATGCACGTCCCAGCCCACCAGCCCACCAGCCCATGGTCAAGGTCTAGCAGAGGATTTTGCTGGGCAGCTCATCTCTTTCTAGTGCCCTATACTTAAGATTCCAGCTTCTTTAACTGCTCTGAACTCTGACCTCTGCCTTCTCAGATGAGCAGGCCTGCGGTGCTACACTTGGATTCTAGTTGTTGTACGCAGGCAGAGAGTTGGAGCTATTGGGGGGCTCAATTTATGAGGATCGTAGGATCGGACTGCCTGTTGTCCAATACCTGAGAAAGGTTACCTCATATATCTTTTCCCATTTTATGGTTGTTAACAGTGGGAGGTTAGTCTGGTACTAGTTGCTTCATTGTAGCCTACATTAGATTTCCAGGCTTCTTAAATTTGAAATTGATAGGGTATATTCTGATCCTATGAAAAGAAAACCTAAATGTTGTTTGGAGTCAGGATTACTGGAGGTCAAACAAATTAGAAGTGTCATATTTAGTCTTTCCATTTCAGTCTTTTGTGTTAAACTAAATTAAGTAATACTGTTTACTTAACCTTTTACATATACATATATGTGCATCTAGGTGCAACATACATACATATGTATATTTATGTCTATATCTAAATCTTTATATCCTTGTGTTGTTTTTATATACCATACTAGTAAGATCGTTTCTATACTAATCTTGATGATTTGTCATACATCATGCTCTAGAGCTGCGGTCCCCAACCCCCGAGACATGGACCAGTACTGGTCCATGGCATGTTAGGAACTGGGCTGCACAGCAGCAGGTGAGTTGTGGGCGAGGAGCGAGAGAGCAAAGCTTCATTTGTCTTTGCTGCCGCTCCCCATTGCTTGCATCACTGCATAAGCTCCGCCTCCTTTCTGATCAGCTGCTGCATTAGATTCTCATAGGAGCACGAACCCTACCATAAATTGCACATGCAAGGGATCTAGGTTGCTCGCTCTTTGTGAGAATCTAATGCCCGATGATCTGAGGTGGAGCTGAGGTGGTGATGCTAGCACTGGGGAGCAGCTGCAAATACTGATTATCTTTAGCAGAGAGGTTTGACAGCACAATAAATGTGATGTGCTTGAATCATCCTGAAATCATCTCCCCTCAATCCGCCTGGTCTGTGGAAAAATTGTCTCCCATGAAACTTGTTCCTGGTGCCAGAAAGGTTGGCACCGCTGCCTTAGAGTACAGGGCAGAAACATAGAGCTATTCTGTGTCAAGGTAAGAGTTTCCAGAGAAGAGATACTCTTTTTTTTTTTTTTTTTTTTTTAAAAGGATGGCCATGGAGAAACTTTCTTTTTAATATTACCCATATAATAACTTGGTGTTCACTCTTTTAACCAAGTTATTAAACCTTACATTGGAAATATTAGGACAAACCAATCTCCTTCTAATATGATATAATGAAAAAGATACAATATCACTTTAGTGTCATTCTTGCCAAAATCTCATAAATATAATCAGGAGGAAAACATCAGATAAATTCAATAACTGGCTATTTCTTCAAAAATGTCAAGGTCATAAAACATAACTAGTCCAGATTAAAGGAGATATCGTTGATGTGAGAACTAAAGGCAATGCATGATTCTGAATTGGATCCTGGATTGGGAAAAAAATAGCTGCAAATGGCATTATTGACTATAAACCTACATTAGGTAATGTTACTGTGTTTATATTTCCTGAATTTGATAACTGTGCTGTGTTTATGAAAGACTGTCTTTATTCTAAGGAAATATACACTGAAGTTTTTAAGGATAAAGAGGCATGATGTTTTTAATTTATAAACGATTCAAAAAATAATATGCATATCTGTTTATCTTCAAATATGTATATATGTAGATATAGATAGAAAATGATAAAGCACATGGGTTAAAATGTAAACAGTTGATGAATCTGGGTAAAGGGTATGTGGGAGTACCTTGAGCTATCATTGCAACTTTTTAAAAAGTTTATTGATATACCAAAGTAAAAAGTTGTAACCAGAAAAATAGAATTACAATAAATCTCTTTGGTCACAAGAACAGAGATCCATCAAGCTACCTAAAATAAAAAGGGACATTGAATTCCAGTAATCCTGTTGCCATTAAGATCATTGGAGCCTGAGGTTGCTTACTTTATGTTTATGCAATGTGATTTCTAATCTTTGCTGTGTTGTGTATTTACTTTGCTTTTTTCTATATACTGGATTTATCTGCTTTCTCTTGGTTGTAGTACTTTAGGACTTGGATTTGTTACCCAAAGTAGATAACTTGCTGTCTTAGCTCAGATTCTTAAGAGAGAGAACCTGAAGATTATTTGCTACCTAGTGGATTGCTTAAGTATGTGTTTATTCCTAATTTTGTCAATAAAGATTAAGGTGGGGCAGGTGAGAAGTGGTGAGTTGAGGTGTGGTAGCACACTTACATGGTCTCTAGGGCTGACTCTCAGAAGCTGAGAGTATGACAAGTTAGAAGGTATTATGGAAAAAGCTGGCAACGAATCATATCCTCTGTACCTGGACAGCATTGTCATATTGCTTTTGGGTTTAATTCCCTTTTTATAGACCCCAAAAATGCTTCTGCTAAGGATCTTCACATGGACTTAGATTACTCAGCCCCCTTTCTGCATAAATAAGAAAGAAATATCATATGATTTAGAGGCAAGAGAATGGAAATATTCAGAATGTTTTCCTTTTACATAGTAAATGGATAACTATCTCTTCCACCATTCATAAAGTTTAACAGTGGTGAATCTGTATTAACTTTTGTTTTTAAAATTTTAAAACTTCATTTTGATATGATGATTTGATCATACATGTTTATCTTGTTAAATTTGTATTTATTATTTATTTTGTATTTGAAACAGTAATTGAAAATATAAAGTGTATTTCAAAAATTTTCAAGAAAATATTTTGATGGTACATTTTAATATTTTAAAAGAAAATTTTCCTGAAGGATGTAGACTAATATTTTTACATATTAATACCTACATTGTGCCATATATTGTACTGAGTATGATCACTTAAATTATTTTATTGAATATAATTTTTACAATCTATTGAGGTAAGGATATCTTCCTTAATTAGCAGAAGAGGAAACAGAGTGTCAAAGTGGTGACTTGCCTGAAATCACAACAGTTAATATGTGCTGGGATTAGAATTAGAGTTAGAAATGAGGTCTGTTAGACTTCAATGTACATATTCTCTTGAATTATAAGGAATCAGGTGGCCAAATACTTTCACATTTGAGATAACCAGTGTTATATTGCTCATCTTGAAACCTGCCACTACTGTTCTTTTAATTCTAGGATGCACTCATTATTATTAACAAGCATTAGTTACATTTTTGCTGGCTTTGCTCAGGACACTGTTGCATGTGGCATTAATTTGGGGAGGATAGATATTGAGGTCTCTGGGAGAGAACTGGAAAACTGTTGAGAGAGATGTCCATTTATCAATAATTTGACATTTCTGTGGCTATTCATTCTCAAATTGTCATATTTAAATATGTAAATTAATGAGTATTATTAAGTGAGCCTGTAGGTGTGAAAAAATAAAAAATTAAAAGTTTGGAAGAGACTTACTGATATGAAAAATAACAAAGGCTAAAATACTGTGTAGATTTAAATGTAAAAGCAAAATACTACTTTGAAATGTCTTTTTTGGGGGGGAGAAGGTGGAGGGAGGTAGAGGATAACTGATAAATATATACTTAGTGCTGTCAGTTTTGCCAGGTGAATTTTATTTTAAAAACTTTTAATTAGTTTGAAAGTAATTGAAAGAACGTAATCAACATATTGGTATATATAATGTGATTACTAGAACCTGTGGCTTCAGGGTAAAAGTGGAAAATGAGACTTTTTTATATAGGGAGTTACTTTAATTTAATTGTGTATTTTTTGCCAAAGGTAAAAGTAAATTAATAACACCTTTAAAATATTTTTCTTGAAGTTGGACATGAAAACAAAAATGATAGAAGCTAAATTTCATGAAGACAAGCTTAAACTACAGCAGAAACATGATGCTGATGTTCAGAAGGTAGGATATATATTGCTTGTTCTTTTACTTATGTTGAATTTTTAAAATATTCTGGGTCTTGTGATGATTCTTACATTTACCCATCTATCTACCCATCCCTCTATCCACTTATTTATGTACTTTATGACAGTCTATACTAAATGGAATTTGTTAAAGTAATATCCCAGCAAAAATTGATCTTTAAACTTCATTTGCTAAACACATATGTTTATGTAAAATCTTCCATTTATATTACATTTTAGTTCTTCTTCAACTATGCTTTAATGCTGGCCTTCCTTGATCTGCATTCTGTTGTTATCTTTCATGAAAGTTGAAATAAGACATCAACTGTAAATATTAGAATTTGTTTTATCCTAATATTTTTCAGTTTTCTAATAATTAAAATTTTCTTTTTAATTACTTAATTTAAAAAGGAACTCTTGGACTTAGTTCTGTTTGGTATAGACTGCATGCATTATAATAGCATTGACAATAAAGGCCTCTTTTTTAAGCAGCTCATTAGGATTTATGCTTTCAATCTTTCAACCTATATTTTTAAATAAAATTTATTTTTCTTCTCAACTGGCATACTAAAAACCATCAATTTATAGTTAATCTACATGGAATTTGAGTTGATACTATATTTTAATAATTAAAAATTTAGGTGATAATCATGTATACCTGTTTTTTTTAATAACAAAGACTGATTCAAATAGAAACCTTGTATTTACTGTTTCAAAACTAAGCCTATGGTTCTGCTTCCCAAAACTGAGTGACAGAGACAGAGATAGGTAGTGGAAGCTACAGCATCTTGTATCCAAGCTTTCTTGAAAGCTTAAAATATATTAACATTTAGTTAGGTGCTTATTTGGCTCATCTTCTTTCAAAGCAACCAGGAGGAAACCACTGATTGGTTATTAGAAAGAGAAAAAATATTAAATATTTTTTCTCTTCTCTTCTCCCCTATTCAAATGTTAAAGACAAGTAATATTTTTTGCTTTTATTAGAATTTTACTTTAGTTTAATTGTTTAGATAACATTAATAGTTCTCTATAATAATTATGTTAGAGAATCAGTAATACAATTTCAATATAACATGGCCCAATGGAATAGAATCTCTTGATGTGTAAGATATTGATGTATAAGATAAAGGAATAGAAAAATATATTTGGAAAAATCAGGGTGATAGATTCTGAAATAGACCTCTTTTTATGTCTGTTACAAAGATTTAAATATTCAATAATATAATTCTTTTCAAGAATTTCTCTTTTAAAATAACTTCTATGTGAAAAAAGAAAGCAATGCAACTAGTTTGAGGTGCCAGGTAAAATATAAATAAAATCCTGACCTTATGCCAGATTTAGAAAGTATATTCATCAATTTGTTGCTTGTATTATATTTTCTAAGTGTCAGGAATTAGGGAGGGATAAAATTTAGAGTGTTTTATTCATTAGCATACATTCTTTTCCTTTTTTGCTTCTTGGACATTAAGGTCAAACTTGCTCCTTTCCTTATGGGATTAAAACAAGGAAAGGTAAAGTAAATGCTGGTAATAAAAGCACTAAGAAAAAGTTGGTTAGACATTGGTGAGTAACTTTCTTATTAGCTGACTTTGGATGTATAGGAAATATACCCCAACCATAAGCAAAGTGGATATTCTTACTCCTACTTCAATTTGCTATTCTTTTTCCCCCTTGATCTGCATTTTCTCCTGCTTGCTAACTTTGCTACATGTTGGTTATTTTTGTAGTTTTTTATTTTTTCAGTGTAGATATATTTTGAAGTATAAAAGTATTATTAAATTTTCGTAAATGATTAAATTGGAAACTTCTGACACAATATAACTTAACAATGTAAATTTTCATGCAATTTTTGACACATTTTTTAGCTGGTTTTTCTGATTTACAGTAGGAGAGCCTAGATGGAAAAGAAGTCTATCACATGTCATCTTCCCATGTATCTGGGAATTCTTGTTATTGTGCACTAAAATGATAGAAGAGCACTTGTGGGAGGATTCAGGGATATGCTGAATTGAAAGATGTTCTATTCCAATGCAATGGGATGACTGGTACTATCCTAACATGTCAAGTTTCTGATGGCTTCTCTCTGCCATTTTATGACAGTTTAATTTCTGAATTATTTTTGAGAGTCACCTAATTTATTATTTATACTCTCCTTAAAATTGATATATGAAAATCCCAAAGAGATAACGTATTTGTTTCAGGTAATTGTTCTAGTATATTTAATAATTTTCTCAATGGACTATAATAAAATTTTTATAATTTTTTTGGAAGCCATTTACGAGATTAGCTGCGATAGACTTGCAAAAAAAATTGTGCTCATTAAAAAAACCCATGTGTTCAATACTTAATACAATATACTGAAACATTTTAAATTTATTTGCAGATTTTAGAAAGAAAGAATAATGAAATAGAAGAACTGAAAATTTTATACAAAAAGAAACAAAATGAAACTGAAGAAACTATTAGAAAGCTTGAAAAGAAAGGTGATGTTGTGTTGTTACATAAATCTTTTAGTAACATTTTCTTTTTATTTTAGTGATTATAGAAAATAAAATTTTATTTTGAAACTTTCATATTATGAGGTGAAAATGTTTATTCATGTGGGCTTCTACCGATGGGTAAATTTATGTAGGCTTCCGTATGACTGTGGAAAAACAGTGTGTGCGTGTGTGTGTGTGTGTGTGTGTGTGTGTATGTGTAATGGCAACACTGATGGGGTGCTAGTAGTGGTTGGTTTGGTTAAGGAGTTGGAAAGGCATGTTGCTGTCATTCCCTCTTAACTCTCTCTCTTCTCATTGGAGTACAGCTGCCATAGATCAGTTGAAGGAAGTTACAGAGTTAGGACTTACTGGCTTTCGTGAGAAAGTGAAGGAAATTATTCTTCTTCATCTAGTAAAATTCATTACATTAAGTATCTACTTTATTCCTTACAGTATTTACTAGTATTGTAATTGACAGAAAAAACTTATAAAGTAGTATCCATTTATACTTTCATTAAGAAGTAAAAGAAAGCATATAATAAAGTATTAAACTGACTATAATTATAGGTCAAACATCTAAATCAACAGGTGGTCATGAGAGAGAATGTTGAAAATATCTTTTGGAGAAAAGAATTTTTATAAGATTTTAAAAAGTTTTTAAAGATTTGATTCGTTGGAGAGACGAGCTCCAGGTACTGAGATAGTAATGCTGAAATTGGTAAGTTGTAGGAAGGATGCTGCGAAATATTTAGCTAGAGTGGATACCCCATACATTAAGAGATAGATTTAAAAATATTAAGGTAGTTGACTTGGGGCTAGAATAAACATAACCTTGAGTTTCAGATTTAGAAGTTTGATCTTTATCCTGTAGATGCTGGGGAGCCAGAGAAGATTTTTGAGATGTGAGTTTTAGGACCCATGTTTTGGGAGGAGTGAGTCACCTGGTAATAATGGTGGGTGTGTTGAACCAGGGTGAGGCCAATTCCTGGTCTGCTACAGTGGTCAGAGGCAGTGAAGAAAACATTCCATTCATTAGAAAACAGGCTCTAATCCCAACTCTGCTATTCAATGTCTGGTATATGACATCAGGAAATCTCTGGGCCTTAGTTAACTCGTTATAAAATGGTGAGGTAGGAATAAATAATGTATAAAGTCCCTTCCAAGTCAAAGATGTTATGCTTCTGTGCTTCTGTAATTTTGCATGTTAAGGTGATAAGGACCTAGAATGTCTGAGTGATGGCAGTGAGAGTAGCAAGAATGGAAACGAAGAAGAAATTCTCAAGGAGTGGATCATGATTTGGTGAATGATAAGATATAAGCAATGATTAAGAGGAAAAGAGATAAGAAGTTTTCATTTAGGAGTTTCTATATGGCTGTCCCCCACATCTCCAAACCTGAGTGTATCTGAATTAACGGTAATGCCCTTGACAGTTTAGGATAGCAATTAAATATATAAATTAACCAACGAAATAGATATTTTTAGATTCATTTACAGCCTTAAATGTTAGTAAAAATAATTAGAAATTTGTTTAGGTTCTTTGTCCAGATATTATCAGTGAGTAGAAAAATATTTTAAATTTATTTCCAGGTTTCTCTTTTTACTCTGATTTAAACCAGGCAATTCAAACACGCGAAAGGTTTAAAAATGCCTAAGTTTTAAAAATAATGTTTCTTAAGGCTTTTCTTGAATGGCAACCAGATCTTAGTTTAATTTTGGAATTGTGGAGTAAAATATGTTATAGATGCTAAAGACCTATATTAGGTTAACTTGGGTTCTTTTCCACTCCCTATTTGTTGCTTAGCTGAGATATAAGAGTGAAAAAAGTTTTTAGGAAAATGTTTATGAAAATTTTGCTATCTTGAAGTAAATGAATAAAAAACATATTTAGTAAGCTAAGAAAATATACTCAAGTAAAAATACAACTAAATTTATTTTACTATCCAGATGACATGAATACATTAAACAAATTTTCACTTCAGTCAGTGACAAGTTTATATAATTTTAGTAAAGATGATAGAAATAAAAATTATTTATAACGAAAATATTTTATATAATTTAAAAAGTATTTCATTTTAGTAACATAAACCTTGAAAACAATTTTTTTTTTTGAGACAGATTCTCACTCTGTCACCCCAGGTAGAGTGCAGTGGAGTCATCAACATAGCTCACTGCAACCTCAAATTTCTGGGCTCAAGCAATGCTCTTGCCTCAGCCTCCCGAGTAGCTGGGACTATAGGCATGTGCCATGATGCCCAGCTAATTTTTAAATTTTTAGTAGAGAGGGGATCTCGCTCTTGCTCAGGCCGGTCTCAAACTCCTGAGCTCAAGCAGACCTCCTGCCTTGGTCTCCCAGAGTGCTAGGATGGATTACAGGTGTAAGCTACTGCACCCAGACTCTTGAAAACAATTTTAAAGTATCTATACTTGAACAGCAATATATTGAAATGATGGGTTCAATATTTTTTCATTCAGTACACATCTTTTTTGAGCACTTGCCTGTGTGGCACTGTGGATAACAAGTTGAAATATCTTTGTCTTCAGTGAACATAGACTTATTAAAGAGGAAATTGGCAAGTAAACCTTTATAATGTTATAAGTGATTTAGTTGAGATATATGCAAGGTATATATGCAAGATATATGGAAATAAAGAGGAGTTTATTTCTGTCCTTACAAAGGAAGGAATATGGTTGGTGAATGGTTCATAAAGAAGGTGATACTTGAGATTCCAAGGATGAGCAGGAGTTTTTCAACAAGGGGGGAAGGGCATTCTAGGTAGATAGATGATTAAGGTAGGCAGTGATGTAACAAAGATCCTGCAGATAGATTGGTGTGTTTACAACACAGGGTTAAAATATGAAAGTGACAAGGGATATCGCCAGAGAATAGTCGGATCCTAAGGAGTGTTTTCCATGTTAGAGGCTTTAGCCTTTATCTTTTAGGTAAGGAGAACTGTAGAGTGATTTTAAGCCTGGGAGTAACATTAGTGGATTTGCACTATTGAAAGACCTCATTAAAGCAACAGGACCCATTGGAGGAGAATGATACTTGAGGCTAGCACTCTGTTAAAATTGTCTACAGAGTGAGTAATGACAAATGCAACCAAGTTTGTGGTGGGAGAAATGCAGAAAAAGAGCAAGGAATAAGAGATATTTTAGAGAGAGAATTGAGAAGGCTTGATGAAAAATTGAATTATATGTTAACCGGCACACTATATTTTATATCATCAAACTCTTATGTGGTACCTAGAATTGGTTTAACTATGTTTTCATCATTTTTGACAGTTCAGGCCCTTATACGTGACTGTCAAGTTATCAGAGAGACTAAAGAAAACCAGATTGCAGAGCTAAAAAAAATATGTGAACAAAGTACAGAATCTCTGAATAATGACTGGGAGAAAAAGGTAAGCCACCTAAAATAGTAATAAAAATTACACAAGTTTATTCTTGAAAGTAACATATTTATAAAAATAATAATTTTACAGAATATACAGAAAAGTATGAAAAAATAACCTTCTGCACTATAAATAGCTACTGTTCATGTTTTGGTATATTTTCTTTTAGAATTCTGTGGTCTATAAAATGGTTTTCATTTAGAAAACATTATTTACTAATTCTTAAACTTAATAAATGTGCTGGGGTTTTTTTTGCCTAAGTAAGGGATTTTAAGTAAAATAAATAGGTAAATAGTTGTAAACCAATTTTTGGAAATTAAACAATATTAATTTTGTATTTGGGCCACTGGAGCATTTCTTTCCTAAAATTTTAGAAACATAATATAATCCAGACTAGAATTTAAACTTGTTTTTTCATTGTTTTATTTTTGACATACAATAATTGTACATATTTATGAAGTACAGTGTGATGTTTTGATACACGGATACATAGTATTATGATCAAATCAGGGTAATTAGCATTTCTGTCACCTCAAACATTTATCAGTTCTTTGTGGTGAGAACATTCAAATTCCTCTCTTGTTGCTTTTTTGAAATATGCAATACATTATTGTTAACTATAGTAACTGTACTGTGCATTAGAACAGCATAATTTACTTTTCCTATCTAACTGAATCATTGTACCCATTGTCCAGCTTCTCCCCATCCTACCACCTCCCCTCCCCTCCCCAGCCTGTGGTAACCTCTGTTCTACTCTCTATTTCTATGAGCTCAGCTTTTTTAGATTCTACATATGAGTGAGATCATGCAGTATTAATCTTTCTGTTCCTGGCTTATTTCACTTAAGATAATGTCCTTTAGGTTCATCCATGTTGTCACAAATGGCAGGATTTCATTTTTTTTAATGGCTGATTAGTATTCCATTGTGTATATATACCACAGTTTCTTTATTCATTTGTGGATGAACACTTAGATTGTCTTCAGATCTTGGCTATTGTGAATAGTGACATAATAAGCATGGGAGTGCAGATATCTCTTTTACATACTGATTTTATTTCCCTTGGATATATTTAATGTATCCAGTAGGGGGAATTCTGGATCATAAGGTAATTCTATTTTAAGTTTTCTGAGGAACCCTCATGCTGTTTTCCACAATGGCGATACTAATTTGCATTTCTACCACCAGCCTGTAGAGTTCCCTTTTCTTCACATCCTCACCAACATTTGTTATCTTTTTGACTTTTTTGCTAATAGCCATTCCAGCTGGGGTGAAGTGATATCTCATTTTGGGTTTGCTTTGCATTTCCTTGATGGTTAGTAATGTTGAGCATTTTTTCATATACCTGTTGACCATTTGTATATCTTTTTTTTCAGAAATGTCTACTTAGGTCCTTTGCCCATTTTTAAATTGGGTTATTTGTCTTTTTGCTATTTAGTTGTTTGAGTTTCTTATATATTTTGATATTAACCCTTTGTCAGATGTACAGTTTGCAAATATATTCTCTAATTCTATAGATTGTCTCTTCATTCTGTTGACTGTTTATTTTGCTGTACAGAAGCTTTTTATTATAGTTTGATGTAAGACCATTTGTCTGTTTTTGCTTTTGTTGCCTATGCTTTTGAGATCTTATCCAAAAAATCATTGCCTAGGCCAATGTTAAGAAGATTTTCCCCTATGTTTTCTTCTATTAGTTTCATAGTTTTGGATCTTACATTTAAGTCTTTAATTCATTTTGAGTTGATTTTTATATTGTGGTGAGAAATAAAAGGTCTAATTTCATTGTTCTACATGTGAATATCCAGTTTTCCCAACATTTGTTGAAGATGCTGTCCTTTCCCCATTGAGTGTTCTTTGCATCTTTGTCGAAAATCAGTTGGCTGTAAATGTGTGGATTTATTTCTGGGCTCTCTACTCTGTTTCATTTGGTCTAGATGTCTATTTTTGTACCAATACTATGCTCTTTTGGCTACTATAACTTTGTAGTATAATGTGATGTCAGGTAGTGTGATACCTACAGTTTTGTCCTTTTATTCAAGTTTGCTTTGGCTATGCAGAGTCTTTTGTGGTTCCATACAAATTTTAGGATTGCTTTATTTAGTTCTGTGAAAAATGTCATTAGTATTTTGATAGCAATTGCATTAAATCTGTACACTACTTTGGGTAGTATGGACATTTTAACAATATTTATTATTCCAATCCATGAACTTGGTATATCTTTCCATTTATTTGTGTCTTTTTCAATTTCTTTCATCTATGTTTTATAGTTTTGTATGTAGAGATTTTTTACCTCCTTAGTTAAATTAATTCCTAGGTATATTATAAATTGTAAATGGGATTTTTTTTTGATTTCTTTTTAAGAAAGCTCACTTTTAGTGTATAGAAACACTACTGAATTTTTCTTTTCTTTTCTTTCCTTTTTCTTTTTTTTTTTTTTTTTGAGACAGTCTCACTCTGTTGCCTGGGCTAGAGTGCTGTGGTGTCAGCCTAGCTCACAGCAACCTCAAACTCCTGGGCTCAAGCAATCCTCCTGCCTCAGCCTCCCCAGTAGCTGGGACTACAGGCATGCACCACCATGCCCGGCTAATTTTTTTTTCTATATATATTTTTAGTTGTCCATATAATTTCTTTCTATTTTCAGTAGAGACGGGGTCTTGCTCGTGGTCAGGCTGGTTTCAAACTCCTTAACTCAAGCAATCCTTCCTCCTTGGCCTCCCAGAGCGCTAGGATTACAGGTGTGAGCCACTGTGCCCAGCCCATAGTCCCTTTATAAAACAACTGTGGGGTACACCTGAGAAACCACCATGTGTTAATGGGCTGCTAAATACAGTACATATTTTGATGTTCAGCAGGCATGTGTTCTAGGGCCTTTAGGAAACCATAAACCTGAGGAAATCACTGTAACATATAATTGTTCCCATAAGTGTAACCACGAAATTCCAGTTACTCCTTTAGATCCCTTTATCGGAGTTACTATGCATGTCAGTTGACAGCTTTGAAGGAGCACTGGGATTTAGATGCAATGGGATTGGCTATATTATTGTTCTAGATAAGTGACTCACTTTTAAATAACAGACCTAATGCTGGATTAAACTGCTTATTGCATCAAAAATACAAATTAAACATATCAGGGATCTGGGGGACCACTTATACATAATTAAAACTGCATATATTAAATTTGAGAAATGCAGGAGTCTTCTGTGTGGCTATTACTGAGCCATCCTTACTCTTCCTGTTCAGCTAGAAACTAGGAGAAAAGTTCTTGAGACCCTTACCCACACTTTTTCCATAATTATTGTCTGCTCTTCCTCTAGTTCCCATCTCTCAGAGTCTTCTCTCTTCCTATAGTATTTTCCTAGTCAAGTAAGAGTCCATACTGCCTGTGTTGTGTGTCCTTGTCTGTCTCCCCTACTTATGGATAATGAGTTAAATATATCATTTAGACTATTTTGGACTCCTAATCTCTCTACCTGTTGAGTGGGCCTGGGTTTGGATGCAAGGAATAAGAATTAGACTCAGAATTCTACTCCCATTAAGATAAGTGAAAAAGTGCCCATAGGCTGGGAGCGCAGAGTTTCAATCCCTTTAGAAGCTGTCCATTCAACCTTGTCTGGAACTCCTGCAAGTTCCTTTGTTTTCTTTACCTTAGTTTACATAAATATTTTAAAGCTTCATCCATTTAAATAGTGTATACATAATAATTTTTATAAATAAAGACCGATGTACATGATACATGTAGTATACAGTTTTCCTTGGTCATCTTACTCATACTTTCTTTGACTTAAAAATGTCATCTGTGTGTCTGCTTTTGTATATGTGTCTGCATTTTGGGGAATGGCTAAAAGTAGTTTCTGTTGGGGGTTTAAATAGGGGAAAAAGCATTTCTTAACATTACTATTGTTCAAAATTTCATGCAAATAAAATGAGTAATATGAATAGCACAGTAATATTCCTAATCAGTAGCAATATTACAGTGTTTCTGTTTTCTGATTTCAGACTAACACTAGTGTTGTTTAGCTGAAGCATTGTATTTTCTGTCTGATATATTTACTATTTCTACCTGAGGCAGATAATTCCCTTTAATATTTTTTCATCCATTAAAATTTTCAATTCAGGAAAGCAAAGAAAAAAATGAAGTGTTTCTTAATCCTGCTCTTTGTATGGTATCTTTGAATGTTCATTTGTAAGTTTTATATCTTTTTGTTCAGGTTACCACATATATAAATAGAGAAATACAGGAAAACATTTTTTTATGAATTGCAAAATAGTCTCTTCCATAGTAGTGAAAGAGTCAATTCTTGCTTTCATTATATAGCTCCACAATGCTGTAGCAGAAATGGAAAAGGAAAAGTTTGATCTTCAAAAGCGACACACTGAAAACATTCAAGAATTGCTTGAGGATACAAATGTACGTCTGAATAAAATGGAGAGTGAATACATGGCACAAACACAGTCCACAGTAAGTCTTTTGTTTTCTTTTCTTGATATTTTTAGAAACTATCTTCTTAATTTTTATGTCCTCATGCTTCCTTGATGTGCACAGTATATAAATAAGTATGTTATAAAATTAAAAGAAAAAACTTTACTTTCCTACTTGATACAAATTTATGTGTCAGTGGACAGTCCCTTGAAGTTTGCTGAGGGATTTGACTCTGGATTGTTTGGTGCCACTTTTTTTTTTTTTTTTTTAAATCTTTCTTCTTTTTTTTTTTTTCATTGACTTTCCATTTAGAGATAATTTCCTTTCTTTCTTTCTTGTTTTTTGTTTCATTCCTTTAACCTGAAGACTTGATTGTTTTTTGAAAAATGTTTAATGCTACTATAAAGGAAATCAAATAGGGAGATAGGAATAGTATGGCCACTCTGACACATTTTCTTAATAGAACATCTTGACTGAGGAACCAGACACAGACATCGTATGGGTAAACCCAAAAATCTCCTTCCTGAAATGATGCAGAGGAAGGTTACTATATTCAGCCTACACAGTAGAGAGGCCAGTGACACTGTTTAAGGAGAGATGGAGGATCCCCCAGAAGAGCCTTTCTCATCACATTGTTGCAGACTAGAGTCTGAGGGAGTAAATGTCTCAGCCTTTTAGAAGCTCACCTCATTTCCTTAGATCCATAAGCCTGACAGTTCTGTTGGCAGGCTAATCTGCACGTAGATCAGGGCTCCTCACATCCAAGGCAAGTGCACCTGGTCAATCTTGTTACTAATACAGATGGTCCTTGACTTACGATGGTTTGACTTACGATTTTTTTAGCTTTATGTTGGTGTGAAAGCATTCAGTGGAAACCGTACTTCAAGTACCCATATGACCATTCTGGGTTATAACCTCATCATAGGTTGAGGAGCATCTGGTTTTCCACTGAATGTATATCTCCTTTGTACCATTATAAAGCTGAAAAATTGGCCGGGCGCGGTGGCTCACGCCTGTAATCCTAGCACTCTGGGAGGCCGAGGCGGGTGGATCGCTCAAGGTCAGGAGTTCGAAACCAGCCTGAGCAAGAGCGAGACCCCGTCTCTACTAAAAATAGAAAAAAATTATATGGACAACTAAAAATATATATATAGAAAAATTAGCTGGGCATAGTGGTGCATGCCTGTAGTCCCAGCTACTTGGGAGGCTGAGGCAGGAGGATCGCTTGAGCCCAGGAGTTTGAGGTTGCTGTGAGCTAGGCTGACGCCACGGCACTCACTCTAGCCTGGGCAACAAAGTGAGACTCTGTCTCAAAAAAAAAAAAAAAAGAAAAAAAGAAAAAAAAAGAAAAAAAAAATAAAGCTGAAAAATTATAAGTTTAACTATCCTAAGTTGGGGATCATTTGTACAACCTTTATGTTTCTCACTTTAGTACAGTAAATTACATGAGATTCTCAACACTTTATTATAAAATGGCTTTGTGTTAGATAATTTTGCCCAACTTTAGGTAAATGTAAGTGTTCTGAGCACATATAAGGTAGGCTAGGCTAAGTATGATGTTTGGTAGGTTAAGCATGTTAAATCCATTTTCAGCTTGTGATATTTAAAACTTACAATGGGTTTATTGGAAGATAATCCCATCATAGGTCAAGAAGCATCTGTATATAATGTGAACTCATAGAACGGTCAGGTGTTGTATCCCAAGCATGAACCCAGTCCTCATTTACCACTTACTACCTTACCAGGCCAACTTGGCCTGGTCCAAGTACTTTCTTGAATTTGAAGCTGTGGAATTTGAACAAGAGGCAGTTACCCAGGCATATTGTAGACATATCTTAGAATCTGTTACTTTGGACCCTTGAACTACCACTAAGGCCTATCTCACAGGATAAAAGAAATGGGAAGTTGTATGAACAATTGTTTGGAACCTGGACTTTAGAGGCAGACAGTCTTAGGTTCAAATCCCAACTCCTCAATAGGTGGACTATCATATAAAGTTTTCAAATGTTAATTTTCCTCATCTGTGGGATAGAATCACAGCAGTACAATATAATATAAGTTGTTAGAAATATTAAATAAATTAATATACATAAATTAATAAGCACTCAATAGATAATTGCTAATATTTTGTTCAAAAATATATATTTTTGAATATAATGATAAGAGAGACAATAATAATCAAGAGACACATACAAATGAGAAAAGAAAGACTGAGTTTAAGAAATTAATGAACATTTGTTTGAAGATGGAGAGTTGAACACAGTTTTGTACTCCGTTTCTTCCCACAAAAATGATAGGAGAGGGATTAAAAAAAAGATATAAACCCAGATGGACAAAGAAAATGGGAGAACAATATAATTTTTGGAGTTGGAAAGGTAATGGGTGAGTTGAAATTGACCTAGCAGGTTCAAGAAAGCATAAACCTAAATGAACAGTGAAGAAATCTGAGGAGCAAGGTGAATTACACCATGAGACCCTTGGAGGCTCCAAACATCTTTGGAAGGGGGTATGTAAGTGGTGCTTCAACACATGGATTGCTAGAAGGTCTATTTAAAAAGCAACTAGATGTTGAATTTGGGTGATAGGTGCAGGGAGTTTATTATACTATTCCTTCTAATTTTGTAGGTATTTAAAGTATTCCATAATACAACTTTTTTGAAATGATAAACAACAAAAAGCAACCAAATGTTTACATCCCTTCCTGTATTTCATGAAACATGGGACTGTGTCTCATCCAACTTAGCATAAGACATTAGGCTATGTTCTGGAGAGAATAAAGCAGTCTGTGGATTGGGAGACATCAGACACAGTTGAGATTTTTACCACAGCACTTTGAAAAGAATGGGGAACAGATCCCCAGGAGTCCTTGAGAATCTTTAGCATAGGAGCGCTGTTGAACTCCCGTTGGCAACTTACCATTTGCAATAGGAAAGCCTTGCTATTCCTAAGGGATAGAAACACAACTTTGGAGAGAGACTGTCTCCCGAGTTTGTAATATATCAGCTGACAGGATTTGGAGGGAGAGGTGATCTTTTGATGAAGGAACTTCTTATTTTAACTTAGTCAAATTTATCAGTGTTTTATAATTAGTGCTTTTTATGTCTTGTTAAACAAATCTTTATTGTAAGTGCAGGAAAATTTACTTATATATTCTACTAAAAGCTTTAAGAATTTGCTTTTAATATTGAGGCTTTAATCTCTCTGGAGTTATTTTTTGTGACTAGTACAAGATAATGATCTAATTTCATTATTTTCTATGAGGATGACTTTTTTTTTCCAGCTTTACTTTTGAGTAGTTCTTCCTTTTTTCATTGATCTGTGATGCCCACTGTTCTGTATCAAACTTCCATATATAAATGTCTCTATCAAACTTCCATATATGTGAAGGTTGGCTAATTTCTCTGGTTCTGCAAATATTATACTGTCATCACTGTTATACTAATGGCTTCATAATTACTCTTGATATCTGATAGGAAAGTCCTTCCTTCTCCATCAGAAAGGTCTTGGCTACTGAGCCCTTTTCTTTTACATATATAGTTGGCCCTCCAAAAATGTGGGTTCCACATCTGAGTTTTCAACCAACTTCAGATCAAAAATATTCAAAAAAATTAGAAAATAATAAATAACAATAAAAATAATACAAATAAAAACAATACAGCATAAGAACTGTTTACATAGCATTTATATTATCTAGAGATGATTTCAAGTGTATGGGAGGTAGTGCATAGGTTATATGTAAGTACTATGACATTTTAAATAAGGGACTTGATCATCTGTGGCTTTTGGTTTCTGTGGGGGATCCTGGAATGAATGTCCTAAGGATCCTGAGGGATGACTGTACATTTAGAATTAGCTTATTAAATTAAAAAAAAAAACAAGAACTCTGGGGTCTTTAGAACATCTTTTGTAATATTTATTCCTGAGTCTCAAACTTTTGTTACATGAAAGTTTTATACTTTTGTTATATAAAAGACTCAAGATTAAATGTATAAGTTTTATAGATTTTAACCCTTTGCATGTATATAGCAATTATAATTTATGGTACCTTGGCTAAAACTTACAGAAAATGTTAAATAATGCTGGCAACAGTGGTTTTAAAACTTAAGTTTTTTGTTGCAAAATATATACATGCCGTTGAAAATCTAGAAAAGAGAGATGATAAAAAAGAAAAAAAATTAATGTCTATATAATAAAACTACTCTTATTGAAAGTGTTATATAAGTGCCTATTCTTCTGCATTTTCCATCTAATGCTGGGTGTTTTAATTAAAAAAACAAACCGAATCTTTGCCAGGTTGATAGATATGTTAGTTTCCTAGGGCTGCCATAACAAATTACCACAAACCAGGCAGCTTAGAACAAGAGAAAATTATTGTTTCATAGTTCTGAAGTCCAGAAATAAAAAATCAAGGGGCCACCGGGATCCTATTCTCTATGAAGGTCATAGAAGAGGACAATCCTTTCTTGCCTCTACCTAGCTTCTCGTGGTTTAGGGCAATCCTTGGCTTTCCTTGGCTTGTAGCTGCATCACTTGTCTCTGCCTCTGTCATCACTCAGTGTTTTTCTTGTGTATCTCTGTGTCCTGGTGTCTTTATGTGGCCTTTTTATGACATCAGTCATTGGATTTATGGTGCATCCTAATCCAGCATGACCTCATTTTAAATTGCTTTTATCTGCAAATTTGTTTCCATCCAAATAAGGTTACATTCATAGGTACTGGGGGTTGGGCTTCAACAATTGGTAAAAAATATTGTTTCATTTTTGTTTTAATTATGTTATCACTTTTAAAAATGAAATAATTGAATTTAAAAAGAAGAAAGGCTTAATATGCACATGCTAGATCCTTTTAAACTATGATGTTTTCAATTTTGTTATGGCCATTAGGTTGCTCAAAGTCAAATGTGGAACCTATCTTTATTAGTTAATCATGCCAGTATGGTGTATGCTTTTTTCTGGAATAGGGTTACATTTTTAAAAACTTTAATTTATGAATTCACTTAAAATAAAAATAATAAAGCCATTACATGTGAACACAATAATATTTTAATAACTATAAGATAGTACATAAAATATACTATAAATTAACTGTATTTTACAAAAAAAAAAGACATTGAGTGAGAAGTGTACCATTGCTTTATATTTCTGCAAATCTTTTTAACTGACTTAGATAGGCAGCTATATCCTCATATTTGTTTTTGCATTTATTCTATTCTATTGTGATATCCTATATCATGTAGCCTCTGGAAAACTCCACTGTACACTTGTGAGAAAATGATAGTGAAAAAGGCAAATAATATCTTAATATTATTATAAAAACAGTTTTGATCTTGCAGATCCACTAAAAGACTCTTGAGGAACCTTACAAGTTTTTTGACCACACTTTGTGAACTGTTTCTCTAAATAGTTAGCTTTCAAACATTTTTGACCATGACGCCCCAGTAAGAAATAAATTTTATAAATTGTGCCCACTTACATAAACACATGTATAAGCACATACCTTCCTGCATGTTTATAAGTCTCTTGAACTCCTGGCTTCAAGTGATCTTCCTACCTCAGTGCTGGGATTACAGGTATGAGCCACCACCTATAGTGTAAACAAAAGTTTCACTTTTACTATTGACCATTCACGCTGACATATTCTGTTCTTTTTATTTAATTTAATTTCATTAAAAAGTTGCTGGTTGTGATTTACAACTTGATTTCGCATGGGTTGAGACTCGAAATTTGAAAATCGCTGCTTTAGGGAGTATATATTTAAGAGTACAGTCTCTGTGTCCATAGAACACTTTTCAAAGTGATTATCCCAATTTCTACCACCACTCAACAGAGCATGAGTGTCATCTGTCCACATCCTTGCCGACACTTGGAATTATGAGAAATTTCTTCTCATATAAAAAATGTCATATTTTAATTTGCATTTCCCTGATGAGTAATTTGTATGTTTCTTGGCTATTTTAAGTTGCCTGTTCATCCCCTTTGTCCATTTTTTAATTCAGTTATTTATCTTTTTCCTTGATTGTAGGAGTATTTCATATATCTAGGATAAAAATAGTCAGATTTTTTTCATCATTCTTTTTTTATTGTGGTAAAATATATATAACATAAAATTTACCATTTTAAGTATATAGTTCAATGACATTAAGTATATGTACATTGTTGTACAACCATCACCATCATCTATCTCCAGATTTTTCATCTTCCCAAACTGAAGCCCTGTACCTATTGAACAATAACTCTCCATTTGCCTCCTTCATCCAGCCCCTGGTAACCACCCTTCTACTTTCTGTCTATGAATTTGACAACTCTAGAAATCTTATGTAATACTGTATAATGTGGAATTATGCAGTATTTGCCCTTCAGTAACTGGCTTATTTCACTTAGCATGTCTTCATGGTTCATCCATATTATAGCATGTGTCAAAATTTCTTTTTTAAGGCTGAATAGTATTCCATTGTATGTATATACCACATTTTGTGTATTTTTCATCGGTAGATGTATACTTGGGTTGCTTTTGGCTATTGTGAATAATGCTGCTATGCACATTGGGGTACACATATCTCTTTGATATTTAAAGCCATGGAAAAAACCCGTATTTAAATCTGAAGTACATTTAATATCCTAAATTTTTCCACAATTGAATTAAATATAGTAAATAATTTTAAAATTGAAATTTGTAAAATATATTAATTGCTTAAAATGTTTACTGCATTGGTAGGTACATTTCATTAATTAAATAATATTAAGAGAGAAATAGCTTTCAAAGTGGAAATTTTATAAGTTTGGGATGGAAAGAAAAGTAATACTTTGGGCTAAGACGTAACTGTCAGAGAAACTTCATTCTATTTTTAATGAAAATTGAATTTAAAAATTAGTATTCAGATCTTGTCATAGGTAATAATAGTAAATACAGGGAAAAATGGACAGAGTCTGTCAGCAGGATTGAATTTAAGAATCATCAAAACTAGGCAGGTCTTGCTGAGCAGCTCCTGATTTAATAATTAAACAAGGTAGAGTTCAAGGCATGGCTTAAGATGAAAGATGAGACTGTCACTGAGAATTACTTTCTCTGTTTTTTTCTTTCAGGCTTTTTTCTTTTTTGTTGAGGCTTGTTTGGTTTTATTGCCGTTTATTGTAAGCAGACACTTGTACAGATGATTCAACTTATGTTTGTTGGTATCGGCAGGGATTTTCTTATGTGAAACTCACAGTTAAAACGTCTAAACACTGGACATTTAAAACAAATATTAAAACTTAGAAATTTAAAAATAATAACCAAATTATTAGATGCTTCAGGATATGAAGGCTATAAAATTATAGAGCTCTCTTGATAGCAGGGTTTAGACACACTGAAAGTCTGTGGGTGGCTTAATTAAGATTCTAGGCTATAGTATTAGAGTTCTTAACATTCTTCTGTACCACGGACCCTGCTGGCAATCTGGTGAAGTCTATGCAGTCCTTCTTAGAATAATATTTTTAAATTTAATAAAGTGTATAATTTTACAAAGAAAAATTATATTGAGTTACAGTTGTAAAAATATTAAGAAATCAAAATTATGATAAAGTAAGATATATATATATACTTATAAATTAATGCAATAAATATTAAGATCTAGCAGTGGGCCTGCTAGTAATTTTTGAATAATGATGAGGGTAAACAAAATTTAGTCAATACCTAACAGTGCAATGAACTATAAAAATATCTGTGATTTCTGTTAGTCACAGGTATTGCTAACACTCCTTTGGTTTGATAACGACATTTATAATTGAAGAGAAATGCTAAATTTCAGTTAGAGTAGTAAAAATAAAAATGAACTCTTCCCCCCGCCCCATTCAAATTCGCTGATACTCTGAATCCCATCCATGAACCTGTATGGTTGGTTAAGGTAAGTTAAGAACCTTTACTGGAAGGAGTATCAGAAGCCTTAGACACCTGAATTATTTTGTTTTAACAAAATTGTTTGTTTTGTTGTTAGTAGTGACATATAATAATTCGTAGAGCAACTTATCAACTCACTGAGATAGCTAGAATTTGATTTTATTGTCTGTATCAGCATTTCTTCAACCTCACAATGATTCTAATGAAGAAACCCCAATATAGCACTGATTCATCATTTTGAATAAAATGATTATTTAAAAAATAGACTTTATTTTTTAGAATAGTTTTAGATTTACAGAAAATTTAGAAAGCTAATACAGGAGTTTCTCATATAACCCTCACCCAGTTTCTCGTATTATTAACATCTTAGATTATTTTGGTATACTTTACACAATAAATGAATCAATATCGGTGCATTTTTATCAGCTAAAATCCACAGTTTATTCAGAATTCTATAGTTTTTACCTAGTATACTTTTTCATTACCAGGGTCTCATCTAGGCCACCACATTACATGTAGTTGTTGTACATGTAGGGCTTGTACATGCTAGGCTCCTCTTGGTTGTGACTGTTTCTTAGACTTTCCTTGTTTTTCATGATCTTGACAGTTTTGAGGAATATTGGTCGGGCATATCATATAATGCCCCTCTACTGGAATTTGTATGATGTTTTCTCTTGATTTGACGGGGGTTATGAGTTGAGGGAGGAAGATCACAGAAGCAAATTGCTACTCTCATTACATCATATTAAGAGTGCATACTGTTAGCATGATTTTTCACTATCCATATTTATGTTGATCACCTGGCTGAGATAGTGTTTGTTAGATTTCTCCATTGTGATTACTTCCCACCTTTTCCTATTGTACTCCTTGGTTGGAGGTTAATATATGCAGCCCACATTTAAGAAGTAGGGAATTTTACTCCCTGTCCTTGAGGATGAAGTATCTATATAAATTATTTGGAATTTTTCTGCATGGGAGATTTATCTACTCTCTCTCATTTACTAATTTATTCAATCATTTATTTATATTAATATGAGCACATGGATATTTATTTTATACTTTGGGTTATAATTCAATACTGCTTTATTTTATTGTACAAATTGTTCCAGCTTTGGTATTGGAAGCTCTTTCATTTGTCTCCTGTGCTCCCTTGACATACTACTATCAATGTGGACTATATGGAGAATGGTATTGAAAACCAAGATATGTGTGCTGAGTGTGCTTGCTGCAGGGTGTTGTTCCTTTTGTGCCCTCTCAGCTGTCATAGCAAGGAAATATATTCATATATGCTAACCTGTATATACAGTAAGTCCTCAATGTGATTGATAGGTTCTTGGAAACTGTGGCTTTAAGTGAAGTGGCATGTAATAGGCCGATATTTTTCCCTCCTTAACTATGGAAATGATGTTATTTGAGGACTCGCTGTATGTAATTTCATTTAAAGTTTTATTCATAAATTATTAATATTTAAACTCTGTTCCACTTGCTACTTAGGTCATACATTGTATTTTTCCTTGTTTGATAAAAATTTTAATTCCTATAATACTTATTTTGGTGGTGACTATTATTTTTTGTTTCTCAAAGTATATTCATTATATAATAATCCTAAAACCATTTTCTCTTTGCTCTTTTAAATTTTAGAGACCATCGATAAAGATTATAGTCTTAAGGAAAATTGATTACGATTACTTACTTTATTTAATTTTTTTAACCAATCCATTCTATGTGGAAAGTGTCCTTTCAATGAATTGGTCAATTGACTATCCATATGCAAAAATGCATCTTGAACCTTCACATTATTTAATAAACCAATTTTAGGAACATCTTAAAATTTAAATGTACAGATAAAGTAACAAACTTTATAGAGGAAATCTTAGGAGAATATCTTCTTGGCCTGGATGAGTTAAAGATTTCTTAAAAAGGAAATGAAAATGTTTTCCATACAGGAAAATACTGATCAGAGAATATACTAAAATTATACTTTTGTTCGCCAAATGATATCATTAAGAAAGAGAAAAGGCAATTGAGAGTGGAAGAAGATATTTGAAATTCCTTTATCTAATAAAGTCCTTGCATTTTAAATATATAAAAAGTTTCTACAAATCAACAAGAAAAAGAAAAGCAATCCAATAAAAAGGGTAGTATATTTGAGTAGGTACCACACAAAAGAAGATATCCAAATGATTAATAAACACTTGAAAAGGTGCTCAAATCATTAATTCTAAGGGAAATGTAAATAAACCAATTCAGTATCTCTATACACCTACAATAAGGGTTAAATTTAACAAAAACAAACAAAATCACAGTACCAAGTTTTGGCAAATATGCAGAATAGTCAGAAGTCTCATACACTGCTATAGGGAGTTTAAAGTTTTATATTCAGTTTGAAAACTGTTAGTAACTACTAAAGCTTAACATAGGTCCATCTTATGACTCAGCAATTTCACTGCGATATACATAACCAAAAGAAATCTGTACCGTAAAACATGTGTGAGAGTGTTCATAGCATAGCAACGTTATTTTCTATAATGAAAAACTGAAAACAACCCATTAATGGAATGGATAAATTATTTTAGATATATTAATACAATGAAATGCTACATACAGTATTGAAAAAGATTAAACTATTTCATCCCACAGCATGGATAAATCTCACAGGTATATAATATGCATGAAGAAGCCTGACTCAAGAGAGTACATGCTCTATAATTCCATTTATACAAAGTTTGGAAAAAAGCAAAATTTGTTTGTTGTGATAGAAGTCAGAATAGTGTTTACCTTTGGGTAGAAGGTGACTAATAAGGCTTCAGAGGGGCTGGTAATGTTGATATCATCTAGTAGTTCATGGGTGTTTTCAATTTGTGAAAAAATTATTAAAATATGCCCTTAAGATTTGTGCAGATGTCATATTTTCATAAGAAGTTTATGAAATAAGGCATTTTGTTGCTCTTTTTGCCATAGGAGTTTTCCATAAGAGAAGCTTGGACTCTAAATATTAATAGTTGCCTAATACAACCCTTTTTAATTTTTGAGTCCTACAGAATTTCAAACTAAGTTTATATGTAAACTTCCAATATTTATATCTCCAGTCCTGATTTCTTATACTATCCATGTTGTTGCATAACTGTTTCAGATGTTGCATAACTGAAACCCCATAGGATATATTGGATTTCCTGAGACTTGTTGAAAATCATATCTATGATATTTCATACCAAAATAATACTCTTTCCCAAACTTTCTTTTAAGTCCCCATTGTCATCATTGTTCTCTTGGTGCATTAGATTTTGAACCTGAAAGATTTATGATTTTTGCCACTTCTCATCTCCCTCATTTAGTATTCTACCGAATCATTCAATTTACTTCTCTGAAAATTTTCTTGGATCTGCTGTCTTCCCTTCTGTTTCCACAGCTACCAATTGAGGCCAGGCCATTGTTGCCTCATTCCTGGACTCTTCCAGTAACCTGCCACTTGCTCTCCCTCTCTCTCCTTGCTCCATATCTGACAAATGCATTTTTTTCCATTTTCGCATGATCCAGAATTTGAATTCCTAATCTAATGCCTATTACAACTTCTGATTCCAAGCCATATCGCTTCAAGAAGACCAGCCTAGTCTTCCAAGTGCTACTTTTGAGTTCCCAATATGGGAAGATATCCTGTGTACCCAAGGTAATCTGTTTATCATTTCCTGTACAGTAATTTATTTCTTCCCTGTTCCTATTGTTATGTATCACTGAATTCCCCTTCTACACTGTCTGTTGCAGCCTGCTGTGAAACATCAGCATCTTTTTTCTTGAATAATTTTGTACCCCATTTTGAGGCCTCCACTATTTTGTTTCTCCTTGGCTCTTTGTATTCTGTTTAAAAAAGATTATTTTGTTGTTGTCCTTCAGGTACTTTGTATGCATCTATGGGCTTTCCCTTGACATTATAAGTTTTAAATGTCTTTTATTTACTTTGTACCTAGAATTGTATGTAAAGCAGTGAGTATTTAAAAAATGCTTTAAAAATAAATCATAAAATGAATAACTGATATCACATATTTTGCTTCTCCAATCACAAAGTTGGTATTAGTATTTACAAAAATATTTGTCCAATAAATATAGCTCTTCACGCAGAAGCTACTTTTTCATTTCATATAATACTTATCTGCATATGAGAAAGCATGCCAGCTTCTAACAAGAACTATGCTTTGGTAGGTGCTTAGTGCTCGAAGAATTAGTTTGACAATCATCTTTTCTCTGTTTCATCTGCTTATATTTTCCCCATTTTCTTCTGCTGTGATTCTCACTCCTCTTTTACTTTGTCCTTGACTGCTTGATTTTCCTGCTTCTGAATCCTTTTCTTGACTTCCAATTTTTGTTTTCCTTCTGGTAACTGTTATATTTGGCACAGCTCTAGGACTTCCTAATCTTGGGTCTGTTCATTTGGTGGGCCTCATATACAATATTCAATCATATGTATGTATATACATAAACCCTTTATTCATACATGTGCGTTCTTTGAATTATTTGCCAAAGGAGTCTAAGAAGAAATAGTTTTGACAAACTGGTAAAGTTTGGTCTTAGCTATGTTGCAATTAGCATAGACATAATATGTAAAATTCATTTTGAAAAGTAGTGTGAACCTGAAGGAATATGTTGAGTAGTATACTGAAGGGATGCTTCTGGGGCCTATTCATTTTATTTCCATTATTGATGAAGTAATTGGGAAGGTACTTGTTATGCTTGTATGGTGTTAGAGCAAGTATTGTTGTTTTAAAAAGATAAACATAGTCTTGTAGAATTAGAAAAATCATCCTATGGAAATCATGATAATATTCTAGATGGACAGTTTAGTTTCTTCAAATGTGGGAAAGACTATACATAAATTTTGTAGAGAAAGATGATTTAATTGTTAGTTAGCATTATAGATAGAGTCATTCAATGTAGTTTGAAATGCAAGAGCCAGAAGATAATCAAACAAACCCCAGTGACATTACCTAATGTACTTAGGTAGTGCTCACCTAACTAATCTACTGATAAAGAGGTATAAAGAGAATGTAACCTTACTGAGGGCAGGGACTTTGCCTGTCTTACTTACTGCTGTGTATCTACATCCTGTAATAGTACCAGATTCAGTAAATATTCATTAAATGAATAAATGGCTAAAACAACCATGATCTTAGTTTTATGGGAGTAAGCTTTTTTTTTTTTAAGACTTGGCTAATTTAGAAGTCAATTTCATTTTTACTACTATGGTTCACGATACATTTGTTTTCTTTATTCTTATAGGCTATTTATTTTCTTCAGGCTCCTTAGTGATACGAAAGTGTTATAAAGTTAGTCAGAGGCTTTCTTAACAATGACCTATTCTTTTAGAACCACATGGTCAAAGAGCTGGAGGCCCGTGTGCAGCAGCTGACTGGAGAAGCAGAGAACAGTAATTTACAGAGGCAGAAATTAATACAAGAAAAATCAGAACTTGAAAGATGTTACCAGATAACATGTAGTGAATTACAAGAGGTAAAGGCAAGGTAATGTCTGAAATCAGATGTCTATCAGGCGTAGCTAGGAAGTGCTGATATTAACTCTATATATAAATTATCAGCCAAAATTACCTTGTACATTTAACCTTGAGAAGTTTCTAACCTAAATACCACTGTTTGTTTATTTTTTAAAAGTCCCTTGTAACATAAGTATAATGCTTAGAAGCAGCTGATAAAAATGTTGATACTTATTTGATATACTGAATGATAATATATTTGGATTTAGTTGATTTATGGGGGATGGACACGCTTGAAGCTCTGACTCGGGGAGATGGGGGGCATGGGCAATATATATAGCCTAAATTTTTGTACCCCCATAATAAGCTAAAATAAAAACAAAAATAAACCTACGATAATACCAAAAAAAAGAAAATTCCATTTTAGAGATTGGTTCTAAATATATTGGAAGTCTATTTTATTCTCTTATTGCCAATAGGCGCAACGCACTGCATAAAGAGAAAGATCATCTTGTAAATGATTATGAGCAAAACATGAAACTATTACAAACCAAATATGATGCTGATATAAACCTTCTAAAACAAGAACATGCTCTTTCGGCTTCTAAGGTATTGTGTGTGCTGGTGGATACATTCACCCAAAGTAGTTATTTACTTTACTTGCTTATAAGTCATGGATAGCGATGTAGAGATTATTTGACATTTGAAATTAGTCTGTCCTTCACTTTATCCTTAAAATAACAGAAATTTTAAGAATTTTTATTGACATTTAAAATGTTAAAAATGCCAAATGTCTAACAGATAGTACAACATAAATATTTAATAAACTGAATTCTGCTATAAGTTAGCCCTTTTAACTACCAAAGTTTTTAAAGAAGGAAACACATAAATCCCAAGAAGAAATGCTTAGTTGTGTTAATAATACATTTTTCAGAGTAACTATATACATTATTATTACTATTACTTTGAAATCTTGGGTTCTTCTTTAGTTTTATAATTAAAATTTGAAAAGACTTCTGTAAACCTATTATTTTTATATCAGTGTTACATTTCATAACATTAAATACTATACAGCATTTGATTTTTATTTTTACTTTAAAGGATTTTTATACTGTCTTTTAAAAACATTTTCTACTCAGATTTATAGATAATTTTAATTCTGATTGAACTTTATGGGGAAAAAAGTTATATTTTTTTCAACTAGAAGTTATAAGATTGTACAAAAATCAATATTCTACTTTTTATGCTTCTTCTTAAAATCCTTGTAGACATCTGGTATGATTGAAGAATTAGAACAGAACATCTGTCAATTAAAACAGCAGTTACAGGAATCAGAACTTCAAAGAAAGCAACAACTAAGGGTGAGTCTTGTATTTCTACACAGAACAATGGCCAAACACACCTTTCCTTTTCTTGATTTATATGTATACATGAGAGTCAATTAAAAAAGAAAACTCTAAGAAATGCAAGTAGCCTTTTCTGGTTACTTTCTGGTTGTATAATTTTTCATTTGAAATTTTTTTTTTAACAAAGGTAGATGCTAACAAGATATAGAGAATAAAGGACAATAATTTTAATTTGAATGATCTCTTTTTTGAGATTAGTTTCAAAAATAAACCTATTTAAATATATTATTATTTTAGAATAATTTCCTCTTTTTAAATTATCTACAAATAATATCTCTCTCTCTCCCTTACCTTTTAGATCTTGCCTTTTCTCTCATAGTCAAAAAGTATCAAAAGTACCAAGGACTGGTATAACTTCCAATCTATCATTTCCATATTGACTCAGTTGGTCATTTTAAAAGTAATATCCTAATCCAAAGGGTCAGAAAGGGTTTCTAGCACTGTAAAGTA
This sequence comes from Eulemur rufifrons, assembly GCF_041146395.1. Taxonomy (NCBI): domain Eukaryota; kingdom Metazoa; phylum Chordata; class Mammalia; order Primates; family Lemuridae; genus Eulemur; species Eulemur rufifrons. The sequence continues at coordinate 45,456,898 of NC_090991.1, forward strand.
GGTACTTTAGGGAACAGTAACATCTTTAGATAACTACTAGGGTTTTATGCCCTATAATACAAAGCTACTTCTGTTTCTAATTGTGGCTTGGAAAATGGGGCAGGTAGGGCTCTCTTAATGATATGCAAAACTCTGAAGTAAAGTTTGACACCAAGTAGATTCATTGATTTCATTTGATTACTAATTTTATTTTCAGTAGCAATTTTAGGTATAATAAAAATAAATATTTATCATTCACAGGATCAAGAAAATAAGTCTCAAATGGAGAAAAGTAATTTAAAACGCACCTATGATAAAAAGGTAATATGTTTCGTTGGAAGCTATGAAACATTTAAAGTAGCAAGTGAGGCATTAATGACCCTTAAAGAATAATTTGTTTCTAAGTTAACTTTAGCTAACCAGTGATTAAATTTTGTTGCTTAATTTTCTATGTTTATAAACAACTTCTTCAGTTCAATTATTAATTATATCAACATTAAAACACTACTTGCATGTTATATTTAATTAGTGAAGAATATAGTCGGCTCTCCATATCTGTGGGTTCTGCATCCATGAATTCAATCAATGGGATTGAAAATATTCAGAAAGAAAAATTCCACAAAGTTCCAAAAAGAAAAACTTGAATTTGCCACACAAGTACTACTTTGAATCCATACAAATGAAGTGATGTATAGGCATTGTATTAGGTGTTATAAGTAATTTAGGGATGATTTGAAATATGGGAGGATGCGTGTAGGTTACATGCAAATACGGTGCCATTTTATATCAGGGACTTGAGTATCCTCAGATGTTGGTATCCTCAGGGGTCCTGGAACCAATCCCTTACGGATATGGTGAGATGATTGTATTATTATCTTAGCTTTTTGTAATAATACTCTGAAATTATATTCTCTTTCTACCAGTTTATGATACAATCAATATCATAAACTACCAGTTTATGAAACAATCAGTATCATAAAAAGTGTATGCTTTTCTCATTTGTGCAATGAGAACTTTAAATATTTAACCAAAGAACATAGAACAATGAAAAATTGAGAACTATTCAACAATGCTTAATAATTGTTTCTTGTTTATAATACTGAGTATTTCTACTGCCATATGTTGGTATCCCTGTTATCAGGAAGAACTGGGGGCTTATTGGCACATTTAATACTATAGGCAGTAAAGTACAGAGTTCTATAGATTTGTAACTATGAAACTTCAGTTTTGAAATTGTTGTTTGCTATAAGAAAGTGAAAGACTAATTGAAATAGCAAAGATGTTGCTGCTTCTATAATTATTTGCTATTCTAATATTTAGCAAATTAATCCATTTGTAACATATACATATAATGGAAAATGAGAAAAAGGTTAACCTTTCAACTAATTACAATACATTAAAATTAAACAAAGTTTATATCGCAAAATTCTTAAAAAATATTTTGTAATATCACATCTTATTATCCATGTAGACACTCAGCAGATATCCATTAAATGCTTACATTGGGCAAGGTATCATATTAGGTACTGAGGTGGAGTTGAGGATGAATTACAGATAAACTCTGCTTTCCAAGGGCTTAATGTATGGGAAGAAGAATGTTTCTATCATTTAGAAAAGTGAGTATTTCTACTGACATGTATTGACTTATATGTGCTCTTTATAATACATTTTCTTATTGCTATAGTTTTAATCCAGCTCAGTTCAAGATCTTAAGCATATTTCATGTCTATAAAATGATATCTGAACAGGAAGAGGAAATATTGCTTTTACTGAAGTAAAGAATATATTTTCAGTGTCTACTGCTGAGCCACACAGCTTCATAAATATCTTACTTACCGAAAGAAGAACATATATTATCATAAGCCTTGCTCCCCACTGTATAAGGCATATGGATCCTCTGGGTGTACTTGTTAGTCCATTGTTCATTCTTTGGGCAGATCACTGGCTTCCTGCCTATTAAGGAACACCCTCCTGGCCTCCTGCTTTGTTACACTGTGGTCAACTCTCTTCCTGAGAGATGGTATATGTGTATCTGTGAGACAGACGGGCTAGTGGCAAGGGGAAGGGCGCACACTTACTAATTGTGAAAAAATGTATTCCTATCTCAAACTTCTTTAAGTTCAACTGAAGGTGTTAGATATAGAGATAGACCTAGAAAGAAAATCTTTCTCCTACCATTGTCTTTTGTGGGTATTTCGCCACTAAGTAAATTAAGGTTTTTGCTGTCAGTCCCTCTCCCTGATGAACATACACAAGAAAGGGAATATTAGAGCTCAATTCATCTTTACCTAGTAACCTTCTGACCATTCCTATTATATTTCATTTCAGGGAGCAGACCTAAATCCTTTTTATTACGCATCATAACTACAGCTATTCCCTTTCCGTGAGGTATCAATTGTCCTAGCTTTTTAATAAAGTAACTAAAGAGTGTTGTTTTCAATGTGAATAATACGACTTGCTTAAAATAATAGCAATCTTTAAAAGAAAAATGACCATATTTATTCATATTGCATATAGTCTAACTTTATTTATAGTGGAGGAAAATGTTGCTCAGCATATCACTTTTTGTTTTACAATTAATTCCATAATCTCCCCATTTTAAATTGACATCTGTTCTTCTTTCTTTATTAAACCTGCTGTGATCTCAAGCCTTGAAGATTTGATGTCTTGTTCCCCCCTTCGGGAATATCTTTTTTGACTGCTCAAAGAGCTGACATAAATCTTACATAGCCCTAGACTGTGTAACTGGATAGTTAAATGGGATGTATAGGGCTTTTGTTTGTTAGACAGTGTTACAGGTGTGCACATTCAATAACTTTTGGAATAAAACTTAGTTCTGAATATCTGTTCAGAAGGAGGAAATGCCATCTGAATGACATTATTTTCTCGTGCCTATAAGAAAGCAGCAGGATGGGAGCATACCATTCTAACTTGTCTTTGAGGTAAAAGAAACAGCATCAGATGCTGCCCCTAATTTAAGCACACACATATTATCTAATGGTCTTTATTGCTCTCTAGTGGCTATTGCCTGCTCTTAAGATCTTTGAACATCAAACAAATAATAAGTAGTAAAAACTAAATGTCATTGTTTGATGAAGTGTCCTAATCTGTTAAATCAGGAAATGGTTAGGCTAAATGATTTTACTAGCAAGGAAACACCTGTCTCCTACAAATAACCTATTGCTTGTTTTCTAAACAGGCACCAGACAGTAAAAGATGGTGCTGTTTACTTAGAGAAGTTCACAAGACAGATGTTAAGCATGTATAGTCTAAAATGTGCTGAATTAAGATATCTACTTAAAATCATTCTTATGTAAATATTTAACAAATGAGATATAAAGTCTAATGGAGTTCAAAACCATTAAAATAAAGTTTTTCCAATGCTTAGCATTTATGTACAATTCTTTTAATTATGTTTAAGATAATTTAAAATGTCCACAGCTTTATATATATTGGGTAGTATTTTTCAACTCGTACTAACATGATTTTTATTATTTATTTTTTTATTTCAGCTTATTATGGGGGTACAAATGTTTAGGTTACATATATTGCCTTTTCCCCACCTGAGTCAGAGCTTCAAGTGTGTCTGTCCCCCCGACGGTGCACACCACACCCATTAGCTGTGAACAACAACAAAAAAATCAAACAAAAAAAATACTCAAGAATGAAAAGGGAATAGTGTGGAATGCCAAAATTAACTAAAATAAAGATGAATTTAAACATTTATTGTAACCAGAGAAGACCCCCTTTAGCAAAAGCAATCTTAAACAACAAAAACAAAATGGGAGGTATTAATTTGCCAGACTTCAAACTTTACTACAAGGCTGTGGTTCTTAAAACAGCCTGGTACTGGCACAAGTGCAGGGCCACAGACCAGTGGAACAGAACAGAAAATCCAAATATAAAACCATCCTCATATAGCCATCTAATCTTTGACAAAGCAGACAAAAACATATTCTGGGGAAAAGATTCCTTATTTAATAAATGGTGCTGGGAAAACTGGATATCCACATGTAGAAGACTAAAACAGGACACACAGCTCTCACCCCTCACAAAAATCAAATCACAGTGGTTAACAGACTTAAACCTTAGGTCAGAAACTATTAGAATTCTAGAAGAAAACCTAGGAAAGACTCTTACAGACATTGGCCTAGGCAAAGAATTTATGAGGAAGACCCCTAAGGCAATCACAGCAGCAACAAAAATAAATAAATGGTACCTGATCAAATTCAAAAGCTTCTGCACAGCCAAAGAAACAGTCACGAGAGTAAATAGACAACCTACAGAATGGGAAAAAATTTTCGCATACTACACATCAGATAAAGGACTGATAACAAGAATCTATTTAGAACTCAGGAAAATCAGTAAGAAAAAATCGAACAGCCCTATCAAAAAGTGGGCAAAGGACATGAATAGAAATTTTTCAAAAGAAGATATAAAAATGGCTAACAAACATATGAAAAAGTGTTCAACATCTCTAATCATCAGGGAAATGCAAATCAAAACCACAATGAGATATCACTTAACTCCAGTGAGAACGGCCTTTATCAAAAAGTCCCAAAACTATACATGTTGGCGTGGGTGTGGAGAGATAGGTACACTCATACACTGCTGGTGGGACTGTAAACTAGTGCAGCCCCTGTGGAAAGCAATGTGGAGATACCTTAAACAGATTCAAGTAGACCTACCATTCGATCCAGCAATCCCATTATTGGGCATCTACCCAGAAGAACAAAAGTCATTCTATAAAAAAGACACCTGCACCCGAATGTTTATAGCAGCACAATTCACAATTGCAAAGGTCTGGAAACAACCCAAATGCCCATCAATTCATGAATGGATTAGCAAAATGTGGTATATGTATACCATGGAATATTACTCAGCTATTAGAAATAATGGCGATATGGCATCTCTTTGGTTCTCCTGGAGAGAGCTGGAACACATTCTATTAAGTGAAGTATCCCAAGAACGGAAAAATAAGCACCACATGTACTCACCAGCAAACTGGTTTCCCTGAGTGCACATTTGGGATTAACACCAATTGGGTATCGGACAGAGGTCGGGGCGGGGTGGAAGGGATGAGTGTATACCTACTTCATGAGTGCGATGTGCACTGCCTGGGGAAGGGACACACTTGACGTTCTGACTGGGGGGGATGGGGTGGGGGGAGGGGAGGAGTGCACACCTACATGATGAGTGTGATGTGCACTGTCTAGGGAATGGACACAATTGAAGCTCAGACTCGGGGGGATGGGGAGGCGTGGGCAATGTATATAGCCTGATCTTTTGTACCCCCTTAATGAGCTGAAAAACAAAAAATAATAAATAAATAAATAAATAAATAAATATTTATTGTATATGCAATACACACAATGCAAGTATTAGAAGAGATTCTTGAAAGAGAAGGTATGTAAAGTTCAAAAAAATTTAAAGCAACCATCTGGTTCAACATCCCCAGGTTATATAAAAGAAAACTAAAATGACTAGGAGAGGGAGAAGTAACATGTGCTGAGCTATCATTTTAAAAGATAGGACATAGAATGTAATTTTTCACTTGCTGAATATTAGAAAGCTATAGGTCAAAAATAATTGTGAAATCTTTATAGCATCATTGATGAAATTAAAAAGTGTCTTATCCAAGGATGCTACAAGAAAAAAAATACAGGCTAATATCCCTGATGGACATAGATGCAAAAATCCTCAACAAAATTCTAGCAAATCAAATTAAATAGCATGTTAAAAGGATCGGATTCTATGACCAAGTGGGTTTATTCTTGGCATGCAAGGATTGCTCAAGATAGGCAAATCAATAAATGTGATACACCACATTAACAGAATGAAGGGGAAAAATCATATAATCATCTAATAGATGCAGAAAAAGCATTTGACAAAATTCAATATCCTTTCATGATAAGAACTCTAAACTAGATATAGAGGAAATTTACTTCTACATAATAAAGGCCATATATCACAAACCCAAAGCTAATATTAATATCATATTCAATGGAGAAAAACTGAACATTTTTCCTGTAAGATCAGAAACAAGACAAGAATGTCTACTGTTACCACATTTAGTCAACACAGTTCTGTGAGTCCTAGCCAGAGAAATAATAAAAGGCATCCAAATTAGAAAGGAAGAAGTAAGTTTGTCTCAGTTTTAAGATGACATGATCTTACATGTAGAAAACCCTAAAGATTCCACCAAAAAAACTGTTAGAAGTAATAAATGAATTCATGAAAATTGCAGGATACAAAATTAACATTCAGAAATCAGTTGTGTGTTTATACACGAATAATGAACTATCCAAAAAAATTATTCATAAGAAAAATCCCATTTACAATGTCCTATAAAATAATTAGGAATACATTTAACCAAGGAGGTGAAAGATCTATATATTGAAAACTATAAAACATTGATGAAAGAAATTGAAGAAGATACAAATAAATGGAAAGATATCCCAAGTTCATAGAGTAGAAGAATTAATATTAAAATGTTCATGCTACCCAAAGTGATTTTGATAGGGATTCAATGAAATCCCTATCAAAATTTCAGTGGCTTTTTTCACAGAATTTGATAAAACTATCCTGAAACTCTGATGGAACCGCAAAAAACCTCAAATAGGCCAAACAATCTTGAGAAAGAAGAACAAAGCTGGAGGCTTCGTACTTTCTGTTTTCAAAATATACTACACAGCTAATGTAATCAAAAAAGTATGGTACAGACATGAAAACAGACATATAGACCAATTGAACAGAATAACCAAGAAGTAAATCCGGGCATTTATGGTCAATTCATCTTCTGAAAAGTTGCCAAGATCACATAATGGGGAAAGGCCAGTGTCTTCAATAAGTGGTTTGGGGAAACTGACTATCCACATGTGAAAGAGTGAAATTGAACCCTTATTTAATCCCATGTACAAAAATCAACTAAAAATAGACTAATGACTTAAATTTAAAATCTAAAATTGTGAAACTACTAGAAAACGTAGGGGGAAAGCTTCTTAACATTGATTTTGGCAAAAATTTCTTGAATATAACAATAAAGGATAGGCAAAAATAGACAAATGGGATTACATCAAACTAAAAAGTTTTTGCACAGCAAATTAAATAATAGAGTGAACAGGCAACCTACATAATGGGAGAAAATATTTGCAAACCATACATTTGATAAAGATTTAGTATTCAAAATATATAAGGAACTCAGACAACTCAATAGCAAAAACCTCCCCTCCAAAACCAAAACAAACAAACAAAAAAACCCAAATAATCTGATGATTAAAAGATGGGCCAAGGACCTGAATAGACATTTCTCCAAAGAAGACATAGAAATGGCTAACAAGTATATGAAAAATGATCAACATTACTAATCATCAGGGAAAGGCAAATGAAAACTACACTGAGATACCATCCCACATCTGTTAGAATGGCTTTTATAAAAAACAAAACAAAACACAAAAACTGAAAGGATGACAAGTGTTGGCCAGGATGTAGAGAAAGGGGAACTCTTGTATTCTGTTGGTGGGAATATAAATTGGTACAGTCATTATGGCAAACAGCATGGAGGTTCCTCAAAAAACTAAAAATAGAACTACCGTGTGATCCAGCAATTCCCATTCTGGATATATATATATCCAAAGGAAATGAAATCAGTATGTCAAAGAGATATTAATATCTACACTCCCATATTCATTGTAGCACTGTTCACAGTAGCCAAGATATGGGATCAACCTAAATGTTCATGTACGGATGAATGGATAAAGAAAATGTGGTATATATACAGTGGAATACTATTCAGCCTTTAAAAAGATGAAAATTCTTCATTTGTGATAAAATGGATGAACCTGGAGGACAAAATACTGCATGATCTCTCACTTATATGTGGAATCTAAAAAGAAAAAATCAAATTCATAGAAGTAGATAATAGAATAGTGGTTACCAGGGGATGGCAGGGTGGGGTGTGGGGAATGGTAGATGTTGGTTAAAGGGTACAAAGTTTTAGTTTAGATGGGAATAAGTTCTGGAGATTTATTGTACAGCATGGCGATTATAATTAATAATAATGTACAGTATACTTGAAAATTGCTAGAGAGTAGACTTTAAATGTTCTCATTACAAAAATGATAAGTATATATGATAGCTATGTTAATTAGCTTTATTTAATCTTCCCATAATGTATACATATATCAAAAGTTCACATTGTATACCATATGTATACATATATATTTTTAAATTTTTTTATGTCAGCATATTACAGGGGTATAAATGTTTAGGTTACATATATTGCCTTTGCCCCACCCGAGTCAAAGCTTCAAGCATGTCCATCTCCCAGACGGTGCACATCACACTCATTAGATGTGTATATACCCATCCCTTTCTCCCCTCTCCCATTCTTCCTGACACTCGATGAATGTTATTACTATATGTGCACTTAAGTGTTGATCAGTTAATACTAATTTGATGGGGAATGCATGTGGTGCTTGTTTTTCCATTCTTGTGACACTTCACTTAGAACACCATATGTATATACAGTTTGTCATTTGTTAAAAGAAATTTAATAAACACCATGTTGTACACATTAAATATTTACAATTCTTATTTGCCATTTATATGTACAAAAAAACTGGAAAAAAACAATTTGCTATTTCTATCTATTAATCTATCAGAACATGGAGAAGTTTGGAACAAGAAAAGCCAGGAAGCAGGAAAAAATGGCATACATAATAATATTTTGGTGATAGCAATAAATCCAATAATTTCTGCTATTAAAAGAAAAAAATGTATAAATTTGGGCCAAATCCAACTATGTGATGTTTGCAAGAGACTTAAATTAATTAACAAAGAAAGATTAAAGCAAAAGGATAGGTAAATATGTATAAGTAAACAACAATGGAAAATAACATTTGAGATATTAGTTTCTCCCTTTAACTTTCTTCCCAACTGTCCTTCCCCCACCTTCTACTTGAATAGATTTACTTTTTTCTGTGTGTTTTTTATAAATTGGCATTTGATTTTTATTTCAAGAAAGGATTTTACTAATATTAAAACATGTTTCCAAAATCTTTAGATTAGGTCATATCTGAGTTTTATTTGGGGGTTTTAATTTTTGATTCTATACATTGAAAAGACTAGATTTGTGTTGGAATGGTGCTTTTGTTGCTTTAGTTATGTTTGTACTCCAATTTAACATGTTTACTATGTGCCAAGCACTGTAATACAGGTTAGGGAGCCAAGATATGTAAGATAATAATTTAAGTCTTGAACCTGGTAAAATTTTGAACAGACTTTTCTTTTTTTCCCCATATAAAGTAAAATAAATGTAGTGGCAAAAATTTGCAGGGCAAGTTGCTCTTTCTCTTCCTGAGAAGAAAAATAGTCCTCATGAGATATTTTAAATTTACCCTTTAAAATATGGAGGAGAGCTCCTGTTTCCTAATTCTTGTGCATATTCTTCTCTGCTTTTGTTTTTTCTCATTTTAGAGGTTACCATCATAGCAGCCAATAGGAGCTGTTTTGATACTATCATGGAAAATTTCCTCTCTACCTTCACTTCTTTTAGTTTATAAGAGGACATTGATTTTATTAATTTATTTATTTTACTAGAACACCAAGGAGAACAATACAAGAAAATTATAAAAAGAAAAGGTCAAAGAACATAGGTTTTGAGTTGAATAGGTCCCCATCCAAACTGATATAACTAACTAACTACAGGTATTTTTGGCTAGCACTGTTTGAGTGTTTGATATGGTTTGTCATAGTGTGTGTATATTTTGTTGTTTTGTCATTCTTGTTCTTGTGATTCCTCTCTCATCTCCACTGTCCACCAGTTTAGTTTCACTTTCAGCCTCACCTTGGTTGCCAGTGGGTCTGTAGCAGGTATTCTCACTCCACTAAGTAACTCTAGCTTTCTTACCTACAAGCTAAGGTGCTGCATCCTCAATTGCCATGTATGTGGAACCATCACTGTTATTTTACTCCTTCCTTTTCATCTGGCTGTACCAAAGTTTCCTTTTCATATTTTAAAATCCTTGTAATGTCCACACTGGATATGCTTATCTGCATTTGCATATGAAGGGCTTTCTGTGGAGACAAATTTTCATTTAGCCCTTGTAATTGATTTACTCAAAAGATGCCACACGGTGTGGGGATTTCCTCCCAAACTCAACAAATGGTTCTACAAATTATTCCTAGCAGTGAAAAGAATAATTTCATACAAACCTTATGTGTCTGGGGAATATAGACACATCATTTATTTTATTCTCTGAATCTCATGATATTCTTTTCCTTTGGCTAAAATGTAATTTAAAAAAATCAAAAGTGATTGTTCGTTTTTCATTTTCTTACATATGAATTTATTTTAAAACAATCCACATGCAGGTAGGTTCAAGCAATTAACTTTGAACAGAAAATTGGTATTGGAAGTATAGTATGATTGGCCAAGGTTCTATCTTGACATGTCTAAATCTAATTTTATGTGACAAATGGATTTGAGATAATTGTTTCATTACTTGTATTTCTCTTTTGAGTAAACTTTGCTGTTTTCCAATAAATTTTACATGTCCTTGTCGTGGTAGGTTCATGACTTGCAGAGTGAACTTGATAAAGAAAAAGAAGATGCTCAAAAGAAAATTCATAAATTTGAGGAAGCTTTGAAGTGAGTAAAATTATAATATATTTAATTAAAAAATACTCTTATACTAAACTGTAAGCCAAATTAAGTAACTAGAACCTAAACATCATATTTTCATAAGAAGCTTGCTATGGGTTGGTTTGTGTCAGTTTTCTATCACAAATCTCTTTTCAGAATTTTATTACTAGCCAGTAATTTTTTTTTAAAACAAGAAAAATCAGTTCAGCTATTTCTAGTGATAGGAATGCCCCTTGACATTGCTAATACAAACTAATCATACATTTTGTTAAGAAGATGTAAGTGTCTTATGAATTCTGGAAAGTCCATTAGTTTCCTTTTTAATCATTACCTTGAATTTTCTCACAATTACTTTCTAATCCTGAAACAAATAATATGTTTAGCTGACTTTTTGCAAATTTATATAATGTATAAAATGTAAGTTGGGTGTAGTGGCACATTCCTATAGTCCCAGCTACTCGGGAGGCTGAGGTGACAGGATTGTTTGAATCCAGGAGTTCCAGTTCAGCTTAGGCAACATAATGATACCCCATCTCAAAAAAAAAAAAAAAAAACAGTAAATATGTAAGATATTTGATTATATAAATATTCAGAAATATCTATTAAGGTTGTTCTTGCCAGTATTTCACCACTGTAAATATATGTACTATAAGGAAACGTGAAATAGTGGCTAATTGTGTTCTTACAGTTTTTTAATTTTTTTTTAAAGGTAAGTAATAGGGTGCCATGGTTTAAAATATTAAAGACTTTTAAAAAGAACATACAAGGAAAAACCTCCCCTTTCATAGAAACCCTCTAGCTACACATTTTCTCTTCTTGGAAGAAGCAATGTTACCAGTTCCTTGTGTATTCTTTCTTTTTTTTTTTTTTTTTTTTTTTGAGACAGAGTCTCACTCTGTTGCCCAGGCTAGAGTGAGTGCCGTGGCATCAGCCTAGCTCACAGCAACCTCAAACTCCTGAGCTCAAGCGATCCTCCTGTCTCAGCCTCCCGAGTAGCTGGGACTACAGGCATGCACCACCATGCCCGGCTAATATTTTTTTATATATATTTTTAGCTGTCCATATCATTTCTTTCTATTTTTAGTAGAGATGGGGTCTCGCTCTTGCTCAGGCTGGTCTCGAACTCCTGAGCTCAAACGATCCGCCCACCTCGGCCTCCCAGAGTGCTAGGATTACAGGCGCGAGCCACCGCGCCCGGCCGTGTATTCTTTCATTTGCAAGCATAAATAGTCTTCCACCATCATCTTCCCCTCATACTCTACATGTATTCTGTCCTTACTTTTTTCTTTTCACTTAATATATCTTGAAGATGTTTCATATAAGGACATGAGCTTCCTCATTCTATTTTATATTTTATGTATTTGGTAGACTATAATTTTTTTTAACCAGCTTCTTTTGAAAAACACATGATGAAAATTCTTTCATTTGTCTTCTATACATATATATCTTGATTTTTACATGCAGATTTGTGATCTATTTAAAATGTATCCAGTGTAGGTTGTAAGGTATGGATCTGGCTTTTTTGTTAGTTTTTGGCTTTTGTCAAATGGCTATCCACTATCCAATTACCTCAGCATCGTTGATTTGATAAGCTAGTGTCTTGCTCACTAGAGTTTCTGTTTACAGTACTTTTATCATTGGTATTATTTCAAGACTTTCTATTCTGATCCAGAGATCTGCATATGCTTTCACCAGGGCCATATTCTTTTAATGACTGCAGTTTAAAAATGTTTATTGTCTAGTAGGATTTCTTATCCAGCCACTGTGTTCTTTTTAAGAATCTTCCTTTTTTTTTGGCTTATTTACATTTTTTCATTTGAACTTTGGAATTAACTTGTCTTGATAAAAAACTGATTAGGCATTAATATTTCTGTACATGTATATTTCAACAAAGGAAGAATTGACATCTTTTAATGTTGAATCTTTTCAGAACATGATATACCTTCCCATTTGTTCAGGTCTTCTTTTGTGCCATTCTACAGCTATATACTTTTTTGAAACAGATATAATTCATAATAAATTTATGATAGTTAAATATCATAAATTGATTCTTTTATTGTATATGAATACTATATTGTATAGTATATAGAATATGTGCTAGTATTTGGGTTACTTATTAGGGTATGTGATATGAAAATAAAAATATATAGAAAGTTGTACATTCTAGGTTTGAAGTTTCATACAGAATTTGAGATATGAATTTTAAAATCTGTATTTGTGGGTATACTATGTACTTTTACATGAATAATGTAAACTCTTGAGGGCATCACTTATTTATACTTCTGTAGCCATTCAATGTTTATGTGATTTTAATCAAATTCATTTACTCATTCACCCCACCATATATTTTGTTCTAGGAACTTTGTTGTTGCTGAGTTCACATATACAGAATGAAAATCAGTGTTTTTTCCTTCTGGAGGCAAGCCTAATAGAATGTCCCTAAAACTACCCAACTTTTCCTTTCAGAGAAAAGAAATCTTAGGGATTTATAAAAAAAGTCTTATTTTCATCATGGAATTTCTATGCACAACTCTTTAGGGTGTTAATTTTTTGTGGTGCTAATTCCAGACAGCTCTATCAGTTTGAAATGCTTTTAAGATTATATCATTTAAATAATGGGTGAATATAGGAAAAGTAAATAATTTAGCAATTACTCTTGGAGTTCATTTCAGCATATAAATAGTTCCTGTGTTTATAATATATTGATATAGTGAAATTATTTTAAGAAATGATAAGTAAAATATCTTTATTTCTAAAACAGACTTAAATGACTTTGCAATATAAATACCTATTAACATGTAATTAAAATTAAAATATAACAAATATGTAGAAAAAGGTAGATATTATTGTACCAGAAATAAAACTATTTCTGTATTTAAATTTGCTTTGACCTGAATGAACTTTTGCAGGTGGTTTGAGTTTAGTGTGAGTTAAGAGCGTGGACTCTGGACCCAGCTGTCATGGTCCAAATTCTAGTTCAAATTACCATGTGACCTTAGTAACTTCCATGTGATTCAGTTTTTACATCTGTAAAATGAGGATAGTAATAAGATCTTCCTCCTGAGATTGTTGTGTGACTTAGAAGAGTTAATATAAAGCATTTAGGACAATGTCTGCTATATATGTGTATTATTATTATTCTTATAAGGGCTATATTATATGTATGTATTAGCCCTTATTATTTCATTTCTTATCACCTCATAAAAGGATATAAACAAGTTCTTCAGAAGTAGTAATCTTTTCCTGGCACCAGTTTATTTTCTTTTTCTTTTTTAAAAAACAGCTTTATTAAGGTATAAGTATCACACCATAAAATTAACTTGTTTTAAGTGTACAATTCAATGAATTTTAGTAAATTTACAGAGTTGTGCAACCATCACTGTAATTTAATTTTAGAACATTTCTGTCACTCCAAAAAGATCTCTCATGGAACCAAATTTTAGAAGAAAGTGATGATTTTTTTTTTGATTAAAAGAAATAACTAATAAGGAACAAGATCTTCAATAGTTGTTTAGCAGAAAATGCAAACTGACTATTTTTTATTTTGACCCTCAATAAAAGCTGAAGTCATAATATTATGTTGCACTTTCACATATAATAAAGACCTAATATGTTGCTTCCTGGTTATTTAACTTTCTGTTGTTTTAACTTTGATACAAGGATACATTTAGAAATTAGATTCTCTCTCTCTCTCTCTCTCTCTGTGTTTAGTGCTTGTATATGAATGTATTGAAAGGAACATAGAAAAATATATGTATACTATAGTGTTTGAAATGAAAGGAGGGATAATGTTCATGTTTTGTATATAGTTTTAATCATTTCCAATAATAGTATTTGTGTGTTATTTTTGTACCGTAAGAAAATAGTAAAGACAAATGAAACCAATAGGGTTTTAGAAGGAAGAATTATAAAACATTAATAGTGTTGTATGCTCACTCTAGTCAATAAACATATGGGATTAAAAAAAATTCTCTACAATTTTGCATATATTCTTAAATAAAAGTGTCTGAGGATTCCTCAGGGTCCTGAAACACTTTCCACTTTTCCCAAATCACTTAGCTAGCAAGGGGTGGAACAGGGTATAAACCCATACAGTTTCTGAAAATAGCTGATCTATTTTGGGTTTTTGACAGAAAAAGCCTTCTGTGTATTTCATATAATAAATGGATAGGTGTCAGGGTTGACACATTCTTTTCTTTTTCTTTTTACAGGTGAGAATTTTTCTCACCTAGAATGGAAGGACACCCTGCCAGCAGCTTTTTAAGAGGGGCTATTCAGGAGGCCCATGTAATACAGAATAGGAAATAGAGCTTTCTAATAAGTATATAGTTAGGATTTTTAATGACAATAAAATATACTCTCCATGGAAGATTATAGTACATTTTAGACATGCTTCAAGTTTCCTTCTTGTAGGAATTCATGTGTAATACATAGAATCATCTTCTACTTTTAATTTATCAATCTTACTTTGTAAACTTGAATCTGATGGTACCATACATATTTTGATTCCTAACATTTCAGGGTAGGTAAATCTCATGAATGAACTGTACTTAAGGGAGATTATTCTAGCAGGAGTGAAAATATTATAAATTTAAGTAATTAGAAAATGGAAGCAGAAAAACAAGAAAGGTGAGGCTATCATATTAGTCCATATAAGAGATCATGGACTCTGAGACAGTGGTGAGTCTGTGATGGAGAGGATGAATGCAGCCACCGTGGGCCAAACTCTCCAGGACAAGGAGCTTCTCTGGAGCTGTCCAATCTCATCTGAAAACTTTTTTTCATCAAAGTCAGAATTAACTTGCATCAATAATTTCAAGAGAGATGCTATTGAAAAACTGTATTGTTTTATATTTTTCCATAACATAGATTAAGTGGAAAAATGAAGTATAAATAACTGAATTTTTAAAATATTGCTTATGATTTCTGAAGATACAAATTTAAGGATTTTAAGCTTTGGAACATTGGAATTTATATTGTTTGTATCTGTGTATATGTGTCTGTGTGTGTATGTGTGTGTGTGTGTGTGTGTATGTATATTTTTCCCACAGTATGGCATCTTCTGGGACTTGAGTCATAAACATGCCATGATGAAAAAACATTTGGGAATGTAAAAAAAAATTAAAGTTGAATTTGAGTTTTTTCTTGTTTATCAACTTTGGTTGTTAGGGTAAAAGTGGATATTTTATTTCAGTGGAATTTCAATTAAATTTCAGAGATAAATTATTTTAGCTACTTCTGTTTATTATTTTCCCTAATAAATACCCAGAATGCCAAGAGGATAGATTAAGCAAACTGAGGGAAGCACTTGGGTGGACCTATGATGGGTAGATCCAGTGGTGGGTGACTTTTTGGTATCCTAACTGGTGATATGTAAAAGACCAGGGATGAAACAATACATTTTGAACTATACCTGAACTTCAGCCAACGGAGCTGCTATATGTAGAACATGTAGGCGTACCTTCTTTTATTTCCCCACCTATGTCTAATGTGTCCATTTGAACAGAATCCAGTTTTAACTTTTCTTGGAATTATCACTTCTCTATATCATTTTCCTTTTGTCCATCATCTTGCTAAGTTTTAATCTTTGAAGATAAATATATCTACTTCCTTGCTCCCAAGGAAGGAGGAACAAAAAAGGTCAAGGCTAGGTTAGCATTCCAAGAGAAGTAGCAGTAAAGCTTAGTCCCCCTCCTAAGAACTCCTTAGCCTTTTCATTTTCTTTTAGTTCTCAACAAGATGAAATTCTGATTATTAGGCTCCTTGCTGAATTCAACTGGAAACCAGAAAGCAAGGGAGCCCATTAATAGAGATCATGTAGGTTTGACATCTGGGGCACAGAACTGGGTGGCAAAAGATGGTGAGTATATCTGAAAGGGCAAATGAAAGGTGTTCAGCAGAAGAGTTGATGGTAGAGCCCTTGGAGGCAACATTTTCAATTGTGGTTAGGCCAGTGGTGCTAGAGAGGGAAAGAGAATGGAAAATGGCCCCACAGCAGGCAGGGATACAAATGACCTACCCCAAACAGTCACTTATTATTGCAGTCCCTTGAAAGGGAGTGTCTAAACTTGGAATGTTCTTTCCCTCCCTAGGATGCTTTGGGGGAGTACGAGTGAGTTCTTTTTTACATGTTTGGCTTTCCATATGCTTCCTATTTTCCCCCACATCCCATTCTCTTAGAACTATTTTCACTGTACATCATGGAAAAATTTGTTGTTAGAAGCCAAGTGATGCTCTAAGATCCCACAGATTGAGGGGTAAACCACATATGTGGTCAACTCAATGCAAACATAACTGAGCAAGGGAGAAAGTGCAGGGTAACTGGAATTGCTCTACTCCTGTCCATTGAATTCTTAGTGTCATCCCCAGATTGTGATTTTTCCCCTCAGATCATGGCTTTTAGAACTCTTCAGTGCACCCTCTTAAATCTTACTAAAGTCCCGCTATAAGCCCTGTTGATCATGAACTACAGATGTCTTCTGCTCCTGATATATCTGATATTGACCTATAATACCCCTTTTCTGTCTCTATTTAGTTTTTTCCTATGAACAGAATGGTAGTGAGGGTGCTTGTGATGCAGTCCCATAGAACTTCTATTGAAGTGTAATAAACACACCAAAAAGTTCGCAAACTGAACACAGCCATGTAAGCAGCTCCCAGAGCAAGAAACTGGTTGTTACCAGCATTCCAGAAGCCTTCATCCAAGGCTGCTAACTGGTCACTACCCCACCCCAAAGAGTTACCACTATCCTGATTTATTTTATCTGTTTTGAACTACATATAAATGAAATTGTATTGAGTGTACTTTTTGTGCCTGGCTTCTTTAGCTCAACATTTAGGTTTGTAAGATTAATTTATATTGTTGAGTATCATTGGAGTTTATTAATTTTCATTTGTTTAGTAGTGTTGCAAATTAAATATACCACCCAATATTTAGCCCTTCTACTGTCAGTATTCATTTAGGCTGTTTTTAGATTGGGGATATTATTAATAGTGCCACTCTGAGCATTCTAATATGTTGGGTTTTTTTTTTTTTTTTTTTTTGGTAAATACGTGTACACACTTCTGTTGGGTATATACCTTCATCAGATTTTTATATTGTGTCAAAAAGACACGTGGGGAGAATAGGCCTATATGCAATCCCTGGAGCAAGCGGAATTTTAGATTACTCAGTGGAATTATCAAAGAACCAATTGAAGTGATTGGGGACTCAGTTGGTTTAGGACCAAAGGGAAAACGTTACTGGAAGGCTTTCTTCATTTTTACTTCACCCTGGCATACTTCTGAACCTCTAGATTGGAGAAAACTGTTATCATAATCAATTTCATTTGTTTAGGAGAATCTAAGACATAAGTGATCTGATTCATGAACTTGCCAGTTGACAAATGGGTGGTGATAAGCTAACTGAGCAAGTGTTACAAGTAAGAAAAAAACATGAGGCAATTCTTAAGGGCTTATTTTACCAAGTTCTTGGTTTTTTTTTTTTTTTTTTTTTACATCTAGGAAAGATTTCTGTTATTGGTAGCTATTTTTTAAGCATGTATTCATATTTTCATATACTGTTGCCTTTCCAAGTACAATTTTATTTGCATATAGTTATTAGAAAAAATTTCTTTATATTTTTTAAAGTAATTCAGAATGTTCTTGAATTATATTTTTATTTGACCAGTTTTGAAGCCAACTTTCAGTGCTGGTGATGTTCAACAAATGTTTATCATCTGGTTTATTGAAAGTCATTCTATGAAATTGTTTATTTATACAGAAATTAGCACCACATCTTCTTTGCTTACTTTTATCTATAGTTTTGTTTAAAATGGGAAATTTGTGAAATAGTTTTGGGGTGTTATTTTTACAACAAACTGACATATAACTTTTAAAAAACATATCTTTCTTGCTTAATATGCTTGGTATTTATAATTTCCCATTATGGTAGAAAAACAGATTATTTACCCTTAAAGTTATATTGTTAAAGAAGTTATATTTTTAAACATGAGTGGCAGAGCTTTCCTATAAGGTTCTTTTAAATCTTCTTCAGTTATCTTTTGTTGCTTATTTGTTGTTATAAATCAACATTTATAATATTAGTAGGAACAGGGATTAATCTTCAATTAGGAATGACTTAAAGATATTAAAACTGCAAAATTATAATGACAGTGTTTTTGTACTTTTATTTGCTAGACACTAATCTTAATAAAAGACTTAAATGGAATACTAAACAATCTTGTGATTGTTCAAAGAGGGAGTGAACTTCATTTTGATTAGGTTTGTTTTTTAATGGAACATTGCCTGCTGCAAAAGTTTGGATGCAGTTGCATTAGAGTGCACAGCCTTCCAGTTTACGCAGGAGCTTGAATTTCGAATCTTAGTAGAAAGGGAGAGCCAGGTTAAACCAGTTTTATGTAGGAATTTGAAAGTATAGATGAATAGTATAATTCTAAATTTAGTTTTAATATTGCCAAAGTGAGGAACTGTGGGTTTGTCATTTTGTTTGTAAGGTTGGAAAAAAATATCTTAAGGAATTTATGGTGATATATATTTTAAAATGGAAAGAAATTGAATTAAGGAGCTGTCTAGAAAGAGGATAAAATGAAGCCTGCAAACTTGAATAGTAAATGGAAGGATTTCTGTACTTAATAAGTAAGTGAAAACATCTTTACAGGGTCATTTTGATAAGAAATTTTATTCTGTTTAGAAAACAAATTTGAAATTTTAAAATGATTTCTTGAAAGAATAATTATAAATACTGTTTTACCACAACATAAAAGTAGCCTGTATCTTATGATACTTAATAAAGAAGATGTGGTGCTGGTTTTAACTGATGAATATGTACTTAAAGACTAACTGATTAAAGTTTGTAAATTTTTACTATATTTTTTCTATTGCTATTATTACTAGGAACAGATACAATTTACAATGTATTATTTAACCAAAATATGTCACATTTTCATATCTACCTATAATGTTACCTCTCACGACATAGATATTTTACAGTGTTGGGGATCAAGAAGGACATATTTGACATTATGGAATCAATTTGGATTTCATTTAATTTGTATTAGATGAATTATATCAAAGTTGAATTAAATGTAGCCAGAAATTGGTAAATTATAGTTAAATTATTTAAAAAGTTTATTCTTTGTCACTCTATTCAAGTTCTAGGCTAATACAAAAGAGAATTTTTTATACTATTCTAACAGAAGGCTATAATAAAATGAACCTATCCAGAGTTCTTGAAAGCTGAACTCTGAATACCAACTTTGTCTAATGAGAAGTCTTTTCAAAACATTTATTTTTTAGCTTTATTTTTCATCACAAAACCAGTATGTGTTTGATGTAGAAAATCAGAAATTTACAAGACTACAAATAAGAAAATTGAAATAAGTTATGATCACATTAAATAGATTTATCTACTGTTAACCCCATTTTAATTACTCTGAATACGTGTTAAGTCTTGAGCTCTTGTACAGTGAGAATTCCCCTTCCCACATGCTATTCTTTACCTCCAAAATTTTTTATATATTCTTGGTCATTCCCCCTCTATTTGAATTTTAGAGTTAAGTTTTACTAAAACTCCATTGGGATTTTTATTGGATTTGCAATATTTTTATAGCTTTAAAAAATTATTTTTATTTCAGCATATTATGGGGGTACAAATATTTAGGTTACATATATTGCCTTTGCCCCACCCGAGTCAGAGCTTCAAGCGTGTCCATCCCCCAGATGGTGCGTACCACACCCTTTAGATATGAATATACCCATCCACTCGTCCCCCCTCCCACCTGCCCGACACCTGATGAATGTTAGTTACTACTATATGTGCACATAAGTATTGATCAGTTAATACCAATTTGATGGTGAGTACATGTGGTGCTTGTTTTTCCATTCTTGTGATACTTCACTTAGTAGAATGGGCTCCAGCTCTATCCAGGATAACGCAAGAGGTGCTAGATCACCACTGTTTTTTGTGGCTGAGTAGAACTCCATTGTATACGCATACCGAATTTCATTAGTCCACTCATGAATTGATGGTTACTTGGATTGTTTCCACATCTTTGCAATCGCGAATTGTGCTGCTATAATCATTCTAGTGCATATGTCTTTTTTTATAGAATGTATTTTTTTCCTTTGGGTAGATGCTCAGTAATAGGATTGCTGGATCAAATGGTAGGTCTGCTTGTAGCTCTTTGAGGTATCTCCATATTACTTTCCACAGAGGTTGTACTCGTTTGCAGTCCCACCAGCAATGCATGAGTGTTCCTATCTCTCTGCATCCACACCGACATTTATTGTTTTGGGACTTTTTGATAAAGGCCATTCTCACTGGAGTTAAGTGATATCTCATTGTGATGTTGATTTGCATGTCCCTGATAATTAGAGGTGTTGAGCATTTTTTCATATGTTTGTTGGCCATTAGTCTGTCTTCTTTTTAAAACTTTCTGTTCACGTCCTTTGCCCACTTTTTAATGGGGTTGTGTGATTTTTTTCTGGGTGATTTTCCTGAGTTCTGTGTAGATTCTAGTTATCAGCCTTTATTGGATATGTAACATGCAAATATTTTCTACCTTTCTGTAGGTTGTCTGTTTGCTCTCATGCTAGTTTCTGTGGCTGTGCAGAAGCTTTTTAATTTGATAAGGTCCCATTTATTTATTTTTGTTGTTGCTGTGATTGCTTTTGGGGTCTTCTTCATAAATTCTTTGCCTAGGCCAATGTCTATAAGAGTTTTTCCAACATTTTCTTCTAGAATTCTTATTGTTTTACAGTTTCATGCCTTAGGGTTAAGTCTGTTATCCCCTGTGAAGTGATTTTTGTGAGCTATGAGAGGTGCGGATCCTGTTTCAGTCTTCTACATGTGGCTATCCAATTTTCCCAGCACCATTTATTGAATAAGGATTCTTTTCTCCAGTGTATGTTTTTATCTGCTTTGTCAAAGATTAGATGACTATATGAGGATGGGTTCTCAGTTCTGTTCCATTGGTCTATGTCTTTGTTCTTGTGCCAGTACCATGCTGTTTTAGTTACTGTAGCCTTGTAGTATAGCTTGAAGTCTGATTTTACACTTTGGTCTAATACTTATGTTGAGTTAATTTTTGCACAGTGCAAGATGCCATCTTGACTTCCATTTGTAAGTAATTTTTTTCTGTTGAGATGTTAAGGGACTTTCTCTTTAAACTTAAAATTGAAAATTCTTATTATAATACTAGATGTAGTTCCCTTTTTTTAATTGAATACTTTTTTTTTTTCAGTGTACATGTGATAATTTAATACATTCGTATAATTTGTAAAAATCAAATCAGTATAATTGGGATATCCGTCACCTTAAATATTTGTCTTTTCTTTATGCTAGAAACATTTAAATTATTCTTTTATAGCTATTTTGAAATATGTAATAGATTATTGTAAACAATAGTCACCTTACTGAGCTGTCAAACATTAAGACTTAACTTCTATCAAACTGTATGTTTGTACTCATTAATGAACCTCTCTTCATCCTCCCCTCCCCTCTAACCTTCCTGACCTCTGGTAACCATCAATATACTCTTTATCTTCATGAAATCCACTTTTTTTTTTTTTTAGCTCCTATATATAAGTGAGAACATGCAATATTTGTCTTTCTATGGTTGGCTTATTTCACTTAACATGATGACCTCCAGTTCCATCCATGTTGCTGCAAATGATAGGATTTCATTCTATTTTATGAATGAATAATATTCCATTGTATATATATTACATTTTCCTTATCCATTCATCCACTGATGGACACTTAGGTTAATTCCATATTTTGGGTGTTGTGAATAGTGTTGCAATAAACATGAGAGTGCAGATACCTCCTTGATATATTGAGATCCTTTATTTGGATATATACCCAGTAGTGAAATTGCTAGATCATATGAACATTCTATGTTTAGTTTTTTAAGGAACATCCATACTGTCCTCCATATTGGCTATACTAATTTACATTTGAACCAACAACAGTGTATGAGGCCTCCCCTTTTTGCATGTTCTTGCCAGCATCAATTATTTCCTTTTTGATAAAAGCCATTTTAACTGAAATGAGATGATATCTCATTGTGGTCTTCATTTGCATTTCTCTGATGATTAGTGAAGTAGAGCATGTTTTTATATATTTATTGATAATTTGTGTGTCTTCTTTTGAGAAATGCCTATATTGGTATTTTGCCCATTTTTTTATTGGATTTTTTTCCTATTGAGTTGTTTGAGCTTCATATATATTGTGATTATTAATCCCTTGTCAGAGGGGTAGTTTGCAAATATTTTCTCCCATTCTGTGGATTGTCTCCTCACTTTTTTGATTGTTTCCTTTTCTGTGCAGAGACTTTTTAGCTTGATGTGATCCCATTTGTTCAATTTTGCTTTGGTTGCCTGTGCTTTGGGAGTATTACTCAAGACCAATGTCCTGTGTTCCCCAATGTTTTCTTCTAGTAGTTTCATAGTTTCATGTCTTAGATTTAAATCTTTAATCCATTTTGATTTGATTGTTTTATGTGGTGAGAGATAAGGATCTAGTTTAATTGTTCTGCGTATGGATATCTGGTTTTCCCAGCACCATTTATTGAGGAGACTGTCATTTCCCTGCTGTATGTTCTTGATGCCTCTGTCAAAGGTAAGTTTGCTATAGATGTGTGGATTTATTTCTGAGTTCTCTATTCTATTCCATTGGTCTGTGTGTCTGTTTTTATGCCAGTACTACGCTGATTTTGTTACTATAGCTTTGTAGTATATTTTGAAGACAGGTATTGTGATGCCTCCAGCTTGTTCTTTTTGCTCAGAAATGCTTTAGCTATTCAGACTCTTTTTTGGTTCAATAATAATTTTAGTATTATTTTTCTATTTCTGTGAACAATGCCCATTGATATTTTGATAGGGATTGCATTGAATCTTTGCTTTGGGTAGAATTGTCATTTTAACAATATTCCAGTGACATGAGCGTGGAATATTTTTCCATTTATTTGTGTCATCCACAATTTGTTTCATCAGTGTTTTGCAGTTTTCCTTGTAGAAATCTTTTACCTCATTGCTTAAATATATTCCTAGGTATTTTATCTTGCTTTGCAGCTATCATAAATGGGACTGAGTTCTTGATTTGGCTCTCAGCTTCGTTGTTATTGGTGTATCGCAGTGCTACTGATTTGTGAATGTTGATTTTGTAACCTGAGACTTTACTGAATTCATTTATCAAATCTAGGAATCTTTTGGAGGAGTTTTTAGGGTTTTCTAAATATAAGATCATATCGATCATATCATCAGCAAACAGATAACTTGACTTCCTCTTTTCTGACTTGGTTGTCCTTGATTTCTTTCTCTTGCCTGATTGCTCTGGCTAGGACTTCTATATACTATGGTGAGTACAAGTGGTGATAGTGGGCATCCTTCTCTTGTTCCAGTTCTTACGGGTAATGCTTTCACCTTTTCCCCATTCAGTGTGATGTTGACTGTAGCTTTGTGATATATGGTTTTTGGTATTTTGAGGTATGTTCCTTCTGTGCCTATTTTGTTCAGGGTTTTTATCTTGAATGGGTGCTGGATTTTGTCAAGTGTTTTTTTCTGCATCTATTAAGATGATCATGTGGTTTTTGGTTTTAATTTTGTTTGTATGGTGAATCACATTTATTGACTTGTATATGTTAAACCATCCTTAAATATCTGGGGTAAACCTCACTTGATTGTGGTGAATTATCTTTTTGATGTGCTGGTTCCTTACTTTGTTTGTTTGAGGAGGTTATAGTTCCCTGTTTGCTGTTGTTTCTTGTGGATGCACATCTATGTCTTTGGATTGAAGGATTAATTATTCTAGTCTTCTCTGTCTGGCTTATTTTGGTTTTTATTGGATATGTTTGCTTAGAGATTCTTTGTAATTTACCTGTTGGTTTCTTTCTTTTGGTCTTTTTTTTTCCTGCTGAGTCATTATCTCCTTTTTAGCACTAGCTGGGCCTCAAGCCCAGGTTTGCCTCATTTCTAGTAAACAATTAGAGTGTCATCCTTCCTGAATGGGGGTGGTCCCAAAGGGGATATCCAGTAGCATGGAAAAGCTGATTAGGGGTTCATGCCCAGGGAACCTGTGGAGTGAACCTTGTACAGCGTGATGCTGCTGAATATTCACTCTGATTTGGCATCTCCTTTGAATGAATTACAGAATAGAGTTTCTAGGGCTGGGGATGGTAGTCCCACTTCCCCTCATTTGTCTGTAGCTGTCCTCAGTGATATTTCTCCTTTCAGGCACTTGTGATGATACCTAGGGGTTAATGCAGGGACAGATCTCCTGACAGGGAACCCAAGATGGTGGGGAAGCTGGTTGCCCACCTTGATCTCATTTTCCCATTGTAGAAACAATGAGTTGGAGGGAAATTTTCCATATGCAGGGGGCAGACTGGGGAGAGGAGTATCACCGATATGGAAGTCTGATTCTCTTACTGTCTGCTGGGAGTTTTTTCATTTCTCTGTGGCTCTGGGAGCTGTCTGATCCTCATGTTTGAGTTCTTGGATACTGCTGGTGATAATATTGGCATATATTGTGTATTTGCTTTTGGTTTTTTTGTGTGTGGGGAGTGGGGAAGTAAAGCCACCTTGCTTCTGTGCCACCATTTTGGAGCCAGAAGTCTGAATCAGATGTAATTTTCTTTTTATATGTTTATACTGTGACGTAGTAAGACAAAAAAATTTCTAATTTTCCCATAAAAATTTAAGCTTAGTAAGTTTATTTCAAATATTTATTTTCTATTTTTCCTAGCATCATCTTTCCATTTCCATTTTTGTATCTTTTTGTATCATTCCTCCACATTTCTAATTTTCTTTCTCATATTTTCATCCTTTTTTTGTCCTCTGAGTATGTACAATCGTTTATAATATCACTGACTTTCATTTCTGCTCTTTTCCACTTCAATTATGAGGTTTTTTCTGATTTTTATTTTTGCTTCTTTTCTATACCTTTTAATCTCAATCATCCCCCTTTTAAAATCTTACTCTCTTTTTCTCTCAGCTAATTTTTAAGACTTTACCCCCTATTTCATAAAGACTTTCTTCTTTCATTCAGATTCCTCACATTTTTTGATAATATCTTATGGATAGTATATGAGATCATTTTGATGGTAGGTTTTTATTCTGTGTGTCTTTAATGTTGTTCTTTTTCCCTGGTTCTACAATAGCTTTCAGACTCTAATTGGTATTTTCTTCCTCATTACTCAGTCATGAACAAGGTAGATTTTGTCTAGTCTTGATGTTTTATTTAACAAACACTTACTGAGCTCCTACTGTGTGTGCACTTTTCTAGGGAGTGTCTGACATTAGTGTACTATGTATTTTGGGTATGGATTGTCCTGTACCTGCTCCACATCAACTTGTTTAGTGGTCATATTCTCTTGAAGATTCACAGCTGGGTAAAAACATTGGTCAGCTGCCAATGAAGTTCTAAGTTTCTAGGAAAGTATCACCTATAGAAACTCTGCCTTACTGATGGTATCCTTTTCATAACCTATATTCTGGGTCTTTGATTTTCTGAATTAATGTGAATTTTATAGTTCTCAGTATATTTTGAACTCAGATTTCTTCCTATTTTTGTATCTGGTTGTATTTCTTTACTTGTGAAGATTACAGCTCCTTTATACAGGACATCAACATCATTTGTCCTTTACTTCAATCCAGATGTTTTCTGAGAGTTGCTAGCTCTGAATGGATATATATAACACACCAAGAGATGTTAGAAAAAAGCATCATCACAGAAGAAAAATACATCATTATGGAAGAATCACAGCTACCAGATATTTTTAGACACAGAATTTTTGACTTGAGGGAGATAGAAGTTGTTTTCATCTCTCATTTTTCTTAGGTTCTATTTCCTGAAGCTAATTTATATTTGTTTTAAGATGGACGTCTATAGATTTTTTTTATCAATTTTTTTCCATTTACTTTGTATTTGTTGGATATTCCTCCCAGATTCTTTTATTTGGTTGTCTGTTTATCTTGGTTCTTATTGTTATTGGGATGTTTTATTTTTGTTTTTTCCCCTTTCTCTTTCTAGATTTTTTAGTGAGTACTCGAGGAGACTATTGGTGAGATGCTAGCCAGATCTCATTTTATGTATGAAGATTAGAGCTATTCTTATCCTGATTTTTTTGGATAGAATTCTTTTTGAAATGTGATATATATATTCCTATCTTTTTTATAATTGCATAATGAGCAAATTTATGATAAGTCAGCATCATCACTTTCGGAATCTATTATTGTGATTTGCTGTAGATTCAATTATAGATTGGTTTGTGGGACTAAAATCTAAATGCATACTGACATTTCCATGACTTTGAAACTTGATTTCTTAAAAACAAAACAATAACAAAATGTCCTTGATCTCAGCTTGCTTTGTGGTCTTATGACTCTTTTTCAAGAGGATAGAGTGAAGCATGTGGAGCTGCATGACCTCCTGAGCAGTGTAGCATGGTTAGCTTTCTGCAAAATTAATAAGTGAATCAAAAGCTGACTCATGATCTCTCAAATGGTTTTTTCTTTTATTTGAGAAAAATCATCATATTCTCTGTTGCCATGGGTGTTCTTTGATTTTTCACACCGTTGAATAAATGCTTTATTAATATAGTAGACCACAGAAGAAAACTTCTGAGCTTTCGTCTCTTTTAAAAAATTATTGCTGGCACTGTTAGTTCAAGGAGTGTATTGTGAAGCCTTTGCCATCACTTTTAGACTGACAAACAGGACTGTTCTGCCTCTCCAGTCATCCATCACTAATTACATGTAGAGTTGGTACTATTTCTGATCTTATGACTCCAGGCCAAAATATTGTTTCTGATTTCATTAATGTCCTTCCTTTAAACCCTTATGTTCTTGTATTTTGTTAATTTATAGGATGTGTTCCTTGTATCAGTCCTTCCACCAATTCTTTGCTTCCTCTTACAATTATTGCATCTTTCTCCATTTTGAAATCTAATTCAAGACCCCCTTGGTATTTCTCAACTACATTGGTCCTTTTATAACTTAGACATGAGTAAATATCCATCTTATAAACCTTTTTCTCAACCTCACTCCAACCCCTTCACCTGTGATTTCTTTCCCTCTTTACTTTATTGGCAGGTTTCTTTCAAGAGTTATTTTACTCATTGCCTCCATTTCCCCATCTTCCACTCCTCAGCCCAGGCCAGTCTGGCTTCTTCCCTCATGTTACCAAAACTTCTCCCTCTAATCTGGATTTTGTTCAGTCTCCCTTCCTTATGACATTTTCTTCTTCGTTTTTTTGTGATACACATTCTCATGATTTTCTTCCTTCGATTTAGTCATCTTTGAGTGTTCATCCTATTCTTGTTTCACTCTAGATTCTCTCCTTAGGTGATTCGATTTAAGACTGTAGCTTCAGTAATCATGATTCTACACCATCCTTATAGCCATGATTTACAAATACCTATCTTAGTCTTGGACTATTTGCTAATTTTCTGTATGACACATGATATTTTAATATCTTTTATTTACTTATTTTTCCAGTTTTTAAACTCCACTTTTAATTTATTTTATGCAGAGTTCCAGGATTATGTTATATAAACCAATTTTCCCCCTTGTTATTTTCTCCTCTATGTTCTGCTCTTATCTTTGTTTCTTTTTGTGATTTTTTTATTGTCTATTTTCGTGGTCTTCTGTTCAAGTTCAAGCTTCCCAGTGGATGTTACAAATTCCTGGGTTGCAGGTTGAGTCATTCTGTACATATATTTAGTTTGGCCTATGCAATGTTTTGACAATTTTGAATTAGTAGTCAAATTATAAAATCATGAGATTTCACATAAATTTTGGATCTGGTTTCTCTTGAACCATGCAAGATCTGGCAATATTGAGCCATCTTCTGTCAAGGCAACAAGTGGATCTGAATGGATAGTGCTTGGACTAGGTTGTAAAGGAAGTCACAGCCACTTTCAAGGAATCATTGTCATAGAGACCACATTTTCTGTTCTTTGGGCAATTAAATTAGAAATCAGTAATAAGCAACCAGTATTTAAAAAAAAAAAAAAAACCCTCATGTTTGGAAACTTAAAATTGTACTTTCAAGTAAGTTAGGATTAAAAAGGAAATCACAATACAAATTGCCAAATATTTAAAACTGAAAGATAATGAAAATTACTCATCAAATGTTGTAGAATATCTCTAAATTGCATCTAGACTGAAATAAACTAAGCCTTAACCTTTAAAAATCTAGATTAAAAGGCAACAAAATAAATATAAAAAAAGAAATAAAACTAAGAGCAGAAATCAGTGAAATTGGAAATACAATGTAGAGGAACATCAAAATCAATTTAATAAAAGAAATGAATAAATTAGACAGATCTCTATGCGACTGGTCAAGAAAAGAAGATAAAAGACTAAAAAGCAAAAATTAAACATGAAAGAAAAAAAAAACCCAGGAACATAATTACATGCAGGGCATGAAGTCTTTGGCTCACTCTTCTCATTTTTGCTACCTGGCCCCTGCACTCATTTGAACTTGGACTCCTGCTCCACAATTACAGCTACAGTCTTCTCTTTTTTATTTAGTTGAAATTTATATAACATAAAATTAACCATTTTAAAGTGAATAATTCATTGACATTTAGTACATTCACAATGTTGTTCAACTACTACCTCTGTCTAGTTCTGGATCATTTTCACCACCACAAATAAAACCCCATAGTTATTAAGCAGCTAATTCTCATTCCTTATCCCCTCCCAGATGCTCCCAACCACCAATCTGCTTTCTGCATCTATGGATTTATCTTTCATGAATATTTCATATAAATGCAGTCGTAGAATATGTGGCCTTTTGTGTCTGGCTTCTTTCACTTGGCATAATATTTTCAAGGTTCATCCACATTGCTGCAAGCATCATCACTTCATTCCTTTTTATGGCTGAGTAATATTCCGTCATGTGTACATACCATAATTTGTTTATCCATTCAACTGTTAATGAACATTTGGGTTGGTTCTATTTTTTAGCTATTGTAAATAGTGCTGCTATGAATTTGTGTGTACAATTATTTGTTTGAGTACCTGCTTTCAATTCTTTAGGTATATACCTAGGAATGGAATTGCTGGGGCAGCTAACTACCTGTTCTTCTACTTAGCTTCTATTATTAGTCTTCAAAATAATAATCTTGCAGTTAGCACACATGTTTCCCTTTTACCCTAGTTGCAGCTGCTGCTAGCCCACAAAAGGAGAATAGTCACTTAGAATTATATAAGCACTTTCCAGGCATTTGATAAGAATATTTTTTCTAGCTCTTTAGACTATTTAAGAATTCAAATCATAAATTAAAGTGTTGTTTGATAACCGTTTCTTTGATAATAAGTGCTAAAAGTACTCTGAAAAATTTTTACCTAACATACCCATCCATATATAGTCATCATTATAAAAAATAGTAAATAAAAAAATCACCACCTTATGCCTGGAGAATTACAACAGAATTCTTAGGCTATTATACCTGCTGGCCATTGTTGCACTGTGTCAATATTACCATCTTTTTCTATAGCAGCTCATTTGTATAGTCATTTTAAGTATTTTTTTGTATCTTTGCAAATCAGAAAAATAGTGCCAATTATAGTGATAAGAAATCAATTTTTAGAAACAAAACAGTTGAGAAAAGATAGAAATCACTGGCCATACTGAAAGCAATACTTCTTTAACCTCAATTAGTTTCACATTGGACTTAAGCCTGTGTGTTAAATTGTAAAGGAAGAGAGCAATATTAAATAATACATCTGAAATGCTGGAAAAACATCCTCAAAGATGGTGACTTCTCACAGATATGTTGGCTATTAGCTATATTCTGGTTTCTTCATAGAGACTCAGAAAATAAGTTTCCGTAAGTTAACTGTAAATCTGATAATTAATTTTAATAGATCTCTTCCTGATGGTGTCCCCAAGTTATATTCTGAACATAGTGGCCTATATACTCAATATACTTATTCTTATATAGTGTCACCCAGGAAGTTAGAAGAGCATGAACCGGTATGTAGAGATGGAGAGCGTGGGGTGTTTGTGAAGAAACCTGAGAAGACAAGCCCAGCTGGAACAGAAAGTATAGGGGACTGGTGGTCCGCATTGAGGAAGACCCTAAATTCCCCCAAAAGGTGAATGGTTGAAGAATTGGTAGTAGAGTTGTATATGATCAAAGTGACATTGGAGAAAGCCTTAGTTTTGAATATTTCTTGGCAATAAGCTAAGTTTGAAGGAAGGACAGAAAATAAACTGTTGGAGAAGAAAGAATTTTCCTACCAGAAGAAATAAAATGTTCCAAGGACATGAATCTGATGGCATGTTAATGTCCAAGCATGAAGTTGGGAGTATAGCAAACAGACTTGATTTTCTGGAAGAAAGATTTTGTCATATTGTAATAAATAATAGATAAATAAATGTCAAACATTTCCATCCTTAAAAAACATGCCGTTATTTACTCACTGAATTTCCTTTATTCCTCTCTAAATCATAGTCCCTGAAGTTTGATGTCGTGAAATTTAACAAGGGTCTTTTAAAATTGGTGACTGTTAAAATCTTAATCCTCTAATTTTTTATTAGTTGATATAAAATTTATTCATTTTAGCTGTGGAATATACAAATGTTGAGGAACTTTGAAGAAACATTCAGTAATTTGAACCATATATCTCTATTCTTAGTGAAAAATGAAAACACCCCATAGGAGATTTTATGTGGAGTAAACTAGGTCTGGAAATGGTCTATATCGAGAGACCTAATGGTCTTTTGATGTCTGATTCTTTGATTTGGCTTTTTTTTTTAAAGGAGTGCTATGTGATTATAATTAAAAACATTTCAAATTCTTTACTTGGGAAGTTAATTGTTCCTTAGCTTGCTCTATTATTATTAATCATGTAGTTTTGAATGGTTGTAGTGTTTGAAATTGTTACTAAGGAGATTCAGTGTATACTAGAGAATGTTCCAATTCATCATGAAAGTTTTATCACGTCCATAATGTGTATTCATTCATTTTGCAGGTTATGGCTAAGATGTGAATATGTATTGTATATTAGAGATGTTTCATTTCAATAATTTCTAAGTAATTCTAATTTCTAAGTACTGGGATTATGATGGTTTGCTTTTCTTGCAACTAGAACCGTTATATGGTAATTTGGAAATTATGGCTAAATTACTAGAAGGCATTAACAAGAATTTATATGCTTTCTTGGTAGGCAATTTTAAAGTATTCAGTTTTGTATTGATATAAGCATTTGTGTTTTCTTGACAAAAGTTATTCCTACAAATTAGAAAGTGCCTAAAAGCTCTGAATATAATTTTCTTCTTAAAAATAGCCTTCTTAAGTGTCAATGGTGGTGGTGGTAGTGGGGGGAACAGCTGTTCTTTTTTCTCCACTCTGCTTGAGCATCTGAAACCATTTTAGATCCAGAGCAGGCAAAGTTTCTAGTTTATTGTAAACATTCCTTAGCTCCAGTGAACATGCTGTCTTATCCCTCCCTCTAAGAAGCACAATGTAAAGCTTGAAAAGAAGAGAGCAATATGTGGTGACCTTGAATCTAGTTGAGAAGGAAATTTCTATTCTATTAAGTATTTCTTTGTAGATGTGTTTTTGTAGAACTCTGCACTTCTCATGAGAACACATTGCTTTAAATAAGTGTCAGTATAGTATGATGGTCAAGAGTCCTCTTAGTGACATTTATGACACTATTTCACACAATAGGTTTAATTTGGAGCGTGAGATTTTAGGTGTATTGGATGCTTTCTTTAGGAATTGAGTTTGCAAAACTCATTTTTTACAGGTTATATATTTAGCTTCTTAAGTTTTACTACAATCAAAATTTACTTTAGCAATGAAATGTGGTGAAATAAATATAATACTGGTGGAGAGTAAGTTAAGCTAATAAAACACAGTAATATTTCATTTAGTGTTTTAAAGTTAACAAAATGGTTTTAATCTATATTCTCATAATTTATCCTTAAAAGAATTCATTGTGGTTGTTTGTTATTATCTGCATTTTAAAAGGAAGAAAGTAAAGTTCATAGAGATAAGCAGTTTGATCAATATTGCCTAGCTAATATGTGACTCAACTGGGCCTTATACCTGGGTTTTCTGAGTCCTAATTCAGTGCTCTTTACCTGAAAGAATGCTGACGTTTACCTTTGTATCAACAAAGCTAGTTTTTCTTTTGTGCTTTTTAAATGACTTAATCCAAATCATTCATAGATGGAAACATATACTAAATATGTCATTACTTATTCTTCACTTTACCCCAAATCGGGGAATCTGCCCTGCCCACGCCTCTGACAACTGCCTATCATGTTCTCTGCGATAGGACCACTTCCCCTTCTCTGCCCATGCTCACTGGGTCTAGAGTGGACACTCGATCCAAAGGTAGCCAATTAATTTTGCTCTGAGGTACAAAGAGCTTAAGTTACACAGCTGGTGGAGGTGCTGGCATTTGAAATTGTATGTGTTCGACTTTGAAGCCCCCATTCTTAGCCACTGTGTTATACTGCACAGCTCCTCTTCCCTGATCTGGGGAATCTGGAACTGGAAAACTGAGAGACTAACTCGATCTATACAGAAGCTGAAAACTTGGAAAGTTACTACAACGAAGATTGACTAGGCAGCCACCAGGGGCTGTATGCAAGCTAAAGTTTTGAGTAGTAATGTTGATGTCAAGAGGAAAATGGGGCAAATGGACAGAGAGAAGCAGAGATGTTATGAGAAATGCAGCCACGTGTAGGAGAGTTTTGTCTATGCCAGTCACATCTCAAGAGAGACACTTCACTGAGATCTCACATCTTTCTAACATATAACTGTTTTATTTGGTTAATGTGAGTTGAAAAGTATTTTCAAAATTTATTTAAATTGTTATAAGTTTATTTTTAGAGATAGATTAAATGTGGCCTATATAATGTTATTATAACATGTATTTCTTTAAAAAAAGACATTTTCTTCTTAGAACAAATACAGGTGAACTTTCATATCCCCCCTGTCAAAATTATCACAAATTCTTAATAACAAAGTCTGAATTAGTGTAGGGATGGCATACTACCGTAGATTCCTTTGGAATTTTAAGGAAGTTTATTTATGAAAACTAAATTAAGGACATTGTTGCTTTATTAGGAACACAGGTTTTTTTTCCAGTATTCATAACCACTATAAACTAGTTATAAACTAGTTAGTGTAAATTTATATAAGACCTAAAAAATTTGTAACATTTTTGATTTGGGAGAGAATAGAGGACAATAAATAATACCCTCTGTCCCTCTCAAATTTAGAATTAATTTGAAAAAGTAGAAGAATCACGTAGATGAAATTGTGGTTTAGGTGCGTGGCTAGCATGAGGGTTGGGAATCCTTTCCGCGTTACATTAAGTGTACTTACCAGGTCACAGCTAGAGCTGCCGACCAAGAGCCTATACAAAGCAGAGGAAGAGGACATTTTGACAGCAGCAGGCCATTTGGGAGGAGAGAGGAAAGGGGCTGAACAGTGCATTCACACTTGCTTCTCCCAGAGGTGGTTGTTAGCATGTATGAAAAAAGGGCAGAAGTTCTTTTCTTGTTGAAAGAGCTGAAGTGCTTACTTTATGGGCCAAGTTAGGGAAGGTGGGAGGATTGCATAACACACCCAGCACACATGAATGTATTTAACAAATGGTAACATCTTGTAATATTTATTTAAGATCCTTTTTGTTTGAAGAAAAAAAGTATCATCGATATGGATTTTCTGTCTCTCCCTCTCCAGAGATAATCATCTTTCCTGTCTACTTTCTGTGCACAGTAAACTATGTCTTTTCAATGCTGTGTTAAGATCAGTCCCAAATTAAGACTCCTACTATATGTACTTTAAGTAAAACAGCATATTCCAAGAAAGATTTTCAATTGCTCTTCCTGTTTTAACTTATGCATTTAAGGTTTTAAATTGTTTTAAGGAATGCTTAATTTATATCCCACAAATTTTTATATGTAGTGTGTTCTTTGTGGTTCAATTTGAAGTACAGTAGTTCATGATTTTCAGTATGATTTCTTATTAGACATAGAGTAGTTACCTAAAAGTGTATTTTTTTCTTTCTGAAGAAATTGCTTTTAGCTCTTCTCAAGCAGGCAGAGCTAGGAAACAAATGAAAAAATGTATATGTACACAAACACGTATCCCTGTGTGTATAGGTAGGTATATGTGTGTATATAATGTATCTGCACATTTACCTGTGTATATTTTTAGATCATATACATATCACATACATATGCATCTGTCTTTATTTCTATATCTGGCTAAATACATAAAAATCATGAATTTACATTAATTCCAGTTCCAATCAAATTCAACAAGGTTTATTTTATTCTTTCTCCTTTTCTTATTTGTTTTATTATCCTTTCTGACTGTGAGAAACGTGACTTCATTATATGTTTAGTTATCTCTTCAAACCTAGAATACCAGGAAACAATTTTCAAATTGATAAACCATATCTCTGTGAAAAAGAAACCCATAACTAGAGTCTGATACTTCTCATGAGTTCTTTTAGTCTTCAGCCTGAGAGCGTATGATTAAACGTTGTGTTCAAAAGTTAATTTGGAGCCGGGCGCGGTGGCTCACGCCTGTAATCCTAGCACTCTGGGAGGCCGAGGTGGGCGGATCGTTTGAGCTCAGGAGTTCGAGACCAGCCTGAGCAAGAGCGAGACCCCACCTCTACTAAAAATAGAAAGAAATTATATGGACAGCTAAAAATATATATAGAAAAAATTAGCTGGGCATGGTGGCGCATGCCTGTAGTCCCAGCTACTCGGGAGGCTGAGACAGGAGGATCGCTTGAGCTCAGGAGTTTGAGGTTGCTGTGAGCTAGGCTGACGCCACGGCACTCACTCTAGCCTGGGCAACAGAGTGAGACTCTGTCTCAAAAAAAAAAAAAAAAAAAGTTAATTTGGTTATTTCTCCCCCCTTCAGTGTGATTATTATTAATCATTTGAAATACGGTTTGGGTTATTTGTTTCTGTTTGAATTTCATTTCAGGATTTCTCTCTCCCATCCTTGTTTATTTAATTGTTTTTTTTTTTTTTTTATTGAGCAAATACAATGTTAACACAGTTCCAAAAATCAGACCTAGACCATAAGGTATATTCAGAGAAGTGTCACCCCACCCCCATTCCTTCTGTCTTGTCTTCTCCGTTCTCAACCTTCTCTGTAGATGAAAGATCTTACTAGTGTCTGGTTAGGCCTTTTTCTGTTTGTTTCTCCACAAATTAGTAGATACATGTATTTCTCATTATTTTCTCTTACTTTTTACACAAAAGGTATGGGTACTCTTTTACACGTTGCTTTTTTCATTTCTTATAATCTGCAAGTCACTCATTCTTTTCACGTTAGCATAGTATGCCAACATGTGGATGAACCGTAGTTTATGCAACCACTGTCCTGCATATGGGCATAAAGGTTGTTCCTAATATTTGCAATTGCAGATGATCCTGTAATGAACAACCTAGTGGATATGTATTTTTGTGTTGTTTGGAATATATACTCAGGGTAAGTTTTTAGGAGTGGGAATGCTGGATCAAAACTGCATCTATGTAGTTTTGTTATATATTGCCAAATTCCCCTTCATGAAGGTTATACAAATTTAAATTTCTCCTGGCTGCATGTAAGAATGCCTTTTGACTCATAATTTTTATATTTTGTAAATCTTGTAGATAAGAAATAGTATCTAGACATAGTTTTAATTTGCAGTATTCTTGTAATAAGTGAGATGAAACATTTTCATATATTTAAGGGCCATTTTAACAGCTTTGTTGAGTTATAATTGACATATAATAAATTTAACATATTTAAAATATACAGTTTTATATGTTTTGACCTATGTACATACTTATGAAACTACCAATACAAAAAAGATAAATGGGTTCATAAGCATTACCCCCAAAAGTTTTCTCGTGCCTCCATGTCATGCCTTTGGCCTATGCCTGCCATCTTCCGCGTAGCCAGGCAACCACTGATTTCTTGTCATCATATTTTGATTTCTAGAATTTTAGATAAATGAAAGCTTTATAGTACGTATAATATGTCTTCATGTTCATTAATCTTTTCTTTAGCAATGTGTAATCTATCTTTAATCTCATTCATTGCATTTTTCACCTTATGCATAGTTTTTATCTCTTGAATTTCATTATGGGAGGGTAATTCTCAGCCTTAATCACAATCCTGCTCTTTCTATTCTCTGTGCTTCAGTCATACTGGCCTTGTTTTTTTTCCCGTGAATTAACCAGTTTTTTCCTTTCACAGCTTCTCCATTTGTTGTCCTTTAAATTAGACTACTCTTATCCTCTATTGTCTTTTACTTAATCCTACTCATCCTTCTGTTAACTTTAACATCACTTTCTTATCTCCTAATTCCTATGTGAGGTTTTGTCCTCTGATACACAAAACCTTACTGCCTTACGTTTCTCCTTTGTTCAATGAATTGAATATTCATGTTCTTATTAGTATTAATTCAGTGTCATTTTCCTTGCTAGACTGAAAGCTCCCTTAGTGCAGAAACTGAGTATGACTAGTTCAGTCATATTTTCTCAACATCAAGCAAGGTGTCTGGCACATGATGGATACTCAACATGTTAATGGTAAATGAATTCATGAATACCACATGCTAGCAGATTAAGAGATGACTGACCTTACTATAAAGCACATGTAAAATAATCACTAGAGTCTTTGAAAAAGTCTAGTATTAAGTGGAAAGAAATGGCCAGTGAAACATGGATTATATATTTATAAAGACTTGTATCTTCATTGAACATAAATCCAGTTACTAATAACACACTTTAATGTAAGTATTAACACAGTATATGCTTCTTACAATCAGTAAAAATGAGTGCATATTTTATTAAATCTCAAAAACTTTTATCTTTAGAAATCTCTTGTTCTTGCCATATTCATTTTCCTCTTGAAGTAAAGAAAAGTTTCTAATGGAGATTTGCTTTTTTCATGGAAAGTATGATGATAATAAAGAAAATAAAAGATATGTTATAAATATCAATGAAATATATATTTTGCAAATATACATTTTACAAATACATATAGTTTTGATATATTTATGTAATATGTATGTGCATATGTATATATATAGATATATCTGTATGTTAAACCTCTTAAGCATTTTTAGTGATGATCTTACCAAAATGATAAGTCCTTTATGAAACATTGCTATTATACCATAGGCACAATGAATTCCTCTGGTCCTTGTCTGCTCATAGCACTGTGTTCATATCATTGTGAACATTTTATCATACTGAAAATAGTACACAGTCTGTCTTCTTTCCCATATTAAAAATAGAAACAATGTCTTGATCATTTTTGTATTTCTAGTACCGAGCACAGATTCTGGCATATAATAGGTGTTAGGTAAATACTTAACAACCATTTCGGCTTTCAGATGTTCTAAAAGCAATATGATATACAAACATTGTTATATAAGGATAAATTTCAATAAGGAATTAGTTGTAAATTCAACTAATCAACATCAAACAGTAATTTAGTGAAAAAAATATATGTACAGATTTAAAGAAATAGCATGATGTAGTGAAAATACTGTGGACTTTGAAGTCAGATGGGTTGGTTTAATTTCTTGTTCTGCCATTTACTATGTGAACTTGGACAAATCACCTAACTCTTCTAAGTTTCATTGTTTTCATTTAAAAAAATAATAACTTCTTTTATAGTTATAGGAATCAAATCAAATAAAATGTGAACTGCCTAAATTGTAATAAGTGTGGTAGACAACAAATGAACTCCACTTCATCATTTACAAAGATTTCAAAACTAGGATTACACTATAAATGTTACAGATTGTAGCAATATCATTCATTAAAAGTAATGGAAAATATCCATTGTGACTTTTCGTTTCATATCACTGAGAAAGAATCAATAAGAAGCAGAAAAACTTCTCTCACATGATAAATATTACATTTATATTTGATAAATAATGAGAAAATTTGCCTACTTAAAATTTGATCTATTTGTGCCTAGTGATGAATATAAGTAAGAATATTTTTCAGCTACTTTGAAATATTAAACTGCCCAGGGACAAGCCATGGATGATATTTTTGAAGGAAATAAATATTTCAGCTTCACATTTCAGCCTTTTTTCTTTATTCCTTTGATCTGGCTTTGGTTTACTTATCATTCTGCTTGAGTGACTTCACAATGTCTTTCTTCCTCTTCCTGGTGACAAGAAGTGGTCCTGTACATATTACAAAATATTTAGATTTTGTCATTTTACAGGAAGAACATGTATTTCCTTATTATTTACTGATATAATACTGCCTCTAAAATAAAATATATTAGTAGGTATGTATGTAAGCTTTGCATATATGATGTATAATTTATATATGGAAGTTTTAATCAGTAATTTCTTAAATATAGGAAACATAAAAGGAAACAACATTAGATTTGGGATTTATTTTGAGTTTAAGGAATTTAAAGATTTTAAAAGAATTTTTATTTACTATACACCATGGCTTTTTTATCTTTAATGATCATTTTCTCAAGGTTTTGTTATTTTACCATAAGAATATTAATTGCTTTTCTATTTACTGAGCTTAGAGTTTGTTTGAATTATTTATGGACCTATATTATAGGCAGAAGTTAGTTTAGCACAAAATTATTATGTAAAGCTTCAAACTGTTTAAACCTTTTATTGAATTTACTTATATAGCTTTATTTTCTACTTCACACACAAATTTGATCTTCTGAGATTGGTTTTGTTATATAGGCTCTTACTTCCTCATTATATTCTTTGTGTTACTTTAACACATAAAATTTGTGGCAAAATTTAATATATATAATATACTATTTGATTTTTTTCTTGCAGTTTTGTCTTTTTCCCTAGACTGTAGTTTCTCCAAGATAGGAACCATTTCATACACTCCTTTCTTTCTTTCTTTTTTTTTTTTTTTTTACATTTTATGTATTATTTGACCAAGCCAATCTCAGAACTTGCTGCCAGGACCCTTGTCTCAGCTCCTAGAAATTAAGTTACTGAGAATCAAAGCTAGAAGTTTGATGCCAGAGCTAGTTCTTTTGAGTCATGATTCAAATCTAGTTGACTTCAAAGATTTATGGACCGCTTAGCTGAAATTCATATCTTCTTAAGAGGTTTTTGAATAGTTGAAGAAGATTCCTCATTCCTACTTATAACTAATATGCTTCAACCAACAATCATGGTTCTTTAAGACTGGAGTTTGACCCTGGGGGCAAGCTCTCTGGGTAAGCCTAACCATTTATAATAAAAGGTCCTTGTCAGAAGAGAGTTCCACAGGACTTCTTTATGCTGTTACTGTACCTTTTTTGAACTTTTTCCTTAGTAGCCAGAGAAAAATCTCTGATAGAGTTTTGCATCCTCATAGTTTCATTGAGCCTTATTGCTTGTTCACCTGTGGTCATGTCAGTGCTGCCCTATTTGAGCCAGGGCTATGCTTCATCTGCTTCTGACACTGAGAACTGTGCTGGCTTTCTTTGTTCTACCTATTCTGCCATTGTAGTGTGTAAGTCCACTCACCCCAGAGAGGCTTGTGAGTAATTGTTCTGATTCACCATAGCAGGATGAAGATTCTTATAGTAGTGACCTGCTTCCTCCACACCCCTCTCTTGCGTTAAATGGAGGGGAATAAAATCTGTTTGAATCCTCTCCCCCTCTGTTTCTTCAAGGCCATATGTCCATACCTCTGTTATAATACTTAGTATTTATCTTTCTCCTTAACTTGATGTGACCCTCTTATAAAGCTTTCTTACAGTTTTGATCCTTAGTGTAAATTAGTGGTTAACATGTAGTAGGTCTTAACTGATGTTTGATGAGTAAGTTGATCAAGGTTTGAATGACTGTTGTAAGCTCAACAGAGCTTATGTTCTTTTAGGAGGAAGAAGAAAGGAGAAAATCTTAGGTTTACTATGGTCATTTAAAATATATGTTATTAAATAGAATATTATTTGTTCTTAGAAATTTTATCTTCTAATGTATTACTAAGGATGTATTTATAAATTATTTGGCTTTTTAGCCTTGAGTGGTTATATGATTATCTTCTATACTGCCTATTCCATGACTCAGGATGGCACATTGTCTCTGTATATTTTGAATTGGACCAGCACCGCAAACACTCATTATATGTGAAATATTGTGAAATATGTCTCTGATATGAGCCTTGAGGAAATGTTTGGCAGCATCATTTCCTCATAAGGCCCTAAAACTTCCCATAAATAGTCACCTTATTTGTGAACTGGCATTCTCTTGAAGTATCTGATATTATCTGGGGCTCCCTGACATTTTTAACAGTACTTCATTCCCCATTGCCCAATTCTTTTCTATACCAGGTTCTGATCTTATAAACTTACCTTAGAAAACCAAAATTTTCTTCGTTTATAGGAAGTATTAGTGGTCACTGATCTCCAGAAGTATTGGTTCATAAATATACTGACTTTCTGTACTAACAAAACTTAGAGTTTGCTTATTTGGGCAGATTTGCCTTAATCAAGGTGGATGTGTGTAGTTAACGAAATAGTTTTTGGGCAATTTCATTCTGGCCTTTATCTCATTCAAACTTGCTTGTGTTAAATGTAAATATTCCCTTTTGAGAGGGATAATTTGTGTTTTTAGGTTGTATTTTAAACCTGATAATATTATTTAGTGGGAGTCAAGTAACTGAACGATCTAAAAACTTTAAATACCTGAAGACTCTAATACAATTCCTATGGATTTTTTCTATGCCCAATTTAACTTTTAAATTTGTCCTATCCACAACTACTATATTTTTTTCTCAAAGCATTGTTAAGGATGTTATAAATATTATATATTAAGTACCATAAATGGCCCTTGATGTTTTGTAGTTAATAAATACTATTACTAGTATTGTTAGCTGTATTAGTTTCCTATAGCTGCTGTGACAAATTACCACAATTTAATGTCTTAAAACAATTCAGATTATCTTACAGTTTTGAAGGTCAGAAGTTCAAAATGAGACTTCAGAATTGTCATGGTGTTGTCAGGACTGATCCTTTCAGGAGGCTCTAGGGAAGAATCGTTCCTTCCCTTTTCCATCTTCTAGAGTAGTGGTCCCCAATCTTTTTGTCACCAGGGACCGTTTTCATGGAAGACAGTTTTTCCACAGACCTGGGGCAGGGGATGGTTTCAGGATGTTTTAAGTGTATTACATTTATTATGCACTTTATTTCTATTATTATTGCATTGTAACATATGAAATAATTATACAATTCACCATAGATTGAGGACCCCTGTTCTAGAGGCTGTCCTCATTCCTTGTCTTGTGGCCCTGCATGCATTGATTCTACAGAATATATGGATCAATTTGGGGAGTATTGCCATACTTTCAATATTAAGACCAATACTAATGTCCATTTTACTGGGCCTTCCTTTCTGACTTTGGAAGTTTCAGATGTTTAGATGTCTGCAGTGTTTACTATTTTTTACAAGAATTTAGCAGACTTCTGGTCTTAGCAGTCAAGTGAAGAGGAGGCCAAAACAGTTTATTCATTTATCATGCTTAGTGAAAGGTATTATTTTCAATGTTTTTGACTGATTCAGTTTAATCAATTTAAGTACCAATTGGCAGCCATGAATATAGTTGATATTGCTGCTTAAAAGTCTTGTGTTCCAGCCCAGCTGGAAAGGGAATGAAGACTCTTCTAGCTGTTTTTCAGGCTTGTTTGAAGTTTTTTGTTTTGTTTTGTTTTTCTTGGAGTTTCCAGGGGAGATGCCAAGCTGGCAGCAAATGAAGTGTACTGTAATGTGAAGCCTTATAAATATATGTTGGATTGCAGCCATCATTATCAAAAGTGCTGGTACAGAAATGTGCAAAAGGAAGATTTTCAAATTAAGGTTGGCCTGTACATATAAATGTTAGCTTG
This sequence comes from Eulemur rufifrons, assembly GCF_041146395.1. Lineage (NCBI taxonomy): Eukaryota > Metazoa > Chordata > Mammalia > Primates > Lemuridae > Eulemur > Eulemur rufifrons. The sequence goes on from NC_090991.1 coordinate 45,499,396, forward strand.
TAAAGCTCAAGAAATACTAAACTATAGTCCATTAGTCCCCTACATTTTATTGCCCTTTTTGGAATAATCATGTACTTCAGAACATCCTTTAATCTGAGCTGGCTTGTGGTTGTCTAAGAATGCAGCTTCTTTTTTCTTTATCCTTTATGTACTCAGATGAGGAAAATTTACTGCACTTTATAAATAATCAGAGCTAAAAAGCAAATTTTCTTCCCACCTTTTTATCTTCATGGAGGCCCAGCTTTAAGGCATTTGAGCAATGCATTTATACTAGGCCCCACAACTAGTTCCACTGAAAAAAAATCTTCAAAGTCCCCTTTCTTTTCCCCTTCTGGTGGGATGCACTATTTGGAATCATGGTAAAGAGAGCACTAGCACTGTTCTTGTGATAGTGAGGAACAGACCTTTGTTTCAAAGGGTCAGGGCTTTCACTTTTACTTTATTTCCTTGTAGAAATTAAAATGGACCCCTCCTTAAAATGATTATCACCTCTGAATTTAAGATACAGATTTGATTTATATTAACATAGAAGATGCCTAAATATTAGTGAAGCTCAATGTGTTCATCATGGTTTTACTAGAAATGATTTACATTGAATGAGGCCTTCCTCCATATTTAGCTTTACTCTTAGATTAGCTCAGCCAGTATAGCAGGACTGGAAACTAGATTTCACACATTTCCCCATGCTTGCAGTTGAATATAAAACAATACTTGCTATTTATAAATAAGGAGAGAAATTATCAGTTAAAAGCAATGTGCCTTATTGTGTAAGGGTTTAACATTTTAAAATGGTCTTAAATATATACCTGATGATGAATAAATTTAAGATTTTGATTTATGTGGTCATAAGTTAGTTATAAAGTAAATGAATGAAACTTAGTAGGTAAGAATGACATAGAGAAAAGACTTGTTCTATGAAATTGAAAGTGTTTACCTTAAATAGCTCATGTGAATTATTGCACAAAACATATAAAACAACTCACTTTCAACATGGATAAAACAAAGTTGATATTTCAGCCATAGGTCATGTATTTTTACAAAATATATTACCTAATTTTCTTTTGGCTAATTAATGGTGCATAACTTTAAATTATATGATGTATAAACTTTTAAAGTTTTCAAATATTGTCCAATGTACTTTCTTTTCTATTTATAGACAAACTGGCCAAAGAAAGGTAGACCTTTGGGACATTTTAATCCTAATTATGATAGAATCTTCCCAAGTTCCTTTAGTGAAAGGCCTCAAAAGTTAAAGGGTAACATAGGATAAACTAGTCACTGTACCCTCTGAGTGGCAGAGAAACGGCTCTTGCCCTGCAGTGAGGCCACCACTCACCAACCACAGCAGCCTTTCCCTCTAAGCCTGCTCTCGGAATCCTTTCAATAGAGCACTCCAGGCAGCCCCTTCTGGTCAGCTGGGACCATCACACCAGAGAACATCTATTTGCCAACCCAGGACTGGACCATGGGTACCCGGTACCATTTATATGACTTTATGTTCTTCCCATATGCTGTCTTGGTATTTAAATATTTGAATATTCAAACAAATTTCAATGTTTGTACCAGGAAAACCCTACATACAACTCAAGACTTGCTGTTCTTGGGCAGAATAATATAGGAAGGGTGAAAATGCACCAGACCAAATTAAAATTCTCTATAGTCATCAGAGTGCTCAGTCTTTTATGTAATGATGCCCCTGGAATCAGTATTCAGTATGATATCCAGTTATTAACTCCCATTACCTATGAGCTAATATTAACGTTATGTTGCAAAGAAAGCATTGCTAATATTAAGGCCTTAGAACTTGACAACCAGTTAACATTAAAGACATTTTAACAGCATGTAAGAAAAATGGTGGACAAGAAGACATTCAGGTTCCTGTTCATTAAAGTGGACAATTTAAAGAAAAGCTTTTAAAAAGTTCCAGAAGCCTGTACCCCACTGCTTTAAAATGCAGTAACTGAGAGCGACATCTGGCATGCATCATGATCTGGAATGGCTTAGTTCTCAAGCAGGGCATCACACACCTTGGGCAGTATTAAACCCTGTAGGTCATAAAAATGGTGGCCACGTCTGTAAAACAGACACATAGAGGAAGAAGGATTTCAGTGGAAAAATTGCTTTTGTTTTTCATGGGGGTGAAGTGATTATTGTCATCTTCAGGTAGATGGATGTGTGGGTAGATATGAAGAGATAAAAATAGACATAAGTCTTAAAATGAAAAATAAAGGAAAGATACAGGGTATGTTCTCTTGGCCTGTAAACAAAGAGCTGGTTGTTTGTAGTTATGCCATGCCCTAACGCGTGGCTAATCTGTATATACATTACCTCATAAAGGGACAGGAGAGTTTTGCTGAAATGGAAATTAGGTGACACTTTTTCTTATCAGTCTTTTGGCCACTTAAGCTTTGAGAAAGGTTTTCCATTTGGGGGGAGAATGTTTATTATTTTGATACTTTATATTACATGTATGTTTTTATTGGAAAGCCTAGAAATGACTAAGAGGGGTTTTAAAACTCCAATCTGAGTAACTCCAAAAAGCTCAAATTACGTTTTTCCCACCTCTTAAAAGATAGTGGCATCATAGAAAAGTCTTTTCCCCCCATTAATGATATTTCTCTAAAATTTGATTTGGGTGAGTTAAATTACCCTATCAGCCCTAGCATTCTTCAGCATTACAGTTGGTAATAAGATAATGTTTTATATCTGTGTAAACTTTCCCATTTAGGGAAAGTGAGCCAAGTTAATCTTACCCATGGTGTCTAGAAAATCAGGAAAGCAGCATAGCATAGTAGCCAAGAGCAGGAACTCTAGAAACAGACTGGTAGGACTGGAATCCTGGCTTGACCTATTACTCTAGGTGTGTCACCTTGGAAATATTCTCTAAGCTCCAGTTTCTTGTTCTATAAAAGTAAGGATACAATAACACCCTTATACAGGTTTATTGTGAGAATGAATAAGAGGAGACATATAAAAATCTTGGTACCTAGTCAGAACTCAGAATTAGTTATTATTAACTTGTATACATTTATAAACCAAAGCCTTTTTTTTTCCTCTACGAATATGCAAATATTATTCTTATTTTGTTGGACCCTTTCGACTATATAATTTGAGTTTGACATATGAAGAAATAAGATGGTTTTAGTTCTTTTGGGCAAGTTTACTAGAGGGCAGTAAAATAATTTAGGCCATCATGTTACTCTATTGCATTGATCACTCTGAAGATCAACTGCTGGTAGACATACATCTTTCTGTTGTTATATGGGTTTTCAAAAAAATTGAGATATAATTCACAGATCATAAAATTCACCTTCAAAAGTATAAAATTTGATGGATTTTAGTATATTCACAAGGATATGCAACCATCACCTCTAATTCCAGAATATTTTCATCATTCCATGTTCATTAGCAGTCACTCCCTTCCCCTGTTCCCCAGCCCCTAGCAACAACTAATCTACTTTCTGTCTCTATGGATTTACCTATTCTGGACATTTCACATAAATAGAATGATACAGTATGTGAGCTTTTGTGACTGGCTTCTTTCACCTAGCTTAATGTCTTTAAGGTTCATCCATGTTGTACATTTATCAGAACTTCATTCCTTTTTAAGACTGAATAATATTCCATTGTATGGATATACCACATTTTGTTTGTCCATTCATTAGTTGATGGAGACACATGGTTTTATGCAGTTTGTTTTTAGGGAAATCTTTGAAAATAGTTTCTCCTTCATCGAATGTGTATTACATGTTTATATGCTTTTTCTTCTGAGACAAGTTATTTTATTACCACCTTTTTAAAGGGAAGTTTTATAGGATTTGGATCAAAAAATTGAAATCTAAATTTTATCTTAGAGAGGGTTAAATATTGTTCTTTCATTGAAGCCTAGTTCTTTTATATTTTAACTCTGGTGCTTTTCTGAACTTCTCTAGGGAAAAAGAGGAGCAGCTAACTCGTGTGACTGAAGTTCAGAGGTTGCAGGCCCAGCAGGCAGATGCTGCTCTGGAAGAGTTTAAGCGGCAAGTGGAACTGAACTCAGAGAAAGTCTATGCTGAAATGAAAGAGCAGGTAGGGAGGCAGCCACACCATCCTTTTTGAAAGTCACTCTCTCAATAGGAAGGTACATTCTCATCTTAAATATGACAGAAACATTTCACTTTTTAAAAAAGCTTTATCAAAATTAGCCATACAATTGGGTCAGAGATTCAGAATGAGTTAAAAGTGCCTTCTACAAATGTAATAATGGCAAGAATGTATTTTGCCTTGGGAGAGTGGATCAACCTACAAGAAAAAACTCATGACTGATCTGTTTCTTTAGAGCTGTAGCTCAAGTTAACCATGTCTGTGTTTCTTCATATTCCGTAAATAGTGTTTTATTGATCAGTTACAACAAACTATGTTCATTTGGAAGTTCAGGAGGACAGAGGCTGTCTCCAATTCTTGTACAGGATTAGTGATATATTTTTTTGGTTATAAAAGAAAATTTAAAAATTTTTAGAAGAATAAAGGAAATTATTATTATATTAATACAAACTCCCAGATACCCATTGTAAAGAATCAATAATTGTTAATATTATGGTTATATAAAATGAAAACATTACAGGTGAAGTTTTAGTTTACTTTGTTATTCATGTCTAATCACACTATTCTCTCCTCTCTACTTCTGAGATAGACCACTATAATTAATTTAGTGTGTACGGTTGGCCCTCCATATCCATGAGTTCCACATTTGTCAGTTTTCCATCTGTGGATTTAACCAATATTTTTGAATACATCTAGAAAACAAAATTTGACAGAGTTCCTAAAGGCAAGATTTGAATTTACCACATACAGCTACTATGTTGAATCCACGTGAATGAAGTGACGTGTAGACATTGTATTAGGTATTACAAGTAATCTAGAGGTGATTTCATTTATACAGGAGTATATGTGTAGGTTATATGGAAATATTCCAGTTGGTATAAGGGAATTGAACATTTGTGGAGTTTGGTATCCACAGGGGATCTTGGAACAAATCTCCCATGAATACTGAGGGACAACTGTATTAATTCAGTTTATCTTATATTTTTATATGCATATATAATGTCTGTGTTATATATGCATATGTAATGTTATAGACATATAATTTTTGTTTTTCTGTTTTTTAAAAATTAGATAAATACTAACAGATTTTATGTATTATTCTTGTTTCCTCTTTTATATTTAATATTATGTATCTGTGCTCTAACCATGTTGATTTAGTGCAATCCTTTTAAGGCTAAATATATTTCATTATATGAATATATCATATTTTATTTATCAGCTCCCCTATTCAGGCATATTGAATTTACTTTCAGTTTTTCCTACTTATAAAGAATATTACAGTACTTGTTTGTGATTTTGTTTTCCGCTGTAGTTATTTTCCTTAGAAGTCCCAAGCACACACTTGGTGGTAGAAACGGCTGTCCATAAGGAAGGTTTCATGTTGGGTTGGCTGAGCCCTGTAGGATTTATATTAATAGTTTAGAACTGTCTTTATTTGTGCTGTTATTTTCTCAATTCTGATTTCCACTCATACGGATTTGTGTGAATTTGGGCCCTGAGATTGGGGTCTGAGATCCCATTCTTTCTGTTTGCCACATCCTGCCTGAGGCAAAAGCTGGATTCCTGCTGAGAGTCTGTACTGGAAAGCAGAGACTTTCAGTCCCTGCTAGGATAGGAGGCTGTGCACCTCTTCCTAGCTCCCTGCTGTGATCAGGGCCCAGGCCCTAAGATGTATTTCTGGTCCAAATATTCAATGGCACTGTATAGGAAGCTCTCTGATAGGCTTAAAATTAAAGGAATAGAGAACATATTGAAGGAGAAAGCCCCAGGCAAGAATTTTCAGGTATACTGTTAAGAATCTGAAGCTCAAAATTAGACATTTGAAAGTGCTAAGGCCATAGCTGACACTTTTGGCTCAATAACTTGCACTTGTTGGGGCTGATGATGTAACATTAAGAGATCAGAGAATTCAAGGGTAAGGAAAAAAAGCAAGCAGACAACATGGGACCTGTGAAAGCATTCTGCAGAATAAGGAAAAGCCTTCTGCATTTTGCTCTCACAAGATACAAGTGCACTTCTGAAAATGATCTACTATAGAATTGAGAAAAAAAAATTCAGAAAAGTAGTACCTTTATGATAGGCCACATAACAAGTAAAACTAATGCAATGAAATCTGAATAAATTCTGGGAAAAGAATTAAACCTTGAGAATAAAAATGATTATTCTGCAAGTTTCTAGGCAGGATGACACTGGCAAAGAAATTAGAAAAATGATGGAATAATGCTTTATAGTTTTGAAAGAAAAAAAATTGTGACTCAATTTTATATACAACCAAGGAGGATGAAAAATCAATAGAGAAATATTTTTCTATATATAAAAGCTCACATAGTATATGCCACTTGTTACTTTTTTGAAAGAAATATACGAACACATCAACCAATCCAGAAATGAAGCACAATACTTCCAACATATGAGGAAACCATCATATAAAAAGAACGAGTAGGGAATACTGAAACCCAAAGAAGTAGAAACAAATTTAAATAATTTTTTACAAATCTGATTATAAAATAGAATGCTAATATTGCTTTTGATTAAAAAAGTTTATAAAGGAGAAAATACAAATTTAATAACAACTTGAATCCAAATGCCTAAATTACATTAACAAAGATCAAGAAGTAGGTAGATAGTGAGAGGGTAGGAGGAGCATATTATGCTAAAACTCTGTTATGAATACACAAGACTCACGAGATTCTTAAAATTAGGGAAATATAGGTTGAAATTATTTTGAAATATATAAACATAGGCATTGATAAAATTAATAAGACATACATCCTTATAAAAACCTTGAGAAGAGAAAAACAAAACTTGAGAGGAGAGGCTACCAAAGGAACAGAAGCAGAAACAAAACAAAATGTCCAAAATAAGATAGAGTATATCACTGTAATAATAAAAATTAATAAGTTAAATTTTTCTAGTCAAAGAAAGTATTGATTAGTAGACTTAAATCTATGAATATGCTGTTTATAAAAGATACAAATAAAATAAAGTTACACAAAAATTACATTTAAGAGATGATGGAAATATGTCACATATTCAGACAAAAGAAAGTAGGAATGTAACACTACCATACAAATGAGAATCAATACAAGTCACTAAACTGGACAAAGGTATACATTTTTGTATGCTACAGGCAAGGGTACTCAATCCAAAGATAAAAAAGATATTAGGAATACATGGAGAGATTGACATAGATAGCCATGGGAGGCTTTAATATATTTTTCTTCATCTTTGATGGATCAGAGGGGCAAAAACCAAACAGGAGGTCTAAATAAAAGTTTATACAACAGCTATATTTCTACTTTCTGTCATTTAGAGACAACATTCTCTTAAAACAGTTATGAAACTCAGTAGACCATAGAGACTCTAAATGTATTTCTAAAACATGTCAGAGAACACATATTTTTTCACCACAATGCAGTAAAACTAGATATTAAATTTCAATTAAAATTGCTACATTGGACTTCATCAAAATTAAAAAGTTTTGTTCTTTAAAAGACACAATTAAAAAATAACAAAAGGAAATAAGTCAAGCCAGAGAATGGGAGAAAAGAAAAGATTCATACTACATATATTTCAAAGAACTTGTATTTAAAGTAGAAATAAATTTTACAACTCAGTAATAAGACAAACATCCCAATTAAAAATAGGCAAAAGACTTGATTGGGCACTTCACATAAGAAGATATACAAATGACTAATGAGCACATGAAAAGATGCTCAACATTATCATCATTTATCAGGGAAATGCAAATTAAAAACCAAAATGAGATGCCATAAATGTTCACTAGAATGGTTAAAATGATAAAGATGATTGACAATACCAAGTGTTAGCAAAGATGTGGTGCAGTTGGAACTCTTCTATGCTTTGCTGGTGGGTATGAAAAATAGTATAGCTACCTTGGAAAGCTGCCAATTTTCTTAAAACACTAATATATTAATACAATGTCCATAAGTCAGTCTTTAGTTCCTTTGTGTTTAATCAAGAGAAGTAAAGACATGTCCACACAAAGACTTGTGCACAAATATCGACAGCAGGTTTGTTCATAAAAGTTCAAAACTTGTGCAACCAAAATGTTCCTCAGATGGTGAAAGGATTAACAAAATGTGGTATATACAATGGAATACCACTCAGCAATGAAAAGGAATGAACTATTGGCACCCACAACAACATGGATGCATCTCAAAATTCTGTTAAATGAAAGAATGTGAACACAAAAGAGTATATACTGAATGTTTTGTAAGCTCTGAGTCCCATTATAATTCTCTAGATACTGTTGAGTTTTTTGTTTTAGCAGACTATCAACCCAATTCATTTCAGAGAAAAAGGCCTGTTTCATCTTCTATGGGTGGATTCCAGTTTTAGTTAAGTTTCGAAACCTTTGCTGTGCTGCTTTGGGTCTGTTTGTACTTGTGCCACTCAGGGGTGAGTCTGAGCCTTGAGTGGTGATTTAAATCACCGCACCCAATAACTGCAGGCTCTCATGGAACGTTATCCAGGGTAGACCATATGCTTGGCCACAAGACAAGTCTCAAATTTAAAAGGATTAAAATTTAAAGTATGTTCTTTGACCTCAACAATAATAAATTAGAAATAAACAACAAAAGGAAATCTGGGAAATCCTCACATATTTGGAGATTAAATTATACACTTTTAAATTACTCGTGAGTCGAAGAAGGTATCACAAGGGAAATTAGAAAATATTTTGAACTGATTAAAAAAATATGGCATATCAAAATTTATGGAATGCAGCTAAAGCAGTGATTGGAGAAAAGTTTATAGCTTTAAACACCTATATCCCAAAAGAAAGTTCCCAAATCAGTAGCCTAAACTTCATCTTAAGAAAACAGAAAAACAAAGCAAGCTTCTGTCTAAGCAAGCAGAAGAAAGGAAATAATAAAGATTAGAGCAGAAGGTAAAAGTATGAATACAGAAAAATAGAGAAAATCAGTGAAGCCCAAAATTGGTTCTTTGAAAAAAAATCAACAAAATTGACAAACTTTAGCTTGACTGACCAAACCAACAAATCATAAAAGTGAGGAGATACAAATTAATAAAGTTAGTGAAAGAAGAGAAGACACCACTATTGATCCTATGCAAAATGAAAGGACTATAAAATGATATCACTAAAATGTTTATACTAACAAATTATACAACTTTAATGAAATGGACAAATTCCTAGAAAGATGCAAATTACCAAAACTGTCTCAAGAAGAGACAAAATATGAATTGAACTATAATAAGAAATTTAATTGCTAATTAAAAACCTTCCCACAAAGAAAAGCCCAGGACCAGATGGCTTCACTGGCAAATTACATCAAATATTTGAAGAAAAAAATAATTTTACTTCTTTGAAAACTTTTTCAGAAAATTGAGGAGGAAGGAACACTTCCCATTTCATTCTGTGAAGCCAGTATTACTCTGATGTCAAAGCCCAGAGAAAGATATTGCAAGAAAACTACAGATTAATATCTGTCATGAATGTAGGTACAACAACCCTTAATGATATTTTAGCAATCTGAATCCAGGAACATATAAAAATGATTATATGCCACAACCAAGTGGGATTTATCCCAGGAATCCAAGGTTGTTTTAACATTTGGAAATCAAGGAATGTTATACAGTATATTAAATAGAATAAGGGACAAAATCACATGATCATCTCCAAAAAGACAGATAAAACATTTGAAAAAGTCCAACACCATTTATGATTTTTAAAAAATTCTTGGCAAATTAGGACTAGAAACAAATTTGCTCAACCTAATAAAGAACATCTATGAAAACTCCATAGCTAATACAATTAATATTGGAAGATTTAATGCTCTTCCTCCTAAGAACAAGGCAAAGATGTCTACTTTGGCTACTTCTATTCAACATTGTATTGGAGGTTTTAGCCAGTGCACCAAGGCAAAATAATAATAATGATAATAATAAGGTACACAGATTGGAAAGAAAGAAGTACAAATGCTTCAGATGTTATGATCCTATATGACAAAAATCCCACAAAATCTATAAAAGGAATATTAGAACTAATAATTGATTTAAACAAGTTTACAGGATACAAGAGCAATGTATAAAAATCAGTCACACGTCTGTATACTGGCAGTGAAATATCTGAAAATGAAATTGAGAGAACAATTTAATTCACAATAGCATCAAAAAGAATAAAATATTTACAACTAAACTAATGATAGAAGTTGAAGACTTAAGTGTTGAAAACAATAAAATATTGTTGAGAGAAATTTAAAAAGATCTAAGTAAGTGGAGAGCTAGTCTTTGTTTGTGGATTGGAAAACTCAGTATTGTCAAAATGACAACTCTCCCCAAATTGACCTATAAATTCAATGCAGTCCCTGTCAAAATCCCAATGTAATTTTTTATAGAAATTGACAATAAGAAATGATCATTTATATTAGTAAATTTTTAAAAAATAAAACAGCAATGAGCTGTTTTCCAACTAACACATAGATAGCAATTCATGAAGGCCTGAGGAAACAGGTAGTAACATACATTTCTGGTGTGAGTGTGATGCTGTATAACCTTTCTGGAGGATTGCTTTAACACTTTGCTTATCACTTACCAGTTGTTTCTAAGACGTTATTTTTCAGAAATACAAAGTGTGTAAGATGTGTGCTCAAAGATGTTTATTGTGATGTTATTTATTGATAGTGAAAAATTAGGAAATATTTATCAAAAATTGGAGATAATCTAGAAATGATTAATTTTTTTAAGTTAAAAAAGGAATCTACTGTTTGTGTGGCAGAACTAAAAGCCTTGGATATAATGTAATCTCAGAAACCATTGTATTATATTAAGAACCCTACCCAGCCACAAAATGAGACTACTACCTAATAAGGATAGCTAGGGATGAAAGATAGTATTTATGGAATTGGTTCTGTAACTGTCCTTTCAGTTGGTGCACTCCTCATATCATTTCTGCTCTGTTCTCTGCCTGTCTCATGGTCTGTCTGCTATTTTTCTTCACCAATTCCGTCAGGCCTATTTGACTCTCTCTTTTCATTACCTTAAGAGTTCCAGTGTCTCCACCTTCTTGGTGCTACGTCTCTGTGGACTGGTTAAATGATCCAGTGAAGGACCAATTTGCCACATGCCTCTGGAATCCCTCTACTCCCCCACATACCCTATTCCTGTGTCCTGTCTTTGTGAGCAGCCCCTCACCAGGCCTGAGCTGTCTAGTGGTGCTAGAATCAGACTCCTTGGAAACTAACAGTGATTGCACACAATGAGCCGGAAATTCTTTTGGTCGTCTTCTGTTGAAGAAATGTGTATTGGTGGTTTCAATTACATATACTTTCGCCAAGTGCAATTGGATTTCTGAAATAAAGAAAGCACCCTTGGTGTGAGTGTAGTAATAAGGGACCCATTCATAATGGAATCCTTGTAGCTAGGCTCACTCACAAATCAGTCAAATAATTCTTATATGGCAAATTTGAATAAATGTCAAAATATTAAAACATATATTTCAAAACGTGGTAAATTAGAAGTCTTCTATTCCAGATTGTCAGGTGATTAAAAAGTGTGAATCTGATACAGCTCAAATTCTAAAAGAAAATCTAACAGCAGATTCATTATTTGGACTATCATAATGTATTTGGATTTTTCCATAGTCTATATTTTTAACAGTCTTCCTTTTTTGTTCTTGTTTTGTACTTCTTTTCTCTTCTTACAGAAATATTTTGTGTAACAGCCAGCAGAGCGGTAGGCCATCTTTTTTCATTTGGAAACTGCTACAGATAGCAGACAATGCGATTTTGAATTAAAAAACAAAAGCTTTGAGTTTGTTTTAGAAAGAGAATTGCTCTTCAAAAATGAGGCCCAGGAGACAAAGTGGAACAGACTTAAACTTCTACAAAAAATTGCTTCACACTATTTCTTTCATTTTGAAGAACATTTTATCTCATTTAACATTGTTTAAATAATGATCTAATCTACACTCCAGTGGTGAAATCCATTATAAGTGTTAGCTGTCAGCAATTAGTTGTGTAAAATGTACATATTTTCATGTGAAAATGCATTACTGTTAGAATTATTTCTACATATGCAATCATACTTTTTAAAGAAATACAGTGCTATATTTACCTATTCTCTGTGAAACAAATAAATGGCTGAAAAAGACAACTATATTCTTTGATGTATTGGTGGCAATTCTAAAGTGAAACTTTTTCATCTTGTAAACCAACTGCATGAATGTCAGTTAACTAGTTCCTCCTGGGGCTTCCACCAACCACTTGAATTTTCCAGTTTATCTTTCTCCTCTTGAAAATACATTGTCATTAAATGATATTTGCTGATAAAATATCTGGCTTTAAATTCTATTCCTTTTTTCTTTACAGTCTTTAGATACATGATATTAAAACTAAATACATGCATACCCTATGCCCCGCTATTCCACATCTAAGTATATGCCCTACAGAAATGCATTTATACTTAATAAAAAGACATATACTAGAATATTAATAGCAGCATTATTTATAATAGTAAAAATCTGGAAACTACCCAAATCCATCAGCAGTAACATAGGTATATAAATTGTGGTATATTCACACAATGGAATGCTATACAACAATTAGAATGAAGACTCTACAACTCTACCTAACAACATGTTTCAGTCTTACAGATGCAGTGTTGAAAGGAACTGGCCACAAAGATCACAGATTTTGTATCATATCATTCCATTTATATTAGGAAGAAAACCAAGCAAAATTATTCAGTGCAAGTTATTTGTAGGTGGAGAGGTAATAACTTCTGTGGTACCATTTATTGACCTTGGTGCTAGTTACATGGAGGCGTTCAGTTTGAGAAAATTCATCTATATTCATTTTTCTTTATATTATATTTCAATAGAATTTTTTTAAAATGTTAAAAATACTTGCTTATTTTAATGTATGTGAAAGTGTTGTAATTTCTTTACGTGTGGTTCCAAAATATTGGTGATATTCTGCAATAATGATGATACTCATAAAAATACCATTAATAATAATCCATTTAATTTCATTCGTTTTCCTATATTAAGAAAGAAATATAAAAGTCAAAAACTCTGAAAATTGTCAAATGGAATAATGAAATACAGGACAATGACCTGAATAGGGAAGAATATGCAATTCATTAGTGAATATATTAAGCCTATTATTTTGTTTAATTTAGACATACTCTCTTATGGTGTTAGAAAATTATAATGTAGTTATATTTCTAGAAATATTTCTACATTTCATATCTCTTCCATTTCATACCAATCTTTCACCACACTAACACATATATAAGATATATTATCTTTTCTATATTAACTATCATCTCACAAATGAATTACAGATATAATCAGTTATAATAATATGTTAATTGATTTTCCTTTTTTAGTACATTAGTTCCAATTGGGTCTTTAGCCAAGCACAGAAATAAATGTTTATCTGTCTTTCTGCCATTTATAACTATCTGCCAGCCTGCCTATCTATTTCTATCTATGTATGTGTGTATCTATTTGAATATACATATCAGAAAATATTTTAAGGATTATTTCTTGTAGTCTATATAAATATATATTTAATACAACAAAACATATTTTTAAGTGTTATTTGTATATAATTGTGTATTTGTATAATATGAATTGTATATGTCAAATTACTTAGACTATAACAACACTGAAGAGCAATAACTTATTATGACTATATTTAATGGAGACTGCCAGATGTTCACCTAATGTACTTCTCTACTTTCTTAATAATAGAGCCTTGATTTCATTTAGGGCAATATGAGATACATATTTAAAAGTACAGACTCTTACTTGGCAGATGGAGCTGGACATTTAATGTAGGTTCTAGCAAATGAGATGCAAACAGGATAACTAATTTGCTATTGGCAGGAACTTGTAGGAAAGCCCCTGAAAAGTGGACTCAACTCAGTTTGTATGTACCCTTTGCCCTTATCCCTTTATCCTCACCCTTTACCCTTTTCTTCCTAGAGGTTAAGAGCTGCAGAAGCCATTTTGCAACCATTAGGGGAACGTTAAATTGCAGCAACCTTAGCCCTGACATCCTTGAGTTGCCAATGTAGCAGACTACTTCTGAACTTTTTGTTATATGTGGAAAAAAAAAAAAAAGGACCTGTGTTGTTTAAGCTATGGATACCTGAGTTTTCTCTTACATGTAGCAAAAAGTTATGCCTGAGGCACCATATCAAGAATATCTAACAATATCCTTCATTACTCTTGTTTCTTTAAACACTAAGCAATCACAGAAATGCACCCAAGCCCTTTTCTGCACCTTATTTGCCCACCAAGTTTTACTCTTAGGTTTTCTTGAAGCCTGAGTTACATAATAAGGGAGTTTGCTTTTTATTTTTATTTTTTTTTACTTGAAGTTGAATAGAATATGGAATGATGTATGATGAAGCAGAATCTTTTGCATCTATGGCAACTGAGAACCCTGTATTTTTATACAATCTTTAAGTATTTTAAGACTTGTTTTTTGAAGTTTTGTTAAATTGTGGAAAGAGAATGGAGTGGGGTCTGGCATTTTCGGTTAGTATAATCTAAAATAACATGTATTTCATTTTCTTATAATATCAATTGTTATTTGTTTTCAATTTTTCTTAATGTTTAGATATAAAAAGGCTTTTCATGTGTTTTAAATTAAATTATTGTCTATTTTGATTACAGAAGATAATTTTATTTTTAGATAGAAGATATTCTATTTTTACCAACTTTGAGTACATAAAACACTTAATTTTTATTTTACATATTTAAATGTTTAATACTTTAAACACTTAAAAATTTATTATTCTTAATATTTTGACTGTGCTGAAGTAAAAAGAACCAAAAATCAATTTCATATTTAGATCTGTCTTAAAAATACTAAAAAGCCAGTTATTCCATCCTTGATATCATTTTTAAGTCATCAGTGGATATGTTTCCTTACTCTTGAGTTGTTTGAATTCCTTATATATTTTAGATGTTAACCCCTTATCAGGTATATGGTTTGCAAATATTTTATTTTGTAGGTTTTTTATTCACCATATTGATTGTTTAATTTGCTATGAAGAAACTTTTGGTTTGATGTAATCCCATTTGTCTATTTTTGCTTTTGTTGCCCGTGTTTTTATTGTTTTATCTAAGAAATCTTTGCCAAGACCAACATCAAGAGGCTTTTCCCTCATTTTCTTCTAGTAGTTCTATAGTTTCAAGTCTTAAACTTATGTCTTTAATTCATTTTGAATTGATTTTTGTGTATGGTGTAAGAATCCAATTTCATTCTTTTGTTTGTGGATAGTCCATTTTCTCAGTACCATTTATTGAAGAGACTATCCATTCTTTATTGTGTAATCTTGGCATCCTTATCAAAAATCAGTTGTATGGGTTTAGTTCTGGACTCTCTGTCCTGTTCCATTGGTAAATATGTCTGCTTTTGTGCCAATACCACTTGATATAGCACAATATTTCTTTAAAAATATGATTGCATATGTAGAAATAATTCTAACAGTAATGCATTTTCACATGAAAATATGTACATTTTACACAACTAATTGCTGACAGCTAACACTTATAATGGATTTCACCATTGGAGTATAGATTAGGTTATTATTTAAACAATGTTAAATGAGATAAAATGTTCTTCAAAATGAAAGAAATAGTGTGAAGCAATTTTTTGTAGAAGTTTAAGTCTGTTCCACTTTGTCTCCTGGGCCTCATTTTTGAAGCAGCAATTCTCTTTCTAAAACAAACTCGAAGCTTTTGTTTTTTAATTCAAAATCGCATTGTCTGCTATCTGTAGCAGTTTTCAAATGGTAAAAGATGGCCTATAGCTCTGCTGGCTTTTACACAAAATATTTCTGCAAGAAGAGAAAAGCAATACAAAACAAGAACAAAAAAAGAACAAAAGCCATTCTATAACAAAGATATCTGCCCCCGAATGTTTATAGCAGCACAATTCACAATTGCAAAGATGTGGAAACAACCCAAGTTTCCATCAATACATGAGTGGATTAGTAAAATGTGGTATATGTATACCATGGAGTACTACTCAGCTATAAGAAATAATGGGGATATAGCACCTCTCATACTTTCCTGGATAGAGCTGGAACCCATTGTACTAAGTGAAGTATCCCAAGAATGGAAAAATGTGTACCACATTTACTCACCATCAAATTGGTTTCACTGATCATCACCTAAGAGCACATTTAGGAATAACATTAATCGGGTGTCAGGCAGATCTAGGGGAGGGGAGGGGATGAGTGTATACGTACATAATGAGTGTGATGTGCACCGTCTAAGGGATGGACATGCTTGTAGCTCTGACTCGGGGCCGGAGGGGGCCTACACATAACCTAAACTTTTGTACCCCCATAATATGCTGAAATAATAAAAAAAAATCCATATGAAGATGAAAAAAATAGAGACTAAAAGCAACCCTGTTTTGGTGTCAAATGAATAAAGTATGGATTGTCCACCTTCTAAAAAATATATATGCATATATATATATACATGTATATATATACATACATAGTATGGAAAAATCTAAACATAGTTCATTTCCTCTAATATTCATGTTTTAATTAATATTGATTCTTACCAAAAGGTAACCTGAAAGAAGGCCTTGTATACAAGTTAAAAAGGAGAAATAACTCAACATACCAGTGAGACAGAATAATAACTGATATAAAGTAGCCAGTGATAGAATGGATATCACATTAACTGACAATTGCCTCTGAAAAAAATATTTTCCTAAATTATACCCAAATGTACAGGCATAGAAAGACAAATGAATTACTGTACTACTTTGAATAAAGGTGCCATTTTCATGTTATTGACATGGAAAGTGTTTTCATTATTGTTTGTGAGAGTATCTCTTTCCTGGTTCATGTAAAAGAGTATCTGATAAGAGCTCTATATGTTGTAACATATATTAGTACTTCATTCCTTTTTATGGCTAATATTCCACTGTATGAATATACGCTATTTCGTTTACCCATTCATCAACTGATGGACATTTGGATAGTTTCCTATTTTGGGCTGTTATGAACAGTGCTACTATGAACATTTGCATAAAGTTTTTGTATGGATGTATGTTTTCATTTCATACCTAGGAGTGGAATTCCTGGGTTATATGGAACTCTGTGTTTAACCTATTGAGGAATTGCCAGAATGTCTTCCAGGGTGTCTACACTATTTTATAGTCCCACTATCAGTGTTGAAGGTTCTGATATTTCTGCATCTTCACCAATACTTGTTATTATTTATCTTTTTGATTATAGCTATTCTAGGGGGCTTGAAGTAGTATGTCATTCTTTTTTTAATTTGCAGTTGCCTCATGACGGTGATGTTGAGCATCTTTTCCTATGGTTTTTGGATATTTATGTATCTTTTTTGGAGAAATATCTATTCAGATCCTTTCCACATTTTAAAATTGAGTTTAATTGCCCATTTATAATTGGGCTGTAAGAATTCTTTATATATTTTAGATATAAGTCTCTTATCAGAAATAGAATCTGGAAAATTTTTCTCTCATTCAGCACATATGAAGAGCTTAATAAAATCTTATTGAATAAATATTTGAATGTCTAAAATTATATTTCTACTACATTGATGGTACAATATTAGAATTTAGTCAGTTATATGCCAATTTTAACTTTTATCCTTAAATTATTAAAATGTATTAAAATAATTGATGTTTGTTTCATTATTTTATTATCTTTAAATTCATCATTATGATTGGTAAGGTGTTTAAAATCTGTCATTTTTAATGAATGGACAAATTATAAAAACATGGAATACAATTTTTTGTTTACACATTTAATATTTGACTTTTAAATTTTGTAGATGGAAAAAGTGGAAGCAGATTTAACTAGATCTAAGTCCCTTCGTGAGAAACAATCAAAGGAGTTTTTATGGCAACTAGAGGGCGTCAAACAGCGATATGAACAGGAGGTTGGTCTTTCATTTTGATGCTGCCATTTAATTTTTTAATACATATATAATCCATCTTTTAAACATCTCTATATCACAAAATATCTGCATAGTGAAAATATTACTAGGAGATGTCACTCCCAATATATTTGAAATATTTAAAGTCATATTTGTTTCAATAAAATCCAGAAATGGAGAATTTGAACCTTCACTAAAGTCTATTTTGACAGTTTGTTAATCTGAATGTTTAATTGAAGCATTTATTGTGATTCCTGAGTTCTTCTTTTCCTGTCAGACCACAGTTTGACTTATTCATTTGTTTAAGAAATAGCGTTGAATACCTACTGTGTGCCAGGTACTGTTACGGACACTGGGGAAAACAGTGATGGAGAGAACAAGGTTCCTTCTCTCATGGAGCTTATGTTTTTGTGGGCAGTGAGTGCAAAAATTTAACACGAAGTAATTTTGAAGAGTGATTTATGAAGACGAAAAGAGACTGAATTTATAGACTTTGCCCTTTGAGGGTGGGAAGGGGATTACCAACCTTGGGGTGGTCAGGGAAGTCCTGACATTTGTGCTGAGAGTCCTAAAAACTGGGAAGGAGCCATCTGTGAGACCCTGGAGAAATAGTATTCCAGTCTGAGGGAACAGCAAGTTCAAAGACCCTGAGAAGAGAGCAAGCTGGGAATGTTTAAGGAACAAAAATGATGGTGAAGACCCATTTAGCTGCAGTAGAGGGAGAAAGGTTCCAGCTGTAGGAGATGAGGGAGAAGATAGATTAGGACTAGGACATAATGAGTTTAGATTTTGCCCTCAGTGCTCTGCCTCTTACTTAGTAATAAGAAAGGGTTTATTTTTCTTCTTTTAAAAAATATATTCCTGTTTATTCCCATAATATTTAAGGTGGCTATTAATTTTTACTTTGCCTAATTTGCTTGCCTTGTTTCCTTAACATTTAGGAAAACATTAATTATAATAGTTTAGTCACTCAGGTTAAGAAAATTTTTTCTAAAGACAATAGTTAAATCACATAAATCCTGAAACCTGAATAATTTTTTTATTATCATATTTTAGTCTCCTATTAAGCAGGTACTAAATCAAAAATTCATTAATCCCTGTGATTACTGAATTTTGTTTCTTCCTCCAATTGATAACAATTAGTGACCCACTTGAATTTAGTGAGAAGGAAGTCTTATCTGACATGTGTCCATAGGAATGTGGTTTTGTTGTTGTTTTAATCTTAAAATGTTGGTAGAAATATTTAAGTTGCTTTCATAGGGATGGAGTAAGAGCAAGTGGTTATAAAGAAAAAAGTTTGAGAATTGGTTCTTCTTTGTTTTCATTATCTGGACTGTCCTGCTCCATTCAATCTTGGCAAATCATTCCCATCCTTAAGACTTACCTCCTGTTTCAACTCTTCCATCAAATGTTACGTGACATTTTTAGCCCTTACCAACTTTTTCTTTTTCTAAAATTATAGCATTTATCATCTCATTATTTTGTACACTTAACTCTTGTATGTGAGTATATCACATAAAGCTATTTTTATACAGAAAGACGTACAGTTTAGAAGACAGCGAGAACATTTTGTTATATTTTTTCAACTTCTGTTGCATTGTGTTTCTATGATTGAGTTCATAATAGAAGTACAATTCATTGTTGAATTGAGTTTTGATCAATAGATGTCTATTGCCTGTATATTAAAAGGTAGGAATTTCAATGTTCTTAATCTAATCATCAATGAAGACATTACCTTTAGTTGGTTGTACATGTATGTGTTTTATTTTTTAAAAGACTTTTGGCTTATATGACTCTATATTATTAATCCTAGGTGGTGAAATTACTTGCTCAAAGTAATAAACCAAATAGCTTAAAGTCTTAAGGAGAGTTCAATTTCTGATTGATCTGGTATTCTTTTCCCTTCTCCAAGCTGTCTATATGATATTTCTCTGATACCTTCAGAAAGATTTAAGCACTTTGATTAAAATGTTTTTAGTAGTAATAAAACAACCATACATGTAAAAGATATTCATTTTTTATAACTCTTTGTTGGTACTACTTTAAAATTACTTTATTATATATTAAATATGAAGGTTACATACCACAAAGAAATAACAAAATATTTGAAGTGAATGAAAATAAAAACATAAAATCAAAACTCATGGAATGTAGAAAAAGCAGTTGTTTGGGGGAAATTTATAGCATTGTGTGCTTATATTAGGAAAGGAGAAAGTTCTCAAATCAATGATTTAGTAAGTTTCTACCCTAGGAAACTAGAAAAAGGTAAGCAAGTTAAACCAAAAATATATATACTTTGTGTATACATACTATGTAGAATGTATATGTTCTATTGTTTTAAAATTTTAATTCATATTGTTTTTAATCCAATAAGTTTATTTCTTAGACCCTAGCCTATAGAAATACTTACATATGTGCAAAAAGATATATGTTCACATATGTTTGTGGAGGATTATTTGGAGTAATGAAAAAGCATAAAGTGAATGATTAAATAAATTATGCTAAATCTATACTGTGGAATACTATGTACTTATTAAAAAGATTGATATAAATCTGTAGGTTCCAATGTATGTAGGTTTCTAAGACATATTGTTAAGGGAATAATGCACATGTTAGAACACTTTGTATATAATGATCCCCTTTATGTAAAATTAAAACATACATGTCTGTATCATAGATATGTAAATTCAGTAAAAAAATTCTGTGTGATTTTACGTGTATATGGAATTATGGGTTAGAGTTATGAATTGAGACTTTTGTTATATGCTGTAAATAAACTTTTATTTGAAATTTCAGAATGAACATGTATCATACATTACTTAGATAATTAAAACATTAATGTGAATACTAAGAAACAATAGAATGGAATAAATATTATGGAACATTTATGTTATATTCTGTAGCATTTTAAGTGGATAATATGTTTACATTAATGAAATACAAAATAAATTTAAGCAATTTATGTACAGCATAACAATAACCAATAGTTGAAAAGCCTAAAAGGGAAGAAAAGACATGGAAGATAGAGCATTAGCAGATTATTTTCAAAGGTACCCAAATGTGGATAACTTCAGCTTTCTAACTCCAAAAGCCAGTGCAATGGAGTTAATTTATCAAATTATTTTTTAAAAGTGGTATAATGTAAGATGAAGTAGCTAATTTCTGATTAATATGTGATGGCAACTGAAAGTCATTTTGACACGTCAACTTAAATGTATGTATGTATTTCTACTGAAATACACTTAATCTAAAGAGCCATGGAGGATATTTTCCACAGCTGTAGTAATGGAATAGAGGTTGCTTGGGAAACTAGTTTTAGAAACTATATTAATACCAAGAGGTGGAGCCCGGGATTAGGGAATAAGGGGCCAAGAGGGAAGCAGAGGTAGATAATAATTAATGAAATATAAATAAGAATATTAAGGAAGAGCAAGGAGTGTTGCTTTTTGTTATGTTATAGTTACAGAGTATTAATACAATTTAGGTAATTTTGGTATTAAAAGCCATATTAGAAGCAGTAATAAAAATAAGAAAAATGTCAGTTCCTCTAAGTAAATTAGTAAATAAATAGGGGAGAAAGGATAACCAAGTTTAAAACTCTTTATGTAACATGAATACTGATCAGAAGTTATTGTCATATAGGGTATGAGAAGTTGAAGAGTTCTCTATGAGAGTTTTAAAATTATATTTTTATTTTGATGATAATCATGTGGGTGACAAATTTATAGCCAACTGTAGCCAAGTGATTTCAATGCTTGACTTGCATTTATTTTGTGATTTTATTGGCACAACTTCGACTTTTTAAGTTGAGCACAAGAAAAGCCACTGAGGAAAATTTAAACACTTTTGACTAAATAAAAATTATTTTTAGTTAAAAAAGTAATTGAAGAAATAATATTTGCAGCTAATATGTTAGACAAAGAGTGATTTCCACTTATTAAATTAATGAATGCATAATATATACAAATATTAAGCAGACAAATAAAGTAATTAGCACAGATTATAAGAAAATAATTAATGTCCCAATAAATGACCTGCCAGCGGAAAGAAAGAGATAAGATATGAACTGAGTAAACAACCATGTATAAACATCTTCAGTTTTGGTGTTAATAAAAATGCTGAGAATGACGATCCCAGGCAGTACCTCACTGAGGAGAGATGAAGGCAGGAATATGAGCTGGTGTATTTTAGGAGAATATTTACAGATGTGATAATATACAAACTTGTTTTAGTTAACCTTTTTTCAGTAGAATATTCTATTAACTGTAACAATATTTCTCCACTCCAAATTGTTAACATGTTTCGGTAGGCATATAGTAGCGGTCTCTACAAGCCAGCATGAGTATCCTAAAAATGAAGCCGATTAAACTAAGCTCATTTCTTTCTTTGAACAGTGTAGCCAGGCTGGTAGATAAGGAAAGAGGAGTAGATGTAATATATCTGGGCTTTATTGAGCCATCTGACAAGGTCCTTCATGAAGGCAAAATGTAAAAATATGATTTGGATATTGGTATCTTTATGTGGGTAAGTGATGGTTCAGAGGGCCATCCCTGAATGAATAGTGTCAACCTGAAGTGAGATTTCTAAGCGTCTGTCAGTCAGTGGATGATGATAAGGGATAAAAAAAAGTTTGAAGTTACCTGATGCTTAGTGTTCTGAGGAGTAGTTAATATGTAGGATAAGGAAATTAGTTTTCTGAAGCTTTAAACAGGCTGGAATTAAGAAGATTATATTTATTGGGGTTGAATATAAAATGTCATGCTTTGATTTAGAAAATCAGTCACTAAAATATGAGAGTGGGGAGTGAGGAAGACTGAAAGACACAGAGATAAGGGCAGTACTGTGCCTGGGACAGAAGGATAGGAGAGCTCGTGGACGTGGTCCCAGTCTATTGTTTACATATCAGGTCACATAAGGAGTAAGTCAATTTTGGTCACCACATTTTAAGCAGGACACTGACAAACTCAAACAAAGGGGAGTTTCTAGAATATAGAAAGGTCTGGAACTACGTCAGAGGGAGTATTTAAAGGAATAAGGATATGTTGCCAGAAGAGAAGTCTACAGAGAATTGTGGATCTCCTTATTTGTAAATTCAGTGTTACAGGAATTATCAGGCTTGGTCTGTGTGATAAGAATCCCAAGAGCCCCCACTTGCCAGGACCTCCCCTGGGCCAGGCACTGCTCTCCATGCTTTGCATGTCTTCAGCCTCTCTCCGTCCTCACAGTGATCTTGCGAGGCAGCTGCCATTGTTTAATATCTTCATTTTCTAGTTGCAGAAATGGAAGCACATCCAGTTATGTAACTGGCCTGCGTCCCACGCAGTTAATAGATGGTAGAATCAGAACCTAAGCCTGAGCCATGCTCTTGACCTCCACTCTAAATGCACACCCATGGAGTTCCAGGGGGCAGAAATTGAACCCCTGTGTAGATGGTACTGTGAGGAATATTTTGAGTTTTTTAAGGTAGTTCTTTTCTAAAGAACACTTCAAGTGTGCAATGGTTTGTCTTGTGAGAAAGTCAGTTTCCCGACGCGAGCATGTTGAAGTATGTGTCAAGGGCTGCCCTACCGCTTAAGGTCTCTTCCACATCCAAGATTCTGTGACATTCTGTTCATTTGCCTGATCAGACTTTCACCCCTTCTCTTGATACACCAACTTCTCTGGTTCCACCACTGACTCATTTACTTACGTACCTGTCTAGCTGGATTTCCTTATACCAGGGCTTTTGCCTACTTCCTCAGTTGCCATTCAAATACAAATGTGAAACTTTTTCTGTTATTTTGTCTTACTTTTCTCTAAAAGGTAAAATTGTAAATGCTATAATTATAACATCTCCCACCAGGAAGGGATTTAGATGCTGATCGTCATCCAGGCTTTTGCTTCTCAAACGGAGGGAGTGAACAAGTACCAGGAGTGCCTGAGTCTACCTACATGTTTCCTGGAGGGTTGGATTCACTTGATTATGTTGTGGGAAAGCAAAGTAGTTTTACTATTGAGGTAACATTCACATTAAAACAAACATAGACTTTCCTGTTTTGTAAGATGCGAAGTTCTCATGAATTTTTAAGATAAAATAGGACATTTCAAAGAAACTTCCAGCCTGCAGAGGCTGCTTCAGGCTATGCCCTCAGATCCCCCAGGGGGTACTATTCATTTTCACTGCTGCTAGGAGTTTGGTGGAAAAGTTTTAAAAGCACGTATCCGGTCTAATCCTCACATTTTTATAATGAGGGAATTGACTGACATTCAGAGGAAATGAATGATTTGTGCCTTCTGAGCCTCAGTTTCCTTCTTCAGTTTTCATTTTTAAGCCCCTCCCTTATAGAAAGCATCGTGCCAGGAACTGTAATGAAGTGAAAACAGCAATGTAGCATTTTAAAATATCTTAGCCAAAGCGCAGGCGTAAAGTGTGCAGATGTGGAAAGAAAAACATCAAACACATGGGATAAATGCTCACACAAATATCCTGTAAAGCCTAAGCTTTCATCAAGATTTCCTGTTTCTTTCCTGTATAACCCATTGGAACAAAAAGACAATTCTAATTGTCTTTTCACAAACCTCATTCAAGTTGGAAACAAACAACTTCAAGTTGGAAACAAACAACAAGCAGGCATGCTAGGATTTCCTGAACTATGGGGATTTTTTTGGCAATCCCATTATGTCATCCTTTAATCTTATATTTTGTATCTTCTTTTTTCACTACAAAGCCTTTAAAGAGAAATGTGGTTCAGCAGATCTACAAGTGATCAAATTCTCCAAGAAAGAATAAATGCTTCTTGTCAATGGTTATCAAAAATACTGAAGGGCCAACCTCTTACAAGCTACTGTTATATGAAACACACTATTTTGGTAGCAAAGACAAAACAAATTATGCAAGATAAGCAAGTGGGAAATTTTAAATTAAGATCTTTTGGGATATTTAAAAATCAGATAGCATGTGATTCTCAATCCTTCCCTTTGTAAATATATTAGTCTTTAATTATCTAAGTAATACGACCTAAAAGCATAAGCTTCTTTTAAAGAGACTATTTGATCTACACTGGAAAAGGAAACAGTAGAAAGCAAGAAATAGAGGAAACAGGGAAGACACTCACTAGCACAGGTTTCCAAGAGGGTGGAGATGTGTGGCCAAGAGCCATGTCACTGGGTGGAGGTGTTGGCCTTGGAGAGGAAGGGCAGGCTTTTGCTGTTAACTAGAGAAGAGAAGAGAAGGACAGATGCATAGAAGTGAGCAGACCTGTGGTAGGCAGGTGAGAATGTTCTTATTACTGGAGGTTTTTCTTTGTGAGGTAGGAGGCAAGATCATTTGCTGACGATGGCGGAATCACATGGATAGGAGAGCTGATGCAAGTGGGAATTGTTTGAAATTATTTTGGTGAGAGTAAGACTGATCTGACCAGAAAGCCAGGTAAAATTTCTCTTCAGTATTGAGGTTCCAGATGAGGTTAATGACCATGAATTTGTGGGTCTCTCTAAAATCTCTTCAAAATGGATTTTTATATGTTTTATTGATTTCTAAATGTGAATTTATTGTACATCCAGTATACTGCTTTTATTCTCTTTGCCTTATTCCTCTTGCTCAGCTTATCATACTCTTTTTAAAAGTCTTTTCTGTTTGGCCTTTCTTTTTCCAATTTGTGATAAGTAATTTTGAGCCCCAAAAACATACATATTAACTACTCGAGT
This sequence comes from Eulemur rufifrons, assembly GCF_041146395.1. Taxonomy (NCBI): domain Eukaryota; kingdom Metazoa; phylum Chordata; class Mammalia; order Primates; family Lemuridae; genus Eulemur; species Eulemur rufifrons. Next base: position 45,525,095 of record NC_090991.1, read on the forward strand.
GCTCCTCAGTGGTGATCAAGACAAATACAATCTTTGATTAAATGATGCTCTCAGTCTTTCAAATTATTTATTTCAATAATCCCCTAATTTAGAGACTGCAACTAAACTACAGGTCACAAATTGGTCCTGCAGGCAATAGGCAAAGTACCAGATTCCTAGTCCTTGGGCTGCTAGAATCAGAGACCAAGGCAATGAAGCTGTGGAGCCCGGCTCTCATTCCAGGCCGAGGGTTCAGAGCCTGGACTTATAAAATGGGCATTGATATTTAGTGAAAGGCAATCGAAGTGGGGCCTCCTCTTCCTTTTCCTTTTCTTCTTCTTCTTCTTTTTTTTTTTTTTTTTTTTGAGACAGAGTCTCACTCTGTTGCCCGGGCTAGAGTGAGTGCCGTGGCGTCAGCTTAGCTCACAGCAACCTCAAACTCCTGGGCTCCAGCAATCCTCCTGCCTCAGCCTCCCAAGTAGCTGGGATTACAGGCATGCGCCACCATGCCCGGCTAATTTTTTGTATATATATATTTTAGTTGTCCATATAATTTCTTTCTATTTTTAGTAGAGACGGGGTCTCACTTTTGCTAAGGCTGGTCTCGAACTCCTGACCTCGAGCGATCCACCCGCCTCGGCCTCCCAGAGTGCTAGGATTACAGGTGTGAGCCACCGCGCCCGGCCTTCTTTTTTTTTTTTTTTTTTTTGCTTGAAACTTTTCTCATCTAAGTTAAAACAAATTATACCTTTATCTAGAAATTTTATCCCACTTTACCTAGAGTGGAAATTAAGAGGGCAAAGGTGAAGGCAGTTCTTCTCATAACTATGGTATGAAGTGTTCATGTTTAGTTTCAGAGATACTCTATTTAAAAATTTTTCCTAGATGATGATATGACTAACTCATTATTCCTTCTCTAAATACATGAAAAATACAAAATTGAAACAATGCCTTCTCAATCATTCATTATTTAGCACATGTTTATCGAGCAATTACTTTGTGCCAAACACTGTTCTAGGTGCTTAGGATATGACAGTGAACAAAATAGAGTCTTTACCCTTATGAGAGAGGCAAGAAGCAGCACCAGCACTGCCACTACACATGCACGCACACGCACACGCACACGCACACGCACACAGCCCTCTCTTTCTCAAAATATGATGTAAGGTAAGGTGAAATAATGATAATTGCTATGAAGGAAAATAAAGCAGGCAAAGGTGTTTGTGAGTGAAGGGGCTACTTTACATGTTGTTATTTTATATAATGTGTTATTGTAGGTAAGGTTGTTAGTGAAGGACTCTACCAAAGTGATATACAAATTAAGACCTGAATGAAATGAAGGAAGAAACCATACAAAAACTTGAGGTGAGGAAGAACATTCCAGGCAGAGGGAAGAGCAGGTGTAACAGCTATGATGATGGTTGGTTAGTAGCCAGAATGGAGCAAGCTGGGGAGAGAATGGTAGGAGCCGAGGCTAAGAAGAGGGCAGATTATATCAAGTCCTAGGGACCAGGGTGGGAAGCCACTGGGGCATTTGAGAAGGGTCTGGTTTGCGTTTTAAAGAGATCAGTGTCCCTGCTGTGGAGCACTGATTGCGGCGAAGGCAGGAGAGGCAGCAGGGAAGCCAGTTAGGAGACGATTGCAGTAGGCTGGCAAGAGTAGGCTGGGATGAGGGGGGTGGTGAGGGTGATGGCAAGTGGTCATATTTAAGATATTTGGGTCATATTTTGTAGGGAGGACTTGTCAGTCTATGTGAAATGGAATGTGAGGCAAAGAGGTAACTCAAACGGGACTTAGACGTTTTCCAGCTGAGCAATCCAGTGAATGGTGGTAATAAACACTGAGACATGAGTGGAGAGCAAAGACAGAAAGTTCCAGGACTGAGCCCAGGGGCACACCAACAATTAGAGGTGGGGAAGAGATGAAGGAAGCAGCAAAAGAGACTGAGAAGGAGCAGCCACTTAGGTAAAGGAAAAACTTAGAAGGGGTGATTTCCCATAAGCCATATGCAGTAAGTGTTTCAGGAAGGAGGAAATGAGTAACCATTTGTTTCAGATGTTGCCAAAAGAAGAACTTAGTTGGGGACTGAGTACTGACCATTGGGTTTGGCAAGAAGGTCTTTAGCCCCCTTGACATGACCAGCTCCAGTAGAATGTGGGAACAAAAGCCTGAATGATATGGGTGGAGATAGAAGGGGATGTGAACAACTTTTGGGGAGAATTTTTGAAAGAAAGGAGAACAGAGAAATGCATGGTAACTAGAGGAGTATGTGGGGTCAAGGGAAAGTTTTTTTTTTAATGAGATACAGTAAAAATGTTTTTGGTGATGAGAGTGATCCAATGGAGAAGGAAATATTGATGATGCAGACTGAAAGGATAATTGTGAGAGCAACAGGCTTAATTTGGCAAGAGGGGATGGAATCCAGTGCACAGATGGAAGGATTCTTCTTAGAGAGCAGCAAGACCAGCCATCCGTTCCAGCCACAGGAAAGGCAGAGACCATGCAGGTGGACAACCCAATTTTATGATGAGCAAGATGAAGTAGCTCTTTTCTGCCTATTTCTATTTTTTGGTTGTTCCTGAATGCTACATTGTTCCAGTCAAAATGATGAATAAGTATGAAGCATTGTGGTAGGTGAGGTACAGAAAGTAAAAAGAAAGCAAGGACATAGTCCTATAGATCAGAGAAGTTTATAACCTGGTTGATCTTTTGTCCTCCTAAATGCCATGTTAGCTGGCAAACTCGGGAGATTTTTATATTTCAACAGCAGAGATGTACTATAATAGGTTAAGACAAATGCAGATTTCATCAAGAACTTGAATGTGTTTTAGAGAAACAGACCTAAGGTAAAATAACTTAAATTATACAGTTAAGACATGTTTTTTCCAAAAATTTTGAACTCCATTGATAAGGGCGGATTCTTAATTAATTTTCTCAGTTTGTGTGGCTGGAGTTGACCATCATTAAACCTCGAAAGAAAAAACCTCTTAAAACATTTAACTATTTGAATCCTTCCTGAGTTTCAGCTGAGATTTGGCAGATAAAAACACAGAAAGTAATAGCTAATTTTTCAAAATGTGTTAAAAGCTCAGGGTAGTTGCCACTCATCACCTGCAGGTGCTGTGTAAGTATTTTGAGGTATTAAGTAGGAAAGGTACCCACAGAAGACAGTACTTGCTTCCAGTGCAGGCTTGGTTTATCAGCTTCCTAGTTGCTGTTATGTTTCCATCCTTTAGTTCTTGATGTATCATGAGCCTTGGGAGCTTCAGCAAACAGTTATCCTGGCCATTAATGGTTGACTGGAGAGGAAACGGAGTGAAGAAGCAGTGTGTACTGGCTGGCCTTTGTACCATCTCTAATAGCAATTATCACAGCAATTAAACTGTTAAATAAAGAGAACTTGCATGGCTAAACTGAACTGTGGATTGACAGATTTCATGGATAGATCTTTTTGTTGTAGCAAGTATTTAATATTGGAACCACATGGCTACCCACAGATGACACATGCTATTTCTGTTCTTGACACAGTGCCTGCTTTTTACTATTTTTTGTGCCTATTTCTATAAGATGTTGTTCAGAAAGATCACATTGTGATACTTCTTATGCCAAAATGTAATTTTCCTCTAACTCCAAAGACGCAGAGAAGATTGCATGTCCTCAAGTTTATCTTTAAGGAATTCTTTATTTTTCACATAATGGAATATCTAATAGCACATTGTATAACTGCAATTAATAAAAAAGATTTCAACATCTTTTAGTAAGAATATAAAATCAGTCTAGTGACACCGTGCTAACTTTACAGTAGGCTGTGTCCTACTGGAGCTAAATTTCTGGAGCTTTAGAGAATTTAGAAATTTATTTCAATATTTTAGGTGTGCTATTTTGCAAATGTAAATTGCTTTGAGACTTGACTTAAAGATGTTAAGTCCATTCTCATTAAATGGAAATTACCAGGGCCTGATGTTCCTGTTTCTTAGTGTGGATCTTAATGCCATGAGTGTAATGAACTATATAAAAGTAGTACTAAATTTCACAACCAAGAAGCAAAAGTTTTCCACAGAGAGCTCTGGAGTAGGATGTGGGATGATGTGCAGGTGTTACCTGGCAAGCCCTATAAATAAATCCCTATTAATAGCCAACACTTTAAAGCAAAGTATCCCTTGAACTATTAGTCTGATGATGAATGTAATTTTTGATAGAGTTTGCAATGTTTGAATGTCTTTTATCTCTCTTTTTTAAAAATGTAGCATGTTTACAATAGTTTGTGATTTTACTAGGTGGTGGTCTTTTCTACTGCTTCCTTACTGTTCCAGTCATGCTGGAACTGCCTTGACATGGTATTGAGGAAAAGTCACAAGTATCAGGAAAATGAGCATATGAGAGTGATTTTGTAACTTTAGTCAGAGAACCCACCCAATGGGAGGGCCTAGATGATACTGCCTTCACTAGAGTGCTGAGGGTACACTGTTGGTAGGGGCACCAGTGCCCTTAGCAACTTCATGGTGGCTTCCTCTGTATTCCAGGGCTGCCAGTGAGAGATGCTGCTGTGGAACTGAGCTGCCTGCTTTCAACAAGAAGATAGGGTGCCCAAATAGCAGCTACCACATGAGACACTCACATCAGATGGAAGGTAGAAGTGACTGCCGTAATGGGCAGCAAGGATAGACTGGCAGTCAAGGTGTCTTGCCGGAAGGGCTCACGCCTGTAATCCTAGCACTCTGGGAGGCCAAGGCGGGAGGACCATTTGTGCTCAGGGGTTCCAAACCAGGCTGAGCAAAAGCGAGACCCCGTTTCTACTAAAAAAAATAGAAGGAAATTAGCTGGACAACCAAAAATATATAGAAAAAATTAGCCGGGCATGGTGGCGCATGCCAGTAGTACCAGCTACTCTGGAGGCTGAGGCAGGAGGATTGCTTGAACCCAGGAGTTTGAGGTTTCTGTGAGCTAGGCTGATGCTATGGCACTCTAGCCCGGGCAACAGAGTGAGACTCTGTCTCAAAAAGAAAAAAAGATGTCTTGCCGTGCAGGTATTTGTGGTGATAGTGACCATGGTGTTCTGAGGGATACGGTAGACAGAGAGCCAATGAGAATAAAACTTGGTTTGTACAACATCAAGAAAAGAAATCTAGAACTGGTGACTGAACTTTACACAGTTTGCCACTTCAATGGAAAATCATCGTCCTCTGATAAGTTTCCAGATCTAATTCAGTTGATAGCCCCAGAACCCATTTGTTTGAAGGGAGACCACATTCTTTAAGACTCTTGCAGCACCACCACAAGCAAATATTCCAACAGGAGCTGTTGCTGTTTGACATGGTAATTTACTGCACACAAAGAAGAAAGCAAAAATTCTAACTCAAATATTATCTTCCAGAAATGACTGATGTTAATCTTAAGTGAGCATTATTCTAGAAATTTCTATGAGAGATAGATAAATAGAAGGATAAGTATATATATAGACAAAAGCAATTTTTAAGAAACAGAACCATGCTACATTTGCCATGTTTATTAAAATATTAAATGTAATTTTATGTGAAATTAGTTTAAGAAGGGAAACTGAAAGATTTCTACAGTTTAGAATTACGTTTTTTCACCACATCAGAGATGATTTCTTAGAATGTTGAGAAATAGAAATTAAAAATACATTGAGGTTAGAATAATTTTTAAATTTTATGTTCTATTTTGAGGATATTAGGTACTTCCTACTATAGAAAAATAAAATTGAATTGCTTGCACTTCCTTCTGCCCACCCCTACCACTCTATTTTGTCAACTGCAGTATTATCGTACATTGTTGAGGTTTGTAACATTTATAATCTGTTCTATATCCATAATTCTCATAGTTATATAGACTTAGTTTTTTATTTACATCAATTTATGTGCTCACCACTAGGACTTTTAGCACAACTTTATATCTGAGTGCTTTCTTTTGATCTATTGACTATTGAGATTTCATCAAGTAACTTTTTCAAGAAGGGCTGGTAGCTGTATTCACTGCGTTTTTGCTTGAGGGCCACTATGTGTTCTCTTGTTCTGGAAGGATAGCTTGGTTGGGCATACAATTCTGTGGTCATCCTTTCTTCCCCTGAAGCTTTGTATGCATTGTTCCATTGTCTTTTGGAACTAAACATTGCTCTTAAAGTGGCTTCTCTAATCATTTCAAGTATTTTTTTTCCTAAAGTAGTTTGGGACTATCGTCCTTGAGTTCTTTATGTTTGAACTTATAGTATGCTTGAGTCATTCTTTTCATCAGTTGGAATCAATTTTTCTTGGTATGTAGAGTGTCTTTTTATATACTCAGCTCTTTATTCATTTAGGGAAATTTTCTGATATCCTATTCGTGTATACATGAATTTTCCTTTCCTATTTTCTTTCTACATTATCATCTCTTTCCTGGGCCTTTACTGTGATTGTCTCAAGCCTTTTGCCTATGTTGGTAATTTAATTTTCAGCTGTTTATTCAGCTTGTTGTTGTTTTTAATTTAGAACTAACTTTGTGATGGAGCTGTTTTGGTCCTTAGTTAATTCTGTTATCTTTTTGTCTTTGAGTTCTTCTTTCATTGCGTTCCTATTCTTATTAAGTTCTCCTATAACACTAATTGGTTTTGGTTTTTAAGGAATGTTTTCTCTTCCTCCAGAATGATGGCCTTCCTTCCTTTCTTCCTCCCTTCTTGTCCTCCTCTTCTTTGCTAAATTTATTTTTTTTCCTCATGTAATGTTTTTACTGTTTTCCAGATGCTTTTCTCCCTCATCTTGCTTGGGCTTGAAGTGAGCAGCTCTGTCCAAGTCTACTATGTGTACTGGTATAATATGCATGAATTCTTTTTGACTGCTTTTTGGTATTTATTTTGCAGCCTGTTTGTCTTCCTCTGAGTTTCATTTTGCGGGCATAGGTATTTTTTTGTGCTTACTTTTCTATAGCTTGAGATTATGGTAGGGATGTAAGAGAAGACCTTAGTTGGAGTTCTGAGCAACTTTTGTTAGAGAAACGAATATCTTCTCTTTTAACAATTTCTTAATATCCTACACCAGGATTTGCTCTATGTATTGGAAGGTGTTTTCTTTTATTATGGGAGCTCCAAAGCTTATATTCTATCAGAGAGAATTAGCCCCAGTTTTTCACTTTCCCAGTTTTATATATATCTCTCCTTAGTAGCCATTTTTACTTCATTGAGATTATCCTCTTTATCCCTCACCTAGGCAGAAGAGGCAATTGTGAATGATACATTTTCATTCCATTTATCTCCAAAATTGAGGTATTAGAAAATATTTCTTAGCATTATTTCAACTCACCTGTTCTACTTCTGGGGTGCAGGGACAAAACAGTATGTCTCACCAAACAATATCAGAATCTTCTCTTTCTTTCCTTAACTACCACCTTTTGAAATTTATGGCCAAGATGTTATTCCTCTTTTCCTTGTTTGTTTGCTGTCGGTGAATGTTCTTTGTTTTGTTTTTAACATTTGTTTTTATTCTTTCCACAATTTTCAGTTTCTCCTGCTATATTTACCCAGAAGTTCCAATGCCTACATTGTTTAGTATGAGGCATTATTTGCCTTGGAATACAGTTACTCTATTGCTAAAATCGTTCCTGTAACAGCTGAATGACCAACTGTCAGGCTATTACAGGGAAGGTTTTTAGATGAAGATTAACATTTTACTAGGTACCTCTAAGTCCCTCCAAACTCTTAAGCTTCCATATTTCTATTCTCTTAAAATTAGTGCAATTATCATTGAGCTGTAGGACAGATCTTCCCCTAGGTCTTCTAACAGTAGGCTCCCTGTCTTCCTCTTTTTCTAGCCAGAGAAAATGGAGGGCCTTTCTCCCTACTTCCTATAGCTTTAGTCCATTCTTATACCATGCATTGTAGAATATAGATTTTGTAATTTTGTTATTCTTGAGGTTATTTTAGTTAGTATTGTGAACTATAATTCCTCCTTTTCAATGTGTTGTGGTGCATTCTATCACTTCTATTGGTCTGGTATTGGAGTTTCTGACATTGAGGTATATTATTGGGATGTTAGTCTTCTATGCATTGTGCATTGAGAACCAATGACTTTTTCCATCTCCTTTGTGCGTTTCTTTATATGATTATTAAAAGGTTTTCAGGCCATATTTTCTAGCACTAATTTCATTGTAAAACAGTTATCAGAACTTAAAATATATATTCCAAAACCCCCAGGGACTTGGATATCTAGTTGCTCTATCTTAGTCGTTCTCAGGGCCTGGTATGTGCTCCTGCCCTTGGGTACTTACATGAAATTTCAGTTCGAATAATTTAGTCTGTGATGGAGGGCTATCCTTTCAGGGATTCAGAACTTCAAAACTTTACTCTTGAATTTCAGGTTCAGAATGTTTTGGGGAGTAGCATAGTGAGTAGAGTAGGACCCTATTCGTTTCCTGTTTTGATCTACAGAAATGGCAATTTCATGCGGGTCAACCCAGTTCCTAGGCATAAAGCTAGGAAGTTTTCTTATCCAAACCCAAACCACCAAGCCACCAACCCAGCATCTCAAGGGACTGACTGTCAGATGCTACCAGATGCTTGCATATGAGGGCTAATCACTTCCGTTGTCCTTGGAAGACGTGCCAGTCTGCTTTAATATGTTTAGAATGGGCATATACCCAGGATTGTTCTCTGGTCTACAGCTTAATGCTTTTGAATTAGGGAACTTAAAACTTTCCTTCCTGTATTACAGGGAATCCTTTAGCCAACCTTAATTAAGCAGGGACCTGGTGATGGCGCATCCTATTTCCCATTGTAGCATATATCATGGGTCTGGACTCCCTCTTGACTTAGAGGCTGATTGACCACTTAATATCCATCCTTGTGGATGCTGTCTGCTTTTACGTCCTGTATATTTTCCATAATTAACCACCCCCTGGTCACCATTAACTCCATTAGACGTTATTGCCAGTCGACCAAAAGTATCTAGTAGTCTAATGTAAAGAAGATAAGCTACTTCATGTTTACCTTTGACATGTGCCCACAATTAAAGGACCACCTGGACAAGTCCAAAAGACTCTTTTAACATTTATTTATATGGAAGGAGCTAGAGACCAGTAAAACTTTGAATTTTAACACAGATTCACTTTGATAATGGCCTTTGTTATTATGAATACCATCATCAAGATGTTCCCAGAACATTAGAATTTTTCCTCTGGACTCTACCATTTATCTGGAGAAGACACCCTTGCCAGAAGTTGCTGACAATGAGGAAACGTAGGCATAGACCAAAAGAAAGGGGTTATAATATCTAGAAGTTTCTCAAGCAATGTTGTACTGAGAAGACAAGCCTGAGCTATTTCACTTTAAAATGCTTCCACAGCCTTGAAATTTGTTCATCACTGAGCAACAGGCCTTGGAAAAATAACAAACTAATGATGATTTCTGAACATCTATTTTTAGGCTTGGAATTCTATTATCACTATTTCATTTTTTTTCCTGATTTTTAAAAGTGAATAAATTGAAATTTGAGCATGGGCATGGTCATTGCTCAGTCTATAAGAATACTAAAAATGACTCAGTTTAGAAAGTTACTATGGAAGTGCATTATTACTAAAGCTTAGAATGAGACAGCATCATTACGAATGATCTCATAGCTAGTTCTAGTCATGTGTCTTTTCTTGGGAGAAAATTCTGTAATTCTTCTGCCCCAGTTGTAGATCACTTGATTACTTTTCCCTAGAATATTGTACAATATCTTGCTTTCTATTAGCTTTAAGTTACACTCCTCCCAGTTTTTCTGAGGCTTTCAAGAAGATCTCAGTAGATCTACCTCTTACCTCTTTTCAGTGTGTTACATACTTAAATGATTTTGATTAAAATTTATAATTTTATTATAATGATTCTTGATAATATAACACTGAGTAGAAATGATAATGTGTCAGAACTAAAAATATTCCAACTTAATAATTCAATCACTTGGCTTCCTAAACAAAATGCCATAATAGCAATAGAGTTTTAAATTCTCTCTTTTGTTAGGCTTAACATTGTAGCTGTGTGAAACACAGAATAAAATGTACACACATTCATTTTAAGTAATCAAAAAACCTTTTTTATACTACTTGGTGCGGTATATATTAGGAGAACATTTTTATACTTTTCTTTCTTCTAAATAGCATAGTATATGTATGAGTGGTTAGAAATTTCTTATTGGTTTTCCGACTCTCCATTAACAATCACAATAAGAAAACATTTGAAACCTATGTTTTAAAGCAAATTTAATTTGTGTTTTAATTCTTGTTTTACAATTAGGGGATGAGAATTGCAAATTTAAAAAGAAAATAACTTCTGAAAGTGCAGTGTGCAGGCCTGGAGAAATGAATGCTATAGCTTTAAGATAAGGTAGTCTGGTGATTCATTGCACGAAACAAGATCGATTTGGAGCAGGCTCCCACTGTTAGCTTTTTTGAAGATGGATTCTCACGCCGAAAATAACACAACATATTCTAGATAACAGCAGTTTTTCCCCCTGAAATCCACCAAAACTGAAGAAAAATCCAAGTGACTGTTCTTAGCAGCTGTGTGGCCTGGAGTTCACTGGGGAAGCTGGCTTCCTGCAGTCCCCTATTCATCACCTGCTTCAAAGACAGCCTGGCTGGCTATAGTTTGCAGGCCAGGTAGGGTGCCATTGTGCACAGTCTGGGAGGATTAGTATCAAAGCTGCGGCAACCAGGCCCTTGGTCTCGGGCTGCCATTCAGTCTAGCAGGGAGAGGCTAAGACTGGCCAAGGTCACAGTCTCCAGTGTGGAGTGGACTGGGAAAGGATCCTGAGAATAGAATGCTCTTTATGAAATCATGGCGCAAGCTTGCAGCACAGCAGGTGCCCTTCTGGAACACATAACATCTGTTTATGTTGGTATACCGTAGCTGACAACGAGATAATAGAGCTTTGAAATTTATCATTTTATTTTTGAAAAGACAACTGTATATACAATAATCCAGATGCGTATTTAGCTCCGATCTTTTATTTGAAAATCATAAAGAAAACTCACCGATTTAAGTGCTGCTTTTTACGTGTACATATTTAAGCAAAAAGCAAAGCGTACTGACTATTAACCATTTACAACCATTGTTGATCAGTAATACCCAAATTCTTGGGGAGGAAATACCTAGCATTCAACATAATTTTTTTTAATGTTCAGACATTTGTGTCAACAGATTGCAGAAGGATTTACTGAATATGCCCAACTATTTTGAATATGAGGAGGTTTAGATAACCACCCCCCTCAAATAAGTGTATTTCAAGGGTGAGGTAATAATGACGCAAAAATAAAATTTTCAACTTGGACAAATTAGAGAAAAATTAAGCTGTACATGAGTTGTCATGACGACAAGGATGTTCTGTTGATGAACTGTCCTCCTCATTGTCCAATCAGATAGTAGAGCTGAAGCTGGAGCATGAACAGGAGAAGACGCACCTATTACAGCAGCATAACGCAGAGAAGGATAGCCTAGTCCGAGACCATGAACGGGAAATTGAAAACCTGGAAAAACAGCTTCGCGCTGCCAATATGGAGCACGAAAATCAAATTCAGGAGTTCAAGAAGCGAGATGCACAGGTAATTATCAATAATATTTGATAAAATGGGTATCTATTTTTAAAAAGTCATCAGCGTTTAGTGTTTTCTTATTATTCTTGTTGATGCACGCTGTTTGATCATTTGCAAAACTGACATATAAATGTGATTTTTTTTTTTTTTGTTTTTCTCACCCACCCCCCTGTTTGGGGGATGAATAAGGCTTTAACTACAGAAACCACAGGTAGCCAGATTAAAAATCCCATGGCGCGCTATAACTTGGCCCCTTTTTTATAATCTTGTCTCAGTTCCTTTCATGATGGATTTTTTTTTTAAGGTATCTGCCCCTTACCCCTCCCCTCAGCCTTAGCAAATCCCTAAGAAATATATCAGCCTCACTCCTTGCTTTTTGTTTTAATCTCTGTAGGTAATCAAGCAGCTGTTTTAACATTTGCTTTTCCTTCCCAGTGTTGCTTTTTTCATTAGACTCTATATTTGATTAGATCACTCAGATGGTAATTGATAAAATGACTCCAGAGAAGAACTATTTCCCATCAGGTCTGTTGCTTTTTCTTGCACGCACACATGCCTCCTAGCATCCATCTCTGTAGTCCCTGTTGGAAGCCATTTGGCAGAATAACCCCCAGCTGTGGTAGCATTTGACTCCTCAAACTTGTGGATGAAATGTGCACTGTCAGCCTGGAAAATTATCTTTATAAATTTCAGATAAAAAAAATCTTATTGGGTGTATATCTTTGTGTTGCAATACATTCTTTAGGGTATATATAATCAAGGGCCTTTAGTGTATCTTCTTGAGATTGCTGTGAAATTTTATTAAAGAAAAATTTGAGAGCAATTGGTAAAAAATAAAAAGATAATATTCTTTTCTCATAAAACCATATCGTACACTAGGTCTCAATACCTCTTTTCCCATTGAAATCTAACCATACTAACCACACCACACATAAGCTTCTTCCTCTATGTATCCTTCCTTCCAAAATAATATAATTTCCAAACAACAAAATAAACCTTCTGTTGTACTGTGTGTTTAAAAAATTTTATAACTATCTAAACATAAAAATACTACAATTTAAATAAGATGTTAATTTTTTTAGTGGAGAGCGGGAGGCGGTAAGGCAAAGAATAGGAGTTATTGGTTATTTTTCATTTGACCTTGAGTTGTCTTCTATTTCAGGAGAATAACTGATGCAACGTAAATATACTGAGCACAGGTGTTTTTTTCAATAATATGCATTTATAGGAAAATTATTTTCAATTTTTTTTATGGTGGTTTGCTATCTAAAAAGGTAGTCATTGTAGTAGCCATAGTACCAGAATAGTCAGGTGGTTCCTGTTAAATCAATGTGTTAAATCAATACTTTTGCCACCAGCCTCATTAAAGCCTTTATAAAATATATGCTGGTCTTTTGATTTTTAGCCATGCAATTTATTAAGAATATTTTCACACTTATATTCTCCTCCAAACATGATGTTAGACCTTACCATTGTTTTCCCATGGTAAGGGATATGGGTTCCGAGTCGGTGTAGGATTTGTTTGCATGGTAGAATTGAATGATGGATATAATAAAATGCATTAATTTACATAACTTCCTACTATTTTGGTGCTGTTATGGGAAGCTGACACAAGTGGAGGCCAAATTTAGAAGAAACCTTTGTGATTTTGCATATGTCGAATCTGCCATATAGGGTGCGGTTCATCCAATCATAACAAAAGGGAAATTTTAGAACTATTATATGTAATAAAGCCATAGGGACAGTATATTTAGGTTATTAATTGAATTTCTTCTTATTGAAGTAGTAAGTGTGAGAACTCTATGACCTCTTCAAATGCTGTAGTTTAGCATTATATTTCTCATATTTTGTGTCTTTCTTGGAACGTTTTACTAATTGGAATTGCTATCATGGGAATGCCAGTAAGCAATGGAAACTTAGGCTAAATGCATTCTTGGTCAAAAGCAAAATAATTTTGCATATGTTGTACTAAGTTGTTTTTAGAGAATACAATTCTAAAAAACTTTTATCAATGTTATATTTTTAAAATTCTCATGTGTTCTAAAATGCTCATAATTTATATTTATCTATGGTTATTTTTTGAGGATCTTAATTCAAATTTTCCTTCAGGTAAGTCCTAAATTTTCAAAATATATCTTTTCATGATTATGGTCTAAATAATCTAAGGTATAATACCTTTCAAGTTCTGAATTCTATTTATAAATTTCAAAAAAACAAAGTGGGCATATGATTTTCAACATAGAAGATCTTTTTCAAATCATTGTGTTATAGTTTAATGCAAAAAAAATACATGTCTTAAATATTAGATGGTATATTTTTTTAGTTTCAGAGAGATTTGATTTTCAGTTAATGTTTGGCTATTCCAGTTTAGCAATGGAGGCCATTTTGTAAAAAGGAATATTTGAAATGCTTAACCAAAGAGGACCAGGGAAATATCTATTTTGGATATTATGGCTTTGTTTGCTTCTTTTTTTCCATCAGATTCCTAAATGAGGACAATATCCTAAAACTCTATTTTTGGCTTCTTCCAAATATGTAGTGCATTGTATGCTGATAAGAAAATCATTATTATAGAGCATAGTTACCTACCTTAAGGTGAAGCATACCAACTAGGAACTCCCTTTTGGTGAATATGTTTTATAATTGTTAAAGGTTAGTTGTTATTCTAATAATTTCTGTTTTATAGAGCAATGATAAGATATAGAAATGCAACTAAGGACAATTAACCATTTTGTTCATTTTATTTGGTACAATTAGCTTATTATTTTTTATGTATATTATATTTTTGTCATAATATTTTGGTTTTCAATGGCAGGATATGTTATGTTATGATATTTATATTTGCGAAAATGCCCATTAAATTTTAACACCCTCATATATCTACCTAAAGTAATATGTTTAAGAAAAAGCATCCAGATCAGTAGAAATCAAGACATACAGAAATTCATAACCTTACTGTCAAATATTTCTCATTTACCAGGTCCCTCTTATTGAAATTATTTTGCAGAATAATTTGATTGATTGAATCACATTTTTAATATTAAGAAAATTTATAAACTTAGAAAGCTTCTTACAACATGAAAGTTTTACATGTAATTTTTGCTTTGCTTTTGAATTGTAATATAATGAAAGAATTTCTGCAGTTCATCCTGTTAAATTAGAAGAAAAATAGAACATAAGTTCCTTGATCTTTTACTTGTCCTTTTGGGCCTCCGAACCATTTAGAGATTGGTTGATCTTTTGTTTGTTGCCAAAGTGGATGGTGTGTGTGAATACTGTAGAGACTGTTACACAGAACCTTTGAGATCCGCCCCAGAGGTGGTGTCACCATCTTAGGACAGCTATGTGACCTGTTGCATTACATATAGAAACCTAGCTAACAGGTAAAATGAATACTGTTTGAGTGATGGGAACACTTACAGTCCCGACCTAAGCATTATAAAGCTATCCATGTAACAAAAACATTTGTACCCCCTTAATATTTTAAAAGAATAATAATAATAATAGTAAAGGAGTTAGGATAACCAGCAGCCACTGTGAACTACCATCATAATTATGCAAATTAAATACAGCATCCTTGGAGAAGGATATCAGCAATATCTGAAAATATATTAAATTTAGCATTTGTATATAGTACAGGGGATCTTGCATAACATTGTCATCCACGTGGCTTCATTCTCCAAAATGAGAATCTGAAGTCTCATATGAACAATTTTTGCATAATAAATGGACAAATCACTTTGATTTTGCCATATTGATTCACATTAAGAGCTGAACCTATCACTGATTCTAAAATGTGGAATTTGTAGTAATTTGCTCTACTTAACAAAAAGTTTTCCTAAAAAGGTATTTATAAGACAATTTTAATTTAAAAAATTATATCTCAATAACATTATCTTATTTTCCATTCATTTGCAAATACGGGCACAAGATAAAAAAAATCCCCAGTTATAAACTTGGTATGTGCATGCATGCAGTGGCTTATGCATTGGCCATCATTCTTCAAAGATTACTCCAAGGGTAAATTTAACAATATGCGTACTCTGAACATTATTATTAAACCTATATACATGGTCTTTGGGCTTTGGTAGCATTTTCATATTGAAAACATTTTATGTTAATTTCTTTATATGCCAGTTACTTTCAAAAAGGATTTAAGGCAGAATTTTGTAATAAATACACACTTAAAATAACTGAGAATAATAACAAAGTAATAGTGATATTAACAACATTATAAAATCTATGCTAAAAAAAAAGCTACAGTTAAGTGTAAGTTTTAGCTCTGAGCTTGCCTACAAGCCACAGCAAAGAGGGAAACATGATGAATTATTTAATTCTAATTATGTAATGAAAGAAATCATAGCAGTTGTTTTGTTTTTCTAGCTCTCAGTTCTGAGAGAAATATATACCATGGGACTTAATATAAAGGACATTGACCAATTTAACTGATATTCTCTGTATGTTAAAACATTTGGAAATAAAATCTGGTGGGAAACCTTTAGTTCTTTATGTACTTTCATAAAATGTAATTATCAGACTTTATTTTAATATGCCAGAAATTCATTTTAATTTATTGAGGATATCATTATTCTCAAATCAAGAAACAAAGCTGCTTTGAGAAATCTAATTTTGTACATATTATGAATCATAAGAAAGTATATTTTAAGTCACAGGCCTAGAAAATTCTAGTAAAGTCATTTTACCACTGTGCCTTATAAAATGTCTTCAGGAAGTAAAAATTAGAAACATGGATGAGATTAGAAATAGCTTAGAATTTAATGACTAATATTAATTTCCAAGTGTGTTACTCTCTTTCCTATGTCAGATTCTCTTGTCCTCTTAATTTCTACTATGAAAAACTATAAAAAGAAACAATAAAATCAAGTGGTAATCCATTTCAGGAATAAAAGATATCTGGACCTGTACTAAAATGGTTCACATCCTACCTGTAATGCATCTTTAATAGTTGTTCAAAATAGTAATTTATCATTAATAGTTGTTCATTAATATCATTTGCTTGGTTCTGAAGTAGTATGTACTTTTGTTTCTTTGGGTCAAATTGGACTGATTTTGCTTGGAAAAACCAAACTACGTAAATTATATTTTTCCCTCAACCTAATGAGGCCCTTGCTGTTAATGTAACCCTGTTTTTTGTTCCCCTCTTCTCCCTGGTGACACACACAGTAACATCAGATTGGTTGCCTGGTGTTCCAGCTGTGTACACACCACACTTTGATACTTATCCCCTGATGGACCAAGTTATTTGTATTAGAGGGAAAGTGGAGTGGAATTGAGTGTGTTTTAAGTATTAAATGGGTTTTGCTGCAATGTACAAGGTGTAATGTCAGCATTAGAAGGTTGATGGGAAAAATTTTTATCATTTCACTTTTATTTCATAAAAAGAAAATAAGACATTTTGGTGGACTTCTGGTAAAGCCTAATATTACAATTCTCAATTTATATTCTTTAGATGAAGTTTTATGGTATTATCTAAGTACTGCATTTCAGATAGCCCAAGAACTGTCTGTGTACATTAAACATTAATAGAGATTTTCCTAACTAGACCATTTTAAAAAGCCTATAGGGGAAATACTGTGTTTTTCTGACATCAAAAGCAGAGGTCATACAGAATTTTCCAAATAGAGGGGGCAAAAATCCTCTTTATATTTTGACATAGATTCCCTGATGCTAAGATCTTGTTCATTAGTACTCAATAGTGGTGTGTTCAATAGTATTACATATGATTTAGTAATATATTTGTATCATTTATATATTACTATATATTAATATGTATAAGAATACTGTATTATGTACTTAATTAGGAGAAAATATAGGAAAATGCCATTTCAAGTAAAGCTTACATTTTTTGTAGCTCACCAGCTTTCTTTTTCCATTATAATTCTAAAATTCTGTGATTATTTTCATCTTACAGCTACAAATGTAGCATATATACCTGTAATTAAACTATTATAAATAATTCAACTTGATCCTCAACATGGAGAAAATTATATTAAATTTGAAAACAAAAATACAGACTGAGACAAGAAAATTGATTTCTCTAAGAATGATCCATTTGTAGAAATACAGTGTATCTTTAGTCTTGTGCATATTTTTTAAATGTGGCAGTTACCATGGAAACCACATTCTTTGGTATTTGGTTCACTGTTAGATAAGGAGTGTTCCTTTTAAAGACAAACCTTCTAAATAACATATAAAGTATTCCCTTTGAATTGGCAACTTTGTGTCAATTAATAATGATTGCTTTAAAAATCTGTCTTTTGTTCTCATTATACTTAATGGATTTCTTTAGGAATATTAAAATTGTTCTTGAAGAAGAGGTAATTAAATGCAGGAGATATTTTAAATAGGGAGTAAAATGTGATCACTCTGCAGTGGTGAAAATTGGGAGGATTGCAGGGAACCACAAGTCATTGTGTACAGTATGTTCTGCCAAACATGAAGTTTTTAGTCATATCAGGTGTCTAAGTCTCTAGCAATAATATAGTCAGATTAAGTAATCTAAAGAGATGATGACATCTAATTATTTTCCATTTATAGATAAGGAACCTGCTATTCAAGGGCACTATTTTATCCAAGGTCACAGAACCAGCAAACCAGGGATTCTTAATCTTAATTCAGTGTTCTTTCTATCATAGCTTCCTCTAAGAAAGATTCTTAGACTTTTGGAGAGATTTGGACATAGCAAAAAAAGGAACAGGTTTACATGTGAATCTTTGCTTAGCATGGGAGAGACAGACAGTGGTACTCTTTGTTCCCCCATGCTGAGATTCTCATAGCAATTTGCATTTCTTTCAGTGATTTGCTGTACTTGATGTTGCTATAAAGTCATAATTGAATAAAGCTGCTTCATTTCCAGTTTTAGTATGTAATGCCTCCTAGAACAACACTGAATTTTTATGTTTGTGTGTGTTTAACAGCAACAAAACAATTAATATTTACTGTGTAATTCCCATGTGCCAAGCTCTTTGCTAGGTCCTTTACATTGCGTTATCTATCTCATGAAACCCTTTAATACCTTATGAGCATGAAATTTCCCACCTAGAAACTGTGTTTTGACCTTCTTATCTTTGTCAGAAGACGACTGTATGTTTCCATTTTATCAATGAGAAGAGATTCAAAAAGCATAAATAAATTGTGCAAGGCTTTATAACTACTAGCTAATGTACTGGAACTCATGGCAGTCCCCTGCCCCGTATGCCTGCTTATGTATTAATATGAGCACATTGTCTTGGAATTTTATTTATTCTTCATAAATGAATTATATGTTTAATTTTGGATTGTCAATATATTACTAGATTTAAAATATTGATACTCATCACTCAGACTATATAAATCCAAATCAAGTTTTAGCCGTTCGTTTCATTCTTTCTCCAAAGCTACAAGCCATGACTATGTTTTTATTTTGAGATAAACTCTGAAGAGATATGCATTTCTTAATATTTTCTTTGGAATAAAATTTCTTCCAAAAAATTCCAGAATTTGTAGAATGAAAAAATCAATACATTTTAAAAACGAGTCCTCTGTTGGTTTTCACATTATTTCTGAAATACGAAGGTATGCCCAGAGTAAGGATCCACAAAGATTTTAGGTCAATGGGGCTGATCAAACACTAGAAAACTGCATAGGAATTTGTCTTTAGTACTGGTGATGTATAGTTTGTTGTGAACATGATAGGTAGATGTTTGTTATAGTCACATGCTGATTTGGAATATTATATATGATCCATTCATTTGACAGAATAATTTTTAAACCTCAAAGAGTTCACTGTTGGTATTTTTTTCCTCCGTAAAGGAACCTACATAAGGATCCTATTGCATAACAAAAGCTAGTCAAAACCTTTTAAAAATGAGGTCAAGGATGGTTAAGTTCACACCTGGAGACTTTTTCCTTAGAAATATAAGGAATAATTAGAAAATGTTTTTCATTAATACGCCTCAAAAGCAGTTTCTTATGCTGTGTTGGCCTAATTCTAGAGCTATTTTGGTCAAAATGAAAATTTTAAAATGAATACTTTTTAAAAATAAATACTCCAGAGATAAATCATTATTCTATGTGTTGAATGTCATTTTCATTGACATAAGGAAAAAATGCCTTTAGGTTATTTTTAGCCTACTGGTTTTCCTTCTTTTCACCTCTGCCTCAATGAAATTTTCAAAGAATATTGGCAGAAATTATCTTTGAGGAAATATTGGATGCATAACTCTTTTTCCTTGATGTCTTGGAAAAGTCATTTTTGGATTTCTGACTTGCTCAGTTCTGTAAGAGACATCCCTGATGTCTTCATTTGTATATCTGAGGTAATTTTTTGTGTCAGAGAGGTTGAAGCCAAAGTACGAGAAATGATTGGCAAAATGGTGATATCATCCAATGTTCAAAGAGCTGGCAAATAGAAGCTTATTAAACTGTCATTTTGTCTTCCATTCAGCACTAATTGGAATCATGCCTAGTTGCATTATATGAAAGATATTTAACACCTGAGCATTTTTCATGACAAAAATGACATAAATTGATGTCAGGAAGAACTTAAACTCCTATTTGAAGAGAAGAGCAAGGCATTACATGAAAATAATAGTCTATTTTCAAAGTTATTTAATATTTGTGTACAGAAAATATTTGAAAAATATTGTCATTAAGTGGAAACTTTTACATAATAAAAATTGGCCTGATTGAGCCCCAGAGTGTTGAAATTGGTGGATTAATGTGAAACTTGAGATACTGTTTTTCAGTTGAAAGAAATATTAAAATTCAATGAAAGTTATTTTTTTCACTTGTTTTAATAATTAAATTATTTCCTGACCTCTTGAGTGCTTTTGGGTATTTGTATACTGGGAGAGTGGGAAAGATGACAAGAAATCTGAAAGAAACAATATAACACAGTTGTATTTGTGGGGTTTGAAAATGCATGTTACTTTTTTTTTGTTCATTTTTGTTTGTTTTGCTTAGGTATGAAGTCAAGGCCTGGAATTATTAGTAATATTTAAATATGAGTTAATGGTGCCCTCAGAGAATGAAGTTTGCTGAATTATGTGGTCTGGATCTGGGTCTCTTCCCTTGTTTGTAGGGACAGTTTCGATGCAGCATTAGTCTTGAGGGTGTGTGTGTGTGTGTGTGTGTGTGTATGTGTATGTGTGTCGGCGTCCTTCCCACTGATAGCATTGCTGTGTGCTGCAGAGGACCTTTCAGGGAACAGGGAACTAACAGTACAGCCAGGACCAGCATCTCAGAACAGGGAATTTTCCAGTGGAAAGACCTGAAAGTTGCAAGTCTTTAAAAAGGTTAATATTAAACTGGTGATTCGTTCATCTTACGTTTATTCCTTAAACTTACAGTCAGTATTTATTAAAGAAACAAACTCCAGATCGCTAGGGTCAAGTGGGACTTTATTTATTTTGTTATTTTCAAAGATGCCATTTAATGTACAAAATGCATGTGTTCACCAAATGTTTCCTGAAAAGCTAATTTTTCTGAAATGTAAATGTTCTCCTCACTTGTTGAGCTAATTATATGATAGCTCCAGATAGAGTGATACTGGCATGTACAACAAGATAAGTAGAGTGTGAGGGTTGAAAACTTTTGCTCTTCAATTATTCCAAAATTACTGCCAAAGCTGTCATTGGATAGAAGCTGTGAGTTCAAAAGGTGGAGTGTGTTCCAGGCTCCCCTTTTAAAGTCAATCCTGATTGTGCATATGATGTTTCAGACTTTGGGTGAAACTTGGATATGCACTCTTGTAATTTGACCTCTATAACCATTTATAGCATACAGTAAAAAATCACCATCTATTCCCATAATGTTGGTGTTTCTTAAACATTTATTCAAATCAGAAATGAGTAGTAGAGTAAGTCTTCTCAAAAAAATCCTAATTATTGTTGACTATTTTGATTGCTCTTTAAAATCTCATTTTTCCAGGTTGATATTGATAAAATGGAGTGCTGTCACTTGAAAATTTTGTAATTACGACTCTTCAGGTGATTTATAAGTCAAATTTATTTTCATATAAGTTTTCCCATCTAAAAATTAAGCAGAATTATATATAAGGAATTTCCCTATGACACCAAATTTCTTTAACTTGATTTATTTATTCCATTAAGAATTTTGGGGTGCCTACCCTGTGCCAGGCCCTAGGGTTGTGGTGCACACTTTTAGGATGTGCGTTTCACAGCCTGGTTTAATGTGAATGTTGACCCAGAGTTGTACAGGCCATGGCCTATGTGGTCCTAAGGGTCCTGCACTGGGTACAGCAAAGAACAGGATAGGCCAGTACTCTGTTCTAAAGGAACTTAAACTTGAATTGGGAAAGACAGACAAAAACACAAAAAACCAATCAACAAGGAGAGGATCGCATAGCAATAACTTGCAGGTGGAGAATTAAAATTGAGAGATATGATAGAGTGACCAAATGAAGATGTTAGCTGGCTATCAAAGAAGGCCTCTCCTAGGAAGAAGTATCTCAGTTAAGGTCTGATTGATGAGAAGCCAGCCATACTGAGGGAACAAATGGTGCAGAGAGCCTGTAGGAAAGGAAGTTTTGTGTGTTCCAGAAATGAAAAAGGAGGTCTGTGTGGCCTGGGCATAGCAGGCGTAGGGAAGGATGGAAAGCAGACACAGGGCTTTTTAAGCCCTGGTGAAGAGTTTGGATCCAATTTTAAATGTGATGGGAAGACAAAGGCTTTTAAGCAGTAAAGTGACACAATTTGATTCATGTTTTTAAAAGATCTCTCTGGTTGTTGTGAGCAGTCGTGGATGTCTGTATGACATGTGTATTTGAGTCAGTAGGGCTTGCTGATGGATTAGGTATGGGGAGCAAGGGAGAGAAGAATTAAGGGTAACTCCTACAGTTTTGGGTTGCACAGCCTGATAGATAGTGGTGTCAAGTATGAGGAAAATTGGGCCAGAACAAAAGCAAAAGCAAGAGTTCTGTTGCTACCAAGCTAAGTGTGAGCTGCATGTTATACATCCAGAGGGAGGGATATTGGATAGGGAGTTGGATATGCAGGTCGGATTCCATAGATATGGATTTGGCATGTAGATAATAATTAAGGCATGGGCCCAAATCCAATTACCAATGTCTTGTTGAATATGAAGACAGAGGTGCTGGTTCATGGCCAGTCTTTATTGGCTCTGTAAGCCTGAGTTAATAGAGGCCAATTAAGAGGTAACCTTACTATCTTTAATCATCATTGTTCACACCTGTAATAGTCACTCATTCATTTAGTGGCAATCATTGAGCTCCTACCATGTGCCAGGCCCTCTGCTAGGACCCAAGAATATAAGAAAGTAATGCTTCCTGCCCTCCAGCTTATAGCGTATGAGGAAACAGGTATTGTGGAACTTTGATAAAAGGAAGGTATTAATAATATGATTCATAACAACAGAGATGAGTAAATAATGCCTTTCTTTACCACAGACAAAGGATACCTCTTAGCACATATCAAAGGGCACAAAGACTAGGAGACTCAGTAACAACTCTGCTCAGGACAAGCTCTCCTGGCTCTCAAGGCCTCATGAAGGCACCCTTTTGCCAGTGACACCACCTGATTGGTGTGATGATTTAATCACGCCCTTTAAGGAACCTTCTTTACCATTCTATGTTGTGGAAGAGGATTAATACCCTCTTGGCCCATTTCTGCTGTCTAGAAACTTTGCTTATATGGCTGTATGCCCACTGGGTGTGAAACTTGTAACAATATTGGCATCTTTCTGAGAATGACAGAGAATGGAAAGAGAAGGTTCTATCCTGTGGTCTCCTCTAGCATGCTCATCCTTCAGGCCTTCTAGAGTTACAGAAAAATGCAATAAATTGATAAAGGGGCTTTGAGCTCAAGAAAAGAAGAGATGGTAATAATGGGTGTGGGGGCCTAGGGTCAGGGGAGGTTATCAGAAAAGGTTACATTACAGTAGATATCATATACATTGAGTTTTTGAAATGAATAGAAATTTGCTATGCAAAGTAGAATGGGAAAAGCATTCTAAACAGAAGGAGCAACATAATTAATACATGGAGAGCACTCTGTGCTATGTTGAAAAGTCTGGACTGATCCCCTTAACCAGTGGTCTCCAATTTGGGGTTTATACTGTCTGTCTATGCTGCCGTTTCTACCTCTGCGGTATCACTTCCATTTTCCCACTTTCATACTCTACTCATCACACTATCTGGTAATTATTTAGAACAGTTTTCTCCAAAGTGGGGCTCATTAGGGGATGGGAAGGAAAAAAACTGGAACATCTATTTATGTGTATTTGAATTTTGTCCTTAAAGTATCTATTTTGTGCAAATTTTTATAATGTGCATAGTATATTAATATAGTAGTGTTACAAATTTATACGTATACACACTGTGTTGTGTGCCCCAGTATTTTATGATAGTAGTATCCAAAGAAAGTTTAGAGACCATAATTGTCAACAATCAAAAGTCACTGAAGAATTTTAAGCAGGGGATTAAGAACTGGAAGGCAGTGAGACTGGAGCCTGGGAAACTACTTGGACTCATCCTAGTGAGAGATGATGAGGGCCTTAGCCAAGGCAGTGGCAAAGGGGAAAGTTGATGTGGCAGTGAGGGACAGAGAAGAGAACCAGAGTTATGGTTTGATGTGCCGTAGGACATTTAGGTGTTAATCCCACTTAAGCAAGTAGAAATATAGGACTAGAGTTCAAAAGAGAGCTCTCCATCTCCATGGGAAATAAAGATTTGGGTGTCACGGTCATGGATGGTAATGGATCCCAACAGTGAAGATGAGATCTCCTGTGGAGGGGAAGAGAATGAGAAGAGAAGACAGTCACTGGTTAAAGGGAAGGTGGAGGAAATAAAACTGGACAAGAAGACTGAGAAAGTGAGTCAAGGGAGGTAGAAAGGGAACCAAAGGAAAGTAGTATTTTGGGAACCAGGAAAAAAAATAGCAATACTACCTAACTCCTGGGTGGTTGTGAGAATTTGAAATGGGCAAATATTTTTTAAGAACTGTATCAATGCTAGTTTATTTTTTTCAAGTTGTAAACTGTGACTATACAACATAAATGGACTACTTCATCAGATGAACAAGTCTCTGAAGGCTGACTCTAAATCGTGTAATTCTGCGGTTGGGTGTGGTCTTGAGATCAGGAAGTTCATTTCAGAGACTGAAAACATAAGATCCAAATGAATGAAGCAACTTAGGCCATTAGTGGTGGAGTCAGGCGTGATGTTCAAGCAGCACTAACCCAGGTTTATTGAGTGATGTGAGGAGGACCAACACCCAACCCAGCCTCTCCAGTCCTGCTGTTGCTCCTGAGAGCAGTAAGGCTTCATGTCCCTGTGCCAGAGCTGGGTACTGACAAAGGTTTCACACCTCACCTGGGGAGGCAGGGATTGACTGTCAGGATCACCCAGTGAGCACAAACTCAATTCTGGCAGGAAAAAAAAAAAGAAAGAGGTTTTGCCTGGGCCTGAGAGCCAAGAGTTTAAGGAGCTGAGATCAGAGGGAGAACATATCTAGCATCAGCTGACAGGAGAGCCAAAAGCTGAGTGGAAGCTCCTCTGAAATGCCCAGAGTCTCAGCCTGAGTCACTTGGCTGTGAGAATGCTCCCACTTTAAGTATTCTACCAACAGCCCTGGGATCCATCAGTTACATTTGCTAGCATTAAGTAGAATTTGTTTGGGCTGAGTAATGTTCTCCCTCTTGCTTGCCCTTTTCTTTATTTTAATTTAATGTATTTGCTTTGAATAGGTAACTCATGAATGCATTTAAAAATTCAAAATGGATCAATATATACAATAAAATGAATACTTAAATAGGTGATTCATGAATACATATAAAATTTAAATGAATAAAGATATATGGCAAAATAATGGTCTTTTTAAAGATGAAAATGTATCTTCCAGGGTTCTTTCATTTATCCTTTGTTTCTTCCTCATTTGCTGAATATCCTCATGTACCGGTCACTGTGCTAAGAGGAAATATACAAAACAAAGACAAAGCCCTCCACAGGAAGGGTTCTTGTCAGGTAATCTAGTAAGTGGATGCAGCATCACACCCCATACATACCCCCAGTAAGAAGAGTGAGTATGCCTGAAGGAATCCGGGAAGTCTTCATAAAAGGAAAGAGCTAAACAACATTGACCTGGAGAGGAAAATAGCTGTTGTAGATGCTGTATTGTGAAATTGTTTCTAATTAAATTGCTCCCATCAAGCTGAAATTATTTAACCACTGGAGAAATGGGAGTTTTGACGGATGGAAAGAGCATAAAAGGAGAAGGGGAAAGGATATTGCAAGAGGATAACCTCCTGGTGGGATGCAATAGGGGAGTTTTAGTCAGAAGACTTGGACATCTGGAGGTGGGGGGAGGGAGACTAAAAAATCTGAGAAGTGCAGACAAGGAGGTAGAAGGGTGGTGAGGCAAACTTCACCTGCTTTGAAATTGTGGCTAGGGTTAGTAATGCCAAAACTATAGTCACCTAGAGACCTGAAAGAGGAAACAGCCCCTCCATCAGGAAAATAAACTCCAAGATGCTCCTGTCCTCAGAGAAACCCAGGGGAGCAGGTGAGAGAATTACAAGTCAGCTTTTTAGGGTCAAGCTCTAGGCCTCCTGCCTACTGAGAGATCTGCTTCTCTGGGTTGGGGGGTACTGCTTACTCCTCCCCATTTCCCAGGTCTGTTGCCTGGTTGTGCTTGAGAATGTTATTCCCCCTTTTCTACACCCCAACCTGAGCTCTAGTACCCCATCTGCTTAGCTGCCTCCATGGGTGTCCTTGCAGCACTGCTAAAGGTTAGTTTTCAGAAGCAAACAGGTATATGTGTAAGGGTTTGGCCAGTCATGGCTGTATAAGGTTACAATATATGGAAGGGGCCAGTACTTCCAAGCCCTTGGTCCTGGAACAGTGTGAGATTTTGACATCTACTTTCAGAAGAATGGTTATTTTCATTAAAATGTGATTTTGTTGTACATAGAAATAAAAACATTTTCAATCAGAAGTGACCTAATTTTCATTTTTCTGTATACAATTTAGTTTGAGAAAGGGAATTAAGCAGAATATTATGTACTAGACACCTTCCCATGCTTTCTGGGAGAAGGTGGGTATATATTATCTCAGTTTTTACAGATGGGAAGACAGACTAAAGCTATCCAGCTCTTAAATGAAAAGACTGGGATTTGAACCCAAATCTGTCTGACTTCAAAGCCCATGAACTCTCTGTCCCCTGCACCTCATCATGGATATAAATTACAGACATACTCATTGGTGGGAAAGCCTTTTTTTCTGCAACTGCACGCTAGATACTTGCGGTTAACAATTCATGAATATTGTGAGGGTAATTTCACAGAACAAATCAACTTGACATGTCAGAACTATTTAGAAGGGCAAGTAGTTTGGAAATACTCTGAGTCCCTCCCCCTAAATCTTTGAAAAGTGTCCCCCAGCATTTTGCATGTGGTATTATAGCTCTTTCTTTTTGATTAGATAATAATATTATATTGTAGTTATAGCTGCAATTTTTCCCCCTAAGCAACTCTTTCACTTCTGAACCCTATGGCAGCCCATGGTTGTTTAGATTGAGCTCAGGAATGTTTTAAAACATTAATTTGGTTTGACATGACTTGGTGCACAAATTAATTATTCAGGCACATATTGTTCCATGTACATGAAAAGAATAAAACTGTAGTGAATTGCATTGTAACTACCACATGTGAACTGTAATGTTACTAGCAAACAGACTATTAAAGAACAAAAGCTGGCAACATATAGTAATTCTGAATCAGGCCAGTCCCACAAAATTAGCATAAATATGTGAATCAATCAGAATAGTTTTGGACTTCCTAGGAAAGTGTCCCTATTCTTATCTAGTTCTAAAAGAATGTGAAATAAACTATTCATTTAACCAAGTATAAAAATATGTCTGCTATGCAGTTATAATCATATGTCATTAATCAGAAAATACTGCAGAAACTCTGACAAATTAAAAACACAAGGATGTGTCTGCAAGGGTTTTTTTTAGCCATTAAAAAGCTGCTTCACCTCTCAGGCAAGCTCTTTTATGGCAACTTCTTGCTCAGTGTACTGACATCTTCAAAGGCTCTGACATCTGTCGGCCTTTGAACTACCATTAAAAAATATTATCCCATTTCCATTCTTTTATGCCCATTTTTTTAATTATAGCCCTTCTTTCAAGTTGGGAACATGGTTGGTTTAAATGATGCTGTCCTTTCGTTTTCAGCCACCCAGCTGCGGTTTGAATAAATTGATGTAGAATCAAAGGCGGGACTTTAAAGGAAAAAGGTTTGATGGACTTGGACTCCGAACCAGATGAGGTTTTATGATGAAAAGGGTTTAATCCCAGCACAGGCATTGCTTCTATCAGTTGAGCAGTACAAAGTAATTCATATATATAGGTTCACGTGAAATGATCTATTTTTTTTAACAGCACAGATCTCTTCAGGACTTGCAAATGTGGCATTAGCTAATATTCAGAGAGCTGATTTCCTTTCATCCACCAGAAGCTTATGATTATAGTACAGTTCTCGAATTGGAAATGAGAGCTGCAACACAGATTTAAAGCTGTGCTGTCTGATTTGTATTCAATATACATGTCACTGCGGGACAGGCTAGTCTGGGCCAAGCTGGTTCAGTACAAGGAAAAACAGTTTCATCATCTGAGATCCTTAGTCAAAAATATCACAGCTAATTAAAACAGCAGTCTCGTGACTACTAGCGGGGTGTTTGGTTGATTGGTATCTGTTAAAATTTGACATGAAGGATTAGAAGATGCAGCCTTTCTTTTATTACATATTCTTCATGCAGTGTTAATATGTTCAAGTGCATTGCAGGGTAATGAAGCATAATCAGCTAACTCACACCATATTTTTTACAAAGGAAAATGACATAATTTTTTTTTAAATTACTTATTTTGCATTAAGATGTTCCTTTTACTCTATTATTGATCTGGAAAAGAAATCATTTATGAAAGCAGATTTCAACATTGTCTTTGCTCCTATACTATTGAAGATAAATATTATTATATCTTGAGTCAAATGTAAAAGTAAAGTGAGTAAGTAGTTTAGGATAATTACAAACCTAGAACGTGGATCCAAGTCCACTTTAAAGTAAAAACTGATAATTTTTAATGTTCTAAATGTAATTCAGAATAAATAACAATCTCAATCCATTAGAAAATTTTCTCAGGATAATGAACACCTGCTTTATATTAGAAATTTGCTATTTCTCAGAGTTAAAAATGGTTTTTCCATTTACTTGAAAGGTTCAGTACTATTTAATTGTACAGGCAATAATTCTACATTTTTTCATGTTCTTCAAATAGAATTTTCATTTGAAACTACAAATTAATATCTAAACTATAGTTAGAATAAATTCTGAATATGTATAGTTTTAAATTAGTAAAGCATAAACCCTTTGGGAAAACTTCTATAGATTACAGTCTATGATCTACCTCATATTCTAGAATGTTTTATTTTTTTTCTTCGTCTCCTTAGAAGAAAGCATGGAATAAAATACTTTCCATATAGGTTATAACAGGAAATACATTTAACCTACTCCGTATATATTTTCTGTAGATACATGAGAATATACTGAATTACTTGGAAGAAGTTGGATTTCTCACAGTATGATCAGTGTTTTTCACTCTGTATTCCTGTTTTATTTCCCTCTTTTTTATGACTCTGTGACTTTCATAGCTGGGTTTTCATCACTGCATATATCGGTTTCACGTTTTCCTGCTGAATTATGTCTGCACCTTTCCAATTTGTCCTAGTTTTCCTCCTCCTTCCACTCACTTCTCCATCTTAGTTTCTGTTTTCTCCTCTAGCTCCTCTACCTTATGTTAAATACTGGAGTATGGGCCTGCCCCTTTTTTTCTCTCTTCATGCTTCTGTTAAGTGGTTGCCTGCATTTCAGTGGCCTTGAATAAATGTGTGCTAATAATCTCAAAATTCCCATCTCTTATTTGAGATCTAGACTCAAATATCCAGCTGCCTCTTCTTATCTTCTCTTAGCTTACTCTCAAACACTTCAGACTTCACAGGTCTGTAACTGAAACCTCTACCTATCCATCTTCCCTGTGTCTGTAGATGCCATTACTATACACTCAGTTCAAACCAGAGCTTGGAAGTTGTCCTTGATTTTTTCCTTTCTCTTAACCCATTGGTAAATACTATAGATTCAGCCCTCAAATCAACCTCCAATCTCTTCACTTTCTTCACTGCCACCCACTGCCCTAGTCCAGGCTGCTACATAATCTTCTGATAGTTTTGCTTTCTTTCTTGTTCTTCTCAACAGCCATAATGATCTTTTTCAAAATGTAATTTGGATTAGAAAACTCCTCTGCTTAAAATCCTTCCATAGCTTGCACTTAGAGTAAAGTCCAAACTTCTTACCATGAGTTGCAATAGCTTGCATGATCTGACCCTATTGTTACCTTCCCAGCATATTCTCCTGCTGGGCCCCATCAGAACACCTTGTTTGTGAACTTCATAACAGCTTTCTCAGTGTATAATTATTTCTTTCTATTTCCCTAAATAGAGCCAGAAAAGAGACTTTATCCATTTTTCTCACTTCTGTATGCCCTATACCTTAAAGATTCCTAACAGACTGTGACCTCATCAAACATTTGCACGTGGCTGTATTAATGGAGGCAGATTCACTGAGCAATAAGAACCACAGGAAAGCCAAGATAGGCCCTCTTGAGGTGTCAGAGTGGCATAAGAGCTGAGTTAGGTCACAGGAAGAGTCACATGGCTTGTGCTCTCAGGAAAGCCACCAATTCATTTTAGTTTTTTGGTTTTGTTTGTTTGCTCTTTGGTGGATAGCATTGTCAGTATATTTATCATTCTCATCTCTTTGTGCTTTCACATTTCTAACAACAAAAACATATGTGTAGGATAAGTCCATAATTACTGAAATGTCATTATCATTAACATGTGTGTGAATTCCAGAGGAGGGACTATATTTTATCTGTTTTGCATCCTGAGAACCTACTGGAGGACCTGGCCCAAGTGCTGATGCTTAATCAATGAATGAATTAACACAAATAAATTTAACTATTCTGCAGAGATTGGTTTAGGTCTGGGCTTTGCTTGTTTCTATATCATATTTTCTAACTCTCAAATTTCTGAAATATGTAAAGCATGTTTATTAAGTCTCTAAAGAGTAATGACTTCAGAGAACTGGTTACCATTTTGGTGATATGATTAAAATTAAAGAATATACATCCAACAGGTACTGAGGGCCTCCTTAGTTTCAGGCACATTGCTAGCGGCTGAAGATGCAAAAATGAATAAGACACACTTAATCATAAGGTGTAAAAGACAAACCAATATAAAATAATGTGCTAAGTGCAGTATTTAGGGACATAATTAGTTGTCATGAGCCATGAAGAAGCCATTCTGGGAGGGGGAAAAGGGTAGGGCTGGTGTTCTGTCTTTCAACACTGCATCTTCCCTGGGCACTGCTTTTGTGGAGTTTAGTTCCACTTGAAAAGAGTATAATTTTCCTCCTTTATTATTCTTTTAATGTTTTTCATTAAATACAATGTTATTTTACCTTCGTATAATTTCTTCCTGTGAGGCTGCCATGTCCACAAGAAGCAGGAACATAATCAACAAAAGTCCCCTTTTTAGTTCTTTGCTGAAAGCCACCACAATCAGCCAAGGAGTGAATTGTGCTACTGATTCCTTGGTGGTGGAACAGTATTGCCACATCGTCTTAATTTCCTCTCCACAATTTATATGCATGTCTTCAGAATGGGGTTCAGTATAGAGAATGTCTTTAATTTTGTGATCTCCTTGTAGTGATCATTGAAATTGGTGTGGTTTGACCTTTTAGGTGCTTCTCTGGTACATAAACTAAACTCAGTACGTAGAAATAATACTTTCATACTATTGATGTGTTGCCACTATGAGGACAGATGTGGTATTTGTGTCATGGTGTCCTGCAGTACCACAGAGCCATCACTTGTTCTTTTCATCCATGTCCAATGGGTATGATGCTATAATTAAGGATAGTTATTTGGCAAAGGGAAAATAGTCTGAGATCATCTTCAGGAACTTCTTTAGCTCTTTTCCAGGCAATAAATTTACTTTCAAGGGGTAAAATAATAAGACGGTTGTTTGAAGCTGTGTCTGATGGCCAAAGGGAAAACATGCACACATGCATGTATGCTCGTGCACAAACATACACACAGAGCCTTTTTTCTGCTTTGCTTCTGAAGTTAATGTGTGAAACTTGGCTATGTCTGTACTCATAAAAATGACACAAAGGGGAAAAATACATGAGCTATAATAAAGAAAGTAGCATAGCTCTATGTTCCAGAGAGCCTTTGACTTCCTGTTCCTATTTTTTGTTTTTACCATGATTATAGACTTTTCTCATTTGAGATTGAGTTCACTTTGGAATTATTAAGTATTGCTTCTTTATTAGGCAAATACTCTGAGATTGAACAATCAGAAGATGCTATCACTTCAATAGAAATTGGTATTGGACACTGGCCACATGTTGTCTCCATACTATGGTCAGGGGTGTGAGACAGCCCTACCTTTAGAGTACCTATTCACACCTCAAAATTATAAGGTTGTTCATTGCCTCTGTCAAGGATGTTTTAACTCTAAATCAAGGAACTCGGAAATCAGACAATCTTAGCCTCTTTAGAAGAGACCATCATTCTAACAGTAGATTGTCATCATATTTCACAGAAAAGAAGTCATGGCTTGCACAATCCATTGAATTAATGGAAGCTGCCTTTGCACCTTGTCTGCCTCCGTAAGATAGCCATCCCTCTTTAAATTTAATTTTTATTGTTTTTTAACCTCTCATCTATTTTCAATATTTATATTCTTCAAAATAGTATTTGTATATAGCATAATAAATATCATGATGATATCCATTGTCGTGACTTCTATCTAATATTTTAAAGAAGTACCTATCTCTGCAGTAAGATAAAAAAGAAAACAAATGATATGAAATTGGAAATCAGGAAACAAACTATTAATATCATAAGCAATATCAATAATGGTTTGACTGTCCCTAAGTCTATTAATAATTAAGCAAAATGGATATAAAATCCATTCAGTGTATAAAAATCAACTGCATTTTTATTCATTAGCAATGATAGACAACATAATTTAGCAATATTATTTATAATATCACAAAAACACAGGGTTGGCAGAAATAAATTTAAAAAATATGTTGTCTTCTGAAATTTCATCACTGATGTGATTTGCACAGTCCTTTTCTAGCTCTGGAAAATTCTCTTGGATTATTTCTTTGATAATTTCTTCCTTCTAGTTTTCTTCTTGTTGTTTATTGTCTTTTGTGGGGCTCCTATTAGTTGTATGTCAAATGTCCTGGATTTGCCCTCATGACTCCTTTTCTTTCATCTCAATTTTCTTTTCATTTTGTCTTTCACTCAGTGTTTTTGTAGATTTCCTTCCCTACATGCTCAGGAATCTTATTTGTAAACTCTGAAAGATCTGTTTGTACTTTTTCTATTTATTTTTTGGAGCATCTTGTTTTCATTTTATGGATGTAATAAATTTTCCTCTCTCCAAGTCTATGAATTACATTGATTTTTAAGTTCTATTCCCTGAATTATCACTTTCCTTCAGGGTTGGCTTTTCTGTTTATCTTTATATTTATCTTTCATATTTATTTGTGTTGGCTTTTCTTATATGCTTGATGATTCTTGTTTTTGATTCATATTTACAAAAGAGAAATGATGTTTTAGTTTCCTGTTGCTATTGTAACAAATTGCCATAAGCTTTTATCTTGAAACAAGAGAAATTTGTTATTTTATAGTTCTGAAGGTGAGAAATCCGAAATTAGTCTTACAGAACTAAAATCAAGTTGTCAGAAGGCCTGGTTCCTTCTGGAGGTTCCAGGGGAGACTATTTCCTTGCTTTTTTCAGCTTCTAGAGGCCACCAGCATTCCTGCTATGACCCCACATCACATCCCCTTTCCTCTTCCATGTCACACTGCCTTCACTTTGACCCTTCCCCACCCCTTGCCTGCCTTTTATAAGGACCTTTGTGATTACATTGGGCCCACATGCATAATTCAGGGTCATCTCCTATTTCAAAATCTTTAGCTTAATCACATATGCAGAGTCCCTTTTACTATGTAAGGTAACATAATCACAGGTCCTCGGGATTATGACATGTGGACATCTTTGGGGAAAGGGGTGCATTATTCAGTTTACCACAGATGGGATAGCGGGTAGCTGACTTGTTGTGTAAGTAGAATTTCTTTTCCTTCCCACCTCCTAATATGTCTCTCCCTGAGTGGGAATTCAGAGTGAGTTCTGGGGCTGGGGTAGGTAGGTTAGAATTCAGGCAGCTTAAGTGCTAGAATGGGAAGGGGCTTTATTTTGAGGTTGCAGAACCCACACTATAAGCCATGGGTTTCCCCAGATTGTTCATTCAAGGTTTTTTTTAGGGAAGAGCCTTCTGTTTTTTTATCTGGACTTCCTATAGTCTGCAGGTTGAGATGGGGCCCACCTTCTCATACACAAACCTTCAGGTGCTGGTCGTTATTCACACCTCTCACTGGTATTTTCACTGTCTTTACGGTACCTGAGCCCACAGCCTCTCAAGAGCATATGATAGATAAATACTCTGCTGAAGCTTCCCCACTAGCCATGACTATCATAGCCTGTTCCATCCCTCAACATCTCTATGTAGTCCTACTTACTTTGTATCCTCCAGAAAGCGATTGAAAGCTCTTGTCAACTGGTGATTGCCTGTTCCCATTCTCTTTCTTTTTACGGTTGGCTTTGGTTTGTGTATCTGTAGTTTTATTTTACACAAAATCACTTCTTAGAAATTCACTAAATTGATTAAAGGTCAGTAAAAGCAAACTTTTTTTTTAATGTTGTATATATCTGCTGCATCTTTTTTTCAGCTTTATTGGGGTATAATTGACAAATAATTGCATATATTTAAGGTGCACAATTTGATGTTTTGGTATTTGTATACATTGTGAAATAATTACCATAATCAGGCTAATTAACACACCTAACATGTCACAGTTACCATTTTCTCTCTCTTTGTGTGTGTGTGTGTGCGTGTAAGTGTGAGAACATGTAAGATCTACCCCTCGTAGTAAATTTCAAGTATACAAAACAGTATTGTTGATTATACTAACATTAGTGTATATTAGCTCTCCAGGACTATTTATCTTGTATAATCGAAATTGTATCCTTTGACCAACATCTCCTCATTTCTCCCTGGAGTGGGGGTTGCCCCTAGCAACCACTATTCTGTTCTCTGCTTCTACGAGTTTGACTATTTTAGATTTCAAATGTAAGTGGCATCATATAGTATATTTGTCTTTATGAGTCTGCTTCTTTCACTTAGCATAATGTCCTCCAAGTTCATGTATTTTGTTGCAAATCTGAGGATTTCCTTTCTTTTAAAGTGGAATAATATTCCTGTGTGTGTGTGTGTGTGTGTGTGTATTATTATATATATATATATATATATACACACCCCACGATTTTTTATACATTGTTTATGGATAAAAACAATGTTTATGGATAAAAATGTCATCTATTGATGGACATTAAAGCTATTTCCATATCTTGGCTATTATGCATAATGCTACAGTGAACATGACAGTGAAGATCTCTCTTCAAGATCCTGATTTAATTTCCTTTGGATACATACCCAGAAGTGGGATTGCTGGATCATAAGGTAGCTCTATTTTTAATTTTATGAGGAATCAACATACTGTTTTGCATAACAATGGCTACATTAATTTACATTGTCACCAACAGTATCCAAAGGTTCCCTTTTTTCCATATCCTCACCAATACTTGTTATTTTTTCTCTTTTTGATAATTACCATTCTAACAGATGTGAGGTGATATCTCATTGCAGTGTTATTTTGGATTTCCTTGATGATTAGTGATGTTGATCATTTTTTCATGTATCTATTAGCTATTTGTATGTCTTCTTTTAAGAAGTGTTTATTCATGTCATTTGTCCATTTTTAAGTCAGGTTATTTGTTTTGTTTTTTGCTCCTGAGATGTATGAGTTCCTTATACATTTTGGCATATTAACCTTTTATCAGATATATGTCTTGCAAATATTTTTTCCAATTCTGTAGCCACTTCACTCTGCTGATTATTTCTTTTGCTGTATAGAAGTTTTCCAGTTTAATGTAATCCTGCTTGTCTATTTTTGCTTTTGTTGCCTGTGCTTTTGGGATCATATCCAAAAAATCATTGCCCAGACCGATGTCAAGGAAACTTCCCATATGTTTTATTCTAGTAGTTTTTTGGCTTCAGATCTTACATTTAAGTGTTTAATCCATTTTGAGTTGATTTTTGCATACAGTATGAGAGAAGGGTTCAATTTCATTCTTCCCCATGTGGATATCCAGTTTCCCAGCATCATTTATTGAAGAAACTATCCTTTTCTCATTTTGTGGTCTTCACTTTTGTTGAAGATCAGTAGACTGAGATGCATGGATGTATTTCCAGGTTCTTCACTCTATTCCATATGTTCTGGTCTTTATGTTTTTATGCCAGTACCATACTGTTTTGATTACTGTAGCTTTTTAATACATTTTGAGATCATGAAGTATGATTCTTCCAGCTTTGTTGCCCAAGATTTGGGGTCTTTTGTTATTCCACATGAATTTGAGGATATTTTTGTAAAGAATGCCACTGGGATTTTGATAGGGATTGCATTGAATCTGTAGATTGCTTTGGGTATTATGAACATTTTAACAATATTGTCTTCCAATCCATGAAAACAGGATGTTTCTCCATTTATCTATGTCTTCCTTAATTTCCTTCATTGGTGTTTTATAATTTTCAGTGTACATATCTTTCACATCTATGGTGTTTTATTCCAAATGTCTTATTCTTTTTGTTGCTATTGTAAATGAAATTTTTCTTTTTGAATAATTTGGTGTTTATTTATAGAAATGCCACTGATTTTTCTTTGTTGATTTTGTATCCTGCAACTTCATTGAAATTATTTATTAGTTCAAGCAGTAGTTTTTTCCTTTAGGGTTTTCTTTTTTAAAATTAATTAATTTTTTATATTAAGGGCATACAAATGTTTTTGTTACATGGATAGCTTTTATAATGCTTTAGTCAGGGCTATAAATAGTGTGCCTATCACCCAAATAGTGTTCATTATACTCATTAGGTGGGTCTTTACCCCTCCCCTACTCCCCCTCCCCCTTTCTTGAATTTGAACAATTTTTACTTCCTTCTGTGCCCTGTGTGCCCATCAATTATTTTTAAATTATTAGCAAGTACATGTGTTGTTTGTTTTTCCATTCTGGAGATACTTCACTTAGGATAATGGTCTCCAATTCTATCCAAATTGCTATAGAAGACATTAATTTATTTCTTTTTTATGGTTGGGTAGTACTCCATGGTATATATGTACCACATTTTGTTAATCCACTCATGAATTGATGGGCATTTGGGTTGATTTTACATCTTTGTAATTGTGAATTGTGCTGCAGTAAACGTTCGGGTGCAGGTGTCTTTTTGATAAAATTATTTCTTTTCCTTTGGGTAGATACCCAGTAGTGGGATTGCTGGATTGAATGGTAGGTCTACTTTTAGATCTTTGAGAATCTCCATACTGTTTTCCATAGAAGTTATACTAATTTTCAGTCCCACCAACAGTGTACAAGTTGTTCCTTTCTGTCTGCATCTATGCTAGGATCTGTTGTTTTTGGACTTTTTAATAAAAACCATTCTAACAGGGGTAAAGTGACATCTCATTGTGGTTTTAATTTGCATTTCTCTGATGATTAGTGATGTTGAACATTTTTTCTTATGTTTGTTGGCCATTTGTCTATCTTCTTTTGAAAAGCTGCTGCTCTTGTCTTTTGCCCACTTTTTAATGAGGTGGTTTGTTTTTTTCTTGATGATTTGTTAGGGTTTTCTTTAGAGTTCAGGGTTTTCTGCATATGTGATCATGTCATCTGCAAACAGATACTTTTACTTCTTCTTTTCCAATTTGGTTGCCTTTTTATTTCTTTTTCTTGACTAATTTCGCTGGCCAGGACTTCCAGTACTTTGTTGAATAGAAGTGGCAAGTGAATATCCTTTCTTTGTACCAGATCTTAGAGGGGAAAAAACCCAGACTTTGTAGCACATCATAATATTCATTTAAAGATATAAAAATATTTGCACATATAATGACTAAATTGCATTTGTGGAATGAATTCTTGGTTAGAGCTCTTTGCTAATGTACATCTCATATTTCATCAAATATTTGATGCATATTAATTTTTAAACTAATGGCTATTGAAATTGACTGGAATGAAGGATAACTAGACATATTAATAAAAAATCAGCCTGCCATTTGCTTTGTATTTTTACATAGTATTACCCAGCACTTTAAGATCTCAGTTTGCCTGATATTGTCTTAGTTTTAGATTATTCTGGAAACAGAGCCTAAGACAATTTATTTGAGGTGAGAGGAATTCTAGGAGTCTGAAGTAAGGGAATGGGGAGAGTGAGACAGGGGAGGGAGAACAGAAAATAAAAGGTGCCTTCTTGAGCAAGTTACTACTATGAGCAAGTGGGGACTCCATTTCCCTGAGGGCCCCTTAGTAATCTTTTAGAATTCACTGCAGAATTGTCCCATCAAAGAATGGGAGTCTGCAGCACTTATCCATGGACTTCCAGCTCTTTTTGGTGGAGGGTGCTCTGAAAGGGCATCTGCTTCTGCATTTCCTGGCCATACCTGCACTTCCTGTTTGCTTCTGCACTTCCTACTTCCACATATACTTTCTAGTTGCACCTTTGCTTGGGCTTAGTAGCCTTCCATGGCTTTGGAGAAAGCCCAAGGTGGAAAAGCTGAGTCTTACCACAGTTCACTTGAAGTGACATCAGGTATTAACTGCCTGTCTTATCTGGGCTGCAATTAGACAGGCCAAGGAGTTGCTGGACCACAGTAAATCCCTTAACACATAAACTCCAGTCATACAAACATACAGTGCTTCCAGTCCGCATTTTACCTCCTGGGTCTTAAATATGAACAGACAACTCCAGATCCATTTGACATTTAAGTCTTGCCTGGGAGCCATGAAAGAGAAAGACTAAACAAACAAATAGATGACCACAGAGAAAAAAGGAACTTCAGGAAGCAAAAAGTAAATTTAAGGAAAACAAAACTGAAATATCAAAAATTATATTATATTTATAAATGAAGAATAGGCTGCTCTGAAAATGTAACAACCAAAAGAATAAGAAAGGGCTCTTAGAAATTAAAAACTTTAAAAAATGTTTGTCAAAATTAGTATCAAGAAAATCCTTCACAGAAGAGAACAAAAAGCAGAAATAAAAATATGAATGTAAAATATATTTTAATAAGCTCAGACACAGATGATTAATCCAGGATGTTTAGTATTGAAGTGATGCTTGAGAAACAGAAAATAGAGCGGAGGAATTATCAGTGTAGTAATGCTAGTGACGTTTTATGAGGCTGAAGGATTAAGTCTTTTGATCAAAAGATCAGGTAAATACTGGCATAACAAAAGAAAAAGATCTACATCTGCATACATCTTTGTTAAATTTTAGAACAGAAGGAATAAAAGAAAGATTTTAAAACCTTCCAGAGGAAAATCAGGTCCCCTACACAGGAATAACATAGATTGCCATCAAATTTCCAATAATAAATGGTGAAAGGTAATACTGCTGTCATTAGAACTATGAAAGGGAAATTTTTTAAACCAGATTTCTATACAGAAGTCAACATTCAATCATGTATAGAAATCTTAGGTTGGATAAAGACATTACAAACATGCAAGAATTTAGAAAGTTTATTTCCTGCATTCATTGTTTTGTGGATGTTCTTCAATTAAATAAAGGAGTATATACAAAAGAGAAATACAAAAGATCCGTTGAATGATGGATCCAGTGCAGGAGAGGAGAAGAGGGAAGTCTCAGAGGAGAGCTATGCAATGAGTCCAGTCCAGATTGAAACAGAAGTGGGGTGAGGGGAGGAAGACCTCAGGTACTAGCCATGAGAATTCTCAGTAATGTTAGGGGGCAATAAATGCAGAAAATGCAAGGGAGAAAAAAGAAAGACAATTAGCAGCCTCAAGAAAAACAAAAAACTCTACCAGAAGCAAGACATAGTTATGTAATATATTATCTAGTTGTATTTTGAATAATAATTAGACTCACTTCATGTATTAAATTTTACCTTTTGAAGTCAATTTATACATAAAACATAGAAAATATATTCATGGTTATCTACAACACAGCATAAATATTACCAACCTTAACAAAAGTGCAGATAATAGAGACAAAAGCTTAGATGATAGGGGTTGTGAGAATGAATAGGCTAACTGAAGATTAGGCAGTACTAATGTACACATTGTATGAAGCAAGGAATTTTAAAAAATGCCATCTCAATTGCTGAAAAAAGAGAAGTTTAATTTTATTGAAAGTTATATCACCAATAAAGGAATTAAAAATGGTAATGCAACTATATTTTGAAGATGATGAAGGGGAGATAATAGATGGTATAAGTAAGCTAAATCCTTATCATCTTTCATAGCAAAAAATCTGTAGGTTGTCAATACCTTGATAATTTGTGAAATATGTAAAGGTATAAAGGCAATTATCAGCAGAGTTAAAAACAGACAACTGAAAGAGTTAAATGTGTCTCCTTTGGGGAGTGGGCTGGAGATGGGTGGTTATAAGTAGTAAAAGTACTGTTTTCATTAAGAGCACTTCTACACTACTTGGTTTGTTGATTACATGTCATTTTGAAATTTAAAAACAAAAACTTAAGTGAAAACATTTTGTAAAAACAAGGTTTTTCAGTGCAATGGCCTAATTTTTCTATTTGCATTTACTTTTCTGGGATTTCCCATAGAATTAGATTCATAAATGCTTTGGACAAATTCCTAACTAGTTAATTCATAATGAATCTTTTTTCAGAGAAATTTGGAGATATTTAAAAGACATTTCTGATTTGTGTCTGATATTTTGGATTGCAGCTATGTTGCATCCTGTAAAACATCTTTTGTTACCATCATTTATTATGATCTTGTAAGAATGGTCAGTAAGGTATGTCTACTTTTGGTTCAACAAAATTATATACATTTTAGGGCTAGGAAGATGAAGATAAGTATCATATGGAGTAATTATTGGGATAAATAGTTAAGGTGACATAGGGAAATCTTACCTGTGCTCCAAGTGTGGTCATAGATGCTTTAACAAATATTGACACATTTCTGTGATGACAACATAAAGAATAATTTACAGGCATAGTTTCGTCAATGTAGAGAATATGTTAGATAATCTCCATGATATAGTCATATACATTGGTGGTGAGTTGAAGATATAAAAATGTAAGTGGATTTTTAGAAGGATTAGGAAGAATGTGCTAAAAAATAGAAACTGCATGGAAAACTGAAATATTAGTAGAAATCAATAGAAGACAGATTGAGTCAACACTTTCTTAATAAATCTTGAACATCCTGTTGAAAAGTAATTTCATGATGCAAAAAATTTGAGAAAAGCAAAATTATAGACTTTAATAAAATGGCATTATTTCAGAGAGATAAATTTGTCAACACATAGGAAATAACTCCACGTGGATGAATCTGATAGACTTTTTTCCATTAGTTATTTAGAATTTTTAGGATTTTTTTTAAAAAATATTGACATGTTAGTTGAATCAATGTTATTGATCTAGCCAGCAACTGTTTATAAAATAAATTAAAATTAATAATTATTATTAAAGATTTTAATTAAAAATTTAAGCAAGTACCCTAATCACTGGAGTCTAAACTTCTATGCAAAATTTCTTTCTTTCTTTTTTTTTTTTATTTCAGTTTATTATGGGGATACAAAAGTTCAGATTACATACGTTGTCCATGTACTGCCCATCCCCCCAAGTCAGAGCTCCAAGCGTACCCATTCCCCAGACAGTGCGCATGGCACTCATCATGTAGTTATACCCCCATCCCCTCTCCCCACCCCCCATCTCCCCGGGTCAGCACCTTCAAGAGTGACCATTCCCCAGACGGTGCGCAACGCACTCATCGTGTAGGCATACACCCATCCCTCCCCCGACCCCCCACCTCAGTCTGATATCTAATTGGTATCATTCCCAAATGTGCATTTAGGTGATGATCAGGGAAACCAATTTTCTGGTGAGTACATGTGATGCTTGTTTTTCCATTCTTGGGATACTTCACTTAATAGAATGGGTTCCAACTCTCTCCAGGAGAACCAAAGAAATGTCGTATCACCGTTATTTCTTATAGCTGAGTAATACTCCATGGTATACATATACCACAATTTACTAATCCATTCATGAATTGATGGGCATTTGGGTTGTTTCCACATCTTTGCAATTGTGAATTGTGCTGCTATAAACATTTGGGTACAGGTGTCTTTGTCATAGAATGACTTTTGTTCCTTTGGGTAGATGCCCAATAATGGAATTGCTGAATCGAATGGTAGGTCTACTTGAATCTGTTTAAGGTATCTCCATAATGCTTTCCACAGGGGTTGCACTAGTTTGCAGTCCCACCAGCAGTGTATGAGTGTTCCTGTCTCTCCACATCCACGCCATGTGTTGTTTTGGGGCTTTTTGATAAAGACCATTCTCACTGGGGTTAAGTGATATCTCATTGTGGTTTTGATTTGCATTTCCTGATGATTAGGGATATGGAGCATTTTTTCATATGTTTGTTAGCCATTCTTATATCTTCTTTTGAGAAATTTCTATTCATGTTGTTTGCCCACTTTTTCATAGGGTTGTTTGATTTTTTCTTACTGATTTTCCTGAGTTCTAAATAGATTCTTGTTATCAGTCGTTTATCTAATGTGTAATATGCAAAAATTTTTTCCCGTTCTGTAGGTTGTCTACTTACTCTCGTGACTGTTTCTTTGGCTGTGCAGAAGCTTTTTAATTTAATCAGGTCCCATTTATTTTTGTTATTGCTGTGATTGCCTTAGGGGTCTTCTTCATAAATTCTTTGCCTAGGCCAATGTCTGTAAGAGTCTTTCCTACATTTTCCTCTAGAATTCTAATCGTTTCACACCTAAGGTTTAAGTCTGTTATCCACCGTGATTTGATTTTTGTGAGAGGTGAAAGCTGTGGGTCCTGTTTCAGTCTTCTACATGTGGCTATCCAATCTTCCCAGCACTATTTATTGAATAGGGATAGAGCAACAACCTTTAATTAACTAAAAGGCAGTGCTGTCTAAATAGAGCAGGCAAGTGAAGTCAGAGGGTCTAGATGTAACCTTGATTGTTACTTGCAAGATTTGTGAACTAAAGCAGATATTTTAATCCCATCTTTTTGAGCACCCATTTAATCATTTTCAATGCAAATGGTAATACCTACATATTTATTGTAAGGATTTCAAATAAATCTGTGAAGCTGCTTGTAAAATTTCAAAGTAAGTAGAATATATGTACATATATGCACACACTCACATATAATGGTTTTCTAAAATGTAGAATTGACATGTAGGGTATTTATGTGATGCAGTTTGTATTATGCATAGTATTTTAACAATAGCTATTTTATTATTATATACATTTAACTGTAATCATACAGAACTAGGAAAAATTCCTTATGACATAAAATTAGTATATGGTATATACCCACATTCAAAGCATCCATTACTGAACAAAAAAACAAAAACCAAAAAAACCTGTCATCTAGTTTTCTTCTAATAAAAGTAATATGTACTTTCTGATTTCTTGGATCACATTCATAGTTAAGTTTCTGTCTCCTTATTGGCTAGTTCTTTGCTTTGGAACTGCATGGAATAAAGGGGAGTCATAAATATATTCTGTATCCATGGCAACATGCATTTTTGTTTCAACACTTTACAGGTAGTTATATTTCTTCTAGGACTGACTTAGTCCTGGAGGATAAATGGCATAAGAATAAATCTAGTAATCTCAGTACTTTAGGGGGTGGCAGGGGGAGAAGACCAGAACCTGGGTAGCTAGGCATTAATATGGATCATTAAATTACTGTGAGAGTTAGATGATAGATCAGAAATTCAAATAAGTTCATTTTAGGTTAATGGATTCGATCAAGAAGTCAGAGAATGAACTTTAAGAGTCCAGGTAGTTAAAACAAGAGATAAAAAGGATATATAATTACAGAAAGTCAAGAATCTAATAACAAAAAAAATTGGGGAGAAGATAGTAACCTGCATTTTGGAACATGCATAAGGTCACTAATCCAGATCCCAGATTATGAAACAAACAAGTATCAGAGATTAAGGGTAACAAAAAGGTTTAGTCAGGCAGATGAGCCTGACAGGACTATGACCAAGCTTCGTATCTGTGAACCCATTTTGGAGGCAAGATCTCTTTGGCTTGGTATGTTCTTAGCTGAAAATGATCCACTGAGTGGATGGGAGAGTGCAGGCCGGTGCTTGAGGTCAAATTGGAGAGAAAGGATGAAAAGAGTTTCTGAATTGTTTAGGTTAACAAAAAGGAAAATAATCTCATGAAGTATAGGTCTCATCTACTGTTAGGTGACTTTCTTCTGTACACTGGGTAAGTACAACATGCAACTAATAAGCTATCTGTAGTTTTAACAGACCTTGGAAACTTGTTGGATACTGACTAGAATGGTTTCAGAAGAGTTCTACATTAAATTGGGTAAAATATTTTTGTCATCAAAAATGTCAATCTTGGCCCGGCGCGGTGGCTCACGCCTATAATCCTAACACTCTGGGAGGCCAGGGCAGGCGGATCGTTTGAGCTCAGGAGTTCGAGACCAGCCTGAGAAAGAGGGAGACCCTGTCTCTACTTAAAAAAAAAAAAAATACAAATTAGCTGGACAACTAAAAATATATAGAAAAAATTAGCTGGGCATGGTGGCACATGCCTGTAGTCCCAGCTACTCAGGAGGCTGAGGCAGTAGGATTGCTTGAGCTAAGGAGCTTGAGGTTGCTGTGAGCTAGGCTGATGCCGTGTCACTCTAGC
Source organism: Eulemur rufifrons (assembly GCF_041146395.1). NCBI lineage: Eukaryota > Metazoa > Chordata > Mammalia > Primates > Lemuridae > Eulemur > Eulemur rufifrons. The sequence continues at coordinate 45,569,586 of NC_090991.1, forward strand.
TCAGGCAACAGAGTGAAACTGTCTCAAACAAAAATAAAAGTCAATCTCAAAGCAGATTTGATGTTTATTAGTATTTAGTAAAAAAGTTAATTCACATATTTTAAATGTTAAACTAACTGAAACCACATATAATTTTTTTATTGGTGTTCATCTATAAATTTACTTATAGCATTTGAAAATCTGTTAGTGTTCATGATCTTGATCTAGGTAGCTTTTGTTCCTTAGTTTATTTTAAATACTGTTATAATTACAATCACAGTGTCTGTAGCTAAGTGTTTGAATATCTAAGATGGATAACTTTACTTAAATTTCATTACTGTCTAGTTTTACCAGGTACAAGAATATAATGTTGAAAAGAATTTAACATTGTATTTAGTAAGATGAATCCTTAAAAATGGTAGTCTAAATTCTTCTATAAATTAACTTAAAACTTTTATAGCATTGTTCTAATGTCTGAATGTATTATGTTGTGATTCTAATGTCTGTATGCCAATTTTTATTATAGAACTATTTATATCTTTTGAATATACGCTTAGATATATTTAAGAATAGCTTTTTAATGTTAACTCATATAAGAACCTCATTAACAACCCCCAAAAATGTTAATATAGTTGAAAGTAATTTTAAAGTAAAAAGCCAAATAACTAAAAATTAACAATTATTTTAATATTTTTAATCAGAGGCAAATAATACTACCATGAATTTTGTTAGTGTATTTCTTTTTCTAGTTGTTTGCTTTGGCTTTTCTCACACAGTTTCTTTTTATATCAGGTGAATTCATTTTATAAATAGAAAAACAAAAGCAGCACATAACAAGATCATGTACAAAAGTACAAGTTATTATAATAAAGTTATTGTTGCACAGTCTCATGGGGTTGCTGTGCTATTGTAAAATTCATCCTGGATGCTTTCACAAGTGGGGTGGATTAAGAGTGAGATACCTCCATTCTCTCCTCTGACCCCATGCCCTAAGCACAATACAAAGAATTCTGACACTTAAGATATTGAGGGAGGTCCACCTGGTCAGTAAAGTTATCTTTTGAGGTCAAGTTGACTGGGGCGGATACTGTGTTGCTATACTGGAGATATACACCACCAATGCCTTCATGGCATTAGAGTGGATTTCCTTTAGTCTGAATGTATTTGAAAATTAGTTGCATGAAGTATGTATAATACATAAAAAAGCACACGTAATGGGAGAGAATAGCTGTTCAAAGTGATAATAATAAGGGAAGACTCGTTATGTTGATTCTGACTGAGGCAGCCATTGAGTGAACTTCAATTTTCATAGAGGGGCAGGACTCTCCTTTCTTTCATTGGCTCATTTTTAAAAATTCAACTATTTTTGTCAGAATGTTCTAGATTTTCTTATATTTAATTAAGCAACTAAAACTTTGGAATACTTTACTTTAGTAATGTTGTACAGTTGTTAGCATAGTAATTAGTGTGTTCTGAATGGCACTAGTATAATATGTGGGTACTTGTGACCTTAGTGTGTACAGAATGTTTGGGTAAAGTAGCTAATGCAGAACTGGCAGAAAACCTAGGTCAAAATTCTGCTTTCCTGGAAAGGAGAAGTTCAGTGAGTGTTGAAAATCTGCTTTCCAATTACTTGAATGTCATTCTTTATAGAAGAAGTTTTCTAGTGAAGAAGAATTCAGCTTGAATTTTATTCTTCGAAGGCCAAATAGGTTACCTGTCACTCCTGGAAACACTCTGTGAAGAAAATAACTTTAAGTGTTTCTAGATGCTTCAAATAACATCTTCCTGACACATGGTTCTCCTGTTTATTAGCCCTGACATTGCACTGGAGTAAGTTATGGATAATGCTCCTGTGTTGGCTTTTTAATACTGATACTTTGCATTTTCAAAATAAGATTATTGGAAGTGCTATTTGAAGATAGTTTCATTTTAATATCATGATTCTCAAGGAGAATATTTCCACTTTTATAATGCCATTTGAATCTAGAAAATATATATGTTTATATTTTACTTCTATTAATTATTTGTATAGCTTAATTTATAAAATAAATGCTCCTATATAGTTATTTTAAGTGTGGTAGACATTTCATTTGCAAGTTTCCAAAATAGGCCAATGTGTTATCAACCTTCTTTTTTTTCTAAATTATAACTTAACCTAAAAGCAAATTGTTCTGGATTTTTTTTTTTTTTTTTTTTTTTTTTTTTTTGTTGAGACAGAGTCTCACTTTGTTGCCCAGGCTAGAGTGAGTGCCGTGGCGTCAGCTTAGCTCACAGCAACCTCAGACTCCTCGGCTTAAGCGATCCTACTGCCTCAGCCTCCCGAGTAGCTGGGACTACAGGCATGCGCCACTATGCCCGGCTAATTTTTTCTATATAGATTTTTAGTTGTCCATATAATGTCGTTCTATTTTTAGTAGAGACGGGGTCTCGCTCAGGCTGGTCTCGAACTCCCGACCTTGAGCAATCCACCCGCCTCGGCCTCCCAGAGTGCTAGGATTACAGGCGTGAGCCACCGCGCCCGGCCATGTTCTGGATTTTTTATTTACTTTCTTCAAGACTTACTTTTAATTAGATGATTTGGGTGGTTCTTTAAAAATAAAACTAGAAATTTCAACATCAGTTATGAATCTTTAGCAGTATTGTTATTACTCACAAAAACCAAATTTAGCCATAATGTTTGCCAGTTCATGTGACTCACAGAATGTTCCACTTCTTTTGAAGTTTTTTTCCTCCTCCAGATAAGCTTGTAAATTATTGTGTTCTTTTCTTTTGTATTTTCACCCTTTTATTTTATTTTTAAAAATTCTCTAGTTAGAGTATGCTCTTCTTTTGCAGGTAAATGTTTTTTGTTTGTTTTTTTTTTTTTCCTTGACATTAGCCCTTTGTAGTGTACCCCAAAATTATTGTGATTGTTGGTACCACATTTTAGTCTTGTGTATAGAATTCCTTCTAGAGCTAAGCTATTCTTTTGGAGTTTGGGGGTAATTTAACCCTCTTCCTCATTTTTACAAGTTGCAAAGGAAATATTTTTGCTGAACCCCAAGGTTGGGCTAATGATTTTATTTTTACTTACTAGGTTTAATAACAGTAGCAGAAGAGGCTAAAAACACAAATGTACTTTAAATAATACCAAATATGTGTATTGGATGTCAGAGCAAATTTTGAATTACTTTAAAGATAAATATGTTGACTGTATTTCTAAATATCTCTCAGCCATTTAAGGGATTTTAAAAATATTTTCTACTTGATAGAACACAGGCAACATGAGTCAAGAAAATTCTATTTGCAGCTTAGATCCAGCAGGTTAAAAATAGAAAATGTGCTGCCCTAGGAATCTGAAGACCTGGTTAATTGCCCAGACGTTTATGTGACTTTACTTGCATCCCTTAATGTTTCTCTTTTCTATTATTATCAACTACCTGTCTTTCCTACAGCATATGTGAACACTTTAACGTTTTAGCCCTATAAAAATATAAAATTTTATTCAAAAACTCATAGCAAAAGAATTGTCTCACCTATAAAATATTTTATAATGTTGACTTAATTTGAAATCATTAATGTCCAAAAGGTGTTAAAAGGCATAATAGTATGAAGAATGATTTCATTATACAGTAAAATATGCATTTTATTTTAAATGTTTAGATGAATTTCAGTCTTTGAATTATAGTAAACATGTAACATATAGTTGTATGCATGATATACATTTAATCTCTGTGAAATAAACTGACACGTTAAACCTATCCAAAATATTCTTTTTTATTGATATAGCAGTATTTTCCTAATATTTTCTATTGCTGATTTTTAATATGTATGCTCTCCATCTTTGAAATCTGAATATACGCTTTCAAAATAGTTCTATATACTTAATAAAATCTCAAATTGCATATTTCATTCAGTTTATTTCTTTTGTTAAAAAATAAAATGAGAACCTTTTTTGGTGCAGTAAAAGTTTTAGATGAGTAGGAATCTGAAGTTTTGCCTCATTAATATCTTCGATACGAAGAGATATCAACAACCAAATATAACCAAGTATTTTATTAATAATATCTATATGTTAATTTTTAAATATATTAGTAATACAATAAATAGTAATATAAATTTATAATAAATATATACTTAGATTATATGTCATAAGTAACAAAATATATATTTTTAAACTTAGCCATTAGAAATTTTTTTCCCCCTCAACATTATATGAAAAAACAGCCTTGGGTTATTTTTCATAAGCTGGCAGCTACCAGCACTGAAAGTTATCTCCCAGTGTTTCTACTTGACAAAGAAAGATCTCAATGAAATTTTAGGGACATATAGTTGAGGACAAATTTGGGGTGGTTTATATAAAAACACATTAAAATGGGGAAATATATAGTAATAAACCTAAGTTATTATATAATAAACTCCTTATTTAGAATCTAAAGAAAAAGAATGAGTTAAGTAAGGAGAATTTAAACAGTTAGGCTCCATAAAAGTAAATAGCTGATAACGAGGATTCTTTTAAAAATTATTTATAGGTTATCCATCCAGTTACTATAGATTATCCCCAATCCCTTAAACCTTATACATTTATATTACTTTACATTGATAATTGGTACTTATAATAATGACCTTGAATTATTGTATGGTCCTGGAGTATTTTCAAAATCTCCAAACTAAGATTAAAGTATTATTACATAAATGTATATGCAGCAACTTGCCCTCCTCAGTATAGTACACTCACTTCTTGCAATGTGTGACACTTACAATGGTCTAATTATCTCACTCATATACAAAGCACGCAGACCAACTGTAACAGTCCTTCCTGTTTATGAGGTATTAATAAAAAGAAAGGACCAAGTGAATAAAAGGTAAAACACACACACACACACACACACACACACACAGCAACCACCCACCCTGAAAAGGGCCTCTTAACTGCAGAGGTAGATGTAGTAGCATTCTGACCTCTTCCATATGAGGTAACCGGCCAAGATATTAGATGATCACTTCACACTTTTATTCATCTGGGAGGGTTTCAGTCCTGTGGCTTTTAGGTCCTGGAAATGGTGAAGATGAACAGTGCTTTCCTGTTCTTTCCTGTATCCCAGAGATGAACAGGCATACCTCAGCCATTCCGGTCTGTGCTCACCCATCATGCGTGTAAGAAACACAAATGTATTTGAGTTGTGTGGCATAGTGCTTTCAGAAGCCTAAATGAAGCAGTTATAATAATACCTAACCAAATACAGTATTGCTTACTAATTCTAACCCCTTGTGACTAGCCAAGGAATGTCAAGAAAGGGAGGAGAATGGTATCAGAGCCCTGTTGTTAGAGGTCTTGTCCTTTTACTGTGGGAAGAAATTTTTAGGGAGGAGGAAGTCAGGAGCTTGGACTACTTCTCTTAAAATCCAATCTTAGTTTCCTTTGAGAATTATGATAAATCTTGTATGTAAATAAGAACACAACTCTTCAGAAGGGAATACTGAAGGCACATTGATATACACAATCTAGCTCCTCAAAATAGGGTTTGGTGAGATAATAATGGATATTTAGTGGACACAGAGAGCAGCAAACCAATGCCTGGCGTGGCTGACCAAAGAGCTTTGAACTACCTAAGGATCAAAAGTCTTGAAAGATCTGAGACCTGTGTCAAAGCGAGAGTTCTCCTGGTACTCACCATTCTTTAAACACCTCTGCCTCAGATTCTTCTGAATTTAAACCTGTTGCTGTCTTTTACCATTTTGTTTCTTTTTCATCATGCCTATCATATTGTCTCACCCTGCCACTGCCTGAGCCCATGGTGCTTGTTATATACCAGTTGTCCTGCTTCAGAGCAGAGCTGATTGGTATTTAATTATTGAATTTAGTTTGACAGAAACAAACTAACCATCTATCATTATTTCTGGCACTAACTTTTTATCTTTGGGAAACAAAAGCAATGTCTCTTTCTCATAAGGTAAATTCTCTTTTATGCTAAAGTTTCAATGGGAGTTATTTACAAAAGAAAATTCTATTGCATATGACATTTATAACATAATTTTAGAAGACTAAAAGAACATAAAATAATGTATTTTCTTGGAATTTTTAAGCTTAAATCCAAATATATACATATATTTATTGTGGTCATAGTGAAAATAGAAGAATCATTTTGATCAGTTTTATATGATTTAAAAGAATAATTTGGTGGCCTTAATATTAACCATAAATAATTAAAATGTACACTATTAATAGAACTGTTGATGTGTTGCTTTAAAGATAACATATTATTTTTAATTAACTTTGTTACATGCTAATCAAAAGTAAAAAATAATGAAGCAAAGTGGTATTTGAAGACATAATTGGAATTGTGTCTCCTTTGAAATATTCACAACAAAAAGAAAAATTGTCATAGGATGTTTGCATTTCCATGATAAATAAAATGGCAGTATATTAAAAATGATTATTATATTAAAATTTAAGAAAGTATTTCTTTTTAGAAGCAATCTCCTTGTTACCTGGACTTAAAACCTCTGCATCATCTTTTTGAAAATTTTTACCTTGTGTCTGATGCATATGAGGAATATATGTCATAAATAATATTTAAGTACTAATGCATACCACAAAAGGAATGTCATGAACTGACCACTCAAGTTGAGAATTAGAACATTATTAAAATCGTTGCCTCTACCTTTGTGCTCCTTCCTTTTCCATATTCCTAGCCACCCTGTCCCAGAGGTAACCATTATTCCTTAATTGTGTGTTAATAGTTACCTAATAATTTGCCAGTATAGCTTCATCACAAATATGTTCTCTGAACAGAAAATTGTTTATTTTTCCTTGTTTGTGAACTTTATTAAAATGGTTCCATATTGTAGGTAATCTGATTTACATTTTTCATTCAATATTTTATTCTTAAGATTCAGCTATTGTCTTGTGTGCACTTTAGTTAATTCATTTTGCTGGATATAATATCCATCCCATTGTATGATGAGAAGTCAATTGTGATGATCATTTGGGATATGTTTGGTTATGTAGTTTTTAAAATAATGCTATGTGCATTCTTGGTCATGTCCCTGGTATACATGTGTAAGAGATTCTCTACAAATTGCTGGCACATAACTTATGAAAATGTTCAACTTTTCTAGGTAGTGCAATTTACAATAGAGTTTTACCACATAACATTCAAATCAGTAGTGTGTGAGAGTACCCATTAACACACATCCTTGCCAACATATGGTATTGTCTGACATTTAATTTTTGCAAATTTGTGATTGTAAAATGATATCAAAATGTCCTTAATTTGAATTTCTGATGACTAATGAGATTGGGCATCTTTTCATATGTTTACCATTAAAATTTTGCTTTTTACGGAGTTCTGGTCATGTATTTTACTTATTTTTCTATTGGGTTGTATATCTTTTATTTGTTAGTATACTTTAGAAATTCTGGATAATATTCTTTTGTAAATTACATATGTTATAGGTCTTTCCTTCTAGTTTGTGATTTAGTTTTTCATTATCTTTATGGTGTCATTTGATGAAGAAAGGTTCTTAATTGTATTGTAATCTCATTTATCAATCTTTCAAGTTAGTGCCCTTTGAATCATGCCCTTCCTTACCTTAAAGGCACAAAACATCTGTCATATTTTTTAGAATGTCATCTTTCACATTTGGACTCTAATCTCTTGAGAATTAATTTTTAAAACAATGGTTTTATTGAGATATAATTGCCATGCCATACATTTCACCCGTTTACACTGTATAATTCAGTGGTTTTCAGTATATTTACAGGGTTGTGAAACCATCATTACAATCAGTTTTAGAGATTTTGATTACCTCCCCCCAGAAACTCATGCCCATTAGCAGTCATTCCTCATTTTTGCCTAACACTCCCAGCCCCACGCAACTGCTAATCTAAGTCCTGTCTCTATAAATGTGCCTATTCCAGATATTTCATATATTTCACATAAATAGAATCATACAATACATGGTGACTGGCTTCTTTCAGTCAGTGTGTGTTCTGGGTTCATTCGTATTGTAGCATGTGTTAGCTCTCCATTTCTTTATATTGCTGAATAACATTACATTGTGTGGATATACTATTAATATGGACATTTTGGTTTCTCCTCTTTGGCTATTACTAATATTGCTTCTATGAACATTCATGTACAAGTATTTGTGTGAAGATATGTTTTATTTCTCTTGAATATAGACCAACAAATGGAGAGAATTTATTTTTGCCTATTGTGTAAGATAGGGGTCTGGTTTCATTTTTTTCCCATATGGACAACTTGTTGTCTCAGCACAATTTTTAGAATACAGTAGTTTGTCATATCCCCACTACACTGCAATGCCAGCTCTGTCCAATGCGATCCTGTTTATACGGTCTCAATTCTGTTCTATTAGTTGATTTTTTCTATTCTCTATGATAATAGTAAACTGTGTTAATTATAGTAGCGTTATGTTAGTCCCAGATATCTAATAGAAAATGTCACACCATCTGTTCTTTTTTAGGGGTGTTATGGTACCGTGTTCATACCTGTACATTGTAGATTCACCTTGTCAAGTTTCTTGAAAGCTTTCCTTGAAATTTTAATTGGACTTGTATCAATGCTATAGATCAATCTGTGGAGAACTGATGGAGAGAGTTTCCATCACCATGATATGTCTCTTAGTTATTTAGATCTTCTCGAATACCTTTCAAAAGGCTTATTTTTTTTCCTTAGAGTTTTGCACATCTTTTGATAGGCTTATTTCTAAGAATCTTTTATTTATTGTCATAGTTGTAAATGGTCTTTTATAATTTTTTGCTGATGTATAAAAATTGCAGTCAATTTTTTGACATTTATCATTTAGACATCTTTCTAAACTTATTTTTTCTAATAATTTGTACATTCATTTTGTATTTTCTATATATAATAAAATCATAACATCTATGATTAAAGACAGTTTTGTTTTTGTTTTCTTTCTAGGCATACACTTGTGAATATAAGCAATGGTAGTAGGCAAAAGGAAGAAAAGTCATCTTTCTGATTTTAAAACAGATATTTTAAAACTTAAGAAATGAATGAAATTTTCTGAGTTTTTTGGAGAATATCTTTTATCTGGTTATCAATAGTCTTTTCTATTCCTGTTTTGCTAAGAATGTTGTGGTTGGATTTTATCAAATGTTTTTCTGTATATTGAGATAATCAATGCTTTTTTCTTTTAATGCATAAATGGAGTAAATTATAGGTTAGTTTTTTAACCTTACATCAACCTTATATCGCATTCAATTTTTCGATAGTATAATATCACGGGATTCAGTTTGCTAATAATTTACTAATAATCCTTGAGAGAGATTGACCTGAGATTTTTCTTTTTTAGACTCTCCCTGGCATGTTTTTAAATTGGTGCTATGCTAGCTTCATAAATTGAGTTGTTGAATGTTGCTTCCTTTTTTAATTCTCTGAAAGAATCAGTATAAGAGTAAGTTATTTGTTCCTTCAATATTTAGTAGAACTGGCCAATAGAGTCATCTGGGCTTGGTATTTTATTTCTGGAAAGATTTTTGACAACTATTTTAATTTTCCTAGTGGTTATAGGATGATTCACATTTTCCAGTATTTTATAAAGTCAGTTTTGGTAAATTTTTATAGTTTAGGAATTTTTTTTCTTTATCTAAATTTGATATTTATTGGCATTTATAAATTTTTTATAAATGTTAAACTTCCTTACATTGTCCACAACTTGGTGATTACATATTTTATTTTTATACATTGCTGGACTTGGTTTGCCAATAATTTATGATTTTTCTGTCTGTGTTCGTAAGTTAGCCCGCAATTTTTATTTCTCTCCCTCTCTCTGCCATCTTTTGGTATCAATATTATAATGAGTTTTAAATTAGTTTAAGAATATTTTTCTTTTTCTTTATTCTCTGGAAGAGTTTGTAAAGGACTAGAATGACCTATTCCTTGAGAGATTTTTTTAGAACTCACCTGTAAAATTACATGAGTTCAGTGTTTTCTTTTGGGGAGATTTTTAACTTTTCTTTAAATTTCTTTAATTTTATTATTTATCTTTTTGTTTCTTCTTTTGGCATTTTATATATTCCTAGAAATTTGTCCATTTTACCTAGATTCTCCAATTATTGGCATAATGTTTTTATGATATCATCACTTTTAAAATCTCTGATCTGTAGTACATCCTTTTTAAAATTTATTATTAGTTATTAATATCTCTTTTTATAGATAACATTGCCATAGCTTTAGTTTCACCCCTAATATTGTTTATTTGTACCTTACCAGAAATTGTTCTATCTTGCTACCTTCTTAAACTGGTTGCCTACTTCATTAATAATTAGCCTTTTAAAAATAAATGGCATGTTAAGGCTATACATTTCCCTCACTTTAGCTTTATCCTTCAAGATTTGATAAGTCATATTTTCATCATCAATTATTTCTATTTTAATTTAAATGTTATGAATTTATTTTTTATTAGGAAGTATGTTAATATTGATCAGAATTTATAGATCACACAAATAGATACAGTAAAATATCTTCTACTCACTCCTGTTACCACTCTCTTATTCCCATCCAAAATGATACCAATGTGAAGTGTTTTATGTCTCCTTCTAGAGATCAGTTCTAAGTACTTTTGATTTCATCTTAATTTTGTCTTGAACCATGAGTTATTTAACATGTGTATTTGAAATTTCAAAGTATTTGAGGAATTATTTTTGCTTTTTTTTGTCATTGGTTTCTAACTTAATTGTAATGTTGCCAAAGAATGTCTCTGATACCACCAACATCTTGCAATGGGTTGACACTTGACACATTTCATATATATATCTATATATATGTATATATGATTAAATCTCCTACTAGAATGGTATATTTGTTCATTTTTCCCTGTAGTTCCATTAAATTTGTTGTATATTTTGGATATAAGTCCTTTGTCACATGTGTTTTGCAAATATTTTCTCTCAGTCTGTGGTTTATGTTTTCATTCTCTGAACAGTGTCTTTTACAGAGCATAAGTCTTTAAAATTTTAATATCCTCCAACTTAATATTTTTCTTTCATGGATTATGCTGATGTTGTATCTAAAAACACATTGCCATACCCAAGGCCCACTACATTTTCTCCTATGTTTTCATCTATAAGTTTTAGTTTTCTGTTTTATATTTAGTACCATAATCCATTTTGAGCTCATTTTTGTGAAAGGCATAAGGTTTATCTAGGTCCTTTTTTTTTTTTTTTTTTTTTGCATTTGGATATGCAAATTGTTAGAGCACCGTTTGTTGAAAAAAAATATTTTGTTCCATTGAGTTGCCTTCGCTTCTTTGTCAAAGATCTGTTAGCTGTATTTCTGTGGGTCTGTTTCTGGGCTCTCTACTCTCACGTCAATCTGTGAGTATATTCTTTTGCCAACACCATGCTTTCACTGTTTGATTACTGTAGCTTTATAATACGTCTTAAAATCAGCTAATTTGAGTCCTCAGACTTTGTTCTTTTCTTTAGTATTGTGTCAGCTATTCCAGGTCTTTTGCCTTTCCATATTAGCTTTAGAATCACATCACTGATATCCATAACATAATTTGTGGGATTTTGATTGGAGGAGGTTGTGAACCCCAAGACAGAGTATTCCATCACTGTGCCACTCCCTTTCATAGCTATTTCATCAGGAAAATCTGCTGTTTGGGAACTTAACTAACCTTTTGGAAATCAGTGTAACAGCAATAGGAGGAGGCTGTCTTCTGATATTATAAATCATTAGTCCTGGGAGTTTGGAGGGGCGAGTATGGAAGAGTAAATAAGAAGCTCTCTTATAGGCCGGGCGCGGTGGCTCACGCCTGTAATCCTAGCACTCTGGGAGGCCGAGGCGGGTGGATTGCTCAAGGTCAGGAGTTCGAGACCAGCCTGAGCGAGACCCCGTCTCTACTAAAAATAGAACGACATTATATGGACAACTAAAAATCTATATAGAAAAAATTAGCCGGGCATAGTGGCGCATGCCTGTAGTCCCAGCTACTCGGGAGGCTGAGGCAGTAGGATCGCTTAAGCCGAGGAGTCTGAGGTTGCTGTGAGCTAAGCTGACGCCACGGCACTCACTCTAGCCTGGGCAACAAAGTGAGACTCTGTCTCAACAAAAAAAAAAAAAAAAAGAAGCTCTGACACGTCTGCACCTGTTTTCTACAACTCCTCACCCAAGCAAGGCTTTTGCTTGCCTTGGTATTACCTGATTCATAGCAACACCATGTTGAGTTCTGGCTTCCAACATGGTAATGGCACAGATAAGATTGTCCTGTGGCAACAAAAGGGAGAGACAAGAGCAAAAAGTAAAGCATTCTTCCAGCCCACCTTCTTATAGTACTTTTCTATTGTTTTCTTCCCTAGGCTACCACCCCTTCCCTTCCACACACATACATTCTCCAGTTGCAGACTGCATTATTCTACTCAGGAGCTTTTCAGAGTTTAGTTTCTTATTTTTATTATTGTTGTTATCATCAGTAATACCTCAGATTCATGCTTCCTGTGGTTTCTGCAAGTTGATTTTGGGGAAAGGAGCCAGTAGCCCATCCTCATCTGCCACCTTGATATCACAGAGCTGTTTCCAAAAGAATGTTTTACCCCCTAGAAACATACTCTTGTCACTGCTGAAGTCTATCTGCTCTTAGAAGATTTCTAATCTGCTTCAGAATTTGATTAAATTGGCTATCTCTTCTCTTATTATTCCCAAGTATTGAGTTCAAAGGAATCATTATAAAACAAGGAACAAAAGACAAGAGTCTTTGGTTTCAAGGACATTTGGTCTTTAGCTATGTATTGATATACAGATATCAATATATCTATGAAACAGAAAAACAAACATTAAAACATACATTTCCTGAGAAAAAAGGCTCACCATTTCCACTACAGTTTTGTGAGAATTAGCTTTTTATATAAAGCCCTCTTACACATTCCTCTGGGACTATTTCAAGTCAGCTTTTTTAGAGAGGCACGATAAAAATGGGACACCTGATCACCTCATGTCTCTCGGGCTCAGATTTGTGATTATCAAGAACTTTCTTCTCCAAAATGTTTTTGTCCAGCTGTCTGGAATGTCTCTTTCAGTCTAGCATAGGGAGGGAGCAGGGTTAATAGTGGAGCTAGCGGGTACTGACTACAATCCAAAAAAGGGAAAACTTTTTATATTAATAGTATTTATTATACTGGGTTGTTGCAAAGATTAAATAAAATAAGCTATAGAAGATACCTGGTGCAAAATAAATACTCAACATTCTAGCAATTATTTATCATGTAGAAATAGTACAATTGTTAATACTTAAAATAGTATGAGTAAAATATTTTTATTGAAAATTAAATAATTTTATAGATTTTTGATTATCATAGTAGCTTCACATCATTTAGCTTTGTATTCCTATTCCCAGCATCCTAATGTTACTTTTGCATTACTGTCACTTGGACTTTCTGGTTTCTAGTCAGGGAAATGTGTGGTGTTCATTGAAAGTCCACCATGGGTAAAGCAGTTACTATTGTGTTTTAGAAAATGTTGCATTCATAGCTAATACATTGGTAGCAATAAGAGGTTCCCTTAAGCCTGAACTAACTATTCATCTGGTAGCAAGGCCCTATGTTCTCTGATCAACTTTCCCTCTGAAAACAACTAAAAAGGATAGATAAGAAAATTTTTAAATAACTTAATTTTGTGTGTTTATGAACTGTTAAGTTAGTTAGGATACTCAGGACCAAAAACTAACTGGAAACGGAAATCTAGAGATGTAAGCAGAGCACTGAACAAGGGTCTCAACTTGAGTACCTTTCCTCAACTGAGTGAACTTGAACTTCAGTTTTGTTTTGTTTTTGTTGTGGCTCTTATGGGGTACAGGGGACAAAAAAACAAAGTCCAAGACCTGTTTAAGGTGGGGAATCTATTATGACACCAGCATACATCAAGGTAGGATACCAAAAGGTCACACCCATAGTGTATGGGTAAATCAGAAACCAGTGAACTAGAAACAGGAATATTACCTATCTCAAACCTTAGCACTGAATGGGGGGTTGCCCCTGAAAGTTCATAACTATAAGATGGTCTTCATGAGGATTTGCTGCCTGCACTCATACTATCAGAGTATTCTGAAAAACTTGAGGCTGAGAACTTATTTTAAAGTTTTCAAGAGATACTGATATCTCCAGGTCTGTCAGTGACATGATTACTGGAAAAACCACTTTCAATCCCAGAAGATAAAGTTCCAAGAAATGTGAGCTCACATTAAAAAAGAAAAGCAACACAAAACAACATGAGAAAGAGTACCATGAAGCTAGAGCCTTTGGAAATTGAGAATAGCAGAACGAGACCTGCAAGGACTTCAGATACCAGAATTATCAGCCATAGAAGAGAAAACAGTCATATATTAATATGTGATATATGCTTAAATTTTAAATGGATTTAAAATAGTAAAAACAAGAGAGTTTTAAAATTACCAAACATTTTTGAAAGAATAAAGCTTCTAAAAATAATTGAAATTAATAACTTGGATGTATCTGACAGCAGATTAGACACCAAAGAAAACATCCAGCATGTAGGAGAGACTGAAGGAGATGAGAAATATAAGGGAAATGAAAGAATGGAAAATCCAACATACATCTAAATGAGTTTCATAAAGGTGGAGAGAGAAGGAACAGAGACATTAAATGGATAAGTTTTGACTGAGAATTTTGCAATGCTCACCAAAGACAGATTCAGAGGACTAACATCTTCTGATCAGAATAAAGGAATAATGCCTACACTTAGAGAAATCATAAAGTGATGAACACTAAAGGCAAAGAGAAGATCTTAAAAGCATCCAGAGAGATAAATTATCTTCAGAGTAATAACAGCTGACTTTTTATCAATACCCATATACATATTTTAAGACCAGTAATAACTAAAACTACCTTCCACTCAACCTCTTTGAAAGAACTTAAAGAATGCTGTTGGGACTAAAGGAAAGTGGTTGTTGGGAGGTTACAGTTGCAAGAAGGAGTGGTGAAATGAAACATTGGTAAATATTAATATATGGGCATATCCAAAGAGTTAGTGAGTGAATAAAATAATAATTGCAATATTGAGTTGAGAAAAACAAAATAAATTGAAAATAACAACTAGTAGATAAATCTAGAAGAGGACAATACAACTTAAAATGTCCTAAGTTTCGTTTATTGTTCAGGATGATATAAAAAATAACTAACTCTAAAATTTGATAAGTCAAATGTGGGTGTTGATCCCTTTTACTGTCAACAACAAAAGAAAATACAGTGTATGGCTTACAAATGGGGAAGGAAAAGAAATTTGAATGAGGAAAAAATTTATTTCTTTAGACTAAAAGAAGATAAAAAAAAAGGAGGAAAATAATGAAATGCACAAAAGGTAGGCCAAATAGCATAAAATAAGAGGAAAAAAGAAAGGCAAATAAGTTAGCATATATAAGCTAATTGAACTAAATGTTCCATTTAAAAGACAAAAAGAAAATTCAAAATCTATATGTTATTTACAAGATACATATCTAAAACTGAGGATGCAGAAAGGATTAAAGTAAAAGAACACATAAAGATATACCAAGCAAATACTCTCTCCCCCCAAAAAGCTGCTACTAAAATCTGTTACTCTCAGACAAAAATGACTTTAATTCAAAATCAGTACTACAGAAAAAGAGGACAAGGATCACTATTTGATAACAAAAAGCCAACTAACAAGATTGACCTTATAACCTTAAAATATACAGAGGAAAATTTAACAAGATACAAAAGAGAAATAGACAAATCTACCGTTATAGAGGGAGATCTTAATGCATATCTTTAACTAATAACTCAAGTTAAAAAAGAAACAGTAAGTTATAGAACACTTCAACAACGTAAAAAGTTTGATCCAGTGGGCATGTCTAGAATACAGCATTCAACAACTGCAGAAAATACAGAATATACATTTGTTAGCAATCACACATAAAGCTTTTTTAAAAAAATTGACTATATAAACGTGCCATCAAACAGTTTCAACAATTTTCAAAGAATTAATGGAAGATAGAATACATTCTTTGGCCACAGTGCAATTAGAAGTGAATAACAAAATGATAACCATGAAACTCCATGTCCTTAGTTGAGTGGTGTCTCCCTCAAACTTCATATCCACACAGAACTTGTGAAAGTGGTATTTTTTGGAAATAGAGTCTTTGCAGATGTAATCAAGTTAAAATTAGGTGGTAGGGGATTAAAGTGGGCCCTAAATCCAATATGACCAGTGTCATATTGAGAAACATGACAAAAGACACACCCAGAGAAAACAAATCATGTGAAGACAGAGTCACAGATTAGAATGATGTATCTACAAACCAAGGGACACCATGGATTGCCAGCAAATATCAGAGGCTAGGAGATAGGCATGGAACAGATTCTCCTTCATAGCTTCCAGAAGGAATCAACTGTGCCAAACCCTTGATTTTAGACTTCTAGCCTCCAGAACCATGAGAGAATAAAATTCTGTTCTTGTAAGGCATCTAGTTTGTGGTACTTTGTTATGGCATCCTTGGGAGACTAATATATCCCATATGCTTGGGAATTAAGAAGCATACTTCTAAATGGTTCATAAGTCAACAAAATAAATCATAGGGGATGTTTAAAAAAATATTTTGAATTCAACAATAATGAAAATTCCATATATCTAAACCTAAGAAATGGAACTAAAGCAATAGTTAGAGAAATGTTCATGGTCTTAAGTTTATTAATCAGAAAACAAGAAAGAATAAAAATAAATGAGTTAAATATCCAAGATAAGAAGAAGGAATACAAAATAAACCTGAAAAAAGTAGGAGGAAGGAAATAAAAGCAGAAACCAATGAAACTAAAAAAATGTAATAAGGAGCACTGGATGAATTTCAGGAATGTGATGATATCGAATATTTGAAAAGCAAGTTTCAGAAGAATACATGTAGTATTCCATTTACATGGATATTAGATACAAGTAAAACTAAACAGCATGTTGTTTTAGGATACAAATATACGGTAAAATGTTCCAGGTGGTATTTTACCTCTTGTCTGTGAGGGAATGGCATGTTAGTGAGGAATGAGGGAAGGGAGGGAGGAAGGGAGGGAGGGAGGAAGGAAGAATGAAAGGAAGGAATGAACTATTTGTATTTCGTATTTTTGGATTTTGTTTATTGGCCTTTTGCAGTTCTTCTTTTGTGACTTTCCTATTCATATCCTCTGCCCATTCTTCCATTTTTAAACACAAGGTTGTTGCTGACATGGAGACCCAGGTTCACAAGTTGAGAGAAGAGCTGATTAGTGTGAACTCACAGCGGAAACAGCAGCTGGTAGAGCTCGGTCTTCTTCGTGAAGAGGAAAAGCAAAGGGCCGCACGGGACCATGAGACCACTGTCAACAAACTAAAGGCTGAATCAGAAAAGATGAAAATAGAACTGAAAAAGACTCATGCTGCTGAGACAGAGATGACATTGGAAAAGGTAAGACATCTGACTGTATTTTTTAATAGGCAATTGAAACCCACGTCTAAAATGCTTGGCCACCACCCTTATATTTAATCTCTGAAAGGTAATAGACATGGAATTACTCTTCGTATTTATAAACTCTTCAAATGAGTAATTTAAGTATCTTGCTCTATGTCTAGGCACCATATCTACTAGGATTTAATGTGTTGACTTATGATATATCCCTATAAAATAATTTCAGGAATTTCCTAACTTTTCCATTGAATTTCATGGAAGAGATTATATGGAATATTCTATTCCATTGTAATTAAAAACACATTGTGATAAAACAATATTATAATATTGTCAACTATTATATTGATTAGAAATACTTGGGCTAAATTTTCTTAGGTTAACACTTAAGTTTCAGATTTTCCTAGGTTGTCTTACAATTATTTCTATATTTTACAGTTTTTTATAACAGTGTAGCATAAATGATGATTTATTTTCCAGGTTGATATTTCAGTAGAAATAAGAAAAGTCTCTTTATAATCATACATTATTAAAATAAATGTCAATAAATATTTACATGTTTTGGGTTGACTTATATTCAAGGCACAATCTTAAGTATTCCTTTTCTTTTTTTTTTTTTGATGTTCTGAAAAAGTATAAACATTTTATTCAGGTACCAAATGTGAATTACTATTTATAAAATTGCCCTTTGAGTTTCTTAAGACCAATCTGTATCTTGGGAATAAGAAACTTGAAAAGGGTAATTTAAGAATCACCTAATTCTATTTAATTTTTTCCACCTCTTCTCCATCTTCAAATAATGTGCCTTCAAAGAGTATACATCACCATATTAGGCATTACTCCATTGATTTCACATAGACTATGATCCTAATGTGCTTTCTTTATAGTACCTTAATTCATTTGAAAGTCAGATTTCAGCAGACTTTGCCCTTGGCAGCATAGCTCTGAACTCAGAAATAAATAGGAAAAGGGCTCTAAAGAGGTGGGAGTTCACCTGGCTTCTTGGACAAACAGCAGGGAGACTGGTATGGCTGGGAATGTTGACGGAGGAGAAGAGGGCAAGGTAATAAGGCCAGAGAAGAAAACTCAGGGCATGGGCCCAGGTCAGGGAGGTCTGAGTAGGCCAGTGAAAGGGCTTTGCTTTGACTGTCTGTGGGAAGAAGAGGCTTGGCAGATTTTGAGCAGAGCAGTGACATGATCTGACTCACCCTCGAGTAGGAGGATCTCTCCAACTGCCGTGCTAAGAGGAGAATAAATTGAGGACAAAGGAGAAAGTAGAGAGACCAGTTAAAAGACTATTGCAATAATTTAGACAAGAGGGTCTAGGTAATAGCAGTAAAGGTGGTCAAAGCTGATCAGATTTGGAATATGTTGCAAAGGTAGAGCTGACAGGATTTGCTGTTGATTTGTACATGGGGCATGGAGGGCAGGGTATAGGGGAACTGTTGAGAGTGACACCAAGGTGACTTGCTCAAGCCAGTAGACAAATGGAGTTTCTATTAGCTGAAAGGAACAGGACTTGTGAAAGCAATAGGTTGGGCCATTCAGGACATATTCAGGTTGAGATGCCTTTCATACATCTAAGTGGGATGTTAGTGATAATTCCTTCACAGCAGTATAAAATAATGTTTTCATGCTAAGATATACAAAGTTTCAGGAATTAGAGAAATTGCCTTATACAGAAGAATCTTATACCTTTGAAAACAGCAGATAAAAGAGAGACAGAGAGGGAAAGAGGATGAAGAGGGAAAGAACTCTTACAAGCACACCTCACCTTGCTTCAGTCAACTCTGCTAACAGTTCAAGGTATTTCTAAGTAAATGTTCTTAAATCACATAGATGCCAGTGTATCTTGATTTAAGAAAATTGGATTTACCAAAGCCAGACTTATAAAACATCCAATTCAGGCTTTAATTATCTTGCATTATATATACACATTACAAATATTTCTTTTTAATAGGAGATGAAGTTTTTCAAGTGTAGATTTATGTGTGTTACTAACTAAATTGACAGGTTAAAGATAATTAAAAAGTTAGTGTTAGAAACCATTGGTAATTCATTTGGCAAACATTTCTGATAGATTTTGTGTATCCTGAAAAGGCGTTTCCTAGGTACTGTGTAGATACAAAGAAAAAAGACAAAAGAAGGTCACTGTCCTCAAGAAGATGAAATAATAGTGACAGCAAGACATACACACATTCACACATCCACAGAGAACTATAATGCAAGATAGAGTGTGAATTTGGGAAAAATTATTTTCTGCTGGGGAAATCAGGAAAAATTAACTAGAAGAGATGTCATTTGAACTAGACATAAGTAATATGTGGGATTTTGACCAGTGGACATAGAAGATGGCATTCTGAGTCAAAGGAATAACAAAAACAAGAACAAACAAAACCATGTACATGGCAAATAGATTAATCAAGGGGAGTGGTTAGTGATCAGGCTAAAGTCTCCAAAGCTGCGATAAGCATTTTGGCTTTGTTGGGTAAACACTGAGGAGCTACTGAATTTTTTGAGAGATGAAGTGTCAAGATTCAAGTGATTATCAGGAAAATGATTCTGTCAGCATTGGCAAGGTATGGTACCAGTAGAAGGAGCTTACGGGGACTGGATTAGTCTAAGCTACTGGTTCTTGAGGGCACAGTAGAGGTGCATGAGAGGTACTAGGGGTGTCGTGGTGGCAGTGGGACAGAGGAGACGTTGCAGAAGCATCACAGAGATGGCATTGATATACTTGTTAAGTATAAATTCAACCCTTAATTGGGAACATAGAAGTTTCTGGTTTGGGGAGAAAGATGATGAATTCAGTTAAGAACATGTTAAGTTTGAAGTGCCACGCCATACTTTTACTTGCTGTTGAAATAACGTTTCTAGATGTCCTAAGAGAAGACAGGACTGGAGTAAAGCAGCTATAGGAGTCACCCACAGAGAGAGTCTGGCCTGTGGCCTTGGGAGTGAGTGAGTGAGACTATTGAAGAGAGTGGAGCGGGGAGAGAGAGAGAGAAAAAAAAAAAAGAGAGGGAAGGGGAAGAGAAGGAGAGGGAGAGTGAGAAAACAGCTATGATAGAAGAACTTAAGGGAAAACTCCATTTGGGCGGTTGGGGAGGAAACAGTCAAATGAGGGTCATCAAGGTAGAAGGAATATGAGAAGAATGAATTTTCATGGAAATAAAGGAAAAGAATATTTGGAAAGGAGGGTTGTCAAGAATGTGACAGAAAATCAGGAAGGATGAGGGTTGAGGAAAGGTCACTGGATTTGAAACAGAGAAGTCATTGATGATCTTGGACAGTGCGCTGAAAATGATAGTGTGCACAGAAACACGGTTGCAAAAGATAAGTGGGGAAGTGGGGATGAAGGAACACTCTGTTGTTCTGGAAAATGTGATGTTGAAAGGAAAGTGCAGTTCCAAAGAGCAGCAGGAGTTAAGGAGAGTGTATTTTTAGGCTGAACATGTCCTGAGCATTTTGAAGTACATGAGAAGGGACCAAAGGACAGGAGCAGCTTAATGATGTGAAGAGTCGTGGATAATTGCTGGCTTGTGATCCGAGAGGTGTGGGTGTGAGTGGAATCCCCAGCACAGGCCCGCCTCGGCCCTTGGCTACAAGGGTCCAGGCACAGGAGATGTTGGTCTGGGCCTGGAAAGCGCCACGCCCTCTCCCTGCCTCCAGGTCTGTACAACAGTTCACTCTCTGCCCAGAATGTTCTTTGCATGATTTTCCTATGGCCGGCCTCCTTCTCATCATTCCACACTCCTCAGAGCATCCTTCCCTGACCTCTTTACCTAAAGCCTATGAATACCACCTTACTTTGGCCCATTGTCTTCATAGCTCATCTCATTATCTGAAATCATGTTCCTTTATTTTCTATTTCCGCCCACCCACTAGAAAATAAGCTCTATTAACAGGACCTTGTCTATTTGTTCATTTCTGTACCACCATGCCTAGAAAACCCCGCACATGGTCGGTGCTCACCTGGGATGTAGTGAGTGAGTGCGCGACAGGAGGGATGACTTTCACCAAGGAGGGAAGGAAGAAGAGGATTGGTAATGACACAGAGAAGTTCTCTGATAAGACTTGAGACCTTATAGCTAATGTCATCTGTGTTCTTAGGAAAGAATCACAGTAGCCTGCTTAAATGAGGAGTTTCAAGAATAGTAAAGGCAGCCAGGCTTCCGGCTGAACAGATGTGGAATGCAGCAGAGAGGAAGAGGGTGTGAGGGAACTCGCTTGAACAGAATTGGAATTCTGCAGCAGAGTGGGGAGCATGGGAAGTCTGAGTCTGAAGGAACGGAATGACCCGAATAAAAGTGAGGACACAGGAATACACAAAGATAGAAATGGGGCCTGAGCATAGTCATCTTAGCTGACACGGATAAAGGCACTGAGGAGGTGAACCAGAATGTAAGGACCTGTTGGCAAAGGGGGGAGCCTGGGAAAAGGGAAGAGAACGTTAAATAGGCTAGTGTTTAGTGTGATGAGTTTGTTTTTTGTTGAATTGGTGGAATTTGCCAACTTCAAAGTTCATATGTTGAAATCCAAGTGCTGCTGGGCTCTTCCTATGAAGAGTAATTTGTATTTCCAACTGATTAATGTTTTTACTTAACTAGTAAAAGAAATTTAACATTTCTAAATGCAGTGAAGACCTGAACTGTGAATTTCCTGAAAGCAGGAAATAATTTCTAAAGCACTAGGGTCATGCATGGTGCCTTGCTCAAAGTAGGCATTCATTAAATGGTGAGTGAATAAAAGAATAACCATCAACTGAGAAATTCAGTATAGGCCCTGTGCGTGGTGATGTGAATAAATAAATTATTATCCGTTTATCCAAATTTGATTTCAAACTATTATAAATACTTTGGGTAGGGCAAGATACATCTTTATATTCAAATATTAATTTATATTATTTAAAAAATGTGTTATAGGCCGGGCGCGGTGGCTCACGCCTGTAATCCTAGCACTCTGGGAGGCCGAGGTGGGCGGATCGTTTGAGCTCAGGAGTTCGAGACTGGCCTGAGCAAGAGCGAGACCCCATCTCTACTAAAAATAGAAAGAAATTATATGGACAGCTAAAAATATATATAGAAAAAATTAGCCGGGCATGGTGGCGCATGCCTGTAGTCCCAGCTACTCGGGAAGCTGAGACAGGAGGATCGCTTGAGCCCAGGAGTGTGAGGTTGCTGTGAGCTAGGCTAACGCCACGGCACTCACTCTAGCCTGGGCAACAGAGTGAGACTCTGTCTCAAAAAAAAAAAAAAAAGTGTTATAATTTCCTCCATATTACTTAATAAGTTAAACACATAGCATAAATCTTTTTTCAGACTTAGTTTTAACTTTTCTACACAAATTAATAAATATTTGAGTTCCTACTATAAAACTTTGAATTAACACTAAAAGGTGGTAATTCTGTCACTAGTTGGTTGTGTCATTCTGAAAGTTACTTGAATTCTTCTCACTATATCTTATAAAAAGTTTAATGTTTCATCATGTTTAAATAAATCTGAAAGTTCAAATATTTGCTAGCAGTTTAAAATCCCATCAGAATTCAGAGGTTTAGAAATTAATTTTCTATCATTGAATATAAAATTGAGGTTCAAAGAGGAGAGGACAGTAACACCAGAATAATAAATAATCCAAATGTAACATTCCATGTGGGTCTGGGTTGTTTCAGTAGCACTTACAATGTTAAGGTTATAAAAGAATTCCTAAGTCCAGATCCTACCTGAGTTTCTGTCAGTAGCGATTTAGACATAGATGATATCTTGAATGACTTTGAGTTAAGAGAAACATGAAATACCTCCACAAGGTCAAAATACTTGAAATAGAGAATCCAAGAAAGTAAATGATTGACATTTGCAAATGGAAAGCTTCTTTTCTAGCCTTTTAAAATTTTTTCAAACTGAATTGAAACAAAGCTCATAACATGTGAACCTTTGAAAAATTAAAGAACATTACTAAGTGATGATAGTAGGTAATTTTTAGAAGATTGATTAAAACTTTGCTATTTAAATTTTGCCAAGCTATTTGAAAAATAACCATTCTTAAAACAGAGGATAATTTAGAAGGTATGGAAAATAGAGAGACGTATAAAATTCTCTGCTACTGCCACCAACCAGACATAACCAATAATAATAATTAAATGTGTATGTAAAATAGCTATATTAACTTAGCTGATACAGATCATACTAATTAAACAGTTCCATCTCTTCCTTTTTCAAAAGCCATGCTAAGAATATTCCAATGTCATTTGAAATTCTTTGAAAATATAGTTTTCATTGTTTCATGATACTCCATTTTGTGGATATGGCATAATTTATTGTGTTATTCCTTTATTTTGGAACATTTAGATTTTTTAAAAAAGCTATTAATTGTGGATATTAACACATTATAGATAAACTTTTATCAATGTTTTCAATTTTTTTCCCGTAGGTTAAAATTCCACTGGAATTAACAGGTCAATTACATTTCAGAAAATCTGTACTAATTTATATTTGTTCCAATAGAGTATCTATTTAGTCCTTATATTGTTAGTATTTTTTTTTAAGTTTTGGTACTTTTTGTGAAAAACAGTTATTGTTTTTACTTTGTGTTTTTAAAGAATGATAGATTGAACATTTACAATAGATTACTTGTTATTCGTATTTCATTTTCTAGGAATTGCCTGTTCATGTCCTTTGCCAGTTTCCCTTCTTTTAGGGTCCTGATGTTTTTCTTACCAGCTTATATAAATTCTTTTTATATGTAGGATGATAAAACCCTTATCTTTGTGGAAAATATTTTTGGTATTTGCCTTTTAATTTCAGGATACACAGATAATTTTATTTATATTTAGTCTAATCTGTCCATCTTTCTCTCTGTGAATTCTCCACTATAAATAGTTGTTTTAAGCTCCCTATTTTGATATTTATAAATATATCAACATATCAAACATTTTCTGCAAGGTACTGTAAGTAAAAAGCTCTTACAAATTTGACATAGCATTTACCAGCTTGGGTTCCTGGTCTGTAATTTTAAGTGGTATCTGAAGGATTATGCTGGAATTCTGCCAGCCTGAAGTCATTAAAAGTCTTTGAACAACAATTCAGCATCTTTTTCAAATTTAAGAAAAGCTCCATATGGCATAATTATTCAAAGCTAAGGTCATAGAAACTACTTAAACCTTTGAAATTTATAATTAAAGGATTAATATTAACTTATGAAGACATTGTCATTTTAGCTTAAAATGGATTTCTAATCTCAATTTTGTTCTTTTTACTTTGATCTTTTCCCTGAGTTTTTCCTTTGCTAAGAAAAGTGAAGTTTTGTATCCTTAAATTTTAAATTAAATATTATCCTCAAATAGTTTAGATTTATAAAAATTGATTGACAAACAACATCCAGTATAATTTTTATTTTCCACAAATGTCAATGAACTTAAAGTTGGCATTTTCCTCTGGGTGTATATGCTACAGTCTGATGTAATGGATAATGGCACCTCCAAGCATGTGAATAAATTAAAGATTAAAAGAAAACTCAAATGCCAACTTGGAAAACTTATGATGTGTACATAATTTAAATGTGATAAATTGTTCATTTATATTAAGATTTCAAATTGTAATTTGTCTATAAATGACCTCAATTGTAAACCTTTCTTGAATAATGAAAGGTATTATATAAAAGCTAAGACTTTTATTATCATTTTGACAAAATACACAAACAAAATGAGTATTTTAGTTAAATGTGCTTACGTATCTGCTTACGTAACAAGAGAAATAGACGTTCGTTAGACTCTTCCTTTTTTACATCAGCTCCCGGCTCTTCCTACTTTACTTGGTTCTAATATGAGGCACCTGTTTCACAGTGAGTCCACTAAATAAATACTGGAATAGTGTCTGGGGCATTTGTTTATTAAACAAACAGAGCAGGGTATCTATCATTATTCATACTTGCATATTTACATTGTCAAAGGTCTACCATCCCTACCTGAGTAGGACTGCAAAGCTCAGTGTCAACATGGAGTCATGGATATAGATGGAAATGGACTGCTCCCAGCTGAATGGCTTTTACAGTTTCCTAGAGAATCTTTTGCTCTTTCTCCCTCTGCCTCTTGCTGCATGTTAAAGAGAAGTCCTATTTTCTAGCAATTTAGGAGAGGAAATCAATAGCTTAACTTCAAAGTCTAGTGTCCCTAGGCTAGAAAGCTATGCTTTTCTTGGAGAAAATTAAAAGCGAGTATATTTTATATTAAGATTATTTGAAAATACAATCTAGAATTATAAATGAATCATTGTTTATATTTAAAGTGAACATTTAAAATTTACAGGATTAATCTTCTCTTGTCATTCTGTAGCCTAGTTTTTAATATTCTAATAAAACTATTAAAGAATGGGCATTCTGCATTCACCAGAAGTTGTTGGTTTTGTCTTTCTGGGTGCTCTTAGTGAAAAAATTTTTATTTAGAATAAACAAAAATCTTAGGTCAGTGCAGTAAAAGATAGTGATTTAACTTTAGAAGTTGTTAAAAACATAACAGTTTATTTGCCATCTTTAGAGGTTGATATCTAAACTCAGAAAGTTGGGAACAAGTGAAAAGAGCAGGTATTTGTGCCCTAAGTCTCGTGGGGAGGATGTGTGTGTGTGTGTGTGTGTGTGTGTTTAAGATTAGTGCTGATAATTGTACAAACCTTTTTAAAAAATTATTTTTTATGCATAATTGTATATATTTATGGAGTATATGTGATATTTTGATACATGCATACAATATGTAATGATCAAATCAGAACAATTAGGATATCCAGTACCTCAAACATTTATCATTTCTTTGTTTTGAGAACATTTCAAATCTTCTTTTCTAGCTCTTTAAAATATGTAATAAATTATTGACTATAGTCATCCTACTGTTCTGTCACAAACTAGAACTTTATTCCTTCTATCTAGCTGTATTTTTGTACCCATTAATCAACCTCTCTTTATGTCCTCTCCCCACTACCCTTCTCAGCCTCTGGTAACCATCATTCTACTCTCTAATGAGAACAACTATTTTAGCCCCCATATATGAGTGAGAACATGTGATATTTGCCTTTCTGGCTTATTTCACTTTAACATAATGACCTCCAGTTCTATCCATGTTGCCGCAAATGACAGAATTTCATTCTTTTTTATGGCTGAATGATATTCCATTGTGTGTATATATACTACATATTCTCAATTCATCTGATAATGGACACTTAGGTTGCTTCCATATTTTGGCTATTGTGAATAGTTCTGCAGTAAACGTGGGAGTGCACATGTCTCTTTGATATACTGATTTCGTTTCTTTTGGATATATACCCAGCAGTGGGATTGCTGGATCATATGGTAGATCTATTTTTAGTTTTTTAAGAAACCTCCATACTGTGACTGTACAAATTTACAATCTTACCAGAATTGTACTAATGTTCCCCCTTTTCCACATCTTTGCCAGCATCTTTTTTTTTTTTTTTTTTGGTCTTTTTAATAATAGTCATTTTAACTTAGGTGAGATGATCTGTCATTATTGTTTTGATTTGTGTTTTCCTGATCATTAGTGATACTGAGCATTTTTTTCATATGCTTATTGGCCATTTTATATTTTCTTTTGAAAAATGTCTATTCAAATCATTTGCTCATTCTTTACTCACATTATATGTTTTTGTGTTATTGAGTAGTTCCTTATATATTTTGAATATTAATCTCTTATCAGATAGATAGTTTGTAAATATTTTCTCTCATTCTGTAGGTTGTCTCTTCACTCTGTTGTTTTCTTTGCTGTGCAGAAGCTTTTAAGCTTCATAATCCCATTTATCTATTTTTGCTTTAGTTGTCTGTTCTATTTGAGGTCTTACCCCAAAAAAATCTTTGTCCAGACCAATGTCCCAGAGTGCTTCCCCAGTGTTTTCTTCTAGTAGTTTCAGGTCCTACATTTAAGTGTTTAATCCATTTTGTTTTTTGTTTTTTTTGAAATTAGAATTGAAACTTTATTTAATATAATTTAGTCTTCCATTCAATAATTCAGTGTACCTTAGAACAGTAGAGGCAGTATAGTATAGTGAAGGAACATAGGTTTTGAAGACAGAAACTAAATTTAAATTTGCAATTCCTTCATAACTTCCTGGCATCATAAATTTGGATCAGGTTCCCTAACCATTTAACCCAAGTATCTTCATTTATTTAAAAATAATCCCCCAAATAATACTAACTCATAGGGTCATTGAAAAAGTTATATTCAAGCTTTTGTTTAACAGACATCATGATTTTGTTAGAAATCCATCAAAACAAAATTTGAGCCAGTACAACGATTTTTTTTTTAGCTATTACATAGACATTCATCAAACATTAAAGTATATATCTTCTAATGCCACTTCATAAATCAGTCATTCCTACTAAGTTGAAAAGCTCTGACCCCTGGATATTTGTGTTTTTTATTTGGTGGTTAATGTGACAAGTTTATTCTGAAGGTAAATAAATTTTTAGACCAGCATGCAGTACTTTAAATAGTATGGTGAAGAAGCTGATTCTTTTTATTATGACTTACTACGTTACATCAGTCCTTCTTATGGCCAAAACTCAACAGTTCATGTTTAAAATTTTTCAAGACATTCTGCAGTCTGATTAGGTCTCCTTTCAATACTAGAAGCTAAAATGACGCCACGGCTAAGAAGAAAGGAGAGGAGTGCAAATATTTTTTCCTACATAGGTTCTTTTCCTAATAAAAACACTTACCATGGATGGATAATTATAAATCTCTTTCCTGAAACTTTGCCCTTCTCCATGTTGCCCACCTTCACACCTCCCCGCCCCTACTCACACATATTTAAATGATACCAGGCTCCCTTCTTCATTTTACCACTCATTGTGGGCTCATCTTCCTTTTCATTTCTTTACATATCAAGGTGCTTCTTGAGGTTTGATTCTCAGTTCTTTCTCTTACTTTTTAAAAAGTGCCCTTGCAACCTTTCTTTATCAGTCTCATTACCTCTCATTGCAATCAAAAGTATTTTATCCCTTCTTTGAATTTCCTGGACATTTTATCTGTTTCTCTTTGATGCTCTTGTCTAGCAATTAGAAATGAAGAATCATATAGAGATTTGGAGTAAAAACTCTTTGAAGGTAATGCCAGGACTGTATTCCTCTTTCTCTCCCATTGGGTCTAGCAGAGGGCCCTCCAAGGGCTCAACCCTTAACTCTTTTTTTTTTTATTTTTTTTTTATTTTTTATTTGTTTTTCAGCTCATTAAGGGGGTATTGATTTTTGTATACAGTAAGAGATAGAGGTCTAGTGTCATTCTTATGCATGTGGATATTCAGATTTCCCAGCACCATTTATTGAAAAGACTGTCCTTTCCTTGATGTGTGTTCTTGATGCCTTTGTTGAAAATGAGTTGGCTGTAAATGCCTGGATTTATTCCTGGGTTTTCCATGCTGTTTTTGTTACTATAGTTTTGTAGTGTATTTTGACATCTGGTAGTGTGATGCCTCCAGATTTGTTCTTTTTGCTCAGGATGGCTTTGGATATTCAGGGTCTTTTGTAGTTCCATACAAATTTTAGTATTTTTTTTTCTATTTCTGTGGAGAATGTGTCTCCGTGATCTGACTTAGGCTTTAAAAGATCATTCTAGCTTCATGAGAACAAAAGTGGGAAACCAATCGAAGGCAACTTTGGTTTCCAGGTGAGAGAAGATGATAGTCACTTAGACCAGAATGGTAGCAGGGGAAGTGGTCAGATATATTCTGGATATATTTTAAAGTGAGAGCCAACAAGGCTTTCTCCTCTCTGCCTTTCCTTTTCTAAATTTGGGTGGATTTGATATGGGGTGTGAGAGCAAGAAAATAAACCATATGTAAGTTTACACACAGGAAAACATGTAAAGAAATATACTAGTTCCTTTCTCTGTGGGATGGGATTGTGTGTGCTTTTGAATTGTATTATTCTGTATTTTCTAAATGTACTCTATTATAAACACTTTCTTAGATGAATGGTAGTATACAGAAGTCACCATCTAGTCATATTTTTACCATGTCCCTAAGCCCTAGGGCATCTTTAGCCTGCTTCCTCTCTTCTGCCCCTGGGAGACCAGAGTCACAAAGAAGAGGGTGTGCTGGCCCTTCAGCCCTGGCATCATGTCAGCTGACATCAGGAATGAACAGTGTAATTATGATATCATTAGCTCCTCTTTACCCCTACCTGAGAGGTTGGGGGAGGTTCTCAAATACTCTCACCACTTGGGCCCAATCACCTTTCTATGAGGGTGGGGAAGCTGTCCTCTCAGTAGGATCAAATATAAGCAAAAGCTTTGCCCATTCTGAACCTGAACTAGGGGCTGTCATCATTGCTTCTGAGATCTTAATGGAGGCCAAAGGAGATGTGGTCTTCTCTGACTTTGGACTGCCCATCCCACAAGGAAAACCGAGCCTTGGGACTGATAGGGATGAGAGAAGAAAATTATAATGCCCCTGAGAAAGAGCAGGCTGGAAGCTTGAGGCCCCTGAGAGACACAGGACCATCTGGCCTCAAGGAGAACAAGGTAAGACTGAGATACCCTCTGTGTTCTGGAGATAGAGACCTTGCTAAAAATCAAATCTCCTTGCTGAGCTGAACTAGGCTCTGGTAACATAAAAACAGACTCTCCCCTCAAGGAGATGAATTTTGAAAGAGTGGGGATGATGGAACAAGCTGTGATCACATTGAACTGAAATCAGGGCCATCACCTAGATCTACTGGACAGCATGACATGGGAAACAACTCAGGGAGGTGTCTGGAGTCTGGGGAGTGGGGTCAAGTGGATTCAGGCAGAACTGTCTGGAAGAGGTAGATTGTGAGCTAATGGCATTTCCTCCCTTGCTTAAAAACTTACAAAGTTCTGTTGCCCAAAACAAAGTGAAATTGTCACAGCTTCTTAGCAGTCTGTCCAAGGATTTGCATAATCCCATTTCTCCTTTCTACCTTTTCTTGTTTTTCTTTCTTATTTATTTGAATGAATTAAAGTTGGGGAAGAATATATATCACATAAAATTTACCATTTTAACCATTTTTAATTGTACAGTTCAGTGGCATTGGGGGTACATTTAGATTGTTATGCAGCCATCACCACCATCCATCTCCAGAACATTTTTCATCTTACAAAATTGAAACTATACCCATTAAACAGTAACTCCCCTTACTCTCCCCCGACTAGCCCCTGGCAACCATCATTCTGCTTTCTGTTTCTATGTGTGTGACTATTCTAGGGTACCTGTTATGAGTGGAATCATATAGTAGTTTTCTTGTTGTGACTGGCTTATTTCACTTAGGATAATGTCTTCAGGGTTCATCTATGTTGTAGCATGTGTCAAAATTTCCTTTTTTTTTTTTTAAGGCTGAATTATATTCCATTGTATGTGTATATCACATTTTGTTTATCCATTCACCTGTTGATGAGCACTTGGATTGTTTCCACTTTTGGGCTTTTATGAGTACTGCTGCTGTGAATAAGGGTGTGCAAATATCTGTTCTATAATAGTTCCTGCTTTCAGTTATTTTGAGCATATACTCAGAAGTGGAATTGTTGGATATGGTAATCCTATTTTTATTTTTTTGAGGAACTGCCATATGTTTTCCATAGTGGCTGTACCATTTTATGTGCCTACCAGCGATGCAGAAGTCTTCTATTTTCTCTACATCATTGCCAACACTTTGTTTTATAATAGTCATCATAATGGATGTGAATTTATATCTTCTTGTACTGATACCTTTCTTAACTGTCTCCACCACCCCAAACACCATCTTTGCTGTGCTCACCCCAGACAACTCCCTTTTCCACAAATAGGCTGTGAACAGTCTCCCTTCATGGCTTCACACGTTGTTTCCTCTGCCTGGAAGACCTGGTAACTCATCATCTTCACTCAAAGATGTCACTTATTTGCATCTTCCTCCTCCTCCTCACACCAGCTCAAAAGAAACCAGGCTCTTTCTTGTGTTCTTCTCCTCTCTTTTTAAAACAAATATAACTTGCATATAAGTGTATACAGTTCTGTAAGTTCTGACAAACCATCACTAAATCAAGGTAAAGCACAGTTCCGTCACCTCAAATATTCCTCTAGACCCTTTGTCATCAGCCCCACTTCCTTTCTTGTGCTCCAGCTCCTGGAAACCACACATCTATTTTCTGTGACTATAGAGTTTCCTTTTCTGGAATGTCATATAAATGGACGATTCAGCATATAGCTTGTTGAGTCTGGCTTCTTTCCCTTAGCATAATGCATTTGAGATTCACCCTGTTGTTGTGTGTAGCAGTTACCTGTTTCTTTTTATTGCTTAGTAATATTCCATTATATGAATGTACCAAAGTGTGTTTATCCATTCTCCAGCTGAGAAACATTTAGATTGTTAAACATTCATATAAAGGTTTTATGTGTATATAAATTTTAATTTCATTTGGATAAATAGCAAGGAGTGAGATTGCTGAATGGTATGTTAAATATGTTTTTAAAACTTTATTAGAAACTGCCAAACTGTTTTCCAAAGTAGCTGTATCATTTTGCATATCTACCGGCAATGTTTGAGAGTTCCAGTTACGTTGCATCCTCGCCAGCCCTTGGTACTTATGAGTTTGTAATGTTATTTTAGCTGTCCTAACAGGGGTATCTTGTCACATGTGTTTTTCCCCAATAATTAATAATTTTGAGCACCTTTTTGTGTGTATATTTTGTCATCTAATTATATACCTTGGTGAAATGTCTATTCAAATCTTTTTCTGATTTTTTTATTCAGTTTATTTTTTAATTATTGAATTTTGAGAGTTATTTATGAATTCTGGATACAAGTTCTTTATAAGATATGTGATTTGCAAACATTTTTATCCCAGTGAATGGCTTGACTTTTCGTTTTTATTACAGTGTATTTCAAAGAGCAGAGGTTCTTACTTTTTATGAAGTCCAGTTTATCAGTTTGTTCTTTTATAAATCATGCTTTTTGTGTTGTGTCTAAGAAATCTTTACCTAATCTCACAAAATTTTTCTCCTTTTTCTTCTAGAAGTTTTAGAGATTTAGGTCTGTGATCCATTTTGAGTTGATTTTTGAGAATGGTGCAAGGCATAGACTAAGACACAATTGTTTCAGCAATATTTGTTGAAATGACTATCCTTTCTTCATTGAATTAACTTTGTAGTTTTGTTGGAAATCGATTGACCATATATGTTTGATCTACTAGTGAAGTGTCTAATTTTGTTCTATTCATCTATGTGTCTGTCCTTTTCCAATACCACCCTGTCTTGATTACTGTAGCTTTTATGGTCAGTCTTAGACACAGATAGTGTGACTTGTCAACCTGATCTTTTTCAGAATTGTTTGCTCAGTCAAGTGTTTTGCCTTTGCTTTTTTTAGAATCAGCATGATGACTTCTATACAAAATCCTGCTGGGATTTTCAAAGACAATTGTGTTGAATCTTTATCTTTGGAGAATATTTAAATCTTAATGAAATTGAATGTTCTGATCCATGAACATGAAAGATATTGCCATTTATTAAGATTTTATTTAATTTCTCTCATAGATGTTTCTAGTTTTCAGCATATTGATGTTGCACTTATTTTGTTAAATTATATCTAATTTCATGTTTTTAACTTCAATTCTCAATTGTTCATTGCTAATATATAAAAGTATAAAAGATTTTTAGATGTTGATCTTATACCATGTGACCTTTCTAACCTCACTTATTAATTCTAGTCACCTTTTTTGGGTAGATTCTTGAGATTTTCTACATAGATAATCAGATAAATGCATGTTGCTTAATAGTTTTCCCTATGAGGGATTAATTTTATCTTAATTATGCCACATATATCACTATATTTTATTTTTCACAGTGGTATATTTTATTAGTAGACTGATGAATTTGGACAATGATTTCTCAAAACAAATCTAGGCTATGAAGAACCAAATGAACCAGAGAAAATGCATGTATGATATAGGGAGACAAGAGCATTAGTAAGATCCCAGTTAACAGTCGGCCCTCTGTATCTGTGGGTTCTGCATCCTTGGATTCAACCAACCATGGATCAAAAATATTCAAAAATTGAAAAAACAATAAAAAATAAAAATATAACAATAAAAATAATACAAATAAAAACAATATTATAATGATTTACATTGTATTAGGTATTATAGTAATCTATAGATGATTTACAGTATATAGGAGGAGGTGCATAGGTTATATGCAAGTACTACATCATTTTAAAGAAGGGACTTGGGCATCTATGGATTTTGATATCTGTGGGAATCTTGGAACCAGTCCCCCACAGATACCTAGGAATGACTCTACTTTGTTGTGTCCCATGATATACATATGATTTTTAAAAATGACAATAATATAAACAAGCATGGGACAGGAAAAGTGATAGGTATTTTTAAATGCATATTTTTAAGACACAAGCTATTTTTATCTTAACTTTCCATAATCATTCTTTTTAAAATTAAATGATATAACAGTATTTTAAAATAATACTGTTTATGTGTGTATTCCAAATATTCTGTTGAATTGAGAGCCTTGTCTACTTAAATGTTACAAAATTTTTGCAAATCACAATATAGAAGTCAGGCCCAATATATTTTCTTCTTTGCTATTAGGCCAAAATATATTTCTTCTCCACACATATTTAAAAATTTTTTAGAAAGCATTGTTTGGGATATCTGGCATTCTCAGTGAATTAATGACCTTTTAAAAGGTTTTTTAAAAGTAATATTGGTTTAATAGTTGAGAAGTTTAAGTATTCAAATCCCTTTAACCTCCGTGTTTTAAATTATGTTCCCCTTAAAAATATTTTATTTCTTTGATTTGGTTACACCACTAGAATATATTTTGAACTTTATATTCTCTCTCTATATAAATAAGCCTGAGATAGATGCCAAAAAATTACTATTTATAATATACATATGTATACATATTTCCACAATTTAGTGTACAGTGATCAATTTCAGTAATAACATAGCTTGTATCACTGCACTTATAGCTAAACACTAGTTATCCAGCCAGGTGTAAAGTACTGTACTACATTTTTGTGTTTTTCAGAATGTATTACAAATTATTGTCCACAAAATAAAAAAGAAGAGCTACATTTTTAAGTGTGTGCAGATGTGAATTTTGGCTACAGAACTGTTTTTAATATTCATCTATGGTATTTTCTTGGCAAAGAAAATGGACATTTGTTCCCACTGCATGACTTTAACAGATCAGTAGACATCCTAGGAATACTCTAAGGAAGCAACCCCGAGTCATGGAAAATATCTCACAAAACATCAGTATCTTTGAATCTAATCTGTGACAGTTGCTTATTAATATGAATAAGCAATATTAATATGTTGTTATACATTTCAAATGAATATTGAATAAGCAACATTAATATGTTGTTATACATTTCATATTAACATTGAATGAGGAATTTTAACAGATTTTTAAAGATTTAGAATTTAGGTGTATATCTATAAATTATTTTAATTCTAATATTCTAATTCTAATAATTATGGTGTTTATTCAACTCTAACTACTTTATTAAATTGAAGGAAGTGTCATACATTTTCGAGTCTTCTTAAGAACAAGAAATTATCAAAATTGCCATACTTAGATCATAACTAGTGGTCCATTTAGTCTTATATTTGATGTCTAATTTCACAGAGAGGCTGTAAATGAATGGTGTGAACTTCAGAATCTCTGGTTTCCTTAATAATTTATGAGTGAATGAGTCAATATATATTTAACAAGCATTTACTGTATACTTAGCTCGGTACTGGGGGTGATCACAAAAAGATATGTAACTTTGTCACTGTTTTCTGGGAGCTTTTCTTATTGTACTGATACTGAGAAATATAAGTAAAAAATAAATATATAATCATGTATAGTAAAATTCTATTAAATGCATTAGGGAATAATGCTGGGAAACTCAAGAAGGTCTGTAGTAATCAGAGGATGTTTTATGGAAAAGATGGGCCTTGAAGTGCAATATTTGAATTGGCGCTGGATATGAAGAATTTTCTGAGGCAGTTAAAGAGGAAAAAATGGGAAGCTATGAACTTACAACAAATTGGGAGAATGTCAGATAGTAATTGTTTATGAAAATTCACTTATTCTAAAAAAAGATTGAAAGTGACTTTTTAAACTTTTTATTTACACCTACTGAAAAGTTGCAAAAATGGCACAGAGAATTCCCATACATCCTTCACCCAGCTTCCCCTAATACTAACATTTTCCATAGTAAATTACCAAAACCAGGAAATTAGCATTGGTACAATACTATTGAGTAACTACAAATCTTATTTTAATTTCACCAGTGTGTCCACTAATGTTCTAGGACCCAAGCCAGGATCTCACGTGCATTTAGTTGTCATATCTCTTTAGTTTCCTTCAATGTGTGACAGTCCCTTTATTTTTCCTCATCTTTCATGACTTTGACATTTTCGAAGAGGACTAGCTAGTTATTTTGTAGACTGTTTCTCACTTTGAGTTTTTAAAATTTGTTCATAATTAGATCGAGGTTATTCATTTTTCGCAAGAAAATACAGAAGTGATATTGTGCCTTTCTCAAGTGCATTATATCAAGGGATACTTGGCTATTACTGGTGAGGTTAAAATTAATAACTTGGTTAAGGTGGTATCCGTCAGGTTTCTGTGCTATAAAGCTATTCATTTTCTGTTTGTAAGATGTAAAATATCTTAGGAGACATACCTTGAGACTATGCGAGTATTCTTAGACTTCTGTCCACTAATTTTACTGTCCATTGGTGAATCTTGCCTGATACAATTATCTCATTTTTTTGCTCACAGTGACTTTGAAATTTTGTTATTTTCTGGCTTTAAGTTATTCCAAGGGTGTGGGGTTTCATTTTGTTTTCATTTTTATTGTTTCGTATCATTAGGGGAGAAAATATTGGAAATGAAAGGTGACTTTTTAAATGCAAGGTTCTTTTAAAGTAGGGAATCAGATCTAAGGGAAAATAAAAGAAAAAATAAGGTGAAGCTAGAGATAAGGTTTGTAAAAACACAATGCATGCTGAGGGTTTTATACCACCTGCTGAGGAACCTCAATTTGACTCTACATTTTCCAGTAGCAAATGTAAAAAGAGCATCAAAATTAAAACAAGATGCACTGCAATAAACTTTTAAAAGTCATAAGTTCAAATTCTTGGAATTGAAATCTTTAGAGAAAAATTTACACTAAGAGGACATGTGTAATGTGATTAATTAACATCTTCAACAACATCCTCATGGAACATAATTTTTTTTTCTTAGAAGGGAGACATAATAGGTATTGTTTTGACTTTAATTTTTCTAAAAATTAGAATGACTATTAGAGTGAGACGTAATGTATTAGAAGTCAATCTGACCTCCAGAAGTTCTCTTTAAGAATTCACAAACTTATAAGGTTTGAGAAATTATTTGGGGGTTAAATAAATTGATGAGCAGATAGTATTTGCTTTAACAAAAATTAAATTCCTGCTATTTGAATGCTAGTATTGCTAAATAACCAAAACCTTGTTATAGTAGTATTTTCTCTGGAGTAGAAATCATTTAGTCTCAAACATCTAAAAGGGTTTAAGTAGGGATGTCCTCAAATAACCTTGTTACATGATAGTTCCGAAATATTAACCTTGAGAAGAAAGTTCTAACAAAATTAAGATTTGCCAAGCATTTGCCTTATTTTTTATAATTCTTGAGAGGTTTTTTGCTTCAAGTTTTGCTTCTGATAATTATATCCACTGGAACTGAATACTGAGAAAGGAAGTTAGAGGAGTGATAAGGAAAAGAAAGAAGTATCAAATGTTACTTAGGTTATCTTTCATTAATTTTCTATTTCTAAAGAGCTAAAAATTTTTAAGATTTTCATATCTTAAAATATATGGCTTTTGATATTTTGCAATGAGGGCTTTGCTATTTTTAACAAAAAGTTTTGAAAAACCTTTTTCACAATATTTAAATGAATGGCTGCCTACCTGAGGTATGCAAATTAAATATTTTAATATTTGTACATTTAGAACCACTTCTAGTGAAGGAAAAAGAAATGTGTAATTATTTTTCATTGTATATTACATTGATACCTGACTTTCTAAATTACTTTGTAAATTGCCACATCACCAGTTTAATTAAGTTAAACTTCATATTCAAGTTGTTGGTTGAGTACCAACAATGTGAGCTAGGCAATGTGTCCAGTACTGAAAATAGAAGAAAGAAAGGTGAAGCTATAGATAAAGTTTGTGAAAACACAGCATGCTGAGGGTTTTATACCACTTGCTGAGGAACCTCAATTTGACTCTACATTTTCCAGTAGCAAATGTAAAAAGAGCATCAAAATTAAAACAAGATGCACTGCAATAAACTTTTAAAAGTCATCAGTTCAAATTCTTGAAATCATCATTGATTAGAACCTAAAGGGTCAAAATGTATTTTAGCATAAATTTTTTTAAAATTATAAATTAGTTTATTTCCCATGAAATACAGCCAAGAATAAAATAGCCCCAATATAGTATAGGTCAAATTAAATAAAGAACTCACCCAGGGTACGTGAACTACATTTGGCAGGGTATGTAGAATTTCCATGTTATCTCATTTATTAGGTTATAAGCTGAAAATAAAGAACTATAAAAGTTGCCAGTCAGAGTGATATTTTGGCATGATTTTTTACTGCCCTGTACCATCTTTTTAAAATTTGCCTTATATGGGCAAGGAATTAGAAACAACTTTAATCAAAAATCCAGATGTTGAGATTGATGTTTATTTTGAAATACCCTATGAGACCTCATGAATAGAATCAAATCAAAACTGTCCACTTTTATAAACGGAATCTTTATTGTTCAGAAGCTAGAAATAGTACAGTTTTTAATAGACAAATCTCGCAGAAATCTTAGATTTTTAAAAAGTCACATGAAACAAGAACTTACTTTAACATGAAAGGAGTCTGATTTTTGCTTTGATCAGATTTTTCAAGAAGGAAGGAAGAAAGTTATTTAGGAAACCATCTTGTAATCTTCTTCAGTTGAATATTTATTGGCTCTTTCAGCCTCCTACATCTTCACATCATGTATTTCAGCCACTGTTTTGTAATGTTTTTAATTAGATAATATTTTGGTTTCATTCTCGTAATCTAGGTGGTTTAATTAACCACTCAATTAATTGAAGAGCATTAGTTAATATTCTGAATATCTATATTTGTTAAATAATAAATAGCAATCCCCTTTTATTTGTCTTTTAAAATAGCCTTTAATATTATACTTAATCCAAAATTAATTATGTGTTATATATCATATGTACATCACCACTTATATTGTCTCTTCACACCCAAAGTGTTTTTAACTGAGGTAGGAAATAAACAAAAGCCATGTAACATTTTATTTTTTGCTTTCACAAGTATTTGGCAATCCCTGTATGCAAGTAACTGCTAACATTTACTGAAAGGAAGAATTATAAACAACTGCTTCCACAATATAGAATTAGCTTAGGAATAATGAATGAATAGATAAACAAATGCATTTTAAACCAGATTACTACACTGGTGAATTCTAGCAAATGTTTGAGAAAGAAATACTACCAATTTAACACAAATTGTCTCAGAAAACAGAAAAGAAACACTTTCCAACTCACCTTATGAACTTAGCATTACCCTTATAACAAAACTGGACAATGATATCGTAAGAAAAGAAAACTACAAACTGCAGACAAAAAAAATTCCTTAACAAAATATTAACCAGTCACATCCAGCAATATATAAAAAGGATAGTACACAAGGTCAAGTAGAGTTTATCCCAGGAATGCAGAGTTGGTTCAACATTCAAAAATCAATCAATGTAATTTCCCATATTAAAATACTAAAAAGGAAAAATACTGATATCATCTCAGTGGATGTAGAAAAAGCATTTTGGCAAAGTTTAATACCCATTCAAAGAACAAGATAAAGAGCATATAACAGAAAAAGAAAAATCTACAGCTAAAATTAAACCTAAATGATACAGAGTATATTGTTTTTTCCCAAGGTTGGCAACAAGGCAAGGATTTCCACTCTCACCGCTTCTGTTACACATTATACTAAAGGTCCTAGCCAGTGCAACAAGATAAGAAAAAGAAATAAAAGGCATACAAATCAAAGGAAGAAGTAAAAGTGTCTTTATTTCTAGACAACATGTCATTTACTTTAAATAATCAAAAGAAATGTATAAAAAACTACAAGAACTAATAAGTGAGTTTAGCAAGATCACAGGGTACCAAGTTAATATGCAAAATCAATTATATTTCTATGTACTAGCAATGAACAATTGGAAATTGAATTTTAAATAATCAATACCATTTACAATGTCATCATAAATGTAAAATACTTATTTAGCAAGATAAATGCAAGATCTGTATACTGACAACCATAAAACTTTGGTGACATATATTTAAAAAGATCTAGTTAAATAGAGAGAAATACCAAGTTCATAAGCAGGAAGACTCAACCTTGGTATTAGGTTATTAAGTATGAAATGTCCGATATCCTTAAGTACTAAGTTTGACAGTTGACATCTATGACACTTTACTGTGACACTTTTTGTTTTATTTTTATTGTGAAGGTACATCTTCATTGTTTCAAATGCATGGTTTGGCTTGTGATTATCTTTCAAAAATTTTTTTAGACCACTTTTTGTGAAACCATGGATAAGTCAAAAATTTGTGTTGTTTTCAAATGTAAGTTCTGTCATGGAACCAATTCAGTGCAGACAGCTCGAAATATCAATGAAGTGTTTGGAAGGATGTGCCTAAGGAACGCACAGTACATCAGTGATTTGAGAAGTTCTGTTCTGGAGATTTGAATCTTGAAAATGAGCCACATGGGCAACCCAACACCAAGGTGGATAATGGTGAGCTGAACCTGTAGTGGAAGCGAATGCATCTTAACCTACACATGAATTAGCCCCAGGGTTTGACATTACTAGTCCAACAATACTGGACCATTTGAAACAAATCTGCAAGGTAAAGAAGCTGGATAGATGGGTTCTACATGAATTAAACAAGCATCAGAGGAGAAGTCGTCTCAAAGCTTGCCTTTCTTTGCTGTCATGCCATAAAGGCCACTGTTTCTACACCGTATTGTTACATGTGATGAAAAATGAATTCTTTTTGAAATCACAAGCATTCAGCACAATGGTTGGATACAGATGAAGTGCCAAAACACAGTCTAAAACCGAATATTCAGCCAAAAAAGCTAATGGTGTCTGTTTGGTGTTCCAGCGCTGATATTATCCAATACAACTTCATGAAAGCTGGTCAATTGGTTGGTTACAGTGGGGCCTACTGCAACCAATTAGACGAAATGATGAGGATGCTTTTTTGATTAAGCAGCTGAGATAGGTCAACAGAGACAGGCCAATCCTCTTGCAAGACAACCTTGACCACATGTTGCCCAAATAATACTCTCAAACTACAGAGACTGGACTTGGAAACTCTCTGTCATCCTCTGTATTCACCAGACCTTACACCAACTGACCACCACTTCTTTCAGGCTTTTGACCACTTCTTGCAAAGAAAAATATTCAGTTCTCAGTAAGCTGTGGAAAAGGCCTTTTGAAACTTCACTGCTACTTGCTCTGCAGGCTTCTTTGCTGCTGGCATAAACAAGCTACCGTTAAGATGGCAAAACTGTGTCGATAATTTAGGTGCATACTTTGATTAATTGTATTGCTTCTTGTTTGAGATATACTAAACTAAACTTTTGATTTGAAATAGGACATTTCATATTTAGTTACCTAATATAATGTCATTTTCCCCAGATTAATCCTTAGACTAAGAACAGTCCTAATAAAAATTTTAGCAGTTTTTTTGTTGAAATTGACAAGCTGGCTCTAAATTTCATTTGCGCATTGATTGTTAAATCAATTTTGAAAAAGAACAAAGTTGGAGGAATTATACTTTCTGATTTCATGACTAACTATAAAGCTATGGTAATCAAGAAAATGTGGTATTGGTGTAAAAATAAATATATCAATCCATGGAATAAAATAGAGTCCTGAAATAAACCTACACATTTATAGTTAATTGATTTTTGACAAAAATGTGGGATAGTCTTTCTACAAATAGTTCTGAACATTTGGATGTCCATATGGAGAAAAAATGGAACTCAGCTTTTACCTCACGCTTACACAAAAGTTAACTTGAAATCAATGCTAAAGTATAAAACCCTGGGAGGAAACAGAAAAGAACACTTTGGTGATGTTGGCTTAGGCAAACATTTCTTCAATTGGACTCAAAAAGTATGAATTATGGAATAAAAAATTGATACATTGGACATCATCAAAATTAAAACTTTTGTCTTCAAAAGACACTCTTAAGAAAATAAAAAGGCAAACTACAGTCTGGGAGAAAATATTTGCAAAATATATATCTGATAAAGGATTTTATCTAGCACATATAAAGAACTCTTATAACTCAAGAATAAGAAGATAATATATTTTTATTTATTTTATTTACATTTAGAGATAGAGCCTCACTCTGTCACCCAGGCTGGAATGCAGTGGCACCATCATAGCTCACTGCAGTTTCAAACTCCTGGGCTCAAGCAATCCTCTTACCTCAGCCTCCCAAGTAACTGGGACCATAGTTGTGTGCCACCACACCCAGCTAATTTTTAAATTTTTTGTAAAGATAGAGTCTCACTGTGTTGCTCAGGCTGATCTTGAACTCTTGGCCTCAAGTGAAATCAGAAAAGGATTTAATAGACTCTTCATCACAGAAGATGTACTGTGGTAACTGAAATTTTAGCTATGTTGTTGGGACACTAGATTTATTTAACTGAACCATAGAAATTAAAATTTTTGCATATTGGAACTGCACAAAGCAAGGACTGCCTTCTTGTTTGTGATTAACGAACATAATCACAACTACTTTCATAGTGTATTAATTTTATAGGTTTGCAATTCCACTAAATGTCTGACAAGGGACACATCCTATCTTACTTTTAGGGGGAGCTCCACGTTGTGTTTGTTGACCATCCGGTATTAAGCATTCCTTGCCTTAATTATTCTTACTAATAATAAAAATGGCCAACATTTATTGCCACAAGTCTCAAGCATTGTTGTAAAGGCTTATCTTAATGTCTCCTCACAACATTTCTCTAAATTAAGTGCTTTTATTCTTTTTGTGGAGGCTAGAGGTTTAAATAGGTTCAGTAATTTGGAGAGGCAAGATTCAA
Source organism: Eulemur rufifrons (assembly GCF_041146395.1). Taxonomy (NCBI): domain Eukaryota; kingdom Metazoa; phylum Chordata; class Mammalia; order Primates; family Lemuridae; genus Eulemur; species Eulemur rufifrons. The sequence continues at coordinate 45,612,171 of NC_090991.1, forward strand.
ACTCAGTTTGACACCAGGACCTGTGCTCTTAACCTTTCCATTATACACATGGTAACAATATGTATGAGCTTGTGTTGAGAAAGGAAATACAGGAAGCTATGAGAACATATCAGAGCAGACAACTTGGTCTTGGGACCAAGAAAGGCTTCCCTGAGGCTCCTTCTTTGGGAAGGATGGGCATTAGACACACATGCAGGGAGAGGTGTGGGCTCTAGAGAAGCCTCTGTCAGTAACTAAGCAGCCCTAGACAAGTAACCTCTTTGAACAGAGTCTGGCCTTCTCTTACATGGGTACTGTCTTTTTAAACTTTAACTTTTCATACTTTCTTGTCTCTTTTCTATTATGGGAAAAGGACACCTTTAGTGGATAAAGGTATTTATGATTTGAGTTTAACTATGTTTGCAACTTTTTATTTTGTTTACTACTTTGTTTTCCCTTCTCATTTCTACTCCAATAATTTGATCAGGAAATATAAGTTGTTGTTGTTGTTGTTTTTTTTTGGTGACAGAGTCTTACTCTGTTGCCTGGGCTAGAGTGCTGTGGCGTCAGCCTATCTCACAGCAACCTCAAACTCCTGGGATCAAGGGATCCTTCTGACTCAGCCTCCCGAGTAGCTGGGACTACAGGCATGCGCTACCATGCCCAGATAATTTTTTCTATATTTATTTTTAGTTGTCCAGCTAATTTATTTCTGTTTTTAGTAGAGACGGGGGTCTCGCTCTTGCTCAGGCTGGTCTCGAACTCCTGACCTCAAGTGCCCGGCTCGGCCTCCCAGAGTGCTAGGATTACAGGCATGAGCCACCACACCTGGCCTGTAAGATTTTTTAAATAGAATTGTTCTTGTTAAAAGTTGACATTTTCAATGTCATGAAAAAAATGAACTTTCTTCTCTGTATTTTTTTAAGGTCAGACAACACAGATCCTCAATTTTCCACTTCCCTGTGCTCAAATAAGTTCCTGAAAATAATTAGTAAGAGTTAAACAACTGATAAGCAATGTACGGTATGTATTGGCCTAATGGAAGAAGATATTTATTGTGTGCCTACCATGTGTACTTACCTTATCCACTTTAATTCTCACAATCCTTTGACGTTATTATTGCCTAAAAGTAGTTGGAAATACTGAAGCTCATAGAAATTAAGCAGCTTGCTCAGAGTTACACAGCTACAAGTTTTGTAGAACTAGGATCCATATTCCAGTGTATCTTTCTCCAAAATCCATGCCAGGAATTGTTTGCTTCTCTTACTGTTATCCAGCTAATCGTGCTATGCATTGGCTCAGATAGGTCACCATGAGCGAAAGATAGAAGCAGCTCCTGGCTCACGAGGTGGCAGTTCATACCTATTGTTACATTTCCTCATTCTCCAACTAGACCCTGGTTTGGGTGCCTCACTCCTCATTACCCACCCACTCCTTTGTTCACAAGTACCCTTACCTGTTTCTTGTTTCTACCTTGATTAGTCTCCTTGAGTATTTGCTACCTGGCTAATTTTTTAGCTCTTTCTTGATCACTCTGGACTTGATCTTAGATCCACTTGACTTATCCTTTTCTAGCAGAATTATTGGTCCTTGTCCCTGGACAGACACCGAGTCTTAGTGTTTCTGTATAGGATGTATACAGAAGTATAACCTTTCTATAATGACCTGCTGGTCACGTAGATTCAGAGGAAATGCTCACCCGTGTGTTATCTTATTATTTGAAATAATGTTATCTTCTAGATTTTTGCTCTGTGCTTTAATTTGCATCGTTGATTTTTACTTCTATATGAATAATTTTTCTGCTTAATAATGGCTTTAGAAAAGCAATGTCTGCTTTTGTTTTCAATCCTAGAAATGTTAAAAACAAGCTCTTATTCTGTACAAATTCTAGTTTTATACATTTATTATTAAAAGTGTTAGTTCTCTTTTTAAATTTTGCATTGACATATGTAGAAACCTCTGTCAGTTTAAACAGCAATGTTTGAAAGTCTCTTTGACTTGAAAGCTGCCAGATTGCCTTATCATTGTCTTTGAGAGATTAGGAATGCTTGTTTGGAAGGTTGCCTTTTGTCTAAATAAAACTGAAGTTTTGTTGTTTCACTGTAATATTTCATTTTAATCTGGTTGGTTTTTTGTGGAGATAATATATAATGGAACCAAAAATAGTTCAATAAGAACCTTCAGTTATAAATGGGTTGACTGTTGTTTGATTGCTGTAGGTGCCCTTGTCAGCTACATGGGACTGCTGATTTTGATAGATGTGGAAAAATTTTCTCTGGGCCCTTAGGGTCTCTTATGGAGCAATGCAGTATAAGCCAATTCTATTCCTTTCTTAACTGTGAGTTATTACTTCTGTCATTACCACCCTAGTCTAAAACACCATCAACCCTTGACTGGACTGTTGCAGTAACTCCTACCTGGTCTCCCTGCTTTTCACACGTGCTTCCTCCAGCAGTTTATTTGCACAACAACCAGATCTTTGGGGAAATAAATGATATTGTGTAATTCCCCTGCTCAAAACCCTCCAGTGGCTTCTCATCACTATTATAACAAAATGGAAACTCTTTAATTTTGCCCTCAAAGTGCCATGTGATCTGGCCCCTGCCCACTCTCCAACTTAGCTCCTACTCTTCTCCCCCTCAAATACACAGACCCAGCATGTGGCTTTCTTGCCATTTATAACTATGCCAAACTTGTTCCTACCTAAGGCCTCTAAACTTTTTTTTTTTCTCTTTGTCTCAGTTTCACCGTCAGATCTTGTCATAGGCTATTTAGCACTGTTATTACAGAATGCTTCAAAATGAGTAATTTGTAAGCAATAGAAGTTCATTTGGCTCCTGGTTCTGGAGGTTGGGAAGTCCAAGATCAAGGTCCTACATCTAGGGGAGCCTTCTTGCTGCATCGCAACATAACAGAAGGCATCTATGGCAAGGGAGAGAGAGAGAGGCAAGAGAGGGCCAAACTCACTTTTATAACAAACCCACTCCCTCAATAATGACATTAATTCACCTCCTAAAGGTCCTACCTCTCAGTATGGTTGCATTGGAGATTAACTTCCTAACACATGAACTTTGGGGAACACATTCAGACCATAGCAGGTCTCCTATCTCCCAGTGACCACTGCTCTCTGCCTAAATGTTAGCGTACCCCCATCACTTTCTATTATTGTACCCTACCTTTTTTCTCCACATTGCTTCTCAATTCTTATGATTTATTTTTTATTATTTGCTGCTATTTTTTTCCATGCCTGGAACATTGCCTGGCACATAGCAGGTGTCCAGTACAAATTTGTTTGATAGATAGATGGATTTTTAAATGTTTTTTCACCTATAACACCCTAATTGAGACTGAAAAAATTTTATCAAGAATAATTCTTGGGTCTTAATTTCACCAACAGTAATGTTGTCACAGATACTTTTAGCTCTCTGGAAACAGAATAAAGCAAAACAAATTTTTTTTCTGCTTTTGTATCAAATATGATCTGAATGTATCAAATATGATTTGAATGTATCCAAAATACAGCTCAAAATTTTGAAAATAATACACAACTGGTAAACATTTGAAACAGAATAATTAAAGTGGTAAAAGGGAATGAGGCTGCCTTCATATGAAGATTTTTGGGAAGTTTTGGTTTTAGGCAGAAGATTGAGAGATTCTATGATCAGATTCTTTAATACCATGGATAGGTTAATTCGGATTATTTTTTCAACAAAGCACTGTTTAGAAGAATTTGAAGGAGATTGTTTCAAGGCAAATAAAAGGAAGTACAGGAATACCTCATTTATCAGATATTGTCCAGGAATAAAATGTTCCCCTAGTCAGTTTCCAAATAACTAAAATGTAATCCCTATACATGTGCCAAAACTTAACATTTTGGATATTTTTCTAACATGCTCTACTTAATACCCTACTCTTTTAAACAAAAGTGCTGAAGACATCAACTCAGAGTCATTATTATGAATGTTTTGGTACCACATAAAAGATTCTCTACAATAAATGTGACCCACATCGTCAGTCCAGTTTTCTGTCCTTTTTATAGTTTTTCCATCTCCTCCCTCTTCTTTCATGTTGTCCTTTATGCTGATGGCTGCTGCTTTCAGTTTGTTGACTGATTTTATATACCCAATAGCATGGGCAAGGAGCAAAAGGTAGCTCCTAAATAATACACACCATTGTCACTGGAATTCTGATCTCTGGGCAAGTAAGGCATTATGGTGGTAGTAGAAACAATACAATAACATAAAACACATTAAAATGATGATGTTGATAAGGACCTTTTTGACTCTTCCGGCCACTGTAAAGATTACTTGTACAAAATACATGTTTTGCTAGATGGACTGTGGCCCTCACCTAACATGGTGGTATTTAATATTATTCTGTTGTCCATAGCATATTGAAGATATGATTCATATTTAAAATGACCATAGGTCCCAATTTCAATGCCTGTTTTTCAGTGTAATTCTTAAAATTCCATTCACTCTCATAAGTTACCCATCTTCCCAACTACAGTTGTATTCATTTTACTTACTGCTCACAGACCTCTAAAACACATCCCACTGCATCCAGAATAAAATCCAATTCTTTGGCCTGAGACTCCTTGATTGAGCCAAAACCCTAAATTGTAGGCCCTGAAGCCGGAGTTGAGTGGGAGACAGACAAGAAAGTAAATATACCAAGAATGAGGTGTATCTAGGTAAGGGGGAGGATCCAGTGCCAGCTTACATTCCCAGCTCCTACCCCAGCACTGGAAGCTGGTTGTCTAAGCTGTTAATGGGAAAGCGTTTTCTATTGGTAGATGTTCCTAAAGGTCTTCTGTAAGGAGCCACAGAATTTGTTTCAAAAGTGGAAGGGAAAGAAAGCAAGCCTTATGTAGCAAATTGTGCATAGAAAACATTTTCTCTCAAAATAAAAGGGAGAATTAAATACTACGTTATCATATGCTTAAACCTTTTTAACCAAGTGGAAGGGAAGAGCTTTTGAGTCTATTTCAGGGTAAAACGTTTGTATTAGGCCTTTAATGAACCAAGGAAATTTAAACATTTAGTTTCCACCCTTTTGGCTAGTAAATTATTTTATGTACATATTTTTTTTAATATTTAAGCATTCTGAAGGTTCATGACCATTAATGAAGATTAAGATTCACTAAAGCACTCCAGAACAAATTCTGGTTCGTAATATATGTGGAATTTTATTTGCTCTTAATTTTTTTGGTGAATTAAAAACCATAGTCCCAGTAGTTCATCAGAAAAGCACTTCAAGGATTTTAGTAGCTTTAGATTCTAAAACAATTTACTATAACCTTTCCAAACAAGAAGCAGTAAAAATTCTTAGAATTTTTCCAAGTTCTGTTCTGAGATTACAGTACTAGAGATGAATACTTGTGACAAATGACAGGTATTAAGCATGTCAAGAGGCTGGTTTAGAATGTGAGCAAGGTTATGTGCAAATCCAAATGAAATGTAATAGGTAGAACATAGGATAATAGTGCCCTCCAGAACCTACGTTTATTATAGATTTAGTCTGTGTGAGTCAGATTTTTAAATAACCCACACAAGGGTACTCACAGTGTGGAATTTCTGTACCTGAAAAATGGGGGACCAGATTATGATCGATGGTGGATCTTATGGATAGTATTAGAGAGTAGCTTCAGTATTCTTGGAAACCAGCTGGCCAGCTACCCTTTTCCCAAAATACACTAACCTAGATAAGAATCTTTCACTAAAATATCTATAAGAAAGTAATAAGTCTACAATTTTTAATTGAATTTATGAATATATAATTTTTTATAACCAGATATCTTGGAGAGGAGATAAGGAGGTGCCTCTCCATTGATGAAGTCCGTAGGCTGACCAGTCCCTGAAGATCCAAGGGTTTTAGAGGCCTGAGGGATTTTGTTAAGAAGCACAGTGCTGGAAAACCAGTGAGGTTCCAGAAGGGACCTTGAGGCTCTTCAAACCCAACCAGACCATCTGGCTGAGGCTCCACATTCATGCACCACTGGGTCCTGTTCAGGGGTGCTAGACAAGCAAGCTGTGAGCATCTCTCACTATTTTCCACTTTAGCCAGGAGTGTGCGAGACCCTCAGGCCCATCTGCAGCCTCCTCTCCCCCCAGAAACACCACAACCCTCTTTTTTTTTTTTAATTTTATTTTTCTTTACTTTTTTGAGATATTCTCTCTAAGGTGACCACCATGACCCTCTTCATTAAGGGCCGTTCCTCTGGGTTCTAAGGGTCTAGAACAAGATTGTGTTAATATAATTATCAGGCAAAAGAAGATTTTTCACAACTGCACAGAAGAGGTGACTAGCATGAGCCCTGAACCAACTTTCAGCTGGGCTTAAAAGACAACTTAATTCTCTTCAAACTTAATGAAATTCAGTGAAGAAGTTCAATGAGTCTTCCTCGAACTAGCTATTTCTTCCTTTCTAAGCTATTCAGGTTTATGATATGAAGCTACTGGACATTTTTTAAGCAAGTAGTATTTTGAGACTAGAGACATGACCCAGGTCAAAACTATGCTGACACTGGAGTCAAGTATGCAGAAAAAGCAAGGCATTTTGATGAAGGGAAATCATAAGCTGAACTTGCAGATGCGATAAACAAATATGGTAGCCAGGTGAGTATGGCAGCCTAAGAGATCAGCTGGTATCTTGATCTTCCCAAATTGTAAACCAAGAAACTTTTTGAATAGACAAGAATAAGCCATCAAACAGGCACTAACAAATGAGCCAGGCTTAGATGTTGTCACCAAGTACCAGAAAACACATCTATGTCCAGAAACTAACGTTGTAATCAGTGGACGTCTCAACACTCTCTGCAGATAGGTATCAACAAAGTTGTGTCTGAGCCTGGCAGGCAAGTATATGATTCTGAATGTCATGCTGCTCCAACAGAACCACTCATGATGGGAGCCAACGAATGGGAACAGAAGTATCTGAAATCAGTGCTAGTGAAAATCAGCCCTAGTATCCAGATGAGCATCATAGTACATCCCAAGATGACCATCCAAGATAGTGTTAATATGGTGACCAAGGTGCCAATATTAAAGATCTATAGATTTTTACAATCTTCTTTCTACTTTAACTGATATTTTGAAACTATATGAGGTGTTTGAGGTTATTTTAAAATATAATTTAGTATCTAATTTCTACCTAGAAGAAATTTAAATATTAGTAATTCCTTAGGTATTGTTTGCTAATTTTTAAAGTAATGATCAATGAGTAGAAAATAAAAATACCCTAGTATACAGAGTTGGTGTATTATTCTACTTGCTGTAGATGCATCCCTGCAGTTCATTCAGCAGGCAGTGGTGGTTGTTTTCTCTTATAAAATAAAGAGAGGAGTCCCAACCTTATAAGCTGTGTGTTGATCAAATGAGAGAGTATGTACAAAATTTCTTCATACGCTTGGCACTTAGGAAGTATAGAAGGGATTCGTTCATTCTTTCAACAGATGTTTGCTGAATACTTGCCTTGTGTCAGATACTGTTTCATGCGCTTGGAATATATCAGTGAACAAAACAGACTAAAGTCCCTGCCCTTGTGGATCTCACATTCTAAATGATCACTGTTATTGTTGAAAGAGAACACTGATTGAAAGATGACTGCAGTTGTCTAGGGAAGTGACACAGGTTTGGGGCTATGACAGTGGTAGTAGAAGTAGAAGAGGAGACAGAGGTATAAGCCTCAGGTATGATTCCTGACTTGGTGTTGGTGGAAAAGAAAGGGGACACTTGAAGAGATTGTCCAAGGTCATTGTGCTGTCAACCCACAAGGAAGCATTGAGAATAAGCACATTCGAACAAGCAGATGGTGGACTTTAGTCTAAAATGGTTGGAGCATTCTAGCAGGTATTGGGAAATATTTTTCTTAAATTAGAAAGATTGAGGGTACTGAAGAATTGTGGAGTTTTTTTTGGGGGGGGGAGTTTCCTGTAGATAATTGTTGATCCTCAGCAAACCAATTTCAGTAAAGTGGTAGGCTACAAAGAAATGAGAGAGTAGACATAGTAGGTACAGACTACTCTTAGTATGCACTACACAGGGACGGAAAGGAAAAACTGAGAAAAGTAGCTTGAGACAGTGGTGTCTTCAGATATTTATGTACAGGACAAAGGGAGTGAGCTAGTGGAAGGAAAAAGATTGAAGATAAAAAAGAGATTGATTTATCTGTCCTCTTAATGAATATTTACCCTTTTCCTACTGTTTACAAAATATTTTGTCTGTCATGGGATGCATACAAAAATGCAAAAGAAGTGGAATATGGCCTTAAGTGAGTTTACCCTTCAAAAGAGGATTGTGTATGCCAGTAGAACTATTATTACTCCCCTCTGGAGTTTAATCTCCATGACAGCAGGAATTTTGCCCATTTTATTCACTGCTGTGTCCCCAGTGCCTGGAAGAGTGCCTAGCATGTAGCAGGCATTCAATAAATGTTGAATAGATGAATGAAAAGTTTCAGCAGAAAGAGACTATCTGAATTGTTCAAGAAAATGATCATTCTTTGTGTTTCATCAAGAGTAGTTGTTTTGCATAATCATTGCTTAGCTATGGGTGCACTCACAGAGAATTAAGGTCTAGGTCAAATTGGAGTAAGAGAAAGGTAATGAAGTTAGAAGGATTATTGTTCAATGAAGATTATTCTTCCCAGCAGAACTTTTCCAGGAATATACAAATAGTATTTTCTGTAGAAAAATTATTAGAACTTAAGAATATATTAATATTAACAAACCTAGAGGGTAGAAATTTATCTCAATTTTAGAACCAGTTTTCATGAATGATAGACTAAGAAAGAATTGAAGGATGGAAGAAAATATATCTGTGTTTAAAAATTAGCAAATCAGATTCAGGTGAGCTTGCCACCTGTTGCCTCAAGGGCAAAAAACAAACAGAGAATATATGAGATAAAGTAAGTTCTTGCAACAGTTGAATGAACAAATTTTTAAAATCACCTGGAGTGGAAAAGTTGTACAATAAAGCTAAAAATTGTATTTTTCTGCATATTTGATTACAAAACACATAAAGTAGGTAGATGATCAATATTAACTGCTGTTTGCCGCACCAAACAATTCTAAAAGATCTGAAAGTATAGTACAAACTGCAAGAACAGTTAAGCAATGTTTTAGAATAGAATCTCCAAACCCTGACTGAGGATCAGACTCATTTGGGAGCCTGTTAAAACGAGAATTGTGTGGTCCCCACCCCAGATCTGCTCAATAGGAATCTCTGGGGCTCGTGAGTTCTGTTGCACAGACATGTTTGGCAGCAAGTGATCTAAAGTGTGCAGTAGGGGCCCAATAAATGCTTATCTATTAATTTGCAATATTGTCTTCTATTTGAAGTTTAGAAATCAGATTTTTCAAGGAATGAAAATGGATATAATTTAGGTCTCTCTGTACAAAGCAGTTTAGGTTATCTACAGTCAACTTTCCTTTCAAAGGGACTGGATATACTGCTTTGGTGTGGGGTAAAGGGACCATCTCTACTGTGAATCCATTTAATTTTCATTCTTGCTTCTAATATAAAAGCAGGTAAATTATGTTTTATTTGTGTGTTCACTAGAATTAGATTGAATTTAGGAACTTTCTTCTATTGAGTTTGTATATTTCATATCAACTATCGACATTAAATTATTCTCATTTGTTAAGAATAAGACTGCTAAAATTCCTAAAGCAGTCTGAAGGATCTTGGAGATTTCAAGTCGAAAGAGATCTTAGGGCCATCTTTCCTTGCCATGGATGCAGACTCATCAGGGAGAGGGGATTTCAGAGAAATTTCAGTCCTAGCAACTCCTGAAACAGGTCTTGATTTCACTCAATTCTGATAATTCTATATACAGTGCCTAATGATCTAATTTATGCCTTTAATGTATCATATCACAAAGTAAATTTACTTTTTCAGAGATTCTAGTTTCCCATATGTTGTGTTTCTTTACTTATTTGAAATTAAAAGAAGAAATTTAGTACTTTTCTTTGAGAAAAGGACATTAGTATGTGTCTAGTCCTCCATTGTTTTAATGAGAACAAAAGCAAAATGTTCCAAAATTACTTGCTTGCAGCTACAAAGCATGTTTATGGAATAAAAATCTCCTTCATTAGATGTGTGAGGAAAAAAAAAAAAAGAATTGTTTTGAAGTTCTTATGATCAGCTTGTATAGGCTTCATTGTAAACTGATACTAAAGAGCCCCCATTATGATCTGTGTATTTTGGTGCCAGAAGGTTTTTTTCTTATGCTAAATTATTAAGTTCTGTCAGCTGCTGGGCTGTCATATAGAGATATAGTAAATCACATTATATTTTGTCATGGATTACATGGACCAATAAATTTGGGAATAAAGATCAAAGTAGTTCCACAATCACATCTGAGTGTAGGAGGGATGTTTAACTTGTAGAAAACTGATTTAGGTAAAGCTGTTGCAGTTCTTGTGCGAATTTGAAATGAATTTGGATATTTTGTTGAAAATGAATGAGGATCAAATCCCAAAATGACTTTCTATTTTTGTATTTAGTTCAGAGAAGTTAATTCTAACACCTAGCTGCATGCTTTGAATTAGATAAATGATTACATGCTGAGAGTGGTGGGATCAGTGAAAATTATATTTATGTATTTTAATTGCTTTCGTGATTAAACAATATATTCCATTTTACTTTTATTTGGGGCTTTTGGGGGCCACATAATTAGTTAAATGCTCTTGTAGTAATGCTGTCTGACTCCTTGGAGCTGAACTGTTTGCCTTTTACTGCATTTAAAACCATTAAAGTAAGCCAGTTTAAGCTCACTAAGCAGCCTTGATTATTTCGATCTTGATGGTTATTATCTTTATTCTGTGTTACCATAGAAACTCTTTTGGGGTTATCAAAGTTGATGATACTCATTTATTTAGAACAACCAATTTCAACTGGTTGGGCTCTTTTCAGAGAAAAATTGTAGTAGAAATGAGATAATATAGCAGAAGTGGTTAGCAGAAATTATGTGCTTTGGGTATATTACTGTCCTTATACTTTTATTTAGGAGAGTGCCCTCAGTTGTAGCCTCAATTAGCTAGAACAGTTGTTCCCCAACTTGGCTGATTATCAGAAGCAGTGAGGGAGCTTTTAATACAGATTCCTGGGCCACAAGATCTTGGTGATCCTGATTCAGTAGAAAAAGCTCAAAAGCATTTTTCTCCTTTCACTCTGGAGTCATCTCTCCTACTTTCTTTCTTCATTCTAATCCTATTTGGAGAAATATTTTTAAATGCTAATAGCCTATTAATAGACATTTAAGCTTTACAAAGTTATTTCTCAAGATTTTGGTTCCTTGTTTTATTTTTAGTCTCTGATTGTCATACTTTTATTGATTTTCTTCCCTCTTGTGAAATCTAGAAGATTTACACTAATGCTGTAATAAATCAATCTGACATTAGACTTAAACAAATCCCCCCAGTCATATGAAGATTAAACCTCCCCCTCCATTCAAATGGGATGATCAGAATAAAGTATAATTGGGATATAGATACGGTAGCCTGCAGTGCTGATTTTGGTCTGAAAGGAAATAAAAGACCAGTTGACGACTGCCTATGTCAGGTATATCCCCAAGGGAGGGTGTTAGACTAAGATGGAAGATTTAGCAGTGATGCTGCCAAGGTCTAGTTGGAAAAAACTGAACAGTTTGAAGAACTCAGCAGAAGATCATAGAAATTCTATTTACAAGCCCCAAGCTCTTCTAACAGGCTTTTTCTCATGTCCTCTGATAATGCTGTGATGCCTTCTAGGTGCAAGGCTCCTAAGATGGAGCCACTATTTTGAAGCATCACTGTGGAAAATCAAAAGCAATTAGAGCTTTCAGTGAATGACCTGATCCCATAGGTTTAGAAAATATAGGTCCTGGCCGGGCGTGGTGGCTCACGCCTGTAATCCTAGCACTCTGGGAGGCCGAGGTGGGCGGATCGTTTGAGCTCAGGAGTTCGAGACCAGCCTGAGCAAGAGCGAGACCCCATCTCTACAAAAAATAGAAAGAAATGATCTGGACAGCTAAAATTATATATATAGAAAAAAAATTAGCCAGGCATGGTGGCGCATGCCTGTAGTCCCAGCTACTCGGGAGGCTGAGGCAGAAGGATTGCTTGAGCCCGGGAGTTTGAGGTTGCTGTGAGCTAGGCTGACGCCACGGCACTCTAGCCCGGGGAACACAGCGAGACTCTGTCTCAAAAAAAAAAAAAAAAGAAAGAAAAGAAAAGAAAATATAGGTCCTAATTCAGGCTACTTCTGTGCAGGGAGCCAAAGGAGCTGAGGACTGAAGAGGTTAAGACTGCAGAGAGAATGGTTTAGGGCACTTAGACTGGATCCAGTTACTGAAGCTGGGTAGGACCAGGCTGGTAGTTTATGGGGGCTGCTTCCCTAAGAGGTGGAAATGTGGCTTGCACATTCAGCAAGTACTGGGCCTGGACTGAACTGACCCCTGAGAAGCGCTGTAGTCATGGTCTTCATCTTCCCTAGTTAGTCCTCACCATGTGTATCTATTCCACAGGCTTCTGCCTGGGTACCTGGTCTCAGTTTCCTTCATAGAAAATCCATGCTGGGATTTGATTCAGGCCCTAACCTGTAGCCTGGTTTATTGGAAGCCCTAATCCCTCACAGTCCCTGCTTCTGGTTCTTCTTACAAAGCTGAAAATGGCACTCTGCTTTAGGATACAAATGGCAAGAACTGGCCCTGTCTAAGAAGTCCTGCCTCCCATCTCCCATGTTGCATTCTCAAATTAAAACTCTTTGTTTAGCAAACTGTCTAATCTGCTCTTGCCTGGGATTCTTGGGATTCAAGCTGCCAGCTCCTTCTATAGGCAGGGAAGGAGAAAGTCTACCCGTGTTGTTTTCTTCAGCCCCTCTGGTCACTTTCAGCGGCTGCTCCTTTCCAGGGAGGCACACTGAGCCTGCTGAGCAACAGTTATGGCATGGACCTGGAGCAGAAGAGTGGACTACAGTCCAGTTCTTTCAAGCTAAATTTGAATCCTATCATGTGCTAGGTGCTAGGAGTTATGCTATATAACAAATTGCCCCTGCCCTTAAGGAGTTGTCAATCTAGTTGCAGACAGATAGTTTCAATATAACATAATGAACAATAAAATAATTATGTGTACAGACTGATAAAGAGGTGTGACTTGGCCCAAACTGAGATTTTGTGAGATTTTGTGGAAGACTTCCTGGAGGAGACAATGTTCAAATGATTCTTGAGAGATGATTCCCCAGTAGGGAAAGGAAAGATACTCATGAGAAAAAAAAAAAAAAACAAAACAGATTGGACGAAAACGCAGGATATGAAACAGAATATTCCAGAAGCTATAGTCTGGTATTCACAGAAGCATAAAGAGTAGAGTGGGAAGTAGAGAAGCATGATGCTGGAGAGGTAAAGGCCTGGACCTGAATGGCATTGTATGCCTTATTAAGGAACTTGAACTTGATTTTGTATTTGCTAAGAAGCAATGAAAGGTTTTAAATTACAAAGTGATATGATCATATTCACACTTTACATAGAACACCAGTTGAAAGGTGGCAGGTGGATCTATATCAGAAAGCAAAAATAAAGTATCTAGAATGAATAGGATAACCAGTTAGAGGGCTGTTATAAGAATTCAAGAGAGAAAAGGTGAGAACCCAGAGGTAAAAATTGACAGGGCTGTCAAGGGTGAGGGAGAAGGATTCTAAGAAACTCTCCTGAGTTTCTGATTTGGATGTCTAAATGAGAGTGCCACTAATTAAGATGAGGAGTAACATATTCAAGGGGAAATGATTGAGTTCAGTTAGTTAAGTGCCTGTGGGACATCTCAGAGAACTGTCTGGATCACAGGGACATAGAGGCTATAGATAAAGAGTTGGAAGTCACATCAACAAAAAGGTGGTTTAAAACTATATGAATGTATTTTAAAAGTGGGTGGCTATACTACAGAGAGAGCAGATGGCATGGGGCAGTTGTTATTTAAAATTAGCTATTGTCAGAGAGGTGCCTCAAGAACCAGGAGGGAATAATGTCATGGATGCCAAGTTTTAATAGAAAATGAGTAATTCAGCAAAAACAAAGTTTGATTCTTTGAAAAGACTAGTAAAAAACTTTCTAGAAGACTGTTAAGAAAAATAGGGAGAAGGTACAAATAGACAAGGGAAGAAATGGGGGAAAATGACTATGGATCCAGAAAAGATTGAAAAGATAATTTAATAAATAACTTTATGCCAATAAAATTTAAAATCTAGATAAAAAAGGAAAAGTTCTAGAAAATATGATTGAATGAAGAAGAAATAGAAAACTCTTAATAGTTCTGTGGATACTAAGTAAATATTTAGTTTTAAATATTTCATTAAAGAAAACATCAGGCCCAAATGATTTTATAGTCAAGTTCAAACTTTCAAGGACTAGATAACTTCAATAATATATAATATCTATATATTATACAGGGCCAGTAAAATCAGCCAAGGACAGTAAAGAGCAAATGACATACCAATCTCACATTTAATTTTAAGTGTAAAATTTCTAACAAAAGATTAGAATCTAGCAGTATATAAAAATCATTATGCATTTCAACCAAGCTGGATTTAATACGAGAATGTAAGGGTAATTTAATGTTAGAAATCCATTAATATAATCCATCATATTGCCAGATGAAAGGAGAAAAGCCATATGATTGTCTCGGGTGAAGAAAAAGTATTTGGTAAAATTCAACCCCTGTCTGTGATGAATAATCTTAATAAGCTAGCAGTGGGAAGGAACATCCTTAACCTGATAAATAATATCAATCAAATACTTAGAGCAAACATCATTTTTATGGTGAAACATTAGAAGGATTCCCTTAAAATCAGGAAGAGAAGGATGTTCATTATCACTGCTGCTGTTCAACATTGTAATAGAGATGCCATTGGTCACAGCTAAACAAGAAAAAAGTAGGATACAAATTAGAAAGGGAGAAGCAAAGCTGATATTATTCACTGGTATGATTGTCCAGATATAAAACCTAAATGGATCTGCAAACTATAGGAAAAGATAAGAGAGTTTACAGTTGGCTAAATATATGATCCAGCAACAAATAGCAAATATAACTTTAAAAACAATTCCACTAAAATAGCAAATAGGAGATGTCTAGGAATGAATCTAAGAATATGTGCATAAGCCTTGTTTATAGAAAATGATAAAAGGTTGTTAAAAGACATTAAAGCAGATCTAAATAATGAAGTGATATACTCAGTATGTCTTGAATACCTTAGGAATCTTAAAGATGTAATTGTCTTCAATTGGACCTATAGATTGAATGCAACTTTATGGATTTATCCAGTAAAATGAATCTGAAGTTTATAAGGAAGAACAAAAGTACAAGAACAGCCAAAATTCTGATAAAGAAAAAGTAAGAAGTAATTGCCCCTGCAAATACAGGATGAAAATTTGTTGTAAAGCTATAAAAGTTAGCAGTTTGGTACTGGGACAGGTGTAGATAGATTGACCAAAGGAACTGAATAGAGAGCACATGAACAAAGCCATATATATATACACTTGGCATATGTCAGAAATGGCACGAAAGATCCTAATAAAAGAATTGCCTAAAGATAAAACAACATTTCACAGAAGTGGAAATATAAGTAGCTCATCAATATATGAAGAACTGCTATGTTATCAGTAACCAAGGAAATGGACACCAAGACCCTAATACCTAATAGATTGACAAAAATTAGGAAGTTTGGCAAAAAAAGAAATAAAAAGCATACAGATTGGAAAGGAAGAAGTAAAATCCTATTTGCAAATGACAAAATTCTATATACAGAAAAATTCTAAGGAGTCATACTCCCAAAACACCACCCCAAACAACTATTTGAAAAATAAGAGTTCACCAAGGTTACAGGATACAAGACCAATATAAAAAAAATCAATTATGTTTCAATACACTAACAATGAATAATCTGATAATGAAATTAAGAAAATTCATTTAAAATAGCATAAAAATAGTTAAATACTTAGGAATAAAATTTAACAAAGAAGGTACAAATCATGTACATTGAAAACTACAAAACATCACTGAAAAAATTAAAGAAGATGGGAAGACATCGGTATTCACAGATTAGAAGATATCATTAAGATGGCAGTATTACCTAAATTGATCTACAGATTCAACATAATCCCTACCAGAATTCCAGCTGCCTTTTTTGTATAAATTGACAAGTTAATTCTAAAATTTATATGGAAATTCAACAAATAGTGCTGGGACAACTGGGTATCCACATGCAAAAGAATGACGTTCAACCTCTGCCTCACAACATGCACAAAAATGAACTCAAAATGAATCACAGACCTAAATGTAAGTGGTAAAACTATATGAAACTCTTAGAAAAAAAATTATAGAGAAAAATTCTTTAAAACCCTTAGAAGAAAATATACAAGTAAATTTTCATGACATCTTGTGATTAGGCAAAGGATTCTTATATATGACACCAGAAGCATAAATGACAAAAGAAAAAATAGATAAGTTGGACTTCATCAAAATGAAAAACTTTTGTGGTTTAAAGGACACTATCAAGAAAATGAAAGAACAATCCACAGAACAGAAGAGGATAAATTGTAAATCATATGTCTGGTAAGTAAGGGTCTTATATCCAGATTATATAAAAGACTCTTAAAACTCAATAATGAAAAGACAACCCAGTTTTTAAAATGGGCAAAGGATTTGAATATGCATTTCTCAGGGAAGATATACACATGGCCAACAAGCATATGAAAAGATGCTCAACATAGTCCTTAAGGAATTGCAAATCAAAACAACAGTGAGATACCAACTCATACCCACTAAAATGGATATAATCAACAAGACAGACAATAACAAGTTTTGGCAAGGATGCAAGAAATTAGAACCTTCATACTTTGCTGGTGGGATTGTAAAATGGTGCTCTCATTTTGAAAAATAGTTTGGCAGTTCCTCAAAAAGTTGAACATAGTTACCATATGACCTAGCAATTCCACTCCTAAGTATATGCCCATGTGAATTGAAAGAATATTTCCCAAAGAAACTTGTACAAGAATGTTTACAGCAGCATTATTCATAGTAGTCAAAAAGTGGAAGCAACCCAAATGTTCATCAACTGAAGAACAGACAAACAAAATGTGGTATATACATACAATGGATTTGTCAATGAAAAGGACTAACTTACTGATACAAGTCACAACATAGAAGAGCCTTGGAAACATGCTAAGTGAAGGAATCCAATGATAAAAGGTCACATTATATGTACAATTCCATTTACAGAAATGTCTAGAATGGGAAAATACATAGAGAAAGTGGATTAGTGGTCAGTGGTGGCTTGAGGAAGGGGAGAATGGGAAGTGACTGCTAATGGGTATAGGTTTTTTGGGTTTTTGGTTTTTGACAAGAAGGTTTATTATGTTATTAAGTATAAAATGTCCAGTTTCCTTAAGGACTAAATTTGACAGTTGTTATCTCTAACATTTCACTTTGACACTTCTTGTTTTATTTTTATTGTGAAGGTAGAAGTCTCAAATACATGTTTTGGCTTCTGATTGTCTTTAAAAATTTTTTAGAGCAATTTTTGTGAAACCATGGATAAGTCAAAAATTCATGTTATTTTTGAGTATGAGTTGTGTTGTGGAACCAATGCAGGCGCAGACAGCTCAAAATATCAATGAAGTGCTTGGGAAGGATGTGGCTAATAAAAGCACATATGTCAATGGTTTGAGAAGTTCTGTTCTGGAGATTTTAATCTTGAAAATGTGATCAAAGTGGATAATGATAAGCTGAAAGCTGTAGTGGAAGGGAATCCATCTCAACCTACACATGAATTAGCAGCAAGGTTTGATGTTACTATTCCAACAATATTGGACCATTTGAAACAAATTGGCAAGGTAAAGAAGCTGGATAGATGGGTTCTACATGAATTAAACAAGCATCAGAAGAGAAATCGTCTCAAAGCTTGCCTTTCTTTGCTGTCATGCCATAAAGGCTACCGTTTCTACACCATATTGTTACATGTGATGAAAAATGGATTCTTTTTGACAATCACAAGCATTCAGCACAATGGTTGGATAAAGATGAAGTGCCAAAACACAATCTAAAACTGAATATTCTTCCAAAAAAGCTAATGGTGTCTGTTTGGTGTTCCAGTACTGATATTATCCAATACAACTTCATGAAAGCTGGTCAATTGGTTGGTTACAGTGGTGTCTACTGCAACCAATTAGACGAAATGATGAGGATGCTTTTTTGATTTAGCATCCGAGATAGGTCAACAGAGACAGGCCAATCCTCTTGCAAGGCAACATTGACCACATGTTGTATGACAATGCTCTCAAACTACAGAGGCTGGACTTGGAAACTCTGTCATCTACTGTATTCACCAGACCTTGCACCAACTGACTACCAGTTCTTCCAGGCTTTTGACCACTCCTTGCAAGGAAAAATATTCAATTCTCAACAAGCTGGGGAAAACACCTTTCATGATTTCAACGCCACTTGCGATTTCAACAGCACTTGCTCTCCACGGCTGCTGCCATGGATCCAGCATTAATCTGTGCACATGACCCGAAACTCACAGCTTTGTAGTAATTAACAATTTATAATGTTCAAAGGCCATAAAATGGATTGCACCATAGGGAAAGATCACATCATCATTGCAGTTTCCTTTATATAATCCAAGATATCCTTCCTTTTGGTGAACAGCATGCAATGTAGAAAATACTCCTAAATGCTTGTGATGGTGATTGTGAGTGTGTAATAAAATCTTTACTCGATCCAATGGGGCAAGTCTTGTTTTGGCACGGCATCTGGCAAGGTTTGTTATTTAAGGTGATGAAAATGTTCTAGAGTTTGATAGCAGTGATAGATGTACAGCTCTATGAATATATTAGAAACCACTGAATTGTACAGTTTAAAACTGTGACCTTCCTATGTGAACTATATCTCACTAAAGCTATAATTAAAAACATAAAGTCTGACAATGCTAAGTATGGTTGAAAGTGTGGAACAAAAAGAACTCTTATATACTGTGGTGAGAATATTGAGTGTTGCTCTGGAAAACAATTAGGAATTATCCTGTAAAGCTGACCATTTGATTTATGAACCATCAATTCAGCACCTTAACATGCCCTGCTAACTCACAAATGTATACCAGAAGCCATGTACAGGAATGTTTATAGCAGCATGGCTCACGGAGGGAAAAACTTGAGGAGTCCAAGTGCCCATTTACAAAAGAATTATTTTTATCTACTCACACACAATTGGATGTTCTAAAGCAGTGAAAATAAAGGAAATACAGCTTCAAAGTAAACATTATGAATGAATCGTAAAAATAATGTGTGAAAAACAGCAAGTTGCAGGAAACTACATAAAGCATGATTATGCTTGTAAAATAGTTCAAAATTAGTAAAATAGTATGTTAGAAATACCTACGCATATCTTAATTTTTTAAGCAAGACAATAAATAAAATTCAAGATAGTGATTAATTTTTAGGAAGGGTCAGGAGATTGCGCTGGGGTTGGGAGGAAGCATACAGGTAAATGCACTGGCATTTGTAATGCTAGATGTTAAGTTGTCTGGTCAGTTCAGGAGGGTTCTTTGTTATGTTTCATAAACATTCAAAATGTTCTGTTCATTTGTATGTATTAATTATTACATACTTTAACATTTCCAAGTAAAAATGATTAGCATTGTCAAAAGCAGCAGAGCAGTCTTGGGAACATGTCAGGAAGAAAATTATTTCCCCAATAAAGAAGCTGAGACAAGTAATTCTTTTGGGCTCAAAGTAGAAGGATGAACAAGAAAGAGTAACTAGAATTGACTGTAAAAGACTGATCTTGGTAGCTGACTTTTCTAACTTTCTGACCGTGAAGTTCTGTAAGCTCAGCAATAGTAAAGTAACTTCTATCCACTTTAGATCATGCAAAAATACAGCCATGCTTTAGACCTAACATGACTCAGCTACTTCCCCTCCAAGATCTCAGTCTATCAAATTCTCCTTTTGATCACTCTTGCCTAGCCTTTTATTTTTGCTGTTTCCTCACGCAGAAAGAGCCTGGTCTTTGTCTTTATTCCAGTGCTGACTCACTACTCTCTGATCTGTTGCCATCTTGAACTTCTACCATTCCTACACTGCTAAACCTCAGTCCCATTTAGTCTTTATTGTCCACTTTATCTGCACATTATAAAATAATGCCCAAAGAAAGTTAAATGATTTGTCTATGGTCACACCACCCAGGTTGGTTTAACTTCAAAGCCCGTTCTTTTAACCACCATGCTCTATTGCTTGCCACCTGGCAATAGTTGTTGGAATAGTCAATCAAAGCAACGAGTTAATGAAAAAGATGATTGGAGTAGATCTGAGGATCCGGGTGATAGGAAATTCAGCCACACAGCAACAAAACCAATTGGACACCTTGTTTTTGTAAACTAAATAGGGGATAGGGCAAGTTCTGCATGGGCATCATACTCATTGATGTCAGATATTTCAAATATTATTTTTAAATGAAATGGTATAGTAATTCAGACTCAATATAGATGATCCTGGAAAACCAGGTAAGCTCTAGGTCATTTAAAATTAGGAACAGCTAATGACTAAATTAGTTAGGAATGGCTAACTCAAAAATGTCCTCTCAGCACCTATTCCAAACTCCAAATAATCCAGTATAGGAATTAGAGCTTTTATTAAATATTGAGATCACTGTTTCATATTGAACTACCTTTAAATCTAATGTATCAGCTTCTTGTAAATATATTATTTCATAAAATTTCTAATTAATATGCATTACATTCTTTTTTTCTTATACAAATGAGCCAAAAAGTAGAAAATTTTCCAAAACAATAAATAATTAGTAGAATTTACGTGCATGCCAAATTGGGGGTTCTAACTCCTTGATTCAAAGCTTATAATTAAAATAATTAATTACTTGACCAAATAATGTCATTTGATCATTAACATTATCACCATTTTTGATCTCTGAAGTCTAAACTTGTGGTAGATCTTCTATCAGCTTCTTAAAAGTACTATACCACAGAATATGCCACTCATACGTAAATTAGATTAAGTATATTTAAAGTGCATATTATGCAAGTTAAAATTTTTTAAATATAGTAGTCATTTTACTTTGACATTTATCAAACCATACATTAGATTTTGGTATAAAGCATAAGTGTCACAGACTTATAAAAATATTACAGAAGATAGAGATTCTTAAATTAATTGACCCCATTTACATTGGGTCTTTGATGATAAATTCTTTTTTGCACATCAGAGAATAGTTGCTTCTTCCCTAGAGCAAAGTAAAGTTTTTTTTTCTCCCTCATTCTCTTAAAGTTTGTATTTCTGCCCAAGTAATAAATGAGTTTCAGTTTCTGTGGCCTTTGCTTCAGAGAGCTTCTCTGAGGGTGAGCTTTGAAATATGATTAGATCTTAATTCTTTAACTATTTCCATAAGCTTGTTTCACAGTTTGCTTTCTTATTCAGTGAGTGGGGTGGGGAAATGCATGTAAATCTTATGTGATCATTTAT
Organism: Eulemur rufifrons; assembly: GCF_041146395.1. Classification (NCBI taxonomy): domain Eukaryota; kingdom Metazoa; phylum Chordata; class Mammalia; order Primates; family Lemuridae; genus Eulemur; species Eulemur rufifrons. Next base: position 45,633,654 of record NC_090991.1, read on the forward strand.
GGGTGTTAGCCATGTAAATATATGTTGCAATGGTAAGAAAATTAGTCCTGAATTACAGTGAGGGAAGAAAATCAACTCTCCCATGTTATTCTTTACATTAACTGCCATTTAATATGTATTATTTTAGTGCACAGTAGTGACCAGAGTTATTAACTCTGTGTGGACAGAGAATGTATCCAGTACTAACCAGCATATTCAGAAATAGGGCCAAATTCAGGACTATACGGGCACTTCTTCTTAGAATGGATTCATCAGTATTTACTGATTATCACTCAGCAAATAATGATATTGATAATGATACATCACAACCCTCTTCAAAAACTATTAATATCTAGTTTCTTCCTTCTTCAGTAGTTTGTGGCTTTTTCTGTTGTATTCTTACAAAATAAATAGGCAGGGACAAAAACCAGAACACTTGGAGTTCCTAATTATTAGCCTCTGGTTTTGGGTAAAGCAACTATCTAAAATGATTCAATCAATTTTCTAGAAATAAATTAAAACTGAAGAGTCATTAAATGTGGAACAGTGACATTTGCAGATGTTTTTGCTATTTAGATTAGTTTGCCGTTTTTCTCAATTTGGGATTTATATGTAATTATGGGAAAGAATTAATTAAAGTACCCTTTCTTGTAATGATTGTATCAAACTAAGAACTTATTCTTGACTCAAAGTAAGATTCAAAGGTCTTAGGATGCAACGTAAGGAACTATATATATTTTTCATATCTATGTCCTCACCTGACACATACTAGGTATTCAACAAATGTTTCCTTACTTCCTGCCACTCTCCTGTCCCGATTACTTTTTTCAGGAATGAGCTTTGAAATTAGAAATGTGATAATCAGAAGTCTTGTAAATGGCAATTTGCCTGCACTCCTCAATTAATTAGTTGATCTTGGAGAATGTCTTAAACAAATTACCATGATCGAGCTGAGGATGGATTAACCTTTTTTCAACATTCAGTTCAATAAACATTAAGTGTCTAATGAATGCAAAGCACTGTGAATATTTCATTAAATGAACAGCAGATAGAAAATTTATTCCAATAATTTTTAATCCGTTTTGAAAGTTAAAGGAAATGGAAGTGAAAATAAAGATAGTTCCTTGAAACTGTTTGACATTCTGTTTGAGCAAGTATAAATGGCAAGGTACAATTATACATATAATCTCTAACTTAGCTTTTGTGTTTTAAACTAAGTAAAATATTATTGTTTAGTCCAATGTTTGGGAAAAGTTATTATAACTGCAATGTGAGAAAGGTAATACTTTCTTTGAATTAATATTAAATTATCTTTAAAAAGTTATTTTTATCTAATCAACTTTCTTTAAATATTTGAATTATGTTAAAATATCTTAAGATATTCATGGCATATAAATCAAATTATATTTACCAAGATGAAAAATAGTTTAGATGCCCTCTTTCATAAACATTTATGCCTAATTTCCATTTTACCCCAAATTCTCTTTCATCTTCTCATAGAAGATAAACTATGATAACCAATCATATTTTATATGTATTCATAAACCTTTCCACTTCTACCTCTTGCCTCTACCTTACCTTTAATATGCTAAATGGAAACGAAGAAATAGAAAACTATCTTTTTCTCCAAAAGCTATAAAAAAATCTTACCAATTCAGCTCATATATACTTCTTTTTCATGGATTCATTAAATAATTTCCAAGCCAATACTAAAGGCAAAGCAATGATGCCAAAGCCATGAGCTCTGTTCATAACCTATTAGGAAAGATAAGACACATTTTTGAAACACTGTAGAACACCCATGCATATCACCAAGACTCTAAATATTGAAGGACAAAAAATAAATCATTTCTAAGGGATATGAGCAAAGAAAACAATGTTAGCATTTGAACTGGTCATGGTACATTGGTAGGATTAGAGAAAAACATTATGGCAGAGGGACAGAAACTGCAAAAAGTAGTCTGTAAAATTCCATTAATGCTTATTAGAAAATGTTTATTCATTCAACAGTTATTAGTTGTGTTCTGTGTTGGCATTGGGATATATCTGTGAACAGAATAGACAAAGACTCCTGTCTTTGAGGAATTTATGTCCTAGCAGAGTAAAGGCAGTGTTGGAGGATTTTTTGAAGCAGAAAAGAGATGTGGGCTCCATATCACTGATGGCCTTGAGTACCAGGCCAGGGAGTGTGGACTTGGTAAGCAAGATTCTTCAGTAGGACAGTCACCAACAGTGATCCAGGGAAGAGTAGAGATTGGCTAAATATGGAGGCAGGGAGACGAGTCAGGAGAATATTGTCGACATGAGATTGAGAAAGAAATGAATTGGGTAAAGCAGTGGAAATGTTATGGACCAGTAAACTGAAGAAACAGTAATGGTTTTAAACCCATGGGGGAGGTAGAATTGTGGTTCCAGTGTGCCATAGGGACAATGCCACTCAAACTTCTTTGAGTCATTTAGTCCTTTGAAAATATGTTGAAATATTTGGATTCTATTCCAGAAACAATACAGTATATCTAAAACTTTACATAAAATTTTTTGGGGGTGGGGGTAGTTTCATGGACTTTTAAAGGCTATCCATGGCTCCAGATTAAGAATCTTCATGAAGGGGAGGAGAACTTCAACCACCAAACACTTATTGAGCACCTACTATTTAAAAGGCACTTGACACTGACCTTGGTGTGGGGTGGGGGTGGAGGGCTGGTAAGTGACTATAGCACAGTGCCTACCCTCCAAGTATGTAGAACTGTAGAGACGGTGAATTTTAATGTTGTTAGGGTGACAGCCTAGATGGAAGTGGTCAGTGGGCAGACGAATACTCACAACAGAGAGTCGGGAAATATGGCCTGTAAATAGAGCTGTATTTTTTAGGATTAGAATCACAGTGAGTCACATGGAAAACCCCCAAAATAGTGGCTTAAACAATATAGTTTATTTCTCTCACACATAAAATATGAGCTTGGCCATCCAGGTTATTATCTAGCTTCCCACTGTGCCATCACACTGGTGTAGCACTCATCTTTGTGGTCCCAGGTAGCATCAAGGGGGCCTAGGTATCAGGATGAGGGATGGAAAGTGAACAAAGAAGAATTAAAGTTCACATACATACTGCCTCTAAAGGAAGCTCCCAGAAGCTGCCACACAATGCCTCCACTTACGTGTCACCTACATGGGCAGGACTTGGTTGCATAGCCCACTCATCTGCAAAGGAGGCTGGGAAACGTAGTCTTTATAGTACACCACAGGTGCCCAACCAAAAATTTTATTCCTGTGGAAGAAGGGGAGAATAGGTATTATGGAAACAACTGGCACATTTATTCTCACAAATAAAGAAATACAAATTCTTCTTATATGGGCAAAGATTGTGTTAAAATAATTCTTACAAGTATGTAGTATAATAGGCACCTCAGCCAATCATGTGTCTGAAATTTATCTTAAAAATATAATCAGTGGTGCAATGAAACATTTTTGTATACAGTTATATACCACAGTTTTATTTATAATGATAAAGTATTGGAAATAATCTAAATATCCAGAAATAGAGGAATGATTCAATAAGTCATACTATATCTTGTCAGTATCTCAAATAAAAAAGAGAAAGCTGAATTCATTGCTTACTATAATAAAGGGCAACCGTGCCAGTTGGGCACAGTCTTCTGAGCAGAGCACACTGTTGCTCTCGTGCAGGGCTTTGCGGTGGAGTACAGGTGGGGGTGGGAGAACTTTCGAAGGCATGGCTTGCCGTCATGAAGCAGAAGCGTGGTGACCTATGTGGGACTGTCGCTGATTGATTGGCCCTCAGAGGTTTGTTGGCTGGAGCGAGTCCATCTCTGATTAGCTGCCTTTCCCAAGTGAGGAACTCACACCTCTTGATTAATTGCAAAAGTGTGTTCACCAAAGCGAGTTATCATTGATTAATTGAACAGGTTTAAAACCAGTTCTGATGACTACTTGTTATTGTGGCTACAGAACAATCAGTTTTTTCCTGGATTTGTGAGAACTTTTTTTTAAATTCTCAAGCCATATGATGAAATACTGAGCTTTTGAAAATTAGGTTTTGAAATCATTTTAATTATATAGGAAAATATTGATGATATAATGCAGAGTGGGAGAAACTGATAAAAATGCTTTTGTTTTCCTGCCCATCTCTCCTCTCAGCCCCCTTGCTCTTCGTGTGGAGGCAGCACTGATCTGAGTGGGCAGGTTGCCTGGGCTGCGCTCGCTGGGGAGCAGAGTCCCCGTGTGCCACTTCTGCATGGCTCTGTTGTCTTCTGCTTCCTCATCCAGGCTCCACAGTGATGACAAGGCTGGAGCCTGTCCAGGGTCGGCCCAGTCGTCTCACTCTCTCTCCTTCGGCCTCAGTGGGCTTGCTATTGCTTCATGTTCCTAACCCCTGCAGTTGGCCAAAGGATGGTCAAATGTTAATTTCCAAGCTTGGGAGGAGGGGGTCTTGACCTCATAAGGCCCAGAGACTTAGTCTCATGTTCCCGCCCACTCACCAGATCAAGGGTACTGGGCACAGAAGCAGCTTAAGTGATACACCTGCGAAGGGCACAAATCTCGGGCCATAGACTCAGATGTGCATGCTTCACTGTGATCGCAGTTTCTGTTTGGAGTCCCCGCATGGCTGTGCAGCAGAAACTCGGTGCTTACCCTCCATTACTTCGGACCTCAGGCACTGCCCACTTGCCCAGGATGGCATGTGTGCCCGGCGGCTCCATCCTGCCTGCTGTGGTGGACAAGGTGGGGCCTCTGATGCCCCTATCACCTAGGCACTTAGGCATCCACGGCGACATCTGTGTCCCAGCTGATCTTTGGTTGCCAATATAGGTCACATCTCCATCTTCCCTTGAGGAAGCTCTTTGAAAACCCTTCAGACCTGGGATGTGGCTGGATATTTCTTTGCTGTGCCCATGCTGCTCTCAGACACCAAGGAAAATTCTTATTCTTCCTGTCTATGGTCAGGGAGAGGGGTAACGCTCACAGGAAAAGGTGCAGCAGCCTTGCTGGCCTGCATAGACACGCACACACCGCCACGCCTGCGTGTCCTCTACAGCGTGCCAGTGTGGCCACGAGTTCTAGGGCCCACAGCCTGGTCCGTCCTGCTCTCAGAGGAACCGCTCTGTGGGGCTTCTATGCTTCCCCCTCCCCCAGGCTTAGCCCAGAAGGCAGGGCAAGAAAGAGGGCCTTTCTGGGGAACAAATCCACGGATAAACATTTCCTTTCACCACTTCAGACTCTGCCCCATGCCCGGCCCACCCCCACTTGGGGAGTCTTCCACTTGGGGAGTCTTTTCTCGTCTGGGGGTGGAGAAGTAGTGGGAATGGGGGAAGCAGGGAGGGTAAAACTGACTCTGATGTGCTTTTATGCCCCGGTCTAGTCACCCAGGTTATTGTTAAAAGCCAAGAATTGACTCCTTTATTTTCTCTGTACTTCTACCGTGTTGTCCTTTTCTGTGAGGCAGGGAAGGTGTTATAGAATGCCAAGCGGGGAGGGCTGAGTGAAAATAAGTACCAGGTTTAAGACTTCAGAAATATCCAGCTACTTGCAAAAATATAGTATATAGAAAAATCACTAAAATGTTAACATTGTTCCACTGAGTGATATATTACAGGAGATATTCACCAAATATATTTCTTTTTATTTCTTGGTTTTTCTGCAATGAGCATATATTTATTATTAAAAAAACAGCTTTATTGAAGTGTAAGTTATATAACAAAAAAATTCTTGTTTTAAATGTACAGTTCAATGATTTTTAAAAACAAATTTATAACCATCACCACAATCTGAATTTACTTATAGAATCAGAAGTAAATGAATGTAATAAAAATGACCTCATTTCAGCAGTAAAAAGGTTGTTGGCAAGTTGAATAGAGGGGACAGGGTCAAATTTCAGGTCATTAAGTAAAGAATAGGGAGTCACCAAGGAGCTCAGTGAAGATTTTTTGAACTACTAAGGAAATGAAAATGGAGGCAGAGGGTAGAGATTACCTTTCCAGAAATGTGCCTGTGAAAGAAGGAAAGCCCAGAGCCTCAGATCTACCTGCCGTGCTTCTTCAGCTCTGGACCTTTGCAGAGGTCTCTCCTGTCATCTGAGCCTTTCTCCTCTTTTGTTCAATCGGTTGACTCCTATCCATTCCTAGCTGTGTAACCTTAGACAAGTTTCTTAACTTCTCTCTCAGTTTCAGTGAGAATAGTAATAGTGCCTACCTCACAGTTTTTGAGAGGTTTAGATCTGTTAATATGTGTAAAGCATTTAAGCAATATGTGTCAATAGAGAAAGAGAAAAATAAATAATAGTTGTTTTGTTGTTGTTGTAATCATCATCATCATTATCATCATTATCCTTTAATACCTCCTTACAGAAGGCTTCTCTGATGTAAGGCATCTCATATTTTTTCCTTAATAACACCCTGTGCATATCTCTTTCATGGCACTTATTATGCAGTATTTTATTTATTCACTCATCTGTCTCCTCCCCAACTGAATTAAATCTTTTACTTCTATAAGCATACAGTGCCTAACACTGAGGGGGTACTCAAAGTAAATGTTTGTGAAACTAGCATGCTACACACGCATCTTTCAGGATTTCAGAAAAGGCTGTGTGGGGGGGGGAGGATTATGTGTGTATGCAGGAGAAAAACTAGCCTTTTTACAATCACATGGAAACACATCAATGTAGGAGAAAATACTGTTGCTGTGAAAGGAAGGGGGGGCTGGGGAAATCTAATGCTGCAAGGCCGTTGATAGTGGTAAGAGAAGTAGAATCCATGCTTTGGTGGAGGAGCGTTGCTCCTGTAACCAGTTACTGTGATATAATTTCTGCCTGCTCTGTTTATCTTCTGCAAGAGTTTACGTGGAGTTGGTATTACCTCTTCCTTAGAAGACTGGTAAAATTCACTAGTGAAACCACCTGGGCCTGGATATAGGGGTATATTTGTAATAGGTATAAGGTTCTTTGAGTTTTCTATTTCTTGAGTCACTTTTGGTAATTTGTATCATTTATGAGATTTATCCATTTTATGTAAATTACCAAACATTTATAAATATGATGTTCATAATATTTTCTTATTACCCTATTAATGTCTATAGAGTCTGATATATCCTCTCTCTCATTACTGATGTTGGTAATTTGTGTTGTCTTTTTCTGATATATCCTCTCTCTCATTACTGATGTTGGTAATTTGTATTGTCTTTTTCTGATTAATCTATCTAGAAATTTATCAATTTTATTTTTCTACTTATAGAACCAGCATTTGGTTTCATTAATTTTTCTCTGTTATTTTTCTGTTTTCTATTTCATTGATTTCTACTCTTGTATTTGTTATTTTCTTCCTTTTACTTACTTTGTCTTTAATTTGCTACTCTTTTATAAGCTTTTTCAGTTGGAAGCTTATACCACTTATTTTAGAACTTACTTCTTTGCTGATAGAGAATTCAAAGCTAAAAATTTTCTCTAAGCACCGACTTAGCTGCATTCTACAAATATATGCTTTAATTTTCATTCATTTTAAAATATTTTCTAATTTCCTTTGTGATTTCTTTTTTGATTCAGATTATTATATGTCTATCTTTTATTTGCCAAATATTTGGAGAATATCAGATACATTTCTGTTATGGATTTCTAATTTAATTTCATTGTAGTCTAATTTAATTTCATTGCATGTACTGTTGTATGAGATCAATCCATTTTAAATTTATTGAAATTTGTTTCATGGCCCAGAATATGCTCTATCTTGATTAATGGTCAAGTTGGTTGATAGCAATTTTGAAATCATCTATATCCTCACTAATGTTTGACCTACTTATTCTATCAATTACTGAGAAAGGAGTATGGAATTACCCTCAATTATAATTTGTGAATTTGCCAATTTATTCTTTCATTTCTGTCAGCTTTTTCTTCATGTATTTTGAATATCTTAAAATTAAGTGCATATATATTTGTTGTTATATCATTTTTATGAGTTAAATTTTATCATTATAAAATGCCCCCTTTTCTCTCTGTCTAGCTTCTTTCTTCTGAAATCTACCTTGTTTGATATTAGTATATTCACTCCACTTTTCTTATGATTGTAGTTGGCATGGTACATCTTTTTTTATCCTTTCAATTTTAACATTTTCAAAAAATGTTTTTAAGTGTTTATTATTTCAAAATCCAGTCTAAAAATCTTTGTCAATTAGTTGGAATTTTTAGACCATTTATATTTAACATAGTTATTGATATTATTAGGTTTTAATCTACCATTTTGCTATTAGTTTTCTGTTTGTATCATCTTTTCTTTTTCCCCTTTTCCTACCCTTTATTGGATTAAGTACTTTTTAATATTCCATTTTATTTCTACTGGCTTATTAAACATGCCTCTTCATTGTTAGTTTTTATAGTTGTTGATCTAGAATGTTCCATGTACACAGAAGAATGTGTATTTTGCTGCTATTGGATGGAAAGTTCTGTATATATCTGTTAGATCCATTTTGTCTTATTAATTTTCTGTTTTGCTGATCTGTCCATTTTTGATAGTAGGATATTGAAGTCTCCCACTATTATTGTGTTGCTATCTATTTTCCCTTCATATCCATTAATATTCACTTTATATATTTGTGTGCTCTGGTATTGGGTGCAAATATATTTGCATATTTACTTGTTATGTCCTCTTGATGAATTATCCTCTTTTTCATTAAATAGTGACCTTCTTTGTCACTTATAGTCATTTTTGACTTGAGGTCTATTTTATAAATATAGCCACCCCTGTTCTTCTTTACTATTTGCATGGAATATCTTCTTCTATCCTTTCACTTTCAGCTGGTGTGTGTCCTTAAGACTAACTTGAATCTCTTGAAGGCAACAAGAGAATCTTGGTGGGGTTTTTTTATTCATAAAGCCATGCTATGTGTTTTGATTGGAGAATTTAATCTATTTATATTCAAAGTAATTACTGACATGTAAGGACTTACTACTGCCATTTTTTAAATGTTTTATGGTTGTTTTGTAGATCCTTTATTCCTTTCTTCCTCTCTTGCTGTTTACCTTTGTGATTTAGTGATTATCTATAGTGCTAAGTTTTTATTCCTTTCCCTTTATTGTTTGTCTATCTGCTATAGTGTTTTGCTTTGTGGTTGGGGACTTAAATAAAACCTCTTATAGTTATAATAGACTATTTTACATTGATAGCAACTTAATGTCAGTCACATACAAAAACTCTAAACTTTTACTCTCCACTCATAATTTATATTTTTGGTGTCACAATTTTTGTCTTTTTATATTATATGCTCCTTAACAGCTTATTGTAGCTATAATTATTTTTTACTGTTTTGACTTTTAACCTTCTACTAGATAGATATATGACTTACAGAACACCATGACAGTATTGGAGCATTCTGGATTTGACTATATGTTTAACTTTACTAGTGAATTTTATCCTTTCGTATATTTTCATGTTAGTAATTTATTGTCCTTTCATTTACACTTGAAGTACTCCTTGAAGCATTTCTTATAAGACAGGTATAGTGGTAGTGAATTTTCTTAAGTTTGATGTATCTGGAAATGACTTTATTTCTCCCTCATTTTTGAATGACATCTTTGCTGTGTATAGTGTTCTTCACTGGCCATTTCTTTCAGCACTTTGAATATATCATTTCATTCTTTCCTGACCTGAAAAGTTTCTACTGAGAAATCCACTGGTAGTCTAATGGGGATTCCCTTATGTGTGACTTGACACTTCTCTTGCTACTTTTAAAATTTTCTCTGTCTTTGACTTTTGACAATTTGATTATAATGTGTCTCAGAGAGGACCTCTTTGGGTTGAATCTGTTTGGAAACCTTGGAACTTTATGGATCTGTATGTCCATCTCTCTCACAAGACTTACAAGTTTTTGGTAATTATTTTAGTGAATAAGTAAACTTTCTATCCTGTGAAATAATTTCTGTCTCAAAATGCAAACATTTGCTTAATAGTGTTCCATAAGTCCTGTAGGCTGTCCTCACTCTTTTTCATTGTTTTTTCCTATGACTGGTTAATTTCAAGAGACCTACAATATGACAAAAATATTTCAAAAGATTTATAATATTCACTGTGGGAATACAGTCAAGATCTTGGAGGCAAAACTTACAAAAGCCCCAGCACCACTGTGGCTGCTTGTGAGCCATGGTAGAACCTATAGCAAGAGGGATCCACTTGACTAAGACTCCCCATTGTGGGGAACACATGAATAGGAGGACCCCAAAAGCCCTTGCTCCTGGAAACTCTTAACAGTACATGCTGCTGTCACTGCTGCTCCAGACCCTTACAGTGTAGGCCCCTGAGGCATTCATAGTCATCACTAACATTGATCATAGCTAAAGAAGCTGCATGGTGGCTCTACAATTTCATCTACTTAGAAGCAGACCTGCCACACCCTTTCCAACTGGCATCATCTGTTTTTTCTTCTCTACTGATAGGTCTTTCTCTTCAGCCTACATGCTGTTGGTTTTCCTATCTTACCAAAAACCAAAACAAAACAAATCAGTCCTCTATTCACCCACTTCCACCCGCTACAGCTTCCACCCCATATCTCTCCTTCCCTTTGTAACAAAATTCTGAACCAATTGTCTGTATTCTACTCCATTGCCTTTCCTCTCCTTATCCCTTGAACCCCCTGTAATCCAGCTTTCATCCCCTCCACTAAACCAAAATTTCTTTTATCCATATCACCAATGACTTCCATGTTGCCAAACCTATGTGATCAATTCTCAGTCCTCACTTTATATGACTTCTCTGTAGCATTTTACACAGCTGACTTGTCCTCGGACCACTTCTCCACTTGGCTCAGGATTCCATATTATCCTGATTTCTTATCTCTCTGGCTCTTGTTATGTCTGCTTATTCCTTCATTTTCGCAGCCTCCTAACATTTGCAGACCCAGGGCCTCTTCTTTTTTATATAAACTCGATGTCTTGAGATCAAGTATAACTTCTGCATTTGTACTTTTAACTTAGACCTCAAACCACAAATTCAAGTCCTGAATACCCAAATATTCATCTCAACACTGGATGTCTAATAGGCATCTCCAAGCTTAATAGGTCCAAAACTGATCTCTTGATCTTGTCCCCAAAACCTATCCACCCATAGTTTTTCCCATGTCAGGTAATGACAACCTTATTCTTCTGGTTGCTTAGGACAAAAATCTTGAAGTCATCCTTGACTCATTTCTTCCATCATGCAGTATGTGAAATTGGTTCTACTTTCAAATTTTTCTCAGAATCTGATCACTTCTCACCACTTCCTTTGTTACCATCTTGGGTTATTGGCGGTAGTTTCCCAACTGGCTTCTCTGCTTTATTCTTGCCCCAAACAAAAACTGGAGTGATTTTATTAATATTTAAGTCGAATTATATATTTCTTCTGTACTGAAAAGCCCTCAGGGGCTCTCCATTTCACTCATATTAAAAACCAGATTCCTTACAGTCATGTGCAACACCATGCAGGATTGGGCCCTTGTTCTCTCATAGCCCTTGTCTTTTCTGAGGGAGAAATTGCTCGCTGATCCAACCACGCTGGCCTCTCATTGTGTCTTCCACATGTTATACATACCTCAGAGCCTTTGCACTGGCTCTTTCTGCTGCCTGGAGTGCTCTTTCCCTAGAGTTCACCATGGTTCCCTCATCTCCTGCAGGTTTTTGTTCAGACATCACCCTTCCCTAACTTCCATATTTTTAAAATTACAAAATACCTCCAATCTTTTATCACTTTCCATCTTCCTTTCCTGCTTTATCTTTCTCCATGTCATTTGTACCATTTAAAATAGAACTTTTAAATGTTATTTTGCTTACTCTCTAGGATAGAAGTTCCATAAAAATACAGAGAGATTCTTGTCTGTTTTGTTAACTGCTATAGTCCTGGCTGCCCAGAATGGATGAATGAATTGGATACTTCGTCATAAGGGAACTTAAGGCCAGGTGCGGTGGCTCACGCCTGTAATCCTAGCACTCTGGGAGGCTGAGGCGGGTAGATTGTTTGAGTTCAGGAGTTCAAGACCAGCCTGAGCAAGACCGAGACCCCGTCTCTACTAAAAAAAAAATAGAAGGAAATTATCTGGACAACTAAAAATATATAGAAAAAATTAGCTGGGCATGGTGGCACATGCCTGTAGTCCCAGCTACTCGGGAGGCTGAGGCAGAAGGATCGCTTGAGCCCAAGAGTTTGAGGTTGCCGTGAGCTAGGCTGATGCCATGGCACTCTAGCCCGGGCAACAGAGTGAGACTCTGTCTCAAAAAATAAATAAATAAATAAATAAATAAAGGAACTTAAATGGGTTTGTAAGATTTTGGGGCCTGCCAGCCACAAGCTCATGAAGAGCAACTGCAACCAAAACACAGGCTTTCCTACATTAACCAGCGTCTCTGACTCTAACTTTTTTAGGGAAAAGTTATCTTAATCTTTATGACACTATAATTAATTTTTAGATTTTCTAGTGGGTAAATATTTTTAAAGCACTCATAATGTGTGCCTGGCACATGGTATGAGCTCTATAAATGTTTATTTAAAAAGTAACAAATGCTTTATCAAGCATTTTGTGATAAATAATGATGACAGAATGTGAAACAAATAAACCTCAAGAGGTTCAGAGAGGCCCTAATTCTATAATGGAGAGTGGCTTTATTAATTATAGAGCTAGAATACAGACTGATGGCTTAGAAAAATAGCAATACTCACATGTCCTCTCTATTCTGGGGAAAACAAAACTATTTCTGTACTCACTGGGACTGTAGATACAAGGAGATTTATGGAATAAACTCTAAAGAATTGCTTTTGAACTTAAGTCCATAAAACATACGCTTATGAAAGGATAATTTCAGAGGTATGGACTGCGGTAACAGAAAAGGAAAAGGGTTTATATGGTATCTATTCATTCATTAAGTGAACACTGATGCCCCAAGCACTATGTTAGGGGCTAGGACCTGCCTTCTGGAACTTCACAATCTGGGAGAGAGAGACAGGCTAACCAGCAATTACCAAGTCAGCCTTAGTGCTACAAAAGAGGTATGTCCAGAGTGGGCCGAAATCACAGAATTGCTTTCTCATCGCATTTGTGATACAAAAATAAAGAAATCATTTGCTACCAATTAAACATAGTGGACAGAACTCACCTGTTTGTCTCTACTCCCTGAGGAAGTCCCATCAAAATGAAAGTAATGAAATTGAAAAAGGCATGAATCAGTGGTTTTTAACCTTGGCTGAATATTTGAAATAGAACATAAATTTTTAAAATCCTAGTACCTAGACCATACCCCGGATGAATTAAATCAGAACCTCTGAGGATGGGACGCAGGCATCAGTATTTTTATACTGTAATTTTTGCAGAGAGAACAAGAAGGAAGACAACAGAACACATAAGAAATCAACAGCATTTGAGAGCCTGAGAAGGAGCTGGACCTGTAATGGACTTAGCAGAACTGAAAGTACCAAAAACCAGTTTCTGGGGGAAAGGAGGCTTGGAGAATGCCAGTTAGAAGCAGCAAGATGTTTCCTGTAGCAGAACTTTAGAAAGGCTCAGGAATCAAAGAGACAAGGCATGGGGTGGAGCCAAGAACAGGAGGCTTGGTTGGAAGTTTGCATGGGGAGCAGTCAGATGACCCAGATTTTATCCCAAGACTGCGGCCTCCCCCACCCCTAGTGTGCTGTCTGGAGAGATGGGATGAGAGAGGGGACTCAGGTATAGTTAAAGGCAGATAGGAAATAGGCTTATGTGAAAGTCGCCATCCTGAACTCCGAGGTGCCCCTCTGAAACCTCAGCAGCCGCATCTGTGCTGCCTGGCAGTAAACTGGAGGAGGCAGCTCTGGGCAGATGGTCCCAGCGCGAAGTCCAGTCAGATCCTGGCACAGGAGAGTGCAGGCCTCTCTGTAAACCCTGAGGGGATGTCTGCCCACCGGCAAACCCAGAAACACCCAAGCTGCTGCTGCTCAGCTTTAGAGGCCTCACTTTAAATAAGAAAGGATACCAAAGATCACCAGACATTTGAGGAAAGTGTTCAAAGTGAAAGACAAAGACCAAAACAGACTGGCAAAAGTAAATAAATAAAGGGAACTCAGAAAAACACACTCTAGTGAGCAGGAAAAAATGAGAGCTATATTTGGATAGATAGTTACGGACATATAAAGAGCTCAGTGACAGATAGATGCAAGGTAGACATAGATAGAGAGTGACATGAAATTACTGGCGCCAGGAGAAAGCAGGGCTATGCTGCAAGGCGTTGCGAGAGGTGCGCTCGCGGATGAAGCCCCTGCACTCTGCAGCCAGACCGTGTGGGTTTGAGTCCTGGCTCCGTCACTTCCTACCTGCATGATACTGGGCAAGTTACTTAACCTCTCTGTGCCTCGGTTTGCTTATCTATAAAAAGGGGGTAGTGATGATGCTGTTAAGAGAATAAAAAGGAACTCTTGGAAATTATGAATATGATGGCAGAATAGAAGGTTTTAAAGTAAGAATTGGAGAAAACTCTAAGAATAATAAAAAAAACAAAGAAATGGAAAATAGAAACAGCAAGAAAAAGATGATAAACCTGAGAAGTACAACAATCAGAGTTGCAGAAAGAGAGAGACAGACAGAGTGACGGAGAGGAAGTCCTAAGAGTAATAACCAAAACCTTTCCCAGAAATGAAGGACATAAGCTCAGATTGAAAGGGCCTCCTTTGTGCCCACGTGTTTGATGGGGAAAAGGCCCAGTCTAGGGCATGTCACTGTGACATTTTTGAACACTAAGGATAAAGTGAAGATCCCCAAAGCTCCCAGAGAGCAGGAAGCAGGTCACATACAAAGAGCTGGACTTGAGTGGCAGAGGAGATAATCAAGCTCTAAGCAACGTGGACTTGTTCTGGAAAGGCCACTCTAGTTGTTCAGGACATAAAAGTGGTTTGACTTAGTTCGGTATATTTATCACTTCAAAAAATAGCTCTTGTATGGTAGGCAGAGTGGGGGACTCAACTCTTTGCTCAGTGAATCTAAAAATCTCATGCCTGCCTTTGTCCAGGAGCGTCTATTTCCTTTATTTTTAAACTAAGGTGAAAGAGTATAAATTTACCTCTTCTTTTCCCCCTCCAATTCCCTCTTCTCTCTTTCTTTTTCTTTCCCTCTGCTTTGTTTCTTCTCCCTTTCCCTTATTTTACCTTCTGAACCTTCACACTTTTGTTGTGCCTATTTCTGTCTCTCCTTCTCCCTTTTGTCTTTCTATCCACAGAAGTCTTATGTTTGTCTAATAATTGGCAGAAGAGATCTTTTTTTTTTTTTTTTTTTTTGCTTTTTAAGTGATGAATAGTTGGCTTTAGATCAAAGACAAGCCCTGTGGTTTTCTGGCTGCCCCAGAAGGGCGGTGCAGCTGGCAGGCATCCCAGCTGCCTGGTGATAGGCATGTGGAAGAGATACCAAGCTCACAGGTCACTGTGTGTGTGTTCGTGTTCGTGTGTTTTGCAGGCTAACAGCAGGCTGAAGCAGATTGAGAAGGAATACACTCAGAAGCTTGCCAAATCTTCACAGGTAAGCAACATTAAAAGAAACAAAACAAGGTAAAACCAAAACAAAACTAAAACCTATACATAAAAGCTTTTGTACTTCAGAGTTAAACTTAATTCTTTTCAGTTTTTTATGGATTAGTATCATATTTTTGATGGGTATAAAATAAATAGTATATACTTTTAATATTTGTCTTACTAAAAATCAAGAAAAATTAGGCATATTGAACCATTGGAACCAACACACACACACATGCACACACACGCATACACACCACACACTCAGATGTTGTAAAACCAGCTTGTACACCTGAACAAGCCCAGGCTGAAATATGTTTCACAAGGGCAGGAGATACACACCTACATTTGTGATGTGAGCAGTTTGATACCATCTGTGCTTTTTTGCAGTATTTCATTTTGCTGCACCTAAAAGCTACTTGAAACAAAACTCAGAATGGCGAATAATTCTAGGTTAAAACAGCAACTCAACTGTTGACTCCATTTGTGAAAAAGAGGATTATAAATTCCTACATCCTTATCTTGCTGTTTATAGTTACTATAGTAGTTTTAGGGTAAGAAAGACCAATAGTTGAATGCTTGTCTCTACTTGAAATATGATGCTCAGAGTACTTTTGCTGCATAAGTTGTTATAATGATATTCAATGGTGTCATTTAGGGAATCCCAAGCATTCCTTAGTTGTATGAGTAATTCTAGAACAAATAAATACTACTTGTCTTCATTTTGCACATGGCTAAATTAAGCCATTTAATTTTAAGGGCCTCATATCTAATAATTTTTAAAATCCGCTTATCTTAGTATTTTTATATGCATATAGTGATATGTGGTAGTAAACTGGAATTTATGTATCATCCTACTACATAATACCACATAATAGTAGCAACAACAACAAAACAATAATAATATCTAACATTTACGGGGCAATAGCCATATTGACTCATTTAGTCTTCATTCACAATAACTGATGTCAGAAACTATTATTGGCCCCATTTTTCCAGTTGAGAAAATTGAGACTCAGAGAGACGAGATCACACAAGTTAGTAAATGACTAAGCCAAGGCCCAACCTGGATCTGACTTCAAAGTAGAAGTTCTTAACCTTGATACTACCAGCCTGGCCCAAACCCTTACATTTTTAATGTGGCAAGACTCTGGTGATGGTTATCGTGAAGTTTCTTCAATTCTATAATTATTTCTAAAATGTGCATATTATATAATTCACACTCCATTAGGAAAGCAAAAAGTCTTTGTCAAAGCAAAGAGTCATATATGTTTATATAAGAGATGATGATTATGTCTTGATTGCCATTATCCCAACTCTTCCTTCAGAAAAGAACATGGAGAAATATCCTTTTTAATCCACTGAAAAATATTATTACAATTAAAATAAATCTTATTACTCCAAAAGTTAATGTTTAAACTAAAGCATAAAAAAATCCCCAATTGGCATACTCTAGTATTCTGCTTATTTTGTTTTATGGTAAATGAGGGAGGCAGACCGAGAGTGAGATATAAGATACCCAATAAAAATGCCTAAATAATGAGAATGTAAACAAGAGTATTTAAGTTTCTCTAAAGGAATGTATGAAGAAGCCTGATTAGTTGATATTAAAGCAAATTAAATGTAAGTTAGTTCAGAAGAAAGCCTGAGCTTTGGAATCCACAGACCTGGATTTGAATACCAGCCCTACCACTTCCGTGACCTTGAGCGAGTTAACTGCCCTCTTTGGAATTCAGTTTCCTCATTTGTCAAATGGGAGAGCAGTGCTTACTTCATAGGGTGGTTTTAACTATTAAGTAAAACAATGCCAACAATGTGTTTAGTACAGTGGCTAGTACAGACTTAGTTATTATAGTAGCAGTACTAAAATTGCAATGGAGAAAGTAAAGGAGAGAGGGAAGAATGAAAAAAGGCCTGGAAGGGGACAGAAATTAATTTCTTCAGATATTATGGTTTTGGGTGTTCAAGAATTGATAAAATCTCCCTCCAAAGTTTGGAGAGGCATGGGGTTGCTAACTGTTTTCACAAGTAAAGACATGAAGGAAAAGGAGAAGGAAAAAACAACCAGTAACTATTATATAACCATCATTTCATAAATGAGAGGACAGTGCAACAGCAAAAAAGAAAAAGAAATCTTAGATAGGGTGTAATAACATAATAAAAGTCCATCCTTCTCATAAAAGGTGGGGGGAGACTTTACAATGATAATATTGCATTTGCCCACTTCTGGATACATATAAGTATTTATGTGTATATAAATATATGTATATGTATTATGTCTGTCAACTGGCATTTGAGAAACATTGGTCTACAATGCCAGTCAGTTCAGAGAAACATACTAGATTATTTTAAAAGGAACATTATAAAACAGGACTGTGGATTGACGTTTTCCACAGCGTCAGCCCAAAATAACTCTACTTTTGTTTCCTAAAATATTAATTTTTAATATCTATATGAAAATGCTGTAATCCACTTCTTTCCTTGATGTTAATACAGTGTAAACATTAATAGTGGTAGCATTGTGTTTTATGGTTTTTGATTATGACTTTAATTATGATTCATGCAAAGCTAGAAGGTTTTGTGCTAGGCCTGATTCACACCTGTAATCCCAGCACTTTGGGAGGCTGAGGTGGGAGGATCACTTGAGGCCAGGAGTTGAAGACCAGCCTGGGCAACATAGCAAGAGAGACCCCCATCTCTAGAAAATATAAAAAAAATAGCTGGGCGTGGTGGCTGACACCTGTAGTCCTAGCTACTCAGGAGGCTAAATCAGGAGGCTCACTTGAGCCTAGGTGTTCGAGGTTACAGTGTGCTGTGATCATACCACTGCACTGCAAAGCGAGACCTTACCTCTAAATAAATAAATAAATAAATAAAACTAGAAAGTTTTTATTTCAATATGATTGTATATATTAGCTTTCATTTTTCTTGGAAACTTTTTACATTATCATTCTATGAAAAGGATACATTATCTAAATATAATTTTCCAGGTGATGGTTTTTTCTTATTTATCACGATTATAATTCTACTACTTAAATATTTATTGAGTGCCAGTTATGTAGACTGTGCTCAGGTGAAAATAGTCTATTTTCTTATACTCTAGGTCTACAACCAGTAGAGTTTTGTTCCTTACATGTTCATCTTACTAGTATGATTATTTCTCAATTTTAAAGTAAATGTTAAATTTTGTTTTAAAAATTATCCTTATTTTAGCTACCTCTCTATATCCATCTAATCTATCAGTCTTTCGACCAGTTAGTCTATTTATCAAGCCAAGATGTTTCACCTGAAGTGTTTTGATATTCTCTCCCTTATATTACCTTCATAAAAGGTTTTAAAAATAGCTTTCCAAAGATAATCTCATTATTTCCCCCAAAGGAATCTCATTATTTCCCCCCCCAAATGTAAGATTTCATTTTCCACACAAAAACAAGCATGCCCTCCTCAGAACATCCTGTACTTCACTTGTAGTCCCTTCCAAAACCTACATTTATTTCTTTTTGATGTATTTTTTTGTCCTAAATCTTCTGAAAATGAGAGATGTCCCTGTTTCATGCTCTTGTGACCATTTGAAATATCCCAAAATATTTTTATCTTCAGTCTTTGGTCAGTTACAAGCTAGTCTCAGTCTTAGGGTTTTTTAAAAAATTATTTTGTACTTTAAAAATATATTGTATGATGGCAGTTGTGGATATATAAATCTACACGTGACAAAATTGCATAGAACTAAACACATACACCCACATGTACGCTGTACGGAATTAAACCCACTTCTTCTACAAAGCTGTTGTTTACTTAGCTTAAAACATTGAAATCATAAGTTATTTTTTACTTACTATTTGGCCCCATCTTCTCATGAAAGATCAATCTTGAGTTTCATGCTAGGCCAAGGCAATCTGGCTCTTTCTATCCCTGGCTCCTCTGGCTCTGCGACTGTGAGTTGATTATTCTGTGCATCAGTTTTTGGCATTTACTGTAAGAACTTAACATTTTCTATTTCACAGAAGAGCTATGAGAGTCAATTGAATTGACACCACAATGGAAGCAATATTTAATCAAAATTCAGAAAATAGATGAAAACTTCATTCTCAGTAAATGAATACCTCTACACATAGCAGAAGGTTCAAGTTTGCATTTAATAATATTGACATACTGCTATTGTGTATTTTGTCATTTGACAATTGTCTTAATATTTGATTAATTACAAATTCTAAATGTTAAGCTTTTTACAGTGACTTTGCTCACTTTTAAAAGCATAGATACTCCATATTTTATTATAAAGATGTTATTATGTATGTCCATAGTAAACAACTAATATTTCTATGGGAAATACGAAATATAAAAACTGACTCTAAACAGTTTCTATTTATTGCCTTATAATGCTGTAATCTAGTTTTGTCACCAAATAAGTTGCAAAAACTGAGCTTCAATAAAGATAAATAACTTGTCCAATATTTCTCACCAACTGGCCCCTTCCCATAGAACCAACAGAAATATATTCTAACCCAGGACTAATGTTGTTTCTTTTATTAGAAGAAACAACTATTTCCTGCTTTTAAAAAGTCATCACTATTGAATTCAAAAGGAAATGGATACATTCAAACCAAAGGAAAGGGCAATGCTCTCAGTAGCCAATTAAATACAAAAATTCCTCATCAGATGGTTAATTTGAAAAGTCGGGAACACTGTCCTGGAGAGAACCAATTCTCAAATGTAGAGTATACTACAGGAGTCTCTGAAATGGCACTATTTGAACGAAAATGAACTTTAGTGACTATATATCAGAAAGGCGACACTCATTTGGAAGTATAAACTTCTTTTTAATACCAAAACCTTGTTTAAAGAAAAATAAAGTTGGCTAGTTAGAGGAAGTAATTAGTGCAGTGATTGATCTGACTGTATTTTTCAAATCCTGCCTATCTCCTTAGCTGGATGTCATTTTCAACAATGTGAAATATTTGACCTCCTTTTATGCCTCTGTTTCTTCTTTTATAAAAGATAGGCAATATTAATATTTGTTTCACAGTAGTAAATGACATAAGAACTTAAAGTATTTAACACAATACTCAAATGTTACTGAACACCCAAAATTTATTGTGTAGAATTAGGTGACTTTGAAGAATGAACTCTGTTCATTATTTTCTTTGGTTATTACAGTTCAAAGTATTATGAAAAGTGGAGTAGCTTTTCTCATTCTAATAAGTATATTTCTCAGTAAAATAAAATCTGACACTTTTCATATTTTTGAGATCACAGATGTTCTTTCTTCTGATGAGTAAATATTGTGGAATGCTATAGTGGAAATGTCTTCCAAGTATATTTGGTTCAGCAGTTGTTCACCATTCATAGTTTTATTATAGTCTTTTATTGTGTGGAATTTCATGCATTATAATAGTGTGTGATATGTTAATTGAAAATATTTAGCTTGTGGAATAGAGTTTTACCAAATCCATCCTTTTGTTAAGCATAAATACATATAAAATAGATGCCTCCCCCTGAAGAATTTGAAGTTATAGCATGCTGTTTTCATTTTAGATCATAGCAGAACTTCAGACAACCATTTCCTCTCTGAAAGAGGAGAACAGCCGGCAGCAGCTTGCTGCAGAAAGGCGGCTCCAGGATGTTGTACAAAAGTTTGAAGATGAGAAGCAGCAGCTGATTAGAGATAATGACCGAGCAATCAAGGTAATCTGAAGACTTCAGTAACCAGTGGTACCAGCTGCTTTAATGTAATTAAAAGGAGGGCTGAAATCCCAGCAGTGGGCAGATGAATGCAGGTATCTGGCTTGTTCACACAGCCTGCAGTAATTCCATTCACTGGACTCTACCTTTGATGTATCCAGTGACTCAGGCTGACTTCCCTCTAAGAGATCGCATGCCAGCATAAAAAGTCATTTTTGGCAAGCTCAATCCATTCACATTGAACAAATATTTGAAAAATACCCTGTCCTTTCTCCTGAGAACCACTTTGGAATTGTCTCTTGAAATTAGAATGACTGTTTTAGCCCAGTACTGCTGGCTATTAAATTCAGAAGTCAGCTTCCAATTTACATTCTATTCTTTGCCCACATCCTTTCATTATGTATTTGCATAATGGGAAAAAACCTATTCGAGGCTTGGAATGCCAACCATTTGATGTGCTTTGACACAGTACAGGGTAGATGTGTTGCTGCTGAGAGAACCTAGGTTGTTTCCAAATGACTTCAGA
Organism: Eulemur rufifrons; assembly: GCF_041146395.1. Classification (NCBI taxonomy): domain Eukaryota; kingdom Metazoa; phylum Chordata; class Mammalia; order Primates; family Lemuridae; genus Eulemur; species Eulemur rufifrons. The sequence continues at coordinate 45,655,341 of NC_090991.1, forward strand.
GAGTCACACCTTTAATAGCAACAGAAAATTCCCTGGACCCTAATTCTTTAGGTGATAGGCAGTTAGATCTCAAAGTAGTTTTTTCTTGGCTTCATAGCAGTGAGTGTTATTGTAAGTGTCTACATCATGCTGTGTTTAATCTATGAGGATAAGCATCTGGAAACCTTTATAAATAAGGCTTAAAAGAGAACAAAAATTTCTTTAAGAATTCACAGCAAAAGATTATTTTTCAGTGACTTTACTTTGCTATAACAATACTTAAAGCATGTAGAGTAATCATACAAAGCAAAGAAAATGAAAAGAAAAATTGGGGTTTTGTAGCTGCCTTTTTCTGCCTAACCTCTCCATCTTCCTTTTCTATAACCTATTGTAGACAGTCTGTGTAATTTAGGGAAAAGTTCGCATTAATGTAAGTTGATTTTTTATATGTTCCGTTTAAGCCTGAACAAAACTAGATAGAATAAAAGCCTTCAGGGGTGAACGAAACCTCAGAGGCCACTACATCCAGCCTCCTCACTTTACTGATGAGGACTTATTTTTTTGTTAATGACATTTCCCCTACATATTTCCACCTGTGAACTTTTTCCCCCAATGTATGTTATGAGACCAAAAAAAAAAAGATGTTTCTTTTTCATATTCTGGTAATTTAAAAACATCTTTCAAGTTTTGTTCATTTACAAATGCACAGGAAGTGCCCCATTGATCTGTATAACAGTTTCACTTTGTATGAACTGCATGCTTTGTTTCAATTGTTTTAGTTGTATAAAATTTTCATTTTAGGTGAATTTCTTTTCCACTTTAGATCCAAATGCCAAGTGGTAGGTAATTTCCAAATTTTAAATAACTAGTTAAACCCCAAAATAAGCAAAAAGGAAAAGCATAAATTACTCCTAACAATGTAGCTCTAGTATTGTTTCTTGAAGATTAAAAAAATATCTTGAAAGAATTATAATTAGTATAATTGCATATTTTAAATTATTTATTCTTATACTTCTAATTCATTTACCTAATAAAAGGGAAAAACATTCTGATCTCAATTGCAAACAAAGCCCCAAATCACAAAGACTGAATTTAAAAGATGGCGGTTTATATGTATATAACAGATATAAAAAACATATGTACCATATGTTACCTGAAAATAAAGAATTGAAATTACAATATAAGTAAGATATAGTTCAGCTTTGATTCACTTACTTAGATTATGTGTAAAGTGAATGACTTTTTTTTTTTTTTTTACTAACCACATTCAGGTTGCCAAGGTAATTGATTCATTAGCATTCCTTGCCTTGGCTCTTTTTTTTTCAGACTATGTCACAAAGAATAATAATAATAGCTGATATTTATTCAACATGTACTATGTGCCAGGCTCTCTGCCGAACGTTTCATTATCTCATTTATACCTTACGGTAATCTTTATGAGGAAGGTGTTTCTATCATCCCCATGTTACAAATGGGGAAACTGGGGTTCTGAGGTTAAATAACCAGCCCAACATACTACTAAACAAGTGGCAGAACCAGGTTCAAGCCACAGGCTGTCTTACTTGAGAGTCTCAAATACTATTATACCTATCCAGCATCCTACATTCTGTCTATGAATATGAGTCAAATGACCAAGTGCAAAAATGAACCTGGATATTCTCACTTTCCTCTTCTGTCTCCCTGAATGACATAGCATTTTTGCAATAGTTGTTTGATTTGGATATTCTAATTATATTTGAGTGTTTTATACATATAGGTACATGGATAGATATTGATACTCAGTAGCATAGTCACCACGAGGCTTGATTTTCTGAAACCAAATATATTTGTCTGCGGATATATTCAATAGTGCTGTAAAAACAGTGAGCATGCTAATTGTGAAACTCACTACATCCTACTTCCGGGTTGATAATGAATTGAGCTCTCTCAAGCTGGTGATCAAAAATGGAGACAGAGAGTAAACCTAGTACTCATTCTTTCAAAGCTTACGATAATGTTTCCATGGATAAATAGCACCTTTCATTAAAGTAATTCTCTAGAGAAAATTTGAGGTATAAAGTAGGCTACTGAAATCCACTTAAAGGACCACCAGTCTGGTGCAGTGTAACTTGATAAAACATTTCTGGAGGATAATTTGGCAATAGCTATCATTATTAAATTGCTTGAGAGACACGCCTAGCCTTTGACCCATTTTTCAGAATTTGCCTTAAGGTGGCAATTAAGAGTTGCACTAAGCTTTTGCTAGTCGAAAAAAAAAAAAAAAAAAAAACGCTTGTTCTAGCTTTCATTCATTTAGTCAATAACTATTTCTTGAGCTCCTATTATGTGCCAGGCACTTGCAATACCAGCATTCTCAATCTTCTTATTGTTCACCAGAGAAAATAGACTGAAAACTATGTACTATTGAAAATGGTGTTGAAGAAGGGTATTTAAGGATATTGAAAATGTTCACAAGATATTTTTCCATGAAAATGCAGGTTATAAAACATATACATATGAGCTTATTTTTGCAAGTAAAGTACATATCAAGAGAAAAAAGACTGCAATCGTATATCAAAATTTTGCTAGTAGATATCTCTGAGTGGTGAAATTTATTTTTCTTATTTTATCTATATTTAAATTATAACATCACTTTTGCAATAACAATAACAAGTGTTTGGTGAAAAAGGAACAGCTACCAGCCTGAAGAAATCCAGTGGACATTATGGGAATAGTAGTAGCTGAGACTAACAGAGGCATGATCCTGCTATCCAAGAAACAACAGATAAAGGAAGGTCTTTCACAGCACAGAATTCCTTTAATGTAAAATGAGTTATAGAAACAAACTAATTCAGTGGCTCACAACTATAGTCCTAGCATTCTGGGAGTCTGAGGCAGGAGGATTGCTCTGGGTCAGGAGTTCGAGACCAGCCTGAGCAAGAGCAAGACCCTGTCTCTACAAAAAAATAGAAAGAAATTAACTGGACAACTAAAAATATATAGAAAAAATTAGCCAGGCATGGTGGTGCATACCTGTAGTCCCAGCTACTGGGGAGACTGAGGCAGGAGGATCACTTAAGCCCAGGAGTTTGAGGTTGCTGTGAGCTAGGCTGATGACATGGCACTCTAGCCTGGGCAACAGAGTGAGATTCTGTCTCAAAAAAAAAGAAAGAAAGAAAGAAAGAAAGAAAGAAAAGAAAGAAAGAAAGAAAGAAAGAAACAAACCAGTTCATAAGAATATATCTGTTATGTTGTGATAGCTTAAAAATACTGAGTAAAAAAATCTTCTTTATCATGTATTTACTGCTTTAGTTTACTCCTTACATTCAAAGTCACACTTCTCAAAAGAATTATCTCTGCTGCATACCAATACACCCCAAAACTTGGTGGCCATGTTATAGGCCCATAATTGTTTGGATCAAGAACTTGGTCAGGGATCAGCTAGGTGGTTCTTCTGCTCAATGTGTAGTATTGGCTGGGATTCCTCATGCAATTACATTCAGCAGGAAGCTTGACTGGAGCTGGAATGTCTGAGATGGTTCCAGGCCCTCTCTATATGGCCTTTCTCTCTGACAGAGTACTCAGACTTTTCACACAGCAGCTAGTTTCAAAGAGAGGGTGCTGAAAGATGTGAAGGCAGAACCCACACTTCTGTTAAGGCCTGCCCAGAGAAGATTCACAGTGTCACTTCCACCACACTCTTCTGGTCAAGATAGGTCACAAGGCCAACCCAGAATCAAGGGGAGGGAAAGTAGATTCCACCTCTCAGTGGGAGGATTAACCAAGATAGTGGGATATTTTGAGACCATCTTAAATTCACCATAGGACTCTGTACTAAAGGTCCGGTTTTCATCTCTCATTTATTTCTCTGTTCTACAAAATAGTACAAAGAAGAAAATACTTGTATTCTTACTATCCAGAATTAATGGTAATTAACATCATGGCATATTTACATCCTTTTTTATGAAGGAAAATCTACTCTATCATTTTTATAAAAATGGAAAATGGCCTATCCCCATTATAAATAAGTCAAAATGCAAGGGGAAAAAATGATAAAAGTGTTTAAAGTCACCCCAAATCCCATCACCCAGAAATAACCATCATCATAAATTAGGTGAAAATAATTTCAGATATCCTTCTCCATATAAGGGAAAAAAGAAAGGAAAGCCAAATGGACTTATGAAATTAATGTTACTCTAGATTCTGTTTTTTGTTTGTTTTAGGAAAATCTTTGACTTTACTATCATTTAACAGGTGGAAGAAACTAGAGTAAAGCAGAAGAAATTGTTAAACTTTTGGACAGAATTTATTGATTTTTGGCTGAAAAATGTGTGCATTTGCAACCTCATACTTTCTCTCATAACCCCTCCTCACCACTTCCTCCAGCCTTGGATAGTATTATTATTTTCACACTGTCCAAGTTTATAATATTCACAATTTGCTTTTAATCATATCCTTTAATTCTCGAGCTATATTTAAATGGATGCAGTGCTTACACTAGGCCTTTTTCCATAGTTCTCCATTCCCAAAGTTTTTACTTTGAGTTGTTTCTTAATTGGCTGGGTGGTACTAATCATACTTTCTTCCCTCAGTTTTTTCATGATTATGAATGTCTGCTCGTTAACCTTTAGTTTGAGTGACATGTCAGCTGAGTATGGTATTCCTGTTCACATTTTCTTCCCATGTGTAAACATTGCACACCTAGCATTTAGTATTGCCATGAGAGGGCTGAGCAAGACTAAGCGTTGCTCCGCATAAATGATTTGCTGTTTCTGAGGGATTCCTGAAGAGGTCTTTCTATATCATTTTGGTTTAGCAGATTAACCAGGATAAATTTGGTTATTAACCAGGATCTGTGTAAATGTTCAGCATTCAATGGCAAATGCTTCTGAGGCATAGTGATTCTCTTTGTAAGGAACACTGATTTGCAGTGTCTCTGCACGTTCTCTGGCCTGAGGGAAGGGAAGCAAGGGCTGGAGTAGAGGCAAACATGCAGTCTTGCAGGGCTGACTGTTCTCTCTTTGAGATTTTTTTTTTTTTTTATTTCAGCATATTATGAGGATACAAAAGTTTAGGTTACGTATGAGATTTTGTCAGACGTGTTTCGGGGTTCACACTACCTCAATGGGAGGGGATATCCCTCCGGTTTTTGAATGATCCCAACATGTGTGTATCCCTGAAGTCCAAAAACCATCACTTCCCCAGAGGTAGCCTTCCCTGATGTTATTTCCTCCCACATCCACACGTGTTTTCCTACCACATCCATCTCCACTACTCTCAGCCAAAAAAGGAAAAAGCTGAGGCCACCACGGAGTTTTCTTGTCTCCAAATTTAGTGAGATTACTGAGAATTCTCGGCATTTTGTTGACTAATAACAAAATAATGATTCTGGAGGACGTTGGCAGGTTCTGCAGTTGAGCCACTTTGCAACTTTCCAGGGTGCTTCAGGATCATGTTTATTTCCTTGACCCAAGGTTTTTGATGGTTTATTGTATTTGTCTACTTTACTACCCTATATTGTTCTGTTAGTGCATTTACTAGTTTTTACTCTTATTTACTCATTTCACTTGGTGTTGGGAAAGGGAAATTCAATCTAGTATTTTATCTTAGAAGTCTGTTTGAATTCTTTATGACATTTTATAAGGAACCTCTGTTGATCAGCTATTACCACAATAATGCTGTGTAACAAACATTCTCCAAAACTCAGTGACTTTTAAGAACATTTATTTTTCTTACAACATCTGGGGGTCCCTGGTGCGGCTTGAATTCAGGGTGTGCATTGACTGGGTCTGACTCCAGACTTTAGATTGGGTTCAGGCCAGCTCTACATATCTGTACAGTCTCTACTGGCTGTATTAGTAGCTGCCTGGGGTGTCCGCTTCATGGTGGATTACAGAAGTGCAAGAGGATGGATAGAAAAAAATCCCTGTATCCTCACCCTCATTTATATCCACATAGAAATGAGGCAGTTCATGTAGCAAACTATGAACGTCTGTGAATAATGATTTAATCTGTACATAATCAGTCTCTAAAACTTCCCTTAGCTCCATGGCAGCACTTTCCCGTGTCATCTCCCTTTCTGAAACCCTCCTGCCCCTTCCCATTTCTTGTCTACTCTTCCTCTGTATTGCACTCAAATAATGGTATTACTCAGGGCCTCTGTTTTCTCTGTATACATTGTCCTGGGACAATCTTATCCCTTCATGTAAACTTACATACAAATAAATTTTGAATTTTCACCTCCACTCAGACTTTTTCCTGAGCCTTCAGTCTACATTTCTGACCATGATTGGACATTTCTACTTGGATGGTCCATTGACTGCTCAAGCTAGACATACGGTAAACTGAATTTATCTTCCTCTTGCTCTTCCCCTGTCCCCAACCTGCTCGTCTTCTGGTATTGATTATCTGAATTAAAGTACCACCATCATCTACCTAGTCACTCAGGTCAGACTCCTAGAAGTCCCCTTGAATGAATTCTTTCCTTCCCTTACCTCTCATAGATCAATTCCTAGAGACAACTTCTAAATATCGCCAAATTTATACTCTACTCCCCAATCACTAGTTCCTACCCTCTTAATCGAACTTCATTATCTTTGATCTTGCCTAGTGCAATCCCTCCTATCGACAATCACTGCCAATAACTTGACTATCTCAAATCTATCCCTCACACTGTTGAGAAGGGGATTTTTCTAAACCACAGATATGAGCATGTTATTTTTACTTAAATCGATGGCTTTCAATAGCCTACAGCTGTGGTCCCCAGTGATCCGGGCCACACAGCAGGAGCTGAGGCAGGCAAGTGAGTGAAGCTTCATCTGTATTTACAGCCACTTCCCATCACTCACATCACTGCCTGAGCTCCGCCTCTTGTCAGATCAGTGGCAGCATTAGATTCTCACAGGAGCGTGAACCCTACTGTAAACTACATGTGCAAGCGGTCTATGCTGCATGCTCCTCATGAGAATCTGATGCCTGATTATCTGAGGTGAAACTGAGGTGGTGATGCTAGCTCTGGGGAGTGGCTGCAAATACAGATTATCATTAGCAGAGAGGTTGCATTAGGGTGAGTTGTATAATTATTTCATTATATATTACAATGTAATCATAATAGAAATAAAATTCACAATAAATGTAATGCACTTGAATCATCCTGAAACCACCCCTCCCAATCCATGGAGAAATGGTCTTCCACGAAACCAGTCCCTGGTGCCAAAAGGGTTGGGGACCACTGGCCTCCAGGGCAAAACCTATACTTGTCAGCATGGCATACAAAACACTTTACGATCGAAACCAGCAGTTCTCAAGGTGTCATCCTCAGACTCTTGTGGGTCCCTGAGAACTTTACAAGGGCTCCACAAAGTCAAAACTATTTTCACAATAACACAAAGACGTCACTTTCCTTTTTCACTGTATTAACATTTGCATAGATGATATAAAAGCAATGGTGGATAAAACTGCTGGCACTTTTGTATGAGCAAGGCATTATTAACATTAAACCATACTAATAGTCATTATTTTCTTCACCCCTACATACTTGTGGTTAAAAAAAAATCCATAGTTATAAAATCTACAGATGTTCCTAACTTCCAATGGTTTGACATACAGTTTTTTTTTTTACTTTACTATGGGTTTATCATGGTATTAAGCACATTGTCAACTTATGATATTTTCAATTTAAAATGAGTTTATTGGGATGTAACCCCATCCTAAGTTGAGGAGCATCTATATTAATTTTATTAAATCTCAAACCTTGAGAACACACCTCTTTTAATATTAATAGGAAGTACACATAAAGCACTTCTGCTGCATACTGAAGTAGGATGATTGTCTTAAGGTACGGCAGTTTTGCATTTGAGTGTGAGCTGAACTCTAGTCACTCTGGAAGTACGATTGACAGGCAACTTATGCTTATTCAGACTTGAGTATTTGGCAGACATTTTCTTGAAAATGAATGAAGTGAGCCTGACATTTCAAGGATAACAACTGATGCTATTGTTGCTAATGATAAAATTTGAGCTTTCAGGCAAAAATTAGAATTTTGGAAAACTAGTACCACCGCTGTGAGCTTGACAGCTTCCCAATATATAAAGACTTTTCTGATGAGATCAGTGGTTTATTAGTGATAAGAATAGGAAGAAAGGGGGAGGAAGAGAGTGAAGTGTATCAACATTTGGAAGAATTATGTAATTCACTGAACCACGTTTTCCAAATGATCAATACCCGAAGTTACAAAACCATGCATGGGTAAAAGATCGATTCAAAGTACAAAAGAGACCAATGAATTTTAATGTAATAGTATGAAACGTTCACTGAGAGAGTTTCAGATTCCTCATTGCAACTAACTTCTAAGAAGCTACCACTTGTCAAGTTTTGGTGTAGTAACAAAGAATATCCTCAATCATCTAGAAAGCCTCCTAAAATACTCCTTGCTTTTCTATTTATCTGTGTGAGACTAGATTTCAATCTAGTCTTCAATCAAAGCAACATTTTGCAAGAGATTGAATGCAGATGCAGATGTGAGAATCCAGAATCCTTCTATTAAATCAGACATTAAAATGATTTGTAAAAATATAAAACGTAACCACCTGTCTCACTAATATTTCTTGCTTTGGAAAATAGTTATTTTTTATTAAAATTTTACATTTTTATTCATACATAGTGGTTTCATTACTGCTATTTTAAGATGAATTAAATGTTTTAAAATTTCTTAGTTTTAATTTCTTAATATGGCAAATATCAATAGATGTAGCCCACATAAATAAAACTTCTTTGGGATTGTCAGTTTTTAAAAGTGAAAAGGGGTCCTGAAACCAAAAACTTTGAGAACCACTTGTCTAGATGTCCCCCTCCTCTCCACCTCATCAAATGCCAGCCCTCAACAGAGATGCCATGCTCTCTGCAATCCCATGCCTCCGTGTGAAATGTCCATGAGTGCTGTGTAAATGTCCTTTTCCTATAAGACTTAAATGTCATCTTTGTGAAGTGTCAGAGTGAGAAGCTCATGGCATCCTTATTCATTCCTGTAATGATGTTTTTGCTGCATTATTATGCTGATCCACAATCCCTTATCCAAATCCTTTGAGGTTGGATGTGTTTTGCAAATCAGAATGTGCAGATTCTAGGAAGGTGATACAGCACTTGTACTCTATCCCCAGTGGCATCTGGGGCAACACAATATATTCAGACACATAAGTGAACAGTGAAGTATGAATATTCCGAGATTTATAACTAGCCTCATTACATCAGTCAAGTTTTATTCCCAAAGAAGTTAATTGTAACATTTTGAAAGGAATTTGTATTTTTCAGTGGATTTTTAAATTTTAGGACTGCAGATAGGACATTGTGGACCTGTGTTTTGATCAATTCTCTTCTCACCAACTTGAATCTAAGCTTTTTGACAGCAAACACTTAGTGCAATGTTTGTTTCCATGGGAGTGTTAAAAATATGCTGAATAAATGAATGATGTTACCTCATAAACCATAAAAGCCTCTGATAATTTATAATATCACTTTATTCTCATGTTATTTTATTTATGGCAGCAAGCTCATAAATATTTTGTGATGGTATAACAGATATAGGAAAAAAACTCAGGTTTGTGGTAATAGTGGTATATTTTGCCTAATTGGGCAGATTCTAATAAAATACCCCATACCTTGTATATACAGGCATACCTCATTTTATTGCAGTTAACTTTATTGCACTTTACAAATACTGCATTTATTTACAAATAGAAGGTTTGTGGCAACCCTGTATCAAGTCTATCAGTGACATTTTTCCAACAGCATGTGCTCATTTTTTGTCTCTGTGTCACATTTTGTAAGTGTGAGCCTTGCAATTACATCAGACTTTTCCATTATTATTATATCTGTGATGGTGATCTGTGATCAGTGATCTTTGATGTTACCATTGTAATTATTTGGGGTACCACAACTGCACCCATATAACATGGCAATTTTTTAAAAATTATTTCAAAAGATTTAGGTTTTTGCTTACATGGATGAATTGTATGGGGGTGAAGTCTGGGCTTTTAGTGTACCCATCACCTGAATAGTGTACATTGTCCCCAATAGGAAATTTTTCACCCCTCACCCCCCTCTTTCCTTCCCTTGTTCTGAGTCCCCAGTAAGACTGCAGGCTTCATCGATAAATGTTGTGTGTGCTCTGACTGCTGCACTGACCGGCCATTTGTCCATCTCTCTCCCTCTCCTCAGGCCTCCCTATTCCCTGAAATACAACAGTGTTGAAATTAGGACAATTAATAACCCTGCAATGGCTTCTAAGTGCTTAAGAGAATGGGAAAGTTAGACATCTCTCACTTTAAACCAAAAGCTGGAAATCATTAAGTTTAGTGAGGAAGGTATGTCAAAAGCAGAGATAGGCAGAAAGTTAGATCTTTTGTGCCAAACAGTTAGCCAAGTTGTGAATGCAAAGGAAAAGTTCTTGAAGGAAATTAAAAGTGCTATTCCAAGGCTGAAGCAGGAAGATCGCTTGAGCTCAGGAGTTTGAGACCAGCCTGAGCAAGAGCGAGACCCTGTCTCTACAAAAAAAATAGAAAAATTAGCCAGACATGGTGGTGTGCACCTGTAGTCCTAGCTATGTGGAAGGCTGAGGCAGGAGGATCACTTGATCCCAGGAGTTTGAGGTTGCAGTGAGCTATGATAATGCCACTGCATTCTAGCCAGGGCAGCAGAGCAAGACTGTGTCTCAAAAAAAAAAAAAAAAAAAGTGCTATTCTAGTGAACACACAAATTATAAGGAAGCAAAACAGCTTTATTGCTGAGATGAAGAAAGTTTGAATGATCTGGACAGAAAATCAAACCACAACATTCCCCTAAGCCAGAGCTAATCCAGAGCAAGGCCCTAACTCTGTTGAATTCTATGAAGGCTGAGGGAAGTGGAGAGCTGCAGAAGAAAATTTTGAAGCTAGCAGAGGTTTGTTCATGAGGTTTAAGGAAAGCAGCCATGTGAAAGTGTAAGGTAAATCAGCAAGTGCTGATGGAGAAGCTGCAGCAAGTTATGATCCAGTTAAGATCTAGTTAAGATCATTGATGATGGTGGCTACACTAAGCAACATATTTTTAATGTTGACAAAATAGCCTTCTATTCAAAGAAGATTCCATCTAGGATTTTTATAGCTAGAGAGGAGAAATCGAAGCTTCAAAAGACAAGCTGACTCTCTTGTTAGGAGCTAATGGAGCTGGTGACTTGAAGGTTGAAGCCAATGGTCATCTACCATTCCAAAAATCCTAGGCCCCTTAAGAATGATGCTAAATCTGTTGTGCCTGTGCTCTCTAAATGGAACAACAAAGCCTGGATGATAGCGTATGTGCTTACAGCCTGGTTTACTGCATAATTTAAGCCAACTGTTGAGACCTACTGCTCAGAAAAAAGGTTTCTTTCAAAATATTACTACTTATTGGCAATGCACCTGGTCACCCAAGAGCTTTGATGGAGATGTACAAAGAGATTATTGTCTTTATGCTTGCTAACAGAACATCCATTCTGCAGCTCATGGATCAAGGAGTAATTTTGACTTTTGAGTATGATCATTTAAGAAATATATTTTATAAGGCCATAGCTATCATATATAGTGATTCCTCTGCATTACTAACTAGGCAAAGTAAATTGAAAACCTTCTGGAAAGGACTCCTCATTCTAGATGCCATTAAGACATTCGTGATTCATGAGAAGAGGTCAAAGTATCAACATTAACAGGAGCTGGGAAGAAGTTGATTCCAGCATTCGTGGATGACTTTGAAGGATTCAAGACTCAGTGGAGGTAGTAGATGCAGATGTGGTAGAAATAGCAAGAGAACTAGAATTAGAAGTGGAGCCTGAAGATGTGGCTGAATTGCTGCAATCTCATGGTCAAACTTGAATGGATAAGGAGTTGCTTATTATGGATGAGCAAAGAAAGTGAGTTCTTGAGATGGAATCTGCTTCTGGTGGAGATGCTATGAACATTGTTGAAATGACAACAAAGGATTTAGAATATCCCATAAACTTGGTTTATAAACCATCAGCATGTTTTGAGAGGATTGACTCACATATTGATAGAAGTTCGACTGTGGGTAAAATGCTATCAAACTGTATCACATGCTACAGAGAAATCTTTTGTGGAAGTAAGAGTCAATCGATGTGGCAAACTTAATTTTTGTCTTATTTTAAGAAATTGCCACAGCCATCTCAACCTTAAGGAACCACTACCCTGATCAGTCAGCAGCCATCAACATCAAGGCAAGATATTCCACCAGCAAAAAGATTACAACTCTCTAGAGCCCCAGATTATTGTTACCATTTTTTATCAATAAAGTGTTTTTAAATTAAGGTATGTACGTTGTTTCTTTTAGACATAATGCTATTGCACACTTAATAGACTACAGTATAGTATAAATGTAACTTTTATATGCACTGGAAAACCAAAAAATTTGTGTAACTCTCTTTATGGTGATATTAGCTTTATTGCGGTGGTCTGGAACTGAACCTGAGGTATGCCTGTATTATCTGAGAGCATAATTTGTATACTCCAGGGGAAGTGCCCACAAAAGGCTCTACACCAAAGCCAAGTTATCTGAATGTGAGTTAGCACTATCCACTGAGCTCACAGAAGTTCATTTGGGGAAACGTTAGAAATAGTTCTATAGAGAGACTGTAGAACATTCTTTTGGCATTGCTACACCACCAGGGCTAAGTTCTTTCTTTGAAGCTAGTGTATTGAAAGTTCCTCACTGTGAAGCCAGATGTCCAAGCAGAGATTTCATATCAAGGAGAAACGTTGTAAAATTTTTGCTTGCAAGCATAGAAAAGAGATTTTAAAGCATTGATGCTTCTCTCCCTTAGCCACTGACTGGAGTTCACGAGAAAAGGTCGGCTGCCAGTAGGACATCTAGAAATCTGGTCTGTGTTACCAAAAGGGCTTGTGGGAGGGAGGGGGAATATTTCATAAGATTGGGTAATTCTCACTGTGCTAAAAGCTTACAGGAATCAATTTCCCAAAGAATAAAATTACAAACCTCATTGTGGGGTTTAGTAGCATTGAGAAACAGAAAGAAATCTCAATGCCTAGCATCAAATGGCTTTGTTTGGGACCTGTTTCATTATTTAATTCTTGTCTCCCCTGCATGCACGTCCTAAGGGCACAGAGGAAAGTGGCATTTTCTTTGTGCCCTCCTGAATTAGAATTAATAATGCTAAGAATAGAAATGTATTTTCCATCCCACCCAAGAAGGCTTGCCTGCTCACTCAGAAAGGCAGACAGAGCCATTCAGTCATAGCATAAAGCATAAGTGCCATTTTCCAGGAAGAATGCTCTGGAAGATAAGCTTGGATACAGTGTGGCAGCAAATTATGACCTTGCTTCCTAGAGCAAGGAGAAGGAATAATAAAGGAGCCCAAAAGAAATGAACAGTTATCCCTCAAAAGTATTTCGTGCCATACCTTGCCACCAGCTCTCTTCTTTGCCAATTTTCTTCTTATTTAAAAACTAGTCGAAAAGATTCTTTGTTTAGTGGACAAAATCCTTCAAGGACTAAAATATTTTTAGCCCCTGGAGTATTGCCTTGTATGTACTAAAGAATCAGTTAAGGTTTGATGAGCAAATACATGAATTTGTGAGTGAGAGACTGATTAAAAGAATGCAGGTGAAACCAGATTCCCCTTCTCCAATGGCTAGGTCAGTTTTATTCTTTGGAAGTCACTAGGTGACTATATATGGTTAATTATTGCGTGGTCCAAAAATGAAGTACTTTGGTTAATCAACTGTTGGAATATATATTGATAATTTAGTTTTTTTAATATTTAAAAATCTAACATAACTATTTAGAAATTTTTAATCTTTAATAATTCTAAACTATACCAGATAGTTCAAAGTCAGTCATGAGCATAATTATCACTGAAAAATATAAATGTAAGCCTCAACAACCAAAATTATTGAATGATTAGTATGTATATACTATATATGTGTATATACAGTCATATGCTACATAACAACATTTTGGTCAGTGATGGACCACATATCTAACAGTGGTCCCATAAGATTGTTGTGGAACAAATTATGAAAACTTTCTGTCACCTAGGGACATTTTAATGATGCTGACCTCGGTAGGCCTAAGATAATGTGTGTGTTTTTGTCTTAGTTTTTAACAAAAAAAAATTTAAAAAGTAAAAATAAAAAAATTTTTAATAGAAGAAAGCTTATAGAATAAGGATATAAAGAAAGAAAATATTTTGTACAGCCATACAATGTTTGTGTTTTAAACTAAGTATTACAAAAGAGTCAAAAAGTTAAAAACAATTTGAAGTTTATAAAGTAAATATATACGGTAAGCTAAGGTTAATTTATTATTGAAGAAGGAAATTTTTTTTATAAATTTAGTGTAGCCTAAGTGTAGAACATTAAAAAGTCTACAGTAGAGTACAGTAATGTCCTAGGCCTTTACATTCACTCACCACTCACTCACTGACTCACCCAGAGCAACTTCCAATCCTGTAAGCTCCATTCATGGTAAGTGCCCTATACAAGTGTACCATTTTTTATCTTTTCTACTGTGTTTTTACTGTATCTCTGGTACAGTCTATGTTTAGATATACAAAAACTTACCATTGTGTTACACTTGCCTGCAGTATTCAGTACAGTAACCTGCTGTACAGATTTGCAGCCTAGGAGCAGTAGGCTGTACCATATAGCCTAGGTGTGTAGTGGGCCATACCATCTTGATTTATGTAAGTACATCCTGTGATGTTTGCATCGGAGTTGCCTAATGACACATTCTCAGAACGCTATCCCCATCATTAACATACATGTGTATTCAGAAGCACTGGGTTATATAGAATCCTACTTAATAGAAAACTTGATAATGATTGATAAGTTAATTTTATTAAATAATTTTGTGATGTCTTGATTTAATTATCTGCCCAATTTCTCTTACAGAAGCTGGGTTTCTGTTCAACCTCTGGTGACTTGACAAACCACTCTTTCACCATTTATCAATCTTGAAGTTCATATCTCTTCTCATGAACTATCACGATATTATCTCTTGCTTCCCAGGATTTATTTGTAGGAGAATTCAATGCTTTGGTCTTGTTTTACTATCCCTCAGCTTCGTCATTGATAACAGCAGCATCCAGGTGTACTCGTGTAGTCGGTATGTATGCTTTAGCCAGCATGTACTGGCTTGAGCAAGCTGAATGTTTACATTGTTAGGAATTCTGCAGTATGTACACTGTAGAAGTTGGTACACCCTGCTACAAATTCTTGTTTTTCACAAGCCAGTTATTAAACATTTACCCAATTACCACTACTACAATAGTTCCATTCCCCCACTTTCTTGTTGAAACTGACTCCCAGTCCCCATGGTCATGGTTAAGCTCAACCGTTCCATCACAAGGGGTGTATGGTTGGACAGGTGGATAGACCGTATTCCATGATCCCTCTTGCAACTCTTTCTAGCCCAACCAACCTTTTGCTCTTTTTCTGATGTGCATATGATTCAACTCTTCCATCCATTCTTTTAAAGTCCCTTTTGGAATCGCAACATACCACAGAAAATTTACAAAGTAACCTATTACCTCTTCTCCAAATTCTATTCATCCTCTAACTCTAAGCAGTATTTGACTATATTGACAACAGTTTTCCTTCTAGAACATGAGTTGTCAAACTTTTTCTGCGAAGGGACAGATAGTGAAAATGTTAAGCTGGGTAGGCCACACAGTCTTGTTTGCAACCCATTGTGGATGAAAGCAGCCATAGACAGTATGTCAACAAATGTACTATGTTCCAATAAAACTTTATTTACAAAAATAGGCTAGGCTAGGTGCTAGATTTGGCCTGCTGGCTATAGTTTGCCAACCCTTGATCTAGAAACTCACCTTTCTCTTGGCTTACAGACTTCTTTTACTTGTCTCTTCTGCTGATCTCTTTTCCTCCTAGTGGATGTTCCTCAAGTGTATGTCTGGGCTTTGCTTCTCCTTTGCCTTTCCATCGTGAGCTCATCTGTGTGACTTCAGATGTCACTTCTGCAGCAATGATCCCCACAAGCCCCAGCCTGATTCCTGGTCAGGTTCTGTATCTTGCACTGCCTGAAAATCATCTTCTTTTGGAGATGCACTATTATTTCAAAGTCAGAAACTACAACATTGAATTATTATCTTCCCTTCCAAACCAGCTCTTCTTTGCAGTCTATCGGGCTTACCCCCAGTCTTTCTGTTTCCTGTTAGAAACTTTGAGTTCATCTTTGTTCTTTCTTTCCTTCATCCCAATTTATCTCAAGTCTGTCTCCAGCATCCTTGAATGTATTTCTTATTTCTTTGATATGACCCTATTCAGAGCTCTTCTCAACTTGAGATTGATTTAAAACAGCCTCCTCTCAGCCAATGTCGCTGCCAAAAGTCTCTCAGCTCCAGTCCAGTGTGAAGAACTGTGCCAGAGAAATCTTAAATCACTATGATTTCCCTGCCTTACAAAGAGTGCTTAGAAATCAATAGGAAAAGATTAACAGTCCAGTGGACAAAAAGAGCAAAGAATATGAACACAGAATTCACAGACAAAACATCAGTGCCCAGCCAACATATGAAAAATATGCTCAATCCTACTCATAATTAAAGAAATGTGAATCAAAATTACAAAGTTTTAAAGGGCCTGAATGCCAACTGATTAGCATAAATTTTGAATTTTAAAACATACTCCGTGGTTAAGGTATGGGGAAACAGGCAGTCTCGTGCACTATTTTTGGGAGTATAAACCAGTGCAGCCCCTTTGGAGGGCAGTGTGGTCATATCTACCAACATTTTAAATGCACATAACCTTTGGCCCAGCAGTTTCTCTGACAGGAATTTATCCTGTGGGTTTATGTGCAAGTATGTGCAATCTCTTTGCAGGATTTCTTACACTGTCACATGACTAAATTAAATGTAAAGGGGTGCTTGTAACATCACAATCAAACTCTCCTGCCTGGCTTTCAGAGCCCGTCCAGTCTTCTCCCTATTCCTCGACACGCACATTCTGTTCTGTTCAAGCTGGTCTTCTCACTGTCCACTGTCCCCTGTAGAAACTCATGGTTCCTTCAGCCCACCCTTTCTCACAGCGTGCCTTCCTCCCCAGGGCAGCCTCTTCATCCCTCAAGACTTGTCAAGTGCTAGCAAGGCCATCTCAAGGCCTACCTACCTCCTCCAGGAAGCTCCTCTGACTGCTGCAGTCCCTGGGGACCTTACACTTCATCAAGTCCTGTAATTAAGGTTTAGTGATTCTTTTACTGTTTCATACCTCACACCTCTGGTTTCTGCATAGCACCCGCAGTGCTGGGCACTCAAAAATAAAGCCATGATTGATTTAAAGAATATAATCCTTAGTTATTAAACATTAATCTTATACCTGTTATTGCCTGTTTTTAAGGCAGCTCTAAACACATCAGCACCGACCTTGGTGTTAAAAGAAGTAGGGACCCTCACACTTTCCCCCCAAAAAATCTGCAGTTAAATATCTAAGTCTGTAGGTTAACAAATTCCTCTTTTAAGATACAGACGGCCTTGATGTGTTAACATATTAAACCACTTGAAGTAATTCTCACTCTAATGTGAAACTTTAATCAGAGACTTTCTTCCTAACAATTAGATGAGATCATCTCACTTGAAGGACTGGGAAGTGGTATTTAAAGGAGGAAGAGGGAAGAGGAGGGGTAGGGGGTTGTTTAGGAGCCTGAGGAATAGAGCTTGAAGGTGTCTGCAAAGGCAAAGTGGACAGCCTTGAGGGCAGCAGGAGGGGCCGTGCAATGGACAAGGGGAAGGGGCTAGACTGAAAGGGCAAGAAGAGCCCTTGGAGCAGGAGTGGGCTGAGAGCCAGCTTGTTGGTGGACTTTGATCATCTTTGTCACTACAGAACTTTAACACCTGACTTCAGAAGTCTTTCTAACTCTATTGTACCTGATCCTACATTTGCATGTATAGATCGAGACATTTGTATACTTTTAAAAAAGAAAATGGAATGTATGGATGTGTGTGGGTTGTATGTGTGTATGTGTGTGTACGAGGTCTGTCCAGAAAGTATCCAACCATTTCATGTTACGTTTTTCATATTACATGGCTGGATACTTTCCGGACAGACCTCGTACTTTTCCAAAAGAAGAATGAATATATATGCATATATTATATATCTATATTTTCCAATAATTATTATATATTAGTGAGAAAAAAGTGAAGCTATGAATAAACAGTTGTATTCTCATACCTGATTCTGCATAGTGTACCTTATAAATCATGGAAAAATTTTAAGACTTTTCTAGCTCATTCTGTTTTACATTTATATAGAATCATTTGTAGGGGATTTGTGGGATAAGGAAATATTAACATATAATATAGCGTGGTAGATTATACCGTTTCTAAGGAACTGAATCAAAATCAATAAATTAAGCAAAATAAACCTGGTGTTGTGCATGTATTGTGTTTCCCAAATGTATATAATTGGAAAAATTAATGTGATGCTGTCCTGCCATCCAAAAAGACCAAAATGTTATTTCCAGAGTTGTCAATAGGAGGCTATTGCTATTACAGCAGCAGTGGTAGCAGCTAAAACTAAAGATTCAGAGCAAAAGAGAGCTGAGGTGGTTGGTGGGTTACAGGAATGCTTTAATGTTGGAAACACAGAGGAAAAAGCAGAATTAAAAACAAAGAAACAGCCCCCATTTTTCAAGAGAGGCAGAACCCTTTTGCTTTTATGTCTCTGTCACTTGCTGCAGGATTCCTCATAAAGCCCTCTAACCACCTAAATAAATATTCATGTGGCTGCTCAACATCTCATTAATAAAACAAGATTTGGTGGTAAAATATTTCAGAGTAACAGATGATTTGCATCTTACCCTTGTTTAACTTTAAATCTCAAGCAATTAATAAATTAGACTCGAGAGCTTTTTAAGAAGTAACATCTTACATGTACCACAAATTGCATTATTTTTATGTGTAAATAATGATGAAAGGGGAGATTGTTCCTTTGATGTCTATAAACTACACTGTAAAATATGCAGAAACATTCTTGAGTTTAGTTGGAGCCAAAACAAATAGACTAGTTCATAAAACAAAGCAGCAGCATTCTTAGAAACAAGCATTATTTTTTCTTTTCTTCCCAATTGCTTTCTTTCCATCTTTTATATTCTTGCCATTCCTAGTGGCAGATTCATTCCAAATTCAAAAGTGATGTTAGTCTGTATTTCCTCATCTGGAGAACTGAGTTCTTGTCAGGTTCCTCCCAGTAAACTTGGCTTCCTGTGCAACTCTTACCAGACCTCAGCTGTACTGCCAGTTTTTATGCAGTGAATCATTTTTGTCAGTAGTATTTCATTGTTGCTTAAAAAACTATTTCAAAATCTTCAAATACTGGGGCTCCTCAGAGAGCTATATTTACTTTTCTCTCTATTTTCCAAGCTGGCTTATCTAATTTCATTTTGTTTTTAAATAGCATCAGCAAATTCTTGTTTATGAAGTCTCTTGAGTTTGGCCTAATTTTTTCTTTGGTAGTGTTAATCAATAGCACCTCATAGCAAGTTCATATCTACCATGGAAAGGAATACAGTTTGGGCTTCCATTGGAGTACAGAACGGGTGTATGATTAACCTCACAAGATGGTTTGTGTTCTACATCTGACTGCACATATATTCTTTGAACATGCTGTATGTATGGTAACAGGTTAAATACTACATATATATGGTTATTTGGAGAAGCCAAATATGTATGCTTGTCCTAAATTTGCTCCCAACAAGACAATGGATATTCTGCCATGTGATAACTTTGCTGTGGCCCCTGCTTTGGCCTTGCTGCTAACAAGTCTGCCTTTTCACTTGTTGGCCTAATGCTTTCTTATTAAAACCGATCCTGAGCTCTGATCACGTCACCTATCAGTCTTGTCTGTCAGATCCTATCTAACATTTTCTCTAGTTTGGATTTGTTCTGATTTTCTTTTTCCCTTCTACATGGCAATTTTCCACTTAGGCTCACCATTTCTCTGTTCTCAGACATCATGTCCTCATCCGTTCTTCCTTTATTCTTAACAAAGCTTAATGAGAAAAGTATTAAATATAGTGGATTCATGTGGATCGGTTTCCTTTTGTACGTGCTGAAATCACAGTTCCATGTTATTTCATTGATTAATGGAATCTTAAAGTTGAAAAGAATCGTAGAAAATTGGCCCCACTGACCTCCCCACTCTTCCCACTCGTGTCCTCCATTTCAAAGATGAAAACCGTGAGCCCACCTGAGAGGAAGTGCCTGGTTCTTTTTATTGGCAGCTGTTGGCAACACCAAGTCTCACACCCAGGACTTGCAAGACTTTGGTCTTTCTCTCATACCCCATGTAGTCAAATGCACATGAAAGTGCAAATACTTTACTTTTTAGTTTAAAATATATGTAAGCTGCCAAAATGGATGGAATGTCTTTCTTACACTCTACTATGGTTCCTTGTGACTCAAGTGAAACTTCCCTTGGCTTTTAGAGTGGGGCTCAGCTGTTTCTCATGTGGATTGCCTAAGAAATGTTACTTTCCTTCAGTAGTTGGCTTTGTTGTTGGTGGTGATTTTTTTGAATTATTACTGGTTGTCTTTGGAAACAAAAATGTTCAAGGCCAGTTTAGAAGAGAGGTTATGATTTGAAAAGGCAACTTTCTAAACACTTTAACTAATTTAAAGAACATTCCAAAGGAAGGAAATGTTGATCAATAATGATCACTTGCAGCCTCGTAGCTGTGGAGGTTCAGCAAAGACACTTATGCCAAGATTGATTTGCAAGAAGCCTGAGGAATTTGTTTTCTAAGAAGAAACCGATTATTTTGAGAATCCATTTAGTTCAAATGACTTTATTTCTATGATGTCAAATGATCAATGTAAAGTTAAAAGGGGTCGATACAGCAGCATTCTTTATTCTCAGAAGGACACTAGCACAGTGGGATGAAGATGACAAGTTCTGTGTTACTTTGAGTAATTTTCAGCATTTGCCAAACTATGAAGTGTTACATGAAACCCAATCTTTTTAATGTCACCCCTTTTTCATTTTTCTTCAGACTTAAAGTATCCTCTTAGATTATCTTGCATGTGTTGCATAAAAGAGATTTACAGAACTTAATAACATGGATTCTGGAGCCAGACTATTGGTTCAAATTCTGGTTCCACCATTTAGAAACGATGTGACATCAAACAAGTTGTTGCACCTCTCCGTGCAGCAGTTTCCTCATTTCCTAAATGAGAGCGATAATAAAACTTGTCTCCTAAGGATTGTGAGAATTATATGAATCGATGCTTGAAAAGCATTAGAATAGTGTCTACTACTTAATAGGTCCTACGTATGTTGTACATAATTGTTAAATTACAAAAAAAGGTCCTATTCAGTAAATGTTGAGATATGTTCAAATGTAACCAATTTAAATAAATCACTCTTAATCCCATTCCCTTCTAGCTACTGTCTATACTCCATTCTTACTCGTTTCTTATTACTTCTGTCCCCTTCACTCCACAGAAACTGCTCTTTGGGTTGCCAGTGACATCCTTGTTGCTGAATCCGCTGGACCCTCTGTATCAGCTTGGCTCTCCTGCAGCCTCGGACGCACTGGAATGCTCTCTGCCTCTGACGGCTCCTCCTATCACCCTGTGGCCCCTCTTTGTCTCTCTTGCCCTCAAACCCTGTTGCTCCTGGTAGGGTGGGGAGGTGGGGGGAAGTGTTCCAGGCTTCCTTTTCCCATTAGGCTCTACAGTCTCACTTAGGCAATCTCACCCACTACCACCTATATTCTGACAACTGGCAACTCTATCTCTAGCCTAGGTCTTTCGGGTCATACTGCATTCTAGATCATCCTGAAAGCTCCCTGGCTATCTACACAGATCTCAACATGTCCTCCTGAAACCTGAAACTGTCCACGTCCAAAATGGAGATTACCATCTGAACCCCCTTCAATCTGCTGCTGCTCCTGTGTTCCCAACCGCAGCTCATGGAGGTGTCCGACCATTTGACCTGCCCCCAGGCCTGCCCCCTTCCTCTCCCTCCTCCATGCCACATCCAGAGTGAGCTCTACATCATGGGGTCGCCACAGTCTCGATGTGCTAACAAGACTCGCAAGGCTTTCCTGACCACCCTGCCCACCTCAGTCCTCTTGTGCTTCTTCCCTCCAGGCTCCCCACACTCCCACCATTACTGATCTTTTAAAGACTCTTCAAAGAGGATGAGCTTCCTCCTACCTTCCGCTTTTGTTTGGCATGTGCTGTTTCTGCTCTCCTTTATCCCTTCCCCTGACCATCTCCTCATCCCAGAGGTTTCCTCTTAGATGTCTTGTCTCTGGAAGGATTCTCTTGACTATTCCAGCCTCCTGAGACTGGCTTATGTTCTTATGTTCCATTCTTTTTTATTTTGTTTGTTTGTATGTTTGTTTGTTTTTGGAGACAGGATCTTACTCTGTCTCCCCGGGTAGCATGCAGCAGCATCGTCATAGTTCACTGCAACCTCAAACTCTTGGGCCTAAGCTCAAGTGATCCTCCTGCCTCAGCCCAAGTAGCTGGGACTATTGGCACCAGCCACCATGCCTGGCTGATTTTTCTATTTTTTGTAGAGATGGAGTCTCGCTCTTGCTCAGGCTAATCTTGAACTGACCTCAAGCAGTCCTCCCGCCTTGGCCTCCCAAAGTGCTGGGATTGCAGGCGTGAGCCACCGTTCCCAGTCCTTATGTTCTGTTCTTGCTTCTCCCCCTGCGCTCTGGTTCTCCTGCTGTAGCACTGACTGCATGGTTGCCGCTGCTGCCCTGCACCTTCCAAGGGCCATTCACTGCAGAGCACAGTGCCTGGCGTTCACAGCCAAGTCGGCCCAGGTCTAGTGTCCACTTTTGTGTGACAGGTAGTGAACAACTGAAATAGAGTTTCTTTTATAAAGCACTTTCTTTTTTAAATGATATGGCAACATGTATGTAGAGAAAACATATGCTTAACTTCTTAAACATCCCAAACTCCTGCACTTTCCATGTTGTAGGGTAAGTTCTCAGACTGACTTTGCTAATCTTCTTTGCTTCCTCTTTCTCTCTACCTCTGAGAGAAATTATTTATGATGTTCTCTGAATTTTTCATGTGGAAACAGCTGACAAAATTTTTAAGACTAAGGGAACAATTACACTTATAGGCTTTCCCCAAGATAAGAACATTTTGTGGTGTGTCCCCTCTCACCTGTCAGTCCCTAAACTTTCTAGAAGGTCTGCAAAGTTGGATTTCCCTTTCTTTTCTTCTTATGATATTCATCCCAGTTTTTCTTTCATTGTATTGGGGCTATATTATTTCATGACATAAAAATTCCTTTGTATCAATAAGCATAAACAAATATAGCAAAAACAGAAAACTAAACTAAACCTTCCCCAAATAAAGTCAACATAATTTAATGCATACTTGTTTAACTTCTACTGAAATAGACATTATAATTAAAGGGCTGTGTAAAGAGGGTATCATAATGGGATGAGTTGAAGGAGGCACTTTGCAAAAACTTAATCATTGATTATATTCTACAGAAAAGTAGTCAATATTTTATTGAAATTAAAATAGTAAATGCAACTTTCAGTTAAGACATACCGAAATATCACGTTTATACTCCAGCACCTTTGCTTAGTCACATATGGATAGTCGAAGAGATGAGTCAAATTTTATATTAATAGAGAAAAGTTGTCAGAAAAAATATTTACAGGGTTTTTTGGCATTTTATTGCTCCATTTGGTTTTTAAATAGTAAACTTGTCACCTTAAGTGATTGTCAGTGGACAAGACAGTTTAGTTGGCTTTGCTTTTATTTCTCGTATTTCTTTCTGGCCAAAAAGTCAGGGACCCTTTTGAATATTTTGCCCTTAAGCCACCCATGCCTTCACTTGGGCACAAACTCTGTAGCTGCTCGCTTTCTAAGAAATAGTACGCAGGAAAATTAAAATTCGAAAGCTGGGAAAATCTAGAAAAAAGGAATTGAGAAAAAACATTTTTCAAAGCAGTGCTTGTATTTATTATATAGCATCCATAAAGTAGACCTACTGTGCTGGAAAACGCTGAATGAGAACATGTACCCTGAGATATCTGTCCTTAGGCTAAGCGCTGGAACCAGCAAGAAGAGCTGGGATTTAAGAAGTAGAGAGGGAAAACTGCTAATTAAAAGAAAAGATAAAAATTGAGGACAGTGGACATGATGTGACGTTTCTGAAAATTAGCAGATAATTTTCAAAACCTTGTTTTTATCCTATTTCTAGTGTCTTTTTGGAATTCTTCTCCCTCTTCTGGGACTGACTTGTTTTTGTGTCTGTGAGATCATTCTAGATTAAAGAGAGTATGTGTCTGCTGTATACTATCCATCCAGCCACTTGCCTGAGGCCCCATGACAGCCTTTAAAAGGCTGAGGGCAAGGCGAGTTTTCAAATTCATAGCAGAGACTTTTAAGTATGATGTGGTTACAAGTCCTAAAATATACAGATTTATTTAGCTGAGAAAATTCTGTTTCCCAATGAGAGCTCAGTCATAAAGGTTAGCATTTTTCTAGGAATTTTAAAAAATGAAACATGTAAATATAAATTTTATTGCAGCTGAGAATGTGTTCAGGTTTGAATTGTTTTGCACCATTGTTTAGAGACTCCTGTCTTCTCAAGGTTCAAAATGAATTTTTTTATTTCAAAGTGATGGCAACAATAAGTAATTTCTAGAATCCAGACCTTTGATCAAAGAAAGCATGACTCCTGGTCTTCCATTCCAGTAGCTCTCTTGCCCCAGCACATCGGCAAGGTCCTCAGAATCCCAACATCCCCTGAAATGCCCCTTCACAGCATCATGCTCTCTAATTGGTTTTTCCCTCTGAGTCTCAGAGTTCCCTTTCTTATTTTCATCATTACCCCCACATTTTGAATCCATTATGCTACCAAGACTGTTGTAGGGAAAGGTGTGTTCCTTGCATCCCAGATGGAAACTCCAAACACATTTTCCAACAGAAACATTCTTATAAATGGTGGATGGGTCTCATGGTGCAATTAGCACAATATAATATTTCAGACACATAAAGGTTAAATAATCTTTTTCAGATTCAGTTTTTTCCCTAAAAACAAACTTTGAGTTGACTCTGAGTAACCCCACCTCATCCCCTGCTGGACTGCTTTCCCTCTCGATCTCTTCCAGCCACATTCTTAAAAAAGTAGATCTATGCCTATTCCCTCTGCTTTCTCATCATGCATTCATTTCTTATTCTTTGCTTTATACCCAGTGCCTAGTTTGGCATTTGGAAAATAGTAAGCACTCAGTAAATTTTTGTTGAACGAAGAAATGGATTTGTCATTTACATCTACAAGCCAATAAAACCACATTCAGAAAAGAAATCATTGTATCAAAAAGACACCTGCAATTGTATGTTTATCACAGCACAATTCACAATTGCAAATGTATAATATCCACCTAAGTGCCCATCAACCAAGAAGTGGATAAAGAAAATGTGATATACATAAACTATAGAATACTACTCAGCCATAAAAAGGGTGAAATGATGTCTTTTACAGCAACGTGGATGGAACTGGAGGTCATTATATCCTAAGTGAAATAATGCAGGAATGGAAAACCAAATACATGTTTTCACTTTAAGTGGGAGCTAAGCTCCCACTTTAAGTGGGAGCTAAGTATACGGAGTGGTGCTGTGGATATTGGAGACTCAGAAGCGGGGAGGGTGGGAGGAGAATGAGGAAAGAAAAACTACCTATTGAGTACAATGTACACTATTCCAGTGACAGGTACACTAAAAACCCAGAGACCACCCGTGTAACCAAAAACCACTCATACCACTAAATCTATTGAAATATAAATTTTTAAATGTTAAAAAAAAAAAACACATTTTTAGGAGTGATTAACTTCCTCCTACATATTTTCAGTATCAGCAATAGTAATGGTAGTACTATTGTTATTATGGTGGTGGTTATGTTGATGATGGTGGTAAGGATGAAGTCAATCACGAATCCCCCCTTCCCTGTCCTGAACTCCCCTGAGCGGCATTCAGTTCTGATAACCACCTCCTGGACATTCTCCCCAGATTTCACCCTACACTTAAAATTTCTTCTATGGTTACATTCACTGGCTCTTTTTTTCTCTTTAGGGGCTCTACATATAAATTCTGCCCCAAAATTCTAGGATGTTTTCTCTCTATTCTTTCTCTATTAACAAATTTGTTCATTCCTACAATGTCACCTCTAATTCCTCTGCAGAACAATCCCAACTTTGAACAGCTGACCCACCCTAGTTTCTCCCTAGGTCCAGACTGAATAGACAGTGCTGGCCGGATGATCTCTTGGCATCTAGAACCCAACATATTAACATTTCCTCCCAACTCTCATTTACTCCTGATATAAATGGGACTGAGAGTTCCAGTTGCCCTTTTCCCTTCCTTGCTTCCTATATTGCATCAGTTGTTTCTGTGCCTTACATTAATCCTTTCCTCTCTGTTACCATTACCCTAATCCACTTTATATTAGTACTTACTGCTTCTCTCCTGGACTTTTCCTGGGTCTCCTTGACCCTCTGATCCAGCTGCTTCTTGTATTACCATTGCAGGTAAATCAGCCACATATCTGTATAGACCTCATTGTATAACTCCCTTCTCATAATCTTTCAGCTCTTCCCCGCTGCCCAAACAGCTCATCTAGCCTACCTACCCCGATTTTCCATTGTACCCTGTACGTACCCTCAACACCATCCACAGTAGACTATTTTTATTGCCTAAATATACCACTGTTTTCTTGTATGTAAATCTTTGGTGACGCTGTTCCTTTTACCAGAATATAGGATTGCTTATTTAATATTTCAGACATGCATCAATTCCAAATAATAATACAATACCTAAGATATAGCAGTAGAATGGGTGGCCAAAAATGGAGATGAAGTTAAGGTTTTCAGAGGAAAGGAAAGAATAGGATGGCTAGGTACACCCATGGCTGATTAATGAAGATATCAAAGTTATATAGAATTGGGAGTCTAAGCCTGAAGTTACATTATCAACTGACAGATAAAGGGACAAGAAAACTGACAGATATGTAGACAATGTTAGATAATGTTCATCTTCATCTAAATGGTCGATAATTATAAAAATTTTGTTATATAGACCAAAAAATAATAAGATCATAAAATATCTGTTTTGTTGACTTTTTCATATTTTGATCAGTTGGATTATGACAACCCAAAATAAATTCGATGTAACAAACAGAATTAACTAAAAATGCTACATATTTACATTGTGGGTAGGATTTATGTACATATATACATATATGTATACATATATAAAGAGAGAGATGCATATATACATATACATACTTGTGTGTGTGTGTGTTTGTGTGTGTGTGTGCGCATATATATATGGAAGAGAGTGAGAGGAGAGATTGTGTTTGGAGCTCAAAGGGACATATTCTCTTAGGAAGCGTCAAATCCTTTTTGAAGAGGATATGGTAAAAGATACTTGCATAATCTAGCCTAAATTATGCAAGTTTAGGGAACTAACATTCAAAGTCTCCTTTAGGATGGAAAAACATTCTCCACATGTACTCGCCATCCAATTGGTACGAACTGATCAACACTAAGATGTTCACGTGGTAGTAATACTCACTGGATGCAGGTCAGGTGTGGAGTAAACCCACAAATAATGGAAGCGGAGTGCACTCTATGGGGGAAGGACATACTTGTAGCCCTGGCTTAGGCGAGGCAAATGCATTACATGTAACCGAAATGTTTGTACCCCCATAATATCCTGAATTTAAAAAATTTTTTAAAAAGTCTCCTTTAGAAGGGTAGCAAAAAGAAAGAAAGAGAGAGAGAGAAAGAAAGAAAGAAAGAAAGAAAGAAAGAAAGAAAGAAAGAAAGAAAGAAAGAAAGGAAGGAAGGAAGGAAGGACAGGAAGAAAAATAATTCAGTTGGCAGAGGAAGAGAGAAAGAGAGGAGAGTGTCCAAGAAGCTGGTCTGCACAAATGAAGAGTATCCAGAGCCAGAGAGGAGAGGTGGGTTGGGTGTTCTTTAGTTCCTTGGAGATGAACTTACGGAAGAAGGAAAGTAAATTGACTTTACATGGAAGCAAATAATAGCTAGTAAAGAATTTGAGGGATAGAAATGGACTATTATTTGTAAAATATTTGAATTTTGCCATCACCTGTGTATGTTTTGTAGGAATGAATGTGTAGCACAACAGTTTGGATATAGCTCTTAAAATAACTTCTAAATTGTTCTTTAGATAGTTAGTATAGGTTTTCCTTAGCTATATTTAGATTTTCTTATGTTTTTATTTCTAAAGTTAATATAATTGGTATGCTTTGCAGATTGGATTTGCAGTTCCCCAAAGTAAAAACAGCAATTTCAAAAGGCTGTGTAATAATTTTAATTATTTCAGCAGGTTCTAGTTGTCTGCATACCTGGTAACACCCTCGACTGCCACTATCTGCTAGAAAGGCATGGTCTACTCACATCTTATATTATGCATTTCCATAAAGCTTCCAGAATACTCAGTTGCCATGTATCATCTACTTACCTTACTATAAAGCTCAGAAACCAAAAAAAAAAAAAACCACACACAGAGAAAAAGTAAGAATGACTTACGATGTATGGAGATTATAATGTGGTTTGGGATGTCAGTTTACTATATTTTGAATGCAGTTCCCATTTATTTTGTGCCTTGTATCTATTTTTCATATTTTTATGCCATTTTTATGCCCAGTTTTCTCCTTCCTGACCCAACATTAGCTAAGTCAGCTTGTCACAGGTAATTTCTGGCAGGAATTCAAGCTTCGTCATAGTTCTGTACTGCTGATAAGCACAGCTCTGTGCCCCATTCGGTTCTTGCTTTTGAATGTCACCCACAGCACCCACCTACACAGAGGACAAGTCCTTTGCACACATCTTCTCCTCAAAAGTGAAAATTAGAGCAGGACCTAGACAGTTCTAACCCAGCTTACTTTCCAGTACTATTTTGGTCACTATTTACATTTGCTGGTGAGAAAGCAGAAAGCTTTTTTCTTAGCTCAGAACCCTTTTGCATTCCCACAGCACAGCAGAAATTATACGTTTGTCTGGGCTTTGCCAGTCAGATGGAAGAGGGCGGTAACTACACAATGAGGGTGGTGATGCGGATAGTTCTGTGCTGTTTTACGTTATTTCTGCAAGCATTTTTAATATGCCATATATCAAAAGTACTTGGAACTATTCCTGCCTGAGATGTAAGCAATATTAGACATCATTTCTCCAGGCTGCTTTCCACCTGACATATAAATACAGAATACTTCAGTCTCCTCAGAGATCTAAACGAAGTGGATAAGGAGGTGTTTATCTTTTGTTCTACTATTCATCTTATGTATATCATATCCATGAATTGTGGAAAAAATTATAATGATTGCCTCGTGGGGGCAAGAACCATTAACTTCATGCCCTATTTTCCTTATTTATGGTACCTCACAAATTGTGGTGTTGAGCATAGTGGGCATTTGATATCTGTCTTTTAAGTGAGTGTAGGGTAGTGGTGAGACTCACTTTCAATATGCCGACTCTCAGATGTTGGCGTGAGGGCAACGCTTTCCCCTGACGAAGCAGAGGAGGGTCGCTGGCACGCAGCACTGGACAGACTCTTTGATGCCAATTCAATTGGGCAGTGGGTGTCTCTGGGCTGTAGGGGAAAGTGGTAGTGGAATTTTATTTTTTGTTTTGTTTCCACCCTTATACTTTGCTAAAATGTCTTCAGTGAGCACATACTAATTTGGTAATGGGGCGGAGGTTGGGGGCATTGTGTTCAGTCACGTGGTGGTTTGAAAATGGAAGTGATACCTGAAACATAGCGTTGCATGTGTTTGCCCTGCCAAATGATCATGAATGAACTCCCAGCCCTCTTGCAGTTCTCATACTTCATTGCCATTTGTTCACTTTTGTGACTATAGCTAGGGTTGGGGAGGGAGTGGGGGATGAAAATTTATGTTAAAACTGTTTTGACTTCACAAATGTTTTGACTCAGATAAAACTCTGGTGAATTTCCTGAATGCTTGAGAGTCCTAGCTTAGTCAGCACTATACAGTTAGATGATCCTAACACAGAGTTTCAGTAAGAAAAATAATTATAAATATGTAACAAAAGAGAAGTTCTATGGCCCAGTTGTGATAAAATAATAACTAACATCTATTGAGTTCTTATGTAATAACCATGACAACCACATGATGTAGGTACTATTATTCCTTTATTTACAAATGAGTGAACTGAGGCCCAGAGAAATTTAAGTAACTTGCCCAAAGTCGCATGACTAATGAAGAGTTGGAGCAGAGATTCAAACCCAGGCAGGCACCCCGGAAAGCATGGATGGTTAATTACCATACCATACATTTGAATGCTTCGCCACTGGACTAACTGACCTCTCTAATATTAGAAACCCAATTTATCACATAGCAATTGCACTTAGTGCCGGAAGATAACTAGCAGAACATTTTCTTAAATGTTTCACTGTGACTTAGATGGAAACACAGGTTTAAAGAGGCAAATGACTTGCCCAAGGCCACAGTGCTAGTGAGTGAGAAAGCAGGGCTGCAGGTGCCCGGCTCACCCATCTTTCTGCCAAGCCACGCCCTCTCACCCAGCGATGCCTTTGTAAGCAGTTGACTGTCATTACATGAACCCATTTGTTTTTTGTCTTATGTCTTGGAAGGATTTAATTAATTTTCAGACGGAAGCCCTCAGTTTCCAACTTTTAATGAAGGCTGCTGCTTTGGAGCCCAGCTCATGACAGAGAAGAGCAGCAAGCAGAAGCCTCATTTAGGAAGGAGTAGGAACACAAAGAGCAGGCTGGGGCCGGGGACGGCCAGCACATTTCCCAGACTACCGACAAACCTAGCCCTCTCACCATGCCATCCAACTTTCTGTAAGCTGTACCTCGAATGCTCTCTTGCCTTCAGATCTTCAGTTTGTCTTACACAAGAACTTTCTTTGGAAAATACCTCCAGGTTTGTGATGAAAGTATCTTTCATGGAACTTCCAACACACAGGTTGGATTGGAAAGAACTAGGACCTTTTGTGGCAAGGGAATCCAAGGAAATGAAATATTTATTGACAGTTATTTCCTTGCTGTCTTCTTATACACATATAAATAGATCATAGATTCATATCTCACCTCATCCCCAAAGGCATTTCAGATAACTTATAGAGATACATATGGTACAACAGGATAAAATTATTAAAATTAACAAGGTAAAGCTAAAAGATAGGAAAATAATATGAAACCAAGAATAGGATTAGTTAACAAAATGCCTACCATAAAATCCAATAAAACTGCTAAAGTAGGGCTGTGTGTTTGGTCTGGGCTTCATAGCAGCTAAAGACAGGAGGAAATCCAGTAAGTTTCAGTAGTCAGTGTCCTTAACAGAAACCAAATCAAGTTCTTGGGAGAAGGATAGCTTTTCCTAGCACTGACACCTGAGATGAATTTCAGCTGTAGGACCCTTATGGTGGGTGCACTGTATAGGTGCCTCTCATACTTGAATGTACCTGCAGATCACCTGGGAATCTTAGTAAGATGTGGGCTCTGATGCTATCAGTCTGGGCTAGGGCTCAAGAGCCTCCAACACTACTGGTTTGCAGAGCACACGTTGAGTATCAAGGATGTATGCCATGCTTGGGAGTTTGAAATTATTCTATAGGTAGTAAAGAACTATCGAAGATTTTTCAGTAGACCAGCCAGGTCATATTTGCGTTTTGGAAAGATCATTGATAGCAGTGTAGAAGACAATGGATAGCAAAGAAAGATCACTAGAAGAAAAACTGTAAGATGTAGCTAATGTTCTTAATGATATTCTTACAAGAAAATCAGCATTAAGTTTCTCAGGGCTATTTCTTATAATCCTCCTTAGTGCAGACTGATGGTACACAACCAAAGCACATACCTCTACATGGACCAGATGATGGTTTTGTCTATGAATTAAATTTCAAATATGTGGAAATCATTGTAATGTATACCTTGCAAATCTTTATTAATACTAGTAGTTCATTAAAGTATTGGAATCAAGCCAAAGATTTGAAGTTTTACTCTCTTGCAAGAAGTGGAATTCAGACATCTCAGATCCCTAGTGAGGAGAGATTATTGTTATGTTTGACTTTTATCTGCAGAAGGAAGAGGGTAGTGAAAAGGGCCACTGTATCTAGCAGGCAAAGAACAATGTGCACAAAGAACTGCAGCAAAGTATTGAAGCTCAGGGATGCAGGGTGAAGACAAATGTTGAGAGATATTCCCAGAGGACAATAAAATATAACAACTAGGAGGGTGATGCAAGGAGACACCCACACATTTAGTTCAATCTTGTTATCATTGGGGACACTGGTGTGCAAGGCCAGCACCATGACCTGGGGTTCAGGTCCCTGGGTCAAAGGAAAACAGGAAGTAAAAATACCTTGCTAATAAGTCAAAGAATGATTCTCTGGAATCCTTTAGATATATGTCCTGCCTTAGATTAAATTGCTGTTAGGAACCATTGAGATTTCTGTTGAGAACGACCTAAATGGATTAAGACTTTGTATGCAATTTAAAGTGACTGTAGGACTAGAGTGACCTGAAAAATCAAGGCGCCCTTCTGAGTTTTCACCAAGGGGCAAGAGAAGAACTGCCTACACTAAGCAGGATTAAAGGAACAGTAGGAGGCGAGAGAGAGAGGCTTTTATGATTATACTCAGTGAGTTCTGCAGGTTCAACATGCCATTTTCATATGCATAGGGAAAAAGACATTGTGCTAATAGTTGTTGTATCTGAGTGCAAGGATTGTGGAAATTTTATTTTTCTCTTGATGATTTTCTATGTTCCTTCAATGAGCATGTATTATTTTATAATATGACATAAAACACAGTTTTAAAATTGATATTAGGTCCTAGAAGAGGGTTTAATACACTAGTAGAAGATTGAATGGCCTTAGCTGTTCAGAAGTTGGACTAACAAGCCATGCTAAGTACATCAATAGGGAAACAATTTTTAAAAATTAAAAAGTCAAATTTCCTATCCCACATCTCTTTTAAGGATACCAGTCATGTAATGCAATAAAATGAGTTTTGTTAATTTTGAAGAGAAACAACACTGTATCCTGAGCTTTAAGTGTTTGATTTGTGGCCATTCATTTCAAAGAAGCCATGCCAGCCTTCCAGTTTTAGTTATAGACCTAATTTATTAGTAAAGGAAAGCCTTTGTTGAAAAGTTAAGGTTGAACAATTTTTCAACTACACTGTTGAAATTTTGGCTACACTGCCAAGAACCAGTCTTGGGTTTTGCTTAAAAATATATTTTTGACTATTCACATCCCTATGTTAAGTGTGCTGTGGTTTTTTAATTCACACTAGTTCTCGTACAGTTCATGAAGTTCTGATTTACCTTGCATATTAGTATCTTTGATTAAAGTTACTTTGAAAGATGTTAAAACATTTATATTAAGAGTTTTTCTTTATAGAAGACATATTTTTTCTATTCATTAAATACTACTAGTGCTAAAGGAAAAAATGCTTACATCCCTGACAACAGTAATTATTAATCCAGTAATTAAAAGTTTTAGTTCTTTAAGCCACGATCTTAAAAAAAAAATCCAGTTAGAAACTTCTGAAACTTTCATCTTAAAAAGCCACACAAATCATCAAATTGATGCCTCATTATTTCATTATTAATGTAACTCTTGCTATATATTTGGGAGCATAGATGTTCATGTTTATTATTGCTCATTCAGATTGGAATTCATACATGATACAAATTTGCTCTACTCTGTCAGTGTTTTTTTCCCCCCCCAGGAGAATGACCTTTTTAATACCGTGTTCTTTAAAGTCTCTCCATGCAAAGAATAGCCCCTTCCCTCATAGAAAATATGGCTAGAGGTAGATATAGACACCAGTCAAATAAAATGATCACACAAATAAATGTAAAAATATGACCCTGCTGGGAGCTACAAAGGAGACGCACATGGTGCCATGGGAGTATGTCATAGCAGACTGATTGGAAAGCTTTCTCTGAGAGAATGACGTTTAAGCTGAGATCAAAAGAACGTGTGAAAGGAACTAAGTGTAAAGTGACAAAATCATGCTCCAGATAGAATAGAATTCACAAAGCCCAGCAGTAGGAGAGAGATGGTACATGTGAAAAACTAAGAGGGCCACTGTGGCTATAACCTGAAGAGTGGGTGAGGGTGGTACAAGGTGAAGATGGAAGGGGAGGCAGAGATCACACCAGGCAGTGCCTTAAAGGCCATGTGAGGGATTTTGGTCTTTACTATGCAAGCAGTGGGAGTCTTTGGAATATTCTAGACGGTGGAGGACATGATCAGTATTTGTTGAGCACCTTCTAATGTGCCAAGCACCTTCTAATGGGCCAAGCACTATCTCAAATCCCTGAAATTCAGTAGTGAACAGATCAATTCCTGGCTTTCATAGTTTTCTAATAATGGAGTAAGAGGATAAATAAAGAAAGGTATCATGTGATAATGAGTGTTCAGCAGAGACTTAACATAGGCTATTATAAGGTAAAACCAGGTGGCCAATTTGGGTTGCATGGTCAGGAAAGGCCTCACTGAGGAAGTGATGGATAAGCTGAGACTGGCTACAGAAAGGAGTTAACCATGCGAAGATCATGGAGAAAATATTCCTGAAAGAAGGGAAGTGCTAATACAAGACCCTAAGCTGGTAATGAATTTGGCACGTTCAGAGAACAGTAGGAAAGCAAGTGTGGCTAGACCAGAGAGGGCAAAGGGGAGGCTGACACAAGGGAAGTCTGAGAGGCGGTGGAAGCCAGGTCTTGTAAGACCTTACGGGCATATGAGGTGCTTAAATAATATAAGTGTAATGTAAGCTGTTGAGAACATTAAGCAGTAAAAGGCACAAATGGATGGGGCTGGCTACTGTATGTAGAATGTATGGGGAGGAAATGAAGGGGGACTCCCAGGCTATTGGAGTCGTCTTTAGGTGAAAGATGGCCATGACTTAGACCAGGGAGGTAGTACTAGAGAGGGAGAGAAGTGAGTGGATTATGCACAGTTTTCGGGTTTTTCTTTGTAAAAGACTTAGTTTTCCATCCATCCTGTACTACTCCTAGTGAAAATTGGATGTGGCAGGGGAAGGTGAGGGAAAGAAAGTATTCAATGATAACTCCTAGATATGCCTTCTGAAATGAGCAGCTGCTCTATGACGATTAGACTGAGGGAAGTCACAGGAATGAGTGGAGACCAGATAGGAGGCTCTGACGATACAATGTGAGGATGTGAGTAGAAAGGGCATGGAGTGGGCCAAATCAAACAGTGTTTAAAAGATTGAATCCACATCTGCAGGGCTTAGTGGCAAGAACCCAGGACTCTATGGGAGGTAATAGGTGGAATAGAGGCAAGTTGTTCAAGGATATGTCCTGAGTTTTTACCTTGGATAATTTGTGGGTTGTGGATGATGATGCCATTCATGAAGGTAGAGAAAACTTGAAGATGATAAGGAATATTGCGCTGGCAACAGTCAATTGGAATGGAGAGATCTGCGAGTGTGGTCACAGTCTGGATGAGAATAGGCGAGGGCAGCAGCAGTAGGGCTAAAGAGGAGAAATATTTAGAAGGCAGGTAAATGGTTGTATGGGAGGTTAAGGGGTAGCGAAAATTTCTCGGTGTTCTCAAGGTTCCTGATTTGGATAACTGGGTGAAAATGGGTTCCATTCATCTAGATCTAAATATATAGGAAGATAAACAGGTTTAGGCAAAGGGGTGAGTAGAAGGTTAAGGGAAGAATGTGGGAGAACTGATAATATGTCCAGTGTGAACCTGCTAAGCCTGGGACATGTGTTGTAAATATCTAGAAAGTAATTGTGTATATCTTTCTTGATTTTAGGCATTGCACACAAGCCTCTCTCCTTTTCGCCAGGTTAAGTGTAACTTCAGTCTGGTATTCAAGGCCTCTGTGCTCTGACCTCCCTTTTCAGGACTGCCCCCTTCACGTATCCCAGGTCCTACTCCATGGACTGCATACTCTTTGCTGAGCACACCCCAGTTTCCTCATATTTACTCCTGCAAAAGCTCTTTCTTTGGCAGACGATTCTGCCTTTCCACCTTTTGCCTGTCACAATTAGAGTTATTATTCAAGGCTTTTCCCAAATGCCACTTCCTACCTGAAGACTTGCCTGATCTCTTTGTGTTTTCCCCCAAGTCTTTTACTGTATATAGGGCTTGTTTTGTGGTTTTATTATCGAAAAATTTCAAACATACCCCAAATGGAATAGTACTGAGTTCCTGTACACCCATCACTGACTTTCAACAACTATCAAGACTTAGCCATATTTACTTTATCTTTTCTCCCTTTTTCTTTGCTAAAATCCTTTAAAGCAAATTCTAGGCATGTCATTTTACCCTATGTATTCCAGAATGCCTCTCAGAAAACATAAACATTGTCCTACACAGTCACACAATCATAAGGCCATTGTCATAGCTAAGAAAACTCACAATTATTTTTTAGCATCATCTAATACTTGCTTCTGAATTAGGTATCCCAAATTGACTTTAAAGTGCCGTTTTATAGTTGATTTGTCTGATTCAAGATCCAAACATTACATTCGGTTGTTAGATCTCTTATGTCTTTTTAAGGCAGACCCTTCCTCACGTTTTCCCATGTCATTGACTTCTTGCAGAAACCAGGTCAGTTGTCCTGTAGAATGTCCCACATTCTGGATTTATCTGCTTGCTTCCTTGTGGTGTCATGAGATGTCTTCCTCTGTCCTTCCCTTTTCCTTTTGTTCTCTTAAATGAACACTTAGGACACTTACTGTGCTCTCCTGCTTTTTATCTTTGTCACATGTCTTCTGTGATAATATAAGCCCCTTAAAAGGTGAGACCATGTCTTACCCAGCTTTGGACATTGTATGTTACCTCTAATACATTGTATGGACTCAAAAAATATTCAATTGAATAATCTAGAAAAAGTTTTGATTCCTCTTGCCAACATATGAACTGGAGCTTATTCTCAATGTGAAAAAAATTTACATTAGGAATTAAGTTGCCAGAGAAATCTTCTCAATAATGTAGGTCACTATTTCCTCATTTGCACTGAAAGAATTACAGCCTTAAGTTTAAGGTGGCACATTCTTATATCTGGAAATTCTTACAATTTGGAGCATTATAAAAATTTAAATAAAATTCCCAGGTCCCCTGCATTCTCTCTAGTTTCATATAGAAGTGATTTCAGAAATTAACTGTTTTGTGCATTCAGCATGAAAACTAGGTCACTAATCATTTTTCTGATCAGGAGAACTGAATTTTGCTTAGTAGCTCAGAAATCAAACTGAAAGGCTGACTATAAAAACACTGTCACGTGTATGCTTTGTTGTTGATAACTAACTGCAATCCAAGCTTTAATAACTAGAAGGGAGTGGAGGAAACTTCAAAAGGTTGCATGATAAATGTTTTTGACAATGTGTCAGCTGAACATTAAACAGGATCTTTGTAAATCCTCTCATTCTAAGTGGTTTAAATGGAAAGTTTTAAACTTCTTCCTTCGTAAGTATTGGCTCCAGATATCACAGTATCCTAAGGTTAGAAAAAGAAAAACACTTTATCTGGCATATGTTGCTTCCATCTCCTGTATGAACGTGGGGGTGTGGGAAACAGGCTCACCTGAGGAGCTCTACCTCCACATCTTGTGCATTTCCTCCCTCATCATCAAAGAATGTACCGTCATGATATTGGAATGGCTGCCATTACAACCTGATATGACCATGCACACACAATTATGGAAATACCAATGAGTAAATAAAAAAGTAGTAATACTTCCCTAATGCCATTTTTAGATTGTCTCATAATGAGTATACTGTTCATACTCACAGGGATAAAATTAGGTCTAGTAGAATTGGATAATACAAAAGAAATATTTGTGTGTGTGTATGTGTATGTGCATTTTAGTGTTTCAAGAGAAAATGCTTAAAACAAGGAAAGTTTCTTCCCAGATGTATTAGTTTCCTAGGGCTGCCATAACAAAGAACCAAAAACTGGGTGGCTTGAAACAACAAAGCCATTGTCTCATAGTCCTGGGGGCCAGACGTCTGAATTCAAGGTGTGGACAGGGCTGTGGTCCCTCTGAAGGCTCCAGGGAAGAATCCTTCCTTGTCTTTTAGCTTCTATTTCCCAGCAATCCTTGGCATTCCTTGGCCTGTAGGTGTCTCTCCAATCTCTGCCTCTGTTGTCACATGGCTGGCCTCTTCCTTTGTGTCTCTTCTCCTCTTCTTGTAAGAACACCTGTCATATTGGATTAAGAGCCTTCTATTCCAATATGACTTCATTTAACTACATCTGCAAGGACCCTATTTCCAAATAAGTACTGGGGGTTAGTTAATATCTTTTTGGAGGATATAATTCAACTCATAACTTTGTGTAATACCCTTCAGTTCTAGCACCACACTCTAATAGGGAGGCCATTGGAATCATTATTACTGTTCAATCTGTGACACACAGAAACTTATTTTTCCTCTTGCTTTTCATACATTTGAATTCATTATATTGAAGACTAAATATATTAAAAGCAAATCCAGAGCATTTGGGGTCACTGAAGGCTTTTGAAGGTTGGAAGCAATAGCCTTCTAGAGGAGATGAAGCAAAGACTTGCAGAGCCCACAGGGCAGTGTGGAGCTGGGCCTGTTGGTGGCACAGGGTGGAGGCTCAGAGGCAGGAGAGGCAGGTGCCCAGGCAGCTGCAGGGATCACCCTGACCTGGGGCCATTTCCTCACTGCCACACTTTGCAGCTAGGCAGCCTCGAGCAGCCTCTGAGAGCCTTAGCTGCTTCTTATTGAGAGGGATATTATGAAAGGAGGTGGAGTAGTGAAAGCCCCAGCACAGTGCCCAACACCGAGGAACTAGCTTCGAGTTAGTACAGCAGTCCCCGCTTACCCACAGGGATACGTCCCAAGACCCCCAGTGGATGCCCGAAACCTCAGACAGTACTGAACCTTATGTACACTGTTTTTTCTATATATACCTATCTATGATAAAGTTTAATTTATAAATTAGGCACAGTAAGAGATTAACAACAGTAACTAATAATAGAATAATTATAACAATATACTGTAATAAAAGTTATGTTAATGTGGTCTTTCTCTCAAATATCTTATTGTGCAGTTCTGAGAGTCTCGTAGTCATTCTCTAGACCTCCTTCTCTCAAACCTGGCACATGCTTTCCTTACCAAGCCCCACAGTCTATCTCAGGCTCTGCTGCCCTCCCCCTGCGTGCACCCCTGGGCCCATCACTTCTCACCATCTCTTGTCCAAACCGGGCTCGTCTCCCACATGTTCCTTGCAGTGGCCTCCTAATGGTCTCCCTGCTGTGGCACAGGGAACTCCCGAGACAGATTTTCCTGCACATTTTACTACATGGTGTGTAAAATTGTGCTTTTTAATTATTTTTATTTTTTAGAGTTTTCAGACCATTTGTCACAGACTGAAATTTGAATGCATTATGCCTCATTCTGTATTCCCTCTGCTGGCCATGCACACCTTACTGTTCCACGCCACATGCCTTTCCCTCTGTGGCTGACTCTGTGGGGCCCACGCTTCTCTCCTGGAAAACATTCTACAGCTCACATGTCACCTCCTCAAGAAGGTTCTCTCTGTCCATACTTTCCCCGGCTCATGCTGCTTTCCTCGTATCAATCACAATGCTTGGCAAGACTTCTCTTTAGCACTGTTTATGTGGCATTATAATCATTCCTTTATAAGTTTGTCATAAATAGTAGATTAGATGTTTTTTGAGGGTAATGTTTAGCACAGTGCCTGGTACATGCTGTGCCCAAATTATAGAAATACTTACATTAATTTATGAAATTTATTAATTATCCAAAGGAGACAGTGTGTAGAGAGAAAACTGGAAAGACAAGAACTTAGTTTGGGAAATATCCACAACTGGAAAGGGAGAAGAGGAGGAAGGGCAGAAAGCTTGCGGGAAGAAGGAGGAGGACAAGCAGGATTTTGTGGTGTCAAAGGAAAGGATTTCTGGAAGCAGAGAGTTCTAACAGTGCCCAATCCAAAAGAGAGATTCAAGAGAATGAAGAGGTAGAAAAGGCCCCTGGATTGGCAATAAAAGGATCAATGATGACTTTTCAGGGAATAAGTTTCATAAAGTGTTGGAAACCAAAATCAGGTTACTGATGAGGAAGGAGTCAGCTGATAGAGGGGAGAAATATGGGTAATGGAATAAAACACTTGAGAAATATGGCCATCAAAAACAAACAGCTGGGCATGGTGGTACATGACTGTAGTCTCTGCTACTCAGGAGGCCGAGGTGGGAGGATTGCTTGAGCCCAGGAGTTTGAGACCAGCCTGGGCAACATAGCAAGACCCCATCTCTTAAAAAAGAAAGAAAGGGAGGAAGGAACAAGCAAATGAAAGAAATGTGGCCATCATAGAATAAAAGAATATAAAGGTTGAAGGGACCATAGAAGTGTCTTGTCCATCTTCTCATCCAACATGTGAAAAGCAAGGAGACTAGTTTCTAGAGAGGCAGCAGGGTGAAGACAATATGCCAGTGTAGACAATGAGAGGAATTCAGCAAAGTCCCCTTTGGAACCCCTTGAATTTGGAAAAAGAACACTGATAGAGGTGCTATCCTGAGGAAACAAGAAGGGACACCACTTCTGACACTTGAAGGAGCAGGCTGGGTAAAATTCAAGTTATTTTTCTCTAGGGACACAGAGTAAGAGGAAATGTAGTTTGAGTTGGGGGAAATCTGAGAAATTTTAGTGGGAATACCCCACTATTTTAAATGAAAGGCAACTTGATTTTTATATAATTGGTTAATGTTACCAGTAAATATTGATTACCATAGTGTAAATAACATTTTACCAAGCATTTCAGAGATCACTTTAAAAATATGGGAGGAAAAGTTGTTGTCTTTATGAAGCTCATAGTCTAAAATGAGAAAAAAGATGAATTCACAAAACCGAGATGTAAATATATTATAATACAGGGGACATAATGACTTAATGAGAAATAATGAGTTTAATCTAGATTTGAAATGTTTCATGGAAGAAATGAATCTTAACTTCAGCTTTAATGGAGGAGAAATTCATGGTTTGTTGGAGGGATTTGGAGAGATGCTGTGGGCTCAAGAGATGGCATGTGTGAATGATTAGCCTTTGTAAGAAAATCGAAATTTAAATGAATGACTTATGGGTCCTCCCTCTTCCCTGGGCTTGCACAGAAGAGGGGTGGTCTGTGAGGATTTAACAGTTTACACTCTGTTCTGCAGAGAATGAACTCAAGTTTGAGTAGTTATCCCACTGGCCAGATGAGGAAATCCCTCTGTGATCTTGAAAAATCCTAGCTGTGGTTCTTGAACTTGATCCTAGATTTCTACCACCTGAGATAAGAACTTGTTCACAAGTGAAACTGTCTGAAGTGACAGAGGGAGGAAAATGTGCTTTGAATTTCCTGGGTAGAAATAGACTGGCTCCTTTAAGAGGAGACATGGGTAACGTCAGGATGGTCTTTTGTGTGAGGGAAACATGAATAAGGTGCGTTAGGAGATTCCAGCTTCCTTAGATCATCAAAGTCTTGCAATAACATGATTTCTTTTCCTGGAACCTCTGTTCAGACCAGGAAACACTAACTTTTTAAAAAGTGTATTTTTAGGACTTTTAAAGGAAGTGCTTTAAGAATTTTAAAGGACTGAAAATAGGTGAGAGAGAGAGAGAGGGAGAAGAAAAGCGGAAAAAGTAAAACGTTTCTTATTCTTTAGAGAAAACACTGCTCCAGTTTTTTGTGTTGGCCATGATGTTTTTGCCTTTTCTGTTGAATCAGTAGCCTGGTAAGTACTATAGCAATAGCTCATATCAACGTGCAATTTCTCCTACATGTGGTTTTTTGCAACAACTGTGAGTTTTTCACCTGAAAGGAATTTTGGCGTATGTGAAGAATAACATATGTATTAGGTTAAAACTCCCAAAGATCTCCTTTTCTTCACATCAGTATCAGAAAAGAGACTGAATTGTGAGGGTTTAATAAAAGGGTGCTTGCTTGGAATGTGAAAAAAATTAAAAACCTGAATGTAAGCCATAAAAAAAAAATTATACAGTTGTGTTGTGAATACATTTGTGGCCCCTGTGGTAACTGTGGCTCGGCTTTCTTCAGATCTGTAGCATGAACCCGTTTTCCATTACTGTAGAATCACTAATAAAACTTTTTTTTTAATGGTTTGTTATTCATCCTGCATAGGTCTGAATGAAGAAATCACTTTAAAAGAAATCTTGAGTGGCATTTCAGTTGAAGAAGACTTGTTACTTTTGTTAGTAGATTTAGCCTATTTAAAAATAATAATAAAACA
Source organism: Eulemur rufifrons (assembly GCF_041146395.1). Lineage (NCBI taxonomy): Eukaryota > Metazoa > Chordata > Mammalia > Primates > Lemuridae > Eulemur > Eulemur rufifrons. The sequence continues at coordinate 45,697,614 of NC_090991.1, forward strand.
GGAACTATAGTGGCCTCTGTAAATAGCCAGTGAGACCACCCAGTAAAAATGTCACACTGCCATTGTGTCATCTTCCACAGCCCCAGATTTATATCCCCTATGTGGATGACAGGGCTTGGTCTTCTTGCTTTGTCCTAGTCGTTTAAGATGTGATTTAAAAAAAAAAAAAAAAAAAAAGTCTATAAATCTGACATGAAAATATAGTGATATTTTATTGCTTTTGTTTGTATTTACCTTAGCCTTTAGTTAGCAGTAGCAGAAAGAAAGCCATTTACCACTTTTGTGTCAATTTACATGTCAGAGGAAAACCTACTCATCAGAAATATTATCAGTACCATTTATAGCCTGAATAGGAGCAATGCTGCTTAAACAAGTGTGAGCATATTAAAAAGATAATTAAGGTTTAAACGAGAGTCACCCTTATTTCACCTTTATAATTAGTGTCTGTTCGCGGTAGTCACAGATCAGGTGTCATTTCTGTTTGGTGGATCAAGCAACCAGTGGAAGAGAGGTTTATATCAAGATTTTATAACCTGAACAGATATTTTATGACAAATTTTAAAATCATCTTACATGTTTTAAATGGAAAACAGACCATTACCATTAGAAAATAAACCTTGAATTTCACTGTACGTAAATTGTACCTCAATAAAAATATAAATAAGCCTTCCCTTTCCAGTATCTTCTCCTTCAGTCAAAATATGTACAGCCCACTCTCTGCTTTCTTCATTTTATGTCCGGGACCTTCATGGGGAAATCCTCCCACATCCCTCCTACCCTTTGAATGATGAATGAATCATCTGTTTTCTCTGAAGTAAGATGGTAAATTCAAACCTCATGAAAGGAAGGATATGGTGACTTCATTTTTTTAAGCGGGGAAAGCTTCTTAAAAAAATTTTTTTTTACTTTTTATTATGGAAACTTTCAAACATACACAAAAGGAGGGAAAAGAATATGCAGAACCACCATCTACCCATCATCCCACTTCAACAGTTTTCAACGATTTACTGGAGTGATTTCTTTTTGGCAGCATCTTTAGTATAAATACTTTGGTTTTTTCTTCCTGTTAAAGTCCTCAGCTATGCAGAGCTTGCAGCTAGCAAGGCCCCCTCTGCATGTCACCCAGTGGAGGCTCATCTGCTTCCTTGTTTCATGGCCACAGACTTTACCCTAAGTCCTCAAAATCCATGACCTTGCTAACATCAGTTGTATTATTTATATAGGGCAAAAATTGAATCCACATTCTTTTGCTTACCCTTGGTTTAATACAGTTCCTTTAAATAACAGAGCAGTGTAACATTCAAGGTTCCCACTTCCCAGAGGACATGTGGGAGAACCTGTGGGACATTTACCCTGTGCCCCTCAGTATGGGGCAGGCCCAGAAGAATATGCCCACAGGCCTTGTGATGATTTGTGAGAGGCCATGCACAGCGTTTTGCCAAGACTGGCAGCACAGAATGAGGCAGAATAGAAGTGTCAAACACTCGATGAGTGTCCCAACTCAGTGAGAACTGGTTTGAAAACTCTTTAAAGGAGAGGAGGGGCAGAGTTCTACAAGCTGTGTAACAGAAAATGGGTAAAAGAATGTGCCTGTAGAGTTCACTCTGCTATGACAATGTTTTCAGAACAACTGATTCAGGGGAAGGGTGACTTTTACACTGTTGATGATTCTGTTTCAGTTTGCAAGTGAATTTTTTTCAAATTTCTCATACCTGGGGTTTTGATAAAGATGAGAAAGTAGAGTTTGAAATTGTATTGTCTGGTAAGAACATGGAGTACAGATATTCTGGGTTATGAGCTCGAGATGAATTTGTGTGCTTAGACGGCCTACTGGGAAGAGGGTAGTGAGGTCACAGGTCTCAGATGCCAAATGGGAGCTGGCTAAGAGGTGGACTGAAGACAAGGTTAGAAATCTCTAGAAAGACCTCTGGTCTTGCTATGGTACTAAGTCAGAAAGTTTCTCTCTGTCATGTGCCTTGTACACTAGGAATGTTTTTATTACACCTTTTTTATTATACATTCTAACACGATATTTCTCTCTTCCAATAAAGTTTTCCTTTATTGAATAACTTTTAAGCACTTTGTAATTGAAATGAACCTATGTTTCATTTTTTCATTATTAAAAGGCATGTATCTGCCATCACTTCATGTTTGTTTAATTGACTCAGGACAAGAGAAACCTTTGGTCTTTAATAAGACTAGACATAGTTCTTTAATTCATGGTTTCACAAGTTAGGGAGTGGCTTGCTCTGAATTGTGTTTATAAATTTTATGAAAATAGCATTGACTATTATACTTTTTTTTTTTTTTTTTGCAAGCCAGCAGAAAAGCCCTAGTACCGTCACAGGTGCCATTCAGTGGGCACATTAGTCCTTTTCCTCAGCCTGAAGAGCCCAGTAACATGTAAAATCTTTCATGCTTTAATTTGTTCTCATTATTTTAATATTGTAAACAAACAAATCAAATTATCCTATAACCCTCCCCCTTTTAAAGAGTCTAGTATACCCTCATTGTTCTTGTAAAGCTTATGATGTCATTTACATTTTTCGTCTGGAAAGTGTCATTCTTTGTTCCCAACCAGCACAAAGCACTCTGAAAGTCAGGAGCAGTGTAGCTTCCCACAGCAAGCTGACTAACAGGGTCTTTAAAGGCAGATTTAATTGGGAAAAAAGAACTGTCTTTCAGTAATGATGCAAGTTAGCACAGCAGAGCTGAGAGATGAGGAATAACTTTGCAGAATAAAGGATTTCACTGTTCAAGTTGGGTTTTTAAAAATATTTTTGACCCAATGTTGGACATTCCATTCTTTAATTATCTTAGGCTTTTCTCAGGAATAAACTAAAAGTTGTGATTTTTTTGTGTGTCAAATGTCAAATTTAAAGGTTTTTAAATAGAAAAGCCACAACTTAAAAGAAAGTTCCCAGTTGTCCTTATTGAGTAATTGTGGTCATTTTCACATAGTTCTTATGTCAGATTCTGAGGTTGGAACTCTAATAACCTAATAATTATTTTAGAATAGAAAGCAAGGACCAGCTGCCAATATAAACTGTCATTTTCCTTTCATGTAGTACATTTTAACTTTTTTGAAAGTGGAATATTATCTGGTTACTTTTCAACTTTTTAAATTGATTTTAATAGATAATAGAAGTAATTTCTAGACATAAATGTTTTCTGTGATTAACCTTAGATCACATTTTACATCTGTAAACTATGAAAAAAATTTTAAAGTCCTACCTTTTTGAAAAGCAAATATAATTTCAATTCTATTTTCATAATATTGCTAATATATGGCAGACTTAATAGTCTCTTCACCATGTAAAATATGGAAAGAGGATCAGGTCTAATTATGTTATCCTGGCCTCTTTGAAACTTTCTTCAGCTAGATTTCCATAATACATACTCACTTCCCTCAATCGCCTCCTACCCATCTGGATTTTCATCAGCTTCCTTGGCCTCCGCCTCCTCCTCTGACTGGTTTGAAGTGTGGGCATCACCCAAAGGGCAGATTTTAGAACCTCTTCTCATTTTACTTACTTCCTTAAGGAAGTTTCCCCATCTGCATCTCTGTCCGAGAGCACTCTTCACTGTTCAGACCCACCTTTGCAACATGATGTGCTAAACGGGTGTCTTAGTTGGCTCAGACTGATGTAAAAAAGTGCCGTAGACTGGGTGGCCTGTAAATACACAAATTCATTTCCCACAATCCTGAAGCTGGGACATCCAAGATCAAGGCACCGGTAGATTCGGTGTCTGGTGAGGGACTGCCCGATTCCTGCTTCTTAAGCAGCCATCTTTTTGCTGCATCCTCATGTGGTAGAAGGGCCAAGGGACTTCTCTCAGGGCTCTTTTATAAGGGCATGAATCTCATTCACAAGGGCTTCGCCTCCCAAAGCTCCCACCTCCTGATAACCTTGAGGGTTAGGATTTCAACAAATAAATTTGGGGGAGACCCAAACATTCAGACTATAGCGGTAGGTCCTCCTCGAAGTTCCACCAGCACTTTAAACCCATCACGTCAAAACCCACACTGCCCCCTGCTGCTGACTTGCCCTTCTCTCACTAGCCGCTGTCGCCCAGCGTCAAGGCCCCGTGCCATCTTGGGTCCCTCTTTTCCCTGATCCCCCGCTAACGGGTCTACCACATCTGTCCCCTTCTCCATGTCCACTGCCCTCTTTCAAGGCCTCGTTCTCTTTGTGGCCTTCACTTTTGCAGAAGCCTCATTCTTAACCCGTCAAATTCACTGGGCAGAATTATTTCCTCAAAATTCAAGGGAAAAACACAACCGGGCGTGGAACATGGCCAACTGCTTATGTGGAATGAGAAAAAATTTAGCTTCTGGCCTTGGCATTTGGCAGGTAACAAGTGACTGTGGTGGAAACTGACTCGGGAGACTAGTGAGGGCAGGAGTTGGTTATAACGGGGCACCGAGAGGAGGGGGAGGACGTGGGACCCTGAGTGTGGCGCTCTCCGGGGCCTGCTCTGAAGGGGAGCAGGGAGACAACCAGGAGGTAGGGAATAATGTTTTATTTAAGACAAGGGAGATGTGTGTCTTTTTTTTTTTTTCTGTGAAATAAAACTAATAACAAAAATTAAAGAAATATTTTTCTTTATTGTAACAGAAGCCAGATAATATATTATTATCAATAATAATTTATTATAATATGTGTGTATATATTCAGAGATAGATATAGGTATTTGGAAGATATATTTTCATATTCTGTATTTCAAGACACATAATAACCTTTGGTTAAATGTGCCATATTAAGGACCATCATAAGCCCTGATGATTAAATGTCCTCACGGAGTAGAGTTCAAATCAATGTTTATGAGTTCCTCCCACAAACACGAATTCAGTGTCCCTGTGTGCCGGGCACTGAGCTGGCTTGGCAGTGGGCTTGCAGAGATACAGAGGGAGAGCCTTGGCTGCAGTTGCTCTCGATCTCTCACAGACATGCACATTAATTCTCTTACACACTAGGTGGATAAAAGCCCAGAGGAGCCCATACTTAGCTCTTGGCGCAGGTAGGGGAGAGAACACCACTGAGCAGGGTAGGTGGGGTGGGCGCTTCCAGGCAAAGAAAAGAGAAAATAAGTACAGAGTGACAAAGAGGCAGCGTGGAGTAGCACAGCATGTTGAATTTAAAGCAAGAGAAATGTGTTAAAATTCCAGGGGGACAGATGTGACACCTTACTACTGGCCACGTGGACTTGAGCAAGTTACCTAACCACACTGAGCCTCACTTACGCCCTCTCTAACATGGATGAAATAATCCTGCTGCACAAGATTGTCGTGAGGGTTAAAAATAAAATCCACTCAGTGGATGATAGCTCCTGTTGTTACTGCTAGTAGCAGTGACATCAGCATGACGCGCCAAGGCTTGTTGCGGCTCAGCATGGTGGAGCACACGCCAGTGGGCGAAGGTCCTGGTTCCATGCCCAGGAGTCTGAGCTGCATCTCAGGGATGCTGGAGTGTTGTCTGAGCATTTCAGTGGGGGAGTAACATAATCAGACTTAGGTTAAGAAGATCACTCTGACAGCAGTGAGGATGGATTAGGGAGCACGAAAGAGTGGGGGAAGAAAAGCATGGATGAATGTTCTTCCCAATACAGTAACCGTTACTTTCCCCCGATTATGCCATAGGGGGAGCCGATAAGATCCTATTTATTGCTAGATATCAAAAGAAAAAAAATGCTACTTGGTCAACAAGCATAGGAATAATTGCATTCATCTTTTAGGAAAAAGACCATAATAACAGAATTATAGATAAAGTAAAAGAATTGAGAGATTTCCAAGCTCACCTTCAGACCTGGTTGAACTGTGGATTTATCAGAAATCCTAGAGCATTTAATTTAAGCTCATTCTCAAGCCATTTCACTTTTTAAACTACTTCTTAGCCTGGGGTCCATCCACAGATGTGCTTCAAGCAGTCTATGAACTCCCTAAAATCAGAGGAAAAATCATAAGCATATGTTTCTTTTCCCATTTAGGGAGTAACTGCATAGCTTTCTTCAGATGCTCAAAGGGGTCTAGAACCACCCAAAAGTTTAAGAACTGCTATGTCTATACATAAAGAAGACTGGCATTGCATTGGAAGAATTTGTAGTGGACTCTAGCTTAGACATTTGGTCTGAACACCGAAGTCTCCACTTGGATGTATAATGGGCATTTTGAACTTGACCCATCACAAGCTGAGCCCCATCTCTTCTCCCCAACACCCGCCCCTCCCTCACCCATCCCATCTCTCTGAATGCCACTGCAGTCTTCTGGCTGCCCAGGCCAAAGTCCTTGGGGTCCTCTTTTTTCCTTACTCTCTGCTCCCACTCCCTCAGGTCTGTCACCTCTGTCTCTATGTGAGACCTGGCCCTACCCTCATCAACTGCTGCCACCCGGCCCAGTTCTCCACTGTCCCGTTCCCAGCTTGTTGCAGTGGACTCTGAGCTGCTCCCCCACCTCTGCCATGCTGCTCAGTCTGCTCTTCAGACGGCAGCCAAACAGCACCTGCTCACAGTCCTCCAGCAGCTTCCCACCTCCCGCGGGTAAAATCTGGAATCTTTGACCCATAGACTCCACATGACCTGATGTGACTCGACCCCGTTATGTCCCCGACCTCATTGCTCCCTCTTTGCTCCCTCTCCACACCGACGTCTGTGGCTTCCACTGATGTGCCATCTCAGGGTCTTGCACACGCAGTGGCCCCTGCTTGGAAGGCTCTTGCTGCAGATATCCGTGTCACTTACTGTCTCTTCCCCTTCAGGTCTTTGCCCATTTAGCCTTCTTGGACCATCTGTTTAAAATTGTAACACCCCACCCTCACCCTATTCCAGAATGTCCTCCTTCCCTGCTGTATTTTTCTTCTGTGCTCGTCGCTGATATATGTGATACTTACTGTTTGCTGCTTATTGTTACATTATAAGATACTCATCGTGAATGCAGTGATTCTTTTCTTTTTTTTCTTTCTTTTTTGGTCTGTTTTCTTTCACTGCTATTATCTAGAGTACCTATTGCAATTCTTTTTTTTTTTTTTTTTAAGACACAGAATCTCACTCTGTCATTCAGGCTGGAGTGCAGTGGCACAGTTGTAGCTCACTGCAGCCTGGAAATCCTGGGCTCAAGCGATCCTCCTGCCTCAGCCTTCTGAGTAGCTGGGACTACAAGTGTGCACCACCATGCCTGACTAATTGATTTCTTATTTTTTATTTGTAGAGTTAGGGTTTTGCCATGTTGCCCAGGCTGGAGGCTGGTCTCAAACTCCTGGGCTCAGACAATTCTCCCACCTCAGCCTCCCAAAGTGCTGGGATTACAGGAGTGAGCCACTAGGCCTGGCCTGCAATTCATGACATAGCTCACTAATACTGACTGGATGAATTATATTTTGAGAATCTATCAGGCACCTTGGCTGTTACCAACCCATGAATTCCGCTCACTGTAACTTTCCTTGTAGTATATCTATAATTGCACTTAATTGAATGGATCCTGTTTCTTTTCTAGTTCATCTCTTTACTTAAAATAGTAATTGATGCAGTGATAATTATTAATCTTTGTGGTTTCTAAATGTTCCATATTAACCTGAATTCTATTTCCAAAAACTGCTTGGCAACTGAAAGAGTTCATCTCCATCTACTTCTTAAAGGTTCCTCAAATTCCACACCATCCTTGCTGACTTAGTAAAGAGATTCCTTTAAGGTTACTATAATTTACTCAAATTATCATAGTATAATTTTGAAAAATGTTATTTTGGTCAGACAACACAATTCCTGTCTGCCACAGTGCTATTCAGAGTGTAAATGTACCTTGCAGGTGTACTGATAGAGATATTTTAATTAGCAATAGCTTAATGCTTTATTACATGTTTGTGGTTCTATGCTAGGACTATAAGAGCCATTTTTATAATATGATTGGCATCTGCTAATTTGTCTGTTTTATGAGTTTGGAATTTGTTATACTAGATATCTTTAAAGCAGAAAACATCTGAGCCTGACACACAAAAGTCTGAGTTTGTTTGCCTGAATGCTTTGGAACACCAGTAATAACAAACTAGAGATCTGAGGCCTCTTTAATGTCAGCTCATGTGGTAAAACTATTTTTTCAAGTATGCTTATTTTTAATGTTGATGTATTTATTTTACACTCTTTCAGGTTTTACAAGATGAACTTGAAAACCGCTCTAATCAGGTGCGATGTGCAGAGAAAAAATTACAGCACAAAGAATTGGAGGCACAAGAACAGGTACCCTCTCCTTTCCTATTTGGATTGCTCATTTGCTTTCTCAAGGTCAAGGAGCTTATGCTTTACCTGTTTCAGCTAGGATGCTTTGGCTGCAAGTAACAGAATACCCCACTCATTGTTGGTATAAACACGGCAAGAAGTCTATAGGTAGGGCAGGCTCTGGCTCTACATCTCTGGCATTCTCGTGGCTCCACCTCCTGTGTGCTTCATTCTACAAGCAATTCCAAGATGGCTATCGCAGTGCCAGGCATCCCACTCACATCTGTACTATCCAGAGGCAGAAAGGGACTGTCAGTTTCTAGGTCTCCTTCTAATGAGTAAGGAAATCTTTCCTAGAACCACACCGGTCCCTTCACATCTCATAGGCTAGAGAAGGTCACATGCCCAGCCTGGCATGCCCAATCCCTGGCAAGAGGGCTGAGAGTACCAAAACTAGCCTAGACCAATCAGGATCCACCTGCTGGTGATGGAATTAGGAGAGAAAGGAAACCTGGAACAAAACACAAGAGAAATAGATGTTAAGTATGTAGCCAACAGTGTTTGCTATGTCGTTGTTTTAAAGTAAATGGACATTATTTTATTTAGGGACATAAATCATGTTTTCTTTTGAATTTTAGTTGTCTCCTCTTTCTTTCCATTCTGTTTAAAACAAATGAAATAGAAACCAGAATAATCTGGCTATGACAATAGCTAATGACCTCTTTTATTTTTAAATGACAGGATTGTTTTCACCCAACTCTTCTGGTTATAATAAACTACACTTAGTAGTAATTTTGACAATTTAAAGTAAAAAGTCAACATGTATGAATAGAGCACATGAGTTTTAATGAAACCTTTTATAAATGCATTGTCCTCAGCCATTGAGTATAGAATTGCTAATATTGTCCTAAGTGCCACCAATACAGAACCTGACATAGGTATTGACAGACATTTATACTTTGATTATCTCATAGCAAAATTCAGTACAGGAATTTTGCTATGAGAAGGGAAGCCTTTTTTAAAATCTCTGGAGATGTTTACAAATAGGATCCCATGGTAGAGGATTACACAAAATGGCAGAAGTAACACCTAATAGATGCTGAGTATTAATACTTACTGAATGGACTTGACCTCCTATTACTCCTTCCTACTCTCTAATAAATACCCTGTATAATATGTATATCATATATATGTACATGATATATACATGATATGCATAAATACACATATACATATATGTATTACACAGTGTATATGTCATGTAGTCAATAATAGGATAACAAAATAAAATAATACTAGAATAAAAAAATGAATAACTGCACTTTGCCAAGTGCCTACAAGGTGACAGACACTATACAAGAAACGTTACACATATTGGTTCATTTAATCCTCACAATTGCCATGTAAGGTCAGTATTATCATCTACATTTTATAGATGACTCACTAAAACCCAGAGTGGTTAAGTAACTCATCCAAGATCACACAGCTAATAAATAGTAGAGGTATATTCAGGCCCAGATTTATCTGAATTTCAAACCTTTGCTCCTTTCATGACAACTTTTAAGTTAAATTTCTAGTTAATAAAAAACTGGATAGCAATGATAGGGGAAATAAACTTATTGAAGATGGCAGGAAAACAAACATACTGTTCCAGATACCTGGTACAGTTGCAAATGCCATTGACCTTCCATGGGCAGAGAAGAGCAAAATGCAAAGGAAACAAAAACAGCAGATTTGGCCACAGATGAAGATGCCTCCTCAGATGGGTGCATGGGATTGTTCAAGTCCAATCAGCATAGGTCCAGTTGTCACTGGAGGTCAGCTGAGCTCCGTCCTCTGTCGAGGATGTATGTAACTAAAAGGAGAAAAGACAAGCTTCTTAAAAGCAGGAAACGGTGCTCCCTGGAGGATTGAGGCTTCTCCAGTTTGTGGTAAAATATGATTTAAGGTAAAACTTTGTTGACATCACTTTAATTCATGGCAAAACTTCACACAGAAAATTCCATAATATATTGAGAGTAGGGAAATTAAGAAATCCCAAATGAACAATAGAGAAGGATTCAGGAACTACTCTCAGTCTTTTTTTATTGACTCCTTTTTGATCATCAAAGTTACTTTCATCTTTGTAGTGACAATAGCTTTTTAGAATATTTCTTACACTAATTCCTGATATCTTCTATTAGGCTACAGTTTACCAAAGAAATGTCAGGAAATACCCATGGGTAAAGCTGAATATTTCATAATCTTTGCAGCCATGAGATGTTGGGTTCTTTCCACAAGGTCCTAGGGTGTAGCTTGAGAGAAAAAAAAATACCAGTTGTTTAAACAAAACTGAACAGCAAATGATAGGCATTTAATAAATACTATTCAACTATATTCAATTTAAATTTAATCCTTTATGTAAATTTGACCTGTGTCCCCCTTTAAATTTATGACACTATTAGAAGTAGTTAAAAAGTAACTAGAACTATTGTGATGAACATTTTTTAGGATCTACTTATATATGCGTCTACTGAGGATACCTAAAATGTTGAAATTGTTATATTATGATTTTCTTTTTTGTCATCCGTCGAAACAACTGCAATAACAGTAGCTAGCGTCACATCAGCCAATCAAACAACTGAAGTGTGTGTAAAACAGCTATTTCAGACTTTCTTCTTTTTCTTTTCAACCAAGTGTTATTATCCTGATACTAGTTGCATAAAGAATCAAAATTGAAACTGGCAGGATTACAAAGGACAATTTCCTAGGCTGCTTTTTTTAACTTGCTTGCTTAAAAAGAATTTAAACTGTTTCTGTTTTTCATTTAAGAAAAATTTCTGTGTTTTGATTCTGTAAAAACAAAAAATGAATGAGGCATTTTAAAACTTGTGTTTTTAATTAAAAACAAAAAGCTGCTTCTCATCAGGTCTTGATGGGTGGTGTCCTTGCTGCCTACCACTGGCCGTGGTGCCATCAGCTCTGTCCTCTCTCTCCTCATCTTGGCAGATCGGCACACGGAGGCCCCAGAGAAGGCTTGTTCAGCAGTGGGTACAAAGGGTTAATTTGCTCCTTATACAGATTCAAGAGAAAGAACACAAATAGAATTAGAAAATACTCATTTTTTATCTGTCAGTCTTACAAAAACATGATCTTTCCTTTAATCCATAAGTAGTAAAATATTAGAAATCACCATTAGTTTTATCCAGATGAAGAGTTAATAATTTCTAATTCCAGATAAGATCTGAGCAAGAACCCCATAATTTCAGCAAAGGAGGGGAGATCAGAGCTCTGATCAAACTTCTTCATTGTACAAGGAAACTGAGTCATCAGGAAAGGATGTGACTTCCCTAGTGTACAACACAGTAGTGGCAGACCCAGGGTAGGACAGTATGTGGTCTACTCTCTCCTGGGATTTTTTTTTTCCATTGTCTAAACACTATGTAAAATGGATATATGCCATCTGTCACTCAGATTCAGGTATAGATTAAATTATTACGGGTAAAACTAAAATTCACTTTTGGGAGCAAATAGTGTTTCATTATTCACAATGAGACTGGATAATTTGGTCTGATAAATTATAGAAAAGAAAAGGAAGAAAGGAAATAACCTAACAGTTTACTTGGTCTTCTTAACACTGTGTAAAGCATGTATTTATCACAGAGGCATTAAACAATGTCAGATTCTAATAGACTGTAATGTGGATGTTAACATACATGTAACAAAACCCCTGCTTCAGACTGGCTATCTTAACCTTTGAAAGTATGAATAGCTTTAATTACAGTGGTCACTCAGCTTCCTAGAAGATTATTTTAAATAAATTAGTGAGAAAAAAAACAATATGGCAGAGCTCTCCTAATAAATAAAACACAATGCTGAACATGCACAGGAGAGTCAATCTTTTTTTATTCAACATTTTATTCTTTTGGCAAGCCTATTTTACTGGGCAGTGCTAGGTTTGAAAAGAAACAAAGATGAGTAAATTATAGGTCCTGCCCTCAAGGAATTTACAGTCTAGTAAAGGAGATACGTGTTAAATGTAGACTCCAGGCATGGAATGAAAGTCGATTCTTGTTCTAAATGGTTTGGGGGCTCAGAATCACAAGATGTGGAAAGAACACAAGCATTGGTCCTGCCTTCCATCTTCCCTGACCCTGTGGGGAAGAAAGGGGAGGGTCCTTAGCCAGGAAAAGGTTAGGGTCCCACCACCTAGGCAGGGTTTGGCACTCGCTGACTTGGAGTTGTTTCGGGAGCCTGCAGCCCTTGAGGGAACCGGGTCCTTCTGAGGCCGAAGAGTCAGTGCTTCTGCCAGGCTTCTCTTGAAAGTACCTGGCTCCCACCTTGCCTTGCTGCTTTTGGCTGCCCTGGGGGGCCTCTCTGGTTTTGCACACAGCATTTTTTGTAGCCAGCTGGTTTAGTTCCGAGTCTTAGATGGTGTGGCCAAGCATTAAAGGTCTGGACTGTGCAGGCACAAGTAACCCACAAATTGTTTTAAAATACATAGCTAAAAGCCAGCCACACTTTAACATTGCAGTCACAGTTTTGCAGCAACGAACTTCATATTTAAGACCTATCAGTTAGTTTAGGAGAGCATCTAGTGACCAAAGACAAGTCTCAGTGGTAATTGTATGTGTTTAGGCGTTGGGGAGTGGGCCAGAGGTTGTCCCAGAGACCCCTGCCAAGACACAGGGCGAGGAAACAGGAGAGGCTTTAAGGACTGTTCTCCTGCAGTGGGAAGAGCATTCGCTGGTTCTAAATCCACCTTTGTCTCTACTAATCATGTGATCATGGGGAAGTCACTTAACCTCTCTGGATATCAGGTTCCTAAGCAGTAAAATGTTAGTAATAATATCTTCCTACATGGTTCTTGGGAACATCAAAACATGATAATGTATGTAAAAATACTTCAAAAACTATAAAGCATTAGGCAGATGGAATGTGTGTGCTTACAGTTCTTCAGAAAGGAGGAGGAGACATCTGAGCTGGGCGTTACCATAGAGGAAGGACATTCTCGTCAGGGAGCAGAATGAGGGAAGATGTGAGGCAGAACATGCTCAGCATGCTCAGTGATCGCTGAGTAATGTCTTGGCCAGAGGGTGATATCAGTGAAGAGGAAAACAAGACCAGAAATTTAGCTTCATTCAATTTGTCCATTACAAGCGAGGGGATCCTTTGATCCTTTGTTATTGAGCATCTACTCTTCACTAAGCGCCATGGTGTGCATCAGGACCTTGGTGGCCAGTCCTGGATATCATGCTGAGTTCAGTCATTTGTTAGGAAGCAGTTACCAGCAATTGAGGATTTTTTTTCTTTACTGAGGAGCATTACATAATTGAGATGATACTTTCCAAAGATCAATCTGGCAGGTAGACGAGATGAACACGAAATGAATGGAGACGGATTCAGAGCCTACAGCACTAAAATTTGCATTGCTAGTCACAAGAGAGATACAGAAGGCTTGACTTGGGTATTGTCCAAGGAGATAGAAAGAAAGGGACAAATGTGAAGATTCATTTAAGAGGAAAAAATTACAGAATACAGAGATTTAGAGGGCAAAAGAAAGGAATGTGTCAAAAATAACACCAAGTTTTTTAATTAATAAGCTGGTGTATAGTAGACAATGATGCCATCACTTTTTAGATGTTGCATCTGAGATGCTGGAGGGAGGACATTCATTTGGAGATGGGTAGTTGAACATCTGAATCTAGAACTCAAGGAAGAGCCCCAGGAGTGTAAAATGTCAACATCATCTTGATGGGGACGCAGCAAAAGTGCAGTGTTTGGATGACACTGACACGGGAGAACCTGGAGAGAGATAAGAGGGCTGTGTGCAGGCCTTTGCCACATTCAAGGGACCAGAGAAAGGAGGGGAAGATGCAAAGCACGGTCGAAAGGAATGGGCAGAAAGATAAGAGCAGAGCCAGGAAATCTTAATGCCATGAAAACCAAGGAAAGAGAGTTTCCCACTAGACTTTAGTCTCTTTAGGGTAAGGATCTGTCATCTTCTTGGCATCCACCGGTACTTGTTGAATTGAATTGCTCTGTAAAGCCTTTGCTGTCCGGGGCCCCTGTCCTCAAAATGTCCCTGCCCACTTCAGATCTCTCTTTCATCTGTGCTCTGGTAGCACTTTCTGTGACCCCGCATTACAGGTTTTCCCATCCAGCTCCCTCAGTAGGTGGGGTACTGTGAGGGTGCACCCCTGAGCTGGCACTGTGTCATGTTTATCCCCCTATCTCAGCCTGGCCCAGGTGGTGCTCAGTGAATTAATGAGACAAAGAAAGGAGGGAGAGAAAGGGGGAGGGATGCAAAAAGGGAGAGAAGGAGGATTAGCAACATCATATGCTAAATAGGAGGAGGAAAGGAGGGAGGTAGGGAGGGGAGGGGTGGAGAGAGGGAGGGAGGATTACCAGCATCGCATTCTACAGGGAATTTGAGGATGACGAGTTCCAAAAGCCATTGAACTTGGGTAATGATCATAGGCCCTTGGTATTGGGCCTCCTAAACATATTCTAAGTGTCTTTTTCTAAGCCTATTCTTGTCTAGATTTTTTAAAAACTAAATATTATAGATATTCTTTTATCATTTTCAGTTGGGGTCATCATGTCATCTAGGATCATTCATGGCCTCTCATAGCTTCTTTGGGCTGTTAGCTATTCCCTGGACATTACAGCACAAAAAGGGTTCATAAGCCAGGGAAAACAAAGAGAAAGCAGAATGCTAGTGCGCTGCCCATGCAGCCCACCTTACTGCTCCCCCTAAAACAGGGCAGATTTTCCTTCCAAATATCTCCTGCAAGATGCCTCCAAAAGGCCAAAGCAGAAAGGACACCAAAAAAGTCCTTTTTTTTCTCTACAGATAAACAGCATTCTACTGATTCCTTTCCAGGTCCCTGGGTTTTAAGATAAAATTTTGTTCCTTTAGTGTGAGCAGCTTCTGGGCAATGTTAGACATCTCTAGAAGTGCCTGAGCTCCTTCTGCCTGTTATCGCATCAGAAATATTATTCGTATTCCCAAAGAGTTTATTGCCTCCCACAATGCCCAGTGATCTATTGGGGAGTAGCATGGATATTAGAAAAACCAAAATCAATAAGCTTAAAGCTTTCAGTGGATAGCACTGCTTATCTTTAAACCACCTCGGTCGTCATCAAGGGTAACCAGAAAATCTATGGAGTCACAGGCAGCCTTAAAGAGGAAGATGCTACGGAGACAGAAAATCAATTAAGCAATAATCGTGACAATTGTTAAAAGGAAGAATTGGTCTTCTACAAGATTTCCAAGCCTTTAATTTCCATTTTCCATAAAGGATTTTAAAACTTCACAGTCTTAGATGCTGTTGGCTAACTCATCTATAGTGACATCTATTTGAAAGTACTAACAACTCAAAACTATGTTTTGTCCCAAAGCACATTATAAAAACAGGAATTGCAACAGAAATATAATTCAAAGACTTTTATTGACTTTTCATGTTTAATGGTTATTATTCTGGTTTGTTTCAAGTAATTTTAATAACCACAGTTTATTTACAAAATTCAGACTAATTCTTTTGTTCCCATGCCAACAAAATACATTTGTTCCCAGACAGCTGGCATGATGCATCATTCTAAGACGAGTTGTTATGGGAGATAGAGCCACATTTAATTTTGGCCACATCTTATTCTCAGTGACAGTTTGAATACTTGCCCCTGTTTTCTGGAAAAAAAAAAAAACACTTGAACTAGTGTCAAGGACATTAGTATTTTTATGAAAATACACATCTCATCAAAATATTTCACATAAATTAGTTGTTCTAGTAGATTTTAGTGACAAAGCAAGTCAAACACTTATACCCAAACTTCTCCTAAAAATTATATACAATGATCACAATGCCACTTTTTTTTCTTTTTCTCCCCCCTACACAATGCCATTTTTTAAGGATGACTTAAAGCACCCTTCTAGTGTGAATGCGCCCTGCATTTCATCTTTGCTTCCTTGAGATTCCCTTTGTTTTTAACTTCACTGGGCTTATTGTGCTGGGGAAGGAGAGGGGAGGCAGGATCCCTTATTGCTTGCTACGTGTTTTTAATCCTGTGCTTTGCTGACATATCAAATCCAAGTGTCAGCAAAGCACCCACTGCATCACTGCAGCTGTTTTTCCACAAAGCATTTTCTGCATTGTTGAAGTAGTTCTTCGTCCTTGCAGTGAACACTGGGGGATGATGAAGATGGGCGAGAGCCACAGGATTACTCAGGGCTCCTACCCGGGGCTGGAGGGTTCAAAGCCAGGCTTTGCCTGCCTATGGCTGAGTCTCATCTTTTACTCCTATAGTGAAATAATGTGAGTGTATATTCTCACTTCTTTTGGTTTAATTTTAAAGATAATTTGGCTTTAATTTTAGTCTTCTTTTAAATTATTTTTTTCAGGCCAAAAAAGATTTAATCCAAAAGATTTACTCCAATCCAATAAATTATGGAGGCACTTAAAGAATAAAGCAGAAACAAAAATTTAAAATCAAGTTGTGTTCTACACCACCTTTTAAAATTGGTGGGTAAGAATTATCAAGTATTAACCTGGGTAATTGAATATAATTTCCCAGGAAGGTGGAAAGAAAAAAATAAATATATATTCCTGATGAGTATCCTATCAAGGCTTTTCTGACAGCTACTAAGCACTGAATTCACAGAATTAAGTGAACAGCTGGAAAGGGGGAGTAGGAGATAAACACAATGATGGTAAAAAAAAAGGGTGGGAGTGAGTCAGCGTGGTCACAAGGGAGAAAGGTTTGGCGTGACCACTTACTGTGCCTGTCACGTTCCAAAAAGAGTATCAAACAGTCTAAGATGCCACTTAACTTGCAATTCCTTTTTTTACTGTACTCCAACTAGAAAAGATCTCCTTTTCCTGTTAAGAAAGGACTATTTTGAGGTAGCAGTAACTGAAATTGTTTATTGGCAAACAAACGACAGAGCAGAGATATTTTAGAGGCACCAGATGTATATTAATTTAAACTTGAAATAAGGAAAGAAAGATGATTTTTTTTTAATACAATGGACAATTCAGAAGTTAAAAGGGCTATTTGGATATATTTTCCATGTAGATAACTTGTTGGATTTCTATATGGAATCAGAGGGCACAGTTCTAGTAAGAAAAAAATATTATTAGAAAATGTTCAAATGCAAAGAATAATCAGTTGAATTAAATGGAAAAATTAGAACTAGTGAAGAATATAATAATTGGCATTACTAAAGTGTTATGAAGTATAATTCCTATTTTGAACCAGACAACCTAATACTTAACGCAGCTCCTAGTGTATAGAAAGGGCATGGAAAACGTGCTATCCTCTAGGATCTTCTGTTATAATAAAGGAAAAAAATTGTTTAAAGATCGCTTTTTGGTTTTGTATGTGAGATCTACCCCCGTGTTTACTCAAAAGGGAGGGGTCAGGAGAAATAAGAGGTGAAGACCACTCTGAAGGGAGATTTTCTAGTTTTTGATTATTAAGAAGGAAGGAAGGAATCGGCAGCCTGTTTGTGTTGGCCCCGACAAACTTATCTGAGGGCTCTTCTCAGCTCAGTTGGGGAGCAAGGCATGGTGGAAAGGCATGGACATCATGCTCGGATGCTTGTACCAGCTCTTAGAGAAGCAGCAACAGCAGAAAGGTGTGGATGATCCGATGATCCAATGCTGTAGGCCTGGTTGGAACCAGAGCAGCAATTTATCTTATTTTTCTGCCCTTCAGCCTCAGATTTTATTTTAATGAATGCCCCCTCAGAAAGAATGAAAAACTATACTAAATGGTCCCAAATGCTTCATTCAGCACATAAGAGTTTGAGGTTTTGTGTGACTTGATAAGCAGAGGAAGAGAATTGAGATGATATAACAGAATGTGCCCTGGTAACCGAATGACAGCTCAGAGTGAACTTTTAGTAAACTCATAAGTGACACTTTCAACATTCAACTCACCAGTCATTTACTGGGAAGTTGCCATATGGCCTGGGTATACTGCCCCTTAATGAGCCCTGAACTGCAATTTGTGTCTCCTTGAATTTTTATTGTGAAACTATGAAAAGATCGGTTCAGCTTCTTAGCTGATGAACAAACCAAACGAAAATCCTTGCCCTTGTGAAGTTTACATTTTAGTAGTGGTACTTCATTGCCCTTTGCATTTCCATATAAATTTTACACTCAGCTTTTCAATTTTTAATAAGTCTTCTGGTCCATGAATGTAGTATATCCCTCTGCTTTATTTAAGCATCTTAAATTTTTCTGTTATATTTTGCATGTTCTGTGGAGATAACTTCCACATCTTCTGCATATTATTTATTCTTAGGTATTTGACATATTATAATGCTAATTTTTAATGGCATTTTTTTAATTGCATTTTCTCACAGTTTGTTGCTGGTATATGGAAACACAATTGACTTTGTATAGATTCCCTTTATCACGTTAAGGGATTTTCTTTCTATTCTTACCAAGACTCATTATTCTTTTTTAAGTCACAAATAGATATTGAGTTTTCTTAAATGCCTTTTCTCCATCCTTTGAGATAATTATATGAATTTTGTCCTTTATTCAGCTAATACAGTGAAAGTCATAGATTTATTTTCTAATGTTAAATCAGCCTTGCATTCTTGGAATAAGCCCCCTTTGATCATGATAATTTACTCTTTTTTATGTTTAGCTGGATTTTGGTTTGCTAATATTTATTTAGAATTTTTACATCTGTATTTATGAGGGAGATTGGCCTATAGTTTTCCTTTATTGTAATGTTCTCATCAGATTTTGATATCAGAGTTTACTGGCCTCACAAAACAAATTAGAGTGTTCCCTCTTTATCTATTTTCTGGAAGAGTTCATGTAATATCGCTATTATTTTTTTCCTTTAAAATATTCGGTAGCATTCACTGATGAAGCCATCTGGGCCTAGAGCTTTCTTTGTTGGAAGATTTTTCAATTGATTGTGGATATACTTACTTTAGTGTGGTTATAGTATTCATATTTTCTGTTCTTAGTTCTGCCAAGTTCTCTTTCTGTTCTCGTTTTGGAACTATGATTTGTATATATTAGATCTTCTAACTATATTCCCTATGTCTGCATTTATTCTGGATATTTTATTTTTACCCAGCCTCTAGTTCACTAATTCTCTCCTTAGCTGTGTCTAACCTGTTATTAACTGATTCTTAATTTTGCTTATTATATTTTCCAGAGCTAGAATTTCTACTCAGTTCTTTTTAAATTTCTCATTCTGTGTCAAAGTTCACAATCATTTTTCTCATTCTGTTGAACCTATATCTTGGTTCTTTTAAAGTCTAGGTCTGATAAGCATTCCTTGGAGTTCACAGAAATCTTGTTTTATTGTCTTTTGTTTCTCTTGGCTTTTGATCATATTGTCTTGCTTTCTTGTGAGCCTGATATTTTTGATTGATTGCCAGATATTTTATGTGAAAATTTATAGAAATGATTTAAGACCTAGGACAATGTCTTCCAGAGAGAACTTACATTTTTTCTAGGTAGGCAGGTAGTGGCACTTGCAATCTTGAATAACCTTAATCCATTTCCAGAGATTGAGATAATTTGAAGCTAGACTTCAGTTCTGGAGAGAGCTGTTCTATTTCCAGTTCACTCCTACTCCTAGAGTGTAGCCCTTTGGAATCCACCCAAAGCGTATTTTATCAGACACTCCCCCTTAGTGAGCCCTGAACTTCAATTTGTGTCTCCTTAGATTTTTATTCTGAAACTGTTAAAAGATCGGTTCAGCTTCATAGCCTCTCACCAACCACTCCAGAATTGGCAAAGATCACTAGGTAAAAACATCCTCAAATGCCAGTCTTACAAATTCTCCTGGTTTATATCATCTCCAGGATCTTGGACCCATAATTCTTCCCTGCCTTCTTAGTTCCCTAAAATTTTGAAGAGGAATTGGGAGAGGATTATCTAAGCTTCCATTACTAAAAAGGGAAATCCATCATTTGCATTTCTGTGAATTGCTTAATCACATTTGTTGCTAATTCTCTCTATTAATTTGTTTTTCCAATTTGATCTCTAGAAGTTTATTTTTATATAGTCTGTATATTAATGATTTGTTAGTTAAATAGGTTGCAAATACTTTCAATTGCTTCTCTTTTAATTTTTTATTCAATCTTTTCATTTTTTAGATTATCTTCTCTTAAGCTTAAGTAAGCATTTCCTAACCCAAGATGATGAAATGTATTCTCTTTATTTTCTTATAATACTTTTAAGAATTTTGTTTTATACATTTAACTCTTTAGTCCATCTCAAATTTATTGTTACATATGTTGTGGAATAAGGATTGCAGTAGACTGAATGGCCCTTAAGGAGGTCCATACTCAAATCCCTGGAATCTGTGAAAATGTACACTACGTGGCAAAAGAAACTTTGAGGATATAATTAAGGTCACTAATCAATGATCTTTAAAAAGGGAGATTATCGCTTCTCAGCCTTTTGGGTAAGATCAAATGTCGTATCTGTTCTTATCGGTTGAAAAGGGGAGATTATCCCAGATTATCCAAATGATGGGCCCAATCCAAATACATGACCACAGAGAACTTTCTTTGGCTGGAGGCAGAAGAGATGTGGTAGAAGGGGGTCAGAGAGATTTGAAATGTGAGAAGGATCCAGTGCATCACTGCCACTTTAAAGATGTAGAGGACTTCTTTCATCAGTGTTGTGTAGTTCTCCTGTAGAGATCTTTCACCTCCTTGGTTAAGTATATTCCTAAGTATTTTGTTTTCTTTGTAGCTGTTATAAATGGTATTGAGTCTTTGATTTGACTCTCAGCTTGACAGTTATTAGTATGTAGAGATGATGCTGATTTGTGTACATTGGTTTTGTAACCGAAACTTTGCTGAGTTTATTTATCAATTTATTTTGGTGGAGTCTTTAGGGTTTTCTAGATACAAGATCATATCATCAGCAAACAGGAATATTTTGACCTCTTTTTTCCCAATTTGGATACCCTTTATTTCTTTCTTTTGCCTGATTGCTCTGGCTAGGACTTACAGTACCATGTTGAATAGAAGTGGTGATAGTGGGTACCCATGTCTTGTTCCAGTTCTTAGAAGGAATGCTTTTAACTCTTCCCTATTCAATATGACATTGGCTGTGGGTTTGTCATATATGGCTTTTATAATTTTGAGTTATGTTCCTTCTGTGCCTAGTTTCTGAGAGTTTTTATCAGAAAAGGGTGCTGGATTTTATCAAATGCATTTTTAGCATCTATTGAGATGATCATACAGTCTTTGTTTTTGTATCTGTTGATGTAGTATATCACATTTATTGATTTGCACATGTTAAATGATCCTTGCATCCCTAGGATGAAATGCACTTGATCATGGTGAATTATCCTATTGATGTGCTGTTGAATTTGGTTTGCTAGTAATTTATTGAGGATTTTTGCATCTATGTTCATCAGCAATATTGCTCTGTAGTTTTCTTTTTTGTTGTTGTGTCCCTTCCTGGCTTTGGATGATACAAACAAATGGGAAAACATCCCATGCTCATGGATTGGTAAAATCAACATCATAAAAATGTACATACTGTCCAAAGTGATTTATAGATTTAATGCAATTCCCCTCAAAATACTAACATCTTATTTCACAGACCTAGAAAAAAAATAATCCTAAGCTTCATTGGGAACCAAAAAAGAGCCCAAATAACCAAAGCAATCTTAAGCAAAAAGGACAAATCTGGAGGCATCACATTACCTGACTTCAAATTATACTACAAGGCTATAGTGATCAAAACAGCATGGTATAAAAGTAGAGACATAGACCAATGGAACAGAATAGAGAACCCAGAAATAAAACCATATACCCATAACCAACTAATCTTCAACAAAGCAGACAAGATACACTGGAGAAAAGAAGCCCTATTCAATAAATGGTGCTGGGAAAATTCGATAGCCACGTGCAGAAGAATGAAGCAGGGCCCCTATCTCTCATATATGAAAATTAATTCAAGATAGATTAAAGGCTTAAATGTAAGGCATGAAACCATAAAAATTCTAGAAGAAAATGTAGGAAAAACTCTTCTAGACATAGGCCTCAGCAAAGAATTTATGACTAAGACCCCAGAGGCAAATATAACAATAAAATAAATAAGTGGGACTTAAAAAAAATAACAATAAAAATAAATAAGTGGGACTTAATTAAATTTAACAGCCTCTTCACAGCAAAGGAAATAATCAACAGAGTAAACAGGTAACCTATGGGAATGGAGAAAATATTTGCAAACTATATATCTGACAAAGGAGTAATATCCAGAATCTACACAGAACTCAAACAAATCAGCAAGAAAAAAAATCAAACAACCCCATCAAAAAATGGGCAAAAGACATGAATCGAATTTTTTCAAAAGAAGATAGACAAATGGTCAAAAAACATATGAGAAAATGTTCAACATTACTAATCATTAGGGAAATGCAAATTGAAACCACAATAAGATACCACCTTACTTCTGTCAGAATGGCCATTATTAAAAAGTCAAAAACAACGATGCTCGCATGGATGCAGAGGAAAAGAAATGCTTAAACACTGTTGGTGGGACAGCAAATTAGTACAACCCCTGTGGAAAACAGTATCAAGTTTCCTTAAAGAACTAAAAGTACACCTACATTCAATCCACCAATCTCACTGCTGGGTATTTACCCAAAGGAAAAGAAACCATTTTATCAAAAAGTCACCTGCACTCAAATGTTTATCACAGCACACTTCACAACTACAAAGATATGGAATCAACCTAGGTGGCCATCAATTTATGAGTGGATAAGGAAAAAGTGGTATATACATACCTTGGAGTACTACTGAGCCATAAAAAGGAATGAAATAATGTCTTTTGCCCCAACTTGAGTCTGTTATCCTGAGTGAAGTGTCTTAGTAATGAAAAAGCAAACACCACATGTTCTCACTAATAAGTAGGAGCTAAATTATGGGTACACATGGGCACAAAGAGACATAAAGGACATTGGAAACTAAGGAGGGGGGAGAGTAGGGAGAAGGGACAAAAACTTACCTAACAGGTACAGTGAACACTATCTAGGTGACAGGCACACCGAAAGCCTGACTTCAGCCTTATACAATATATCCATGTAACAAAAACATTTGTACCCCCATAATATTTTGGGAAAAAAAATTACCAAAAATACAGAAAGGAAGGAAGGAAGGAAGGAAGGAAAAAGGATGGAGAGGACAAGATGATTAGGAATGCAGGCAGCCTTAGGGGGCTGAGAGGGACTTCCAGCTCAGGAACTGAATTCTGCCAACAATCCAAGTAAACTTGGAAATGAATTCTCCCCCAGAGCTTCCAGATAAAAGCCCAGGCCAGCTGACACCTTGATTTTTGACTTTGTGATATCCAGAGCGAAGGATCCAGCTGAACTCCCTCAAACTTCTGACCTACAGAACTGTGAAATAATAAATTTGTGTTGTTTTAAGCTGCTAAATTAGGAGTAATTTGTTACAGCAATGATAGACAACTAATATAGGAATCTTAATTTATTAGTTTTATTTCCAAATACATAACCAGTTATTCATACTTTTATTGACTGAGATATACTTCCCCTACTTTGGGGAAATGCTATCTTTGTAAAAAATCATATTTTCTGTATATATGTGAATCTGTTTGGAACTTTCTCCTCTTTCCTATTCGTTCATTTTCTATGCCAATATGAGCCGGTTATTCTGGTGCTTAAGAGCATAAACTCTGGAGCCACACTGCCAGGGTTCAGATCCCAGCTCTGTCACTACCACTTACTTGTGATGGAACCTAAAGCAGATTACTTTACTTAGTTTGCCTCAGTTTCTCTATCTTAAAAATGAGTTAATAGTAGCACCCACCTTATAAAGTTATTGTAAGGATTAAATCAGTTATTACAAGTAAAACCTTTAAAAGACTACTGATACACAGTAAATATTATCTATAGAGGGAAGGCTCTTCTCATCACATTTTTTTAGAATTATCTCAGTTATTCTTAAGCCTTTTCTCTTTTACGTGAATCTTGGACTGAGCTTGTAGAGTTCTTTTTTAAAAAATCCCACTGATTGTCTGATTGGGACTGCATTGAATTTATGAGTGAGTCTCAGGATAATTGACATCTTTGCAACATTGAGTCTTCCCATTCAGGAACTCTACATTTCATTAGATCTTCTTTGGTATCTTTCAGTACAATTGAAATTTATCATTGTATAGATGTGTTGTACATTTCTTATTATATTTATTTGCAGATACATTATGGTGTTTTTTCCTTTTGTCGATTCTCCTTATATTTTCTAAATGGTTATTGCTAGTGTTTAGGAAAGTATTTACATTTCTGTGAATATGTATATGTGTGTATTTGTGTGTGTGTGTGTGTGTGTGTATCCAACTAGAATTATTACTAATATTAGTTCTAAAGATTTTTCAGTTGATTTCCTAAATTTTCTATGTAGGCAGTTACATCATTCCTAAATAGACATAATGTTTGTATCTTCTTTCCCATCTTTCATTCTTATTTGTTTGTCTTACTACACAGGCAAGGCCTCTGGTTCAATATCCAGTAGAAGCCGTGATAGCATGCATTCTTGTCTTTTATTCATTTTTAATGAGAACTGTTTCACTGAAGTGTTTTGCTTTCTGAGGATTTCTGATAGCTACCTTTTGTTGAGTTTAGACATATCATCTTCATCATAATTACTTCTGGATATATTTTGTCATTTCCACTAGACTGAGACTCCTTTGAGGGCAGAGAATATACACACACATGCGTACATACATGTGTACAAACATGTACATACATATCTTGTGTGTTTGTGTGTATAATATATATATTTGCCTCACAGTCAAGTTTTACCACATAGAGGATGAACAGACTTTCTCTGTAGTTGGTGCAGGGAGGTTAATAGAGACACAGGAAGCCTCAGAGTGCTCTCACACCTGCCAGATAGAAGCATCCTTCCTCTGTGCTTTCAGCAGACTTCTTGGCCCTCTCCTCTTAGACCCGTCATGGGATCTCTTAGCCACTGCACAAGAACGCTGTCTCTGAAGTGTAGCATTCCCCCTATGTAGGGGTTCAAAGGGTACTTCTCCCCTTATTGCACATCCCAGTTCCCTCCCAGTTCCCTCTCCTGGAGCTCTTACACTATAGTCAGGGGTCTCTTTACTATGATGTCACCCTGGGTCTGACCTTCAGATTCCTGGCCCACTGACTACTGTTTTGCCTTTTGCACCTGCTTACAGTATTTTCTTTTTCACTCAGCTGCGCACTGTTTGCTTTGCCCACCCCCTCCTCAGCCAAATAACCCCAACAGACATCTGAGAAATGCCTTTCCCTTTGGAAATATCAGCAGATATTTCTTTATATAGTTATATTTTTTATATATTATATCTATTGTATTTATAGTCTTTATATATTTCTTTGTAATAATAGGTTTTTTTTTCGAGGATAACAGTGTGAGTTGATTCCCCAATCACTTGTACTGAGCTTAGTCTTGGCACCACCACCACCAGGGCATCCGCATGGTGCCTTGCACAGAGCAGGCATTCAACTGCTTGATCGGTAAATACGGGAATTACACATTCCATAAGTTTTTGGACCCTGAGTTGGTTACCAGTCAGATTCATAATTCTGAAGTGCTGTCTACTTAGTTTTTATTAGTCTTTAAAACTGCTAAATTTTTGCTTAGGCATATGCTGATCTTTTTAGTTAAGCTTGTGAAAAATTGTAGAATATGTGGAAATTACATTGGTTAATTGTTGCTGGTTCCACTTCTTTGTGAGCTGTGACATTTGGGAGCATCTAAATCTAGGGGAAGGCAGGGTTTAGTTGAAGCTTGAAGAATGCATGATGTGTTTTAAAGCTTGCACTCTATGGTATTCAGCTTTTAAACAGGTGACAAATAATGATAAAAAATGTTTCCATGTGTATGTATAAAGATACTGCCAGCATATAGAAAACTTCCTGAGAATTTCAATTACAAGGTTTTTAAAAAATTACAACTGAGTTATAAAAATATACAGAAAGTAGCAGGACCCAAACAGTGAGTTGAAATCCTGCCTGTTAGGAAATACTAGCTATGATATATATGCAACTATCAGGGTATAATTAGAGTATGTTTTGAAAATGACAGAACACAAAAATTTTAGACCCTCTTTTAAGCATTGATAAAAAAGAAGATATGCCTCACTGAAGGGAGAAATGAGTTATTTTTAACAGGAGAAGGCACTTACTCATTCAGCAAGCATTTCTTGAACACCTACTATGTACGAGGCACCATTATAAAATAAGTGAGAGACTCTTTTTCTGAATGAGCCAATAGCCAAGTGGAAGAGATTCCTAAAGTTAATTTGCATTAACTTCTTGACCCAGCATAATTCTATTTTTCTTCTTTTTCAGACCCCACCTTCTCAATCTCTTTTATTGACTTCTAGTCTTTGGCCTTCCCCATATAGTAGGTAATGTCTGTGTCTGGACTCTATTCCCCACTTTTTCCAGCTGCACATTCTCTGTGCCCCAGTGACATCATCCATTCTCATTGGCTTCAGCTCTCATTCACTGTGATGGTTCCCAAATTTCTGTTCTCAAGCCATCCTCTTTCTCATACTCAAGCCCTACATTTTTATACCTGTGTGGTAACACATGCATCTCAATCTGGCACCTCAGACTCTAAAGTCTGAAACCAGTCTTCAGAAGAAAACTCCTTGCCACTAAATCTAGGTTTTATGGTTGATGTAATAATTGGGGCTCAATGTCATACCATCCTTTGGAAAGCAGAAGGAAATGAGTCAATAATGGGCAATGGTGACAGAGTTCATCTTAACACCAGGCAAAGTCAAACTGCTAGTGTGGTTTCAGTGAAGAGAGAAGAGCCAGCTTCCCTCTTCCAAGGTGTTTCCTTTGCCTACTTGCTGAAAACTAAAATTATGGGGGCAAAAACTTGAGGTATTAAGGACCAGAACTTTATTTTCAACTAGAGACTTTCTAATGCAAGTTATCCCTTGAAATGGTCACATATCAGAGACTTTACCAAAAGAAAGTTTGCCAAGAGAAAGTAGGGAGAAAACATTGGGGATCAAAACAAGATGAGAATGAGGGAAAGATTCTGTAAGTGGAATGAGGGAGAAAGAAAGGAGAGGTCAGAGGTACCAAAGAAAAGCATCACTTGACAACGTTGTGTAGTGTTGGCCTCAAAAAGCGCCTGTCCAAACCTGTCTTTGGCTAAAAGGGTGGTACAGACTCTTACAGTGAATCCGTAATGCTGAGCTGAAAGAATAGAAACCATCCAAATTTTAAGAAAAATGGAGAGTAAAGGAAACTCTTCTTATTCCATCCCAGGAAGGAAGGGAAAGTATGTCTAACTTTGTGCTGTTTTCGGAGAGCGCTTTTGTTCTTTTTCAGTTTGTGTGAACCCAGGAATGTTACTTCCCAAAAGCCACATGTAGTCAGGTGGTTTTAGAGTTTTCTCTGCCTTCTCTGCCCTTGTGGTTATAAATTATATAGACTTTTAGTGCTTAACTACAAACAGAGGATTTTCCAGGTGGGGGATCTGAGTTATGAAAAGAAAAATGCTGAAATACAAGTCACAGGGGTAATAAGGACTCTTGGATGTAGGTAGAAAGTTCCTGACTTAGTGCCAAAGGCTTAACATGTATATTGAACAGCTCAGCATACCTGGGAGGCCCTGGGGGATTAGTCAAAGAACAAGGCATCAATGCTTTCGATGTGTGAATTGTTTACAAGCTAAAAACAAAATAACAATAAACATTGGCCCTGTCACCAATTTTCAGTTTACTGAAATGGGATGAGTCCCCTAAGAACAGTGCATATGGGAGTGTCACAGGTGTTGGCCTCCCTCTGAAGAGCGAGGTGGCTGCTGCGTGACAGGCTCACCTACCAGGCTTCCATGGGTCCTGTGACGGCTGCATTGTGGTGTGTGGTGTTTTTCATGGTTCTATAAGTTAAGTTTATCCTCACTGTGCAAATATTACAATTGATTTTAATCTTGTTTCCATTTTTGACTAACTAAATGTAAGAAATTTAAAATACCATATACCTGTACCTAAAATCAATGACCACCCGAAAATATTGTTGCTGCTAATTTTCAGCCTCTGTGAGATTCGTCTTGACAGGTTTTTTTCTTTTTGGCATAAGAGTAGGAATGTTGTTAAAACTCATATCTTAATGAGTGCGATGCACACCGTCTAGGGGATGGACATGCTTGAAGCTCTGATTCGGGGGGGTGGGGGGGGCAAGCGCAATATATGTAACCTAAACTTTTGTACCCTCATAATATGCTGAAATAAAAAAAATTTATTAAAAAAACTCATATCTTTAATATAATAAATTACAGAGGTACAAGTGAGAGGAATATAAGAATTTTGGGGGTTTTTTGCTTCCTAGTACATTATAGTGGGACCACAGTTTTCTAGTCAATCCTATAACAGATACCAATTCAGAAAATGTCATTTTATTCCCCCACCTCATTGCCCTGAAGTTGTGATTACTCTCTGTAATTCATTGGGCTTCTACATTTGGTTCCCTGGACATTTTCCCAAGCTTGTTCAACCATTAGCCTTCTGGACTTCTGGGTTTAAGTACTGTCAGATCAGATTTAAATCATGTGTTAAGGCTTGGTGGGTCCATCATTGTCCTCAATTTAAGAAGCATTATAGAGGTCACGACATTGCTACAAAGAAGGTGGCACTAATCCCTCACTTTATAAAAGGGAATGCTGTGGTATGCATTACACCAAAGGAGCCAGCCCCACCAGCTCCGGAGCCCAGAGAGCCAGCAGTGTGCTCATTTCCTCCACCCTCACTGTGTACTTCCAGGGATGGGTAGTACAAAACCAGATGTAAACTATTTTTCAAATACTCCTCTGACTTAGCATTAAATTTCCCTTGGACCAGATGCCAATATTTAAATAATATCCTGAAGGATCCAAAGAGAAGGAATTACTCATCGTGTTTCATTCATATAAAATCTGAAATAAAGGGGAGAAAAGTACAAAGAAACTAAAATATCTTGAATGTCTTGAATGTGCCTTACCAGAGTATTACAATTTGAAAAGAATATTGCCTCACTTATGAAAGAAAGCTCAAAAGTGAAATGTTCTTCTTCTTTAATTATCAATTGAACTTTCCATTATTGTTATTAGTGCTTTTTAGGAAAAACAAAAGCAAACCATTATAATTTCTTTTGCAAAGAGGTTTAGTTATATTTTCAGGAGATTGGGCAATACTTACTTTAAAGTGGCTCTGTCTTTTAATCACTTCCATTTACTTATTTTATTGATTTATACCTTATTCTCTGCAATTATTACTTTGATGACTTGCATCAATTAAGACACAGCAAATAACTAAACCCCTGTCTTTGTGTAGTTATTTTCTGTGGTGCTCCCTGGGTATTACCAAAAGCTTTACCAAGCACAGGGGGCTGTTGTGCCCTAGATTAAACCAGGGTCGGTCATTAGCAGGTCATCAGCAAGGTTGGCTGCTAAGTAGGTAGGTGTCCTGTAAAATAGACATTGTATGAAAAAGGACCCCACACAATGTAAAACAGAGGCCAGTAAAAGGTTTACCAGCAGTGGAGAAGGTCCGCTGAGGTTAAATAGCATGAATTTGTGGTTGATCCTATCGAAGTAGTGTGTGTGTGTGTTTTATTATTGTTGCTTACTTTCTGCAGCAGCAAAACATGACCTAGCAATGAAGCAAGCAGGTGGCAGGGAGTATCTAGAGTCAGGATTTGGCCCAGAGGACCCAGCAATATAAGATTTTAGTGTATAAATTCAAGATTAAGTCAGCAAGACACTATACAAGGAATTTAACTTATTAGTTCAGAAAGTGGGGAGGGAGGCTCTGAGTGCCCAGAGTTGTAATGCAGATGAACAGAGAAGTGGGCAAGGTATTTGGAGATGTGGAAGTTGATTTGCGAGTTGTGGCAGGTGGCAGTACCCAGTAGGGCATGGCAGGGTTTAAGCCGAGTGGCCCTCATTACCTCGCTGGGTGATTGATGGGCCGGTTCATAGAGCGCACGGTCTAAGCCTTTGGCAGGGAATCTTGGTCCCCGTGAAATAATCTATTAGAAATAACTGATTGAATCAAAATAGTTTAAATAATAAGGAGAATTTTTTGGTTCATGTAACTGAGAAGTAGTATTGGCTTCCAAGGAGGCTTAATCCAATAGCTCAAATTGTGTGACCAAAAGACAGTTTTTCTCTCTCCATTTTTTAGTTCTGTTTTCTTATTGTTGACTCCATACTCTTCAAGTTGTCCTCTTCATGGCTCCAAGATGACTGCTATCAGTTCCTGGGCCCATGTCTCCAGGTTCGTATCAGCAGAAAAGAGAAAGTTCCTTCCATAACAGCTCCTGCAGAAGTCCTGGGCTCATATTTCATTGGCCCTGAGCTCCAGTTCTAGCAGGGGCAGGGAGCAGTAGGCAGAGGGAAAAGGCATAAGTCCATTCCTATGAACTGGGTTAATGAGGCAAGCCCTCAAGTGGGTCCTAGGGCCATTAGATACTGGGTCTGCAATAGTAAGAATCAGTTGTCTCCAGCTGATGGACTGAATCTATGAATGTACCTCTTGTCCTTCCCTGCATTGTCTCAGTGGCTTGGTAAGGCTAGGCTTGCCCTTGGAAGGGAGGCCAGTGACACAAGCAGAGTGGAACTGAAAAAAATCTACAGTGTGGAAATGGAAGTTATTAAAATTGAGATGGTGTTATGGGCTCAATGTCCCTCCCATACCCCAAAATCCATATTTTGAAGTCCTCACTCCCAATGTGTTAGTATTTGGAGATGGGGCATTTGGGAGGTAATTAGGTCATGAGGGTGGAGCCTTCATGATGAGATTAGTGTCGTTACAACAAGAGACATAAGAAAAATCTTGCCCTCTCTCTGCCATGTGAGGATACAATAAGAAGACAGCCATCTGCAATCCAGGAGGAGAGCCCTCACCCAAATCTGACCAAGATGGCACTCTGATCTTGGTCTTCCCAGCCCCTAGAACTGTGAGAAAAAAAAATGTTTGTTGCTTAAGCCACCAGTCTATGGTATTTTGTTATAGCAGCCTGAGCTTACTGAAACAGGTGTAAGTAAGATGCCAAAGGTATCAAGAAAGTTCAGTGGGGATATCGCGTCCTTGACAGTGTTAGCAGGATTGAGAGGAAGACTGTGCTGGAAATTCTCTTAGACTCTGCCTGCTATATCAGTCACACTTTATAACCATAACCATTTCATTGCCAAATTCTGTTATTCCTACTTCCAAAATGTGACTTTAGTTCTTTTCATCTTCTCCTTTCTACCTACTGCCATCTTTGTTTCACTCCTATTCACCTCAGGTTTGGAAGAAATGGTCCCTTCCTGGCTACCTGTCATATCTGAGTAATCTTCCTAAAATGCCATTGTCATCATGTTATTGCCCTACTCAAAAAAAAAACAATTGTCTCCCACTCACTTATTGAACTTCTCTGACAGACTTTTAAGGTTCTCTGCAGTCTGGATTAATTGACTATCCAGTGTTATTTCTAAACATTGGCTAGAATCTCCTGTCAGGCCCTCAGCTGAGTGGCCACTCACCTCCCATACCAGCCACACTCCTTTTTGCCTTGGCTCATGCTTTTTCCTTCTCCTGGTCCTTTCACCAGACTTCGTCCAACTGCTACTCACCTTTGGGAGCACAGCTCAAGACTCACCTCTTCCCATAGACCTTCCCAAGAAATTCCATGATCAAAGATGTTTTTCTTTGCCAAAATTTCTAATATACTCAATTTCCCATATCTGGATGTATAATGTTTATAAGTTAATTTTGTTTCCAACAAAGTTGTGAATTCCTTGAAGACAGGGTTTAATTCTTCCTTTGTGTTCTTCACAGAGCATAGGCTGGTTCTGGTAAACTCTTGGGCATTCAGCATTGATCAGGAGAGGCAAAGAGGGAAATTGACATAAAATTCAGGTGTCCAGTTCTGTGCCTGCTCTGGGCTGGGCTTCCTCAAGGCAGCTCCACCATCCTAGCACTTTCTTACCTAATCACCCACCCGTCTCTACCATCCCATTGGCTCAGAATAGTTAAATCAAGAAGTATATGGTGCTCCCGAAATTCTGAGATAACAGTTTAAAGGCCTCTATGCCTAAGACTAACCACCCTTCCATACCTTGTACCTAATCCCTATGTAGCCACACTAGCCACCCCCCTTTCTCTCTCAGACTTCTTATGGTTACCATATGTGATCCAGAAACTGAGTTGAGCTATATACCAAGTGTAGACTAAATAAAAAATCTCAGACAAGTCTTAAGAAAGTTCCCCTTCCATCAAACATCAACTTTGCCTTAAGGGACATTTAAAGTATATATTAACCAAAGTTCACAACCCTTGTATTTCCAAGATCACTGGACATGACAAAGATCACATAAGCCCATTTTTAGTTCAGGGATTTGGGCTTACCTATCTTAGTATTTAAAATCTTCCTAAGGCAAGGAGGAAGCAAGATTAATTTAGCTCATCAAAATGAAGGATAAAAAAGAAAGATTTTTCTCAAAGCTAGGAAAAAAAGTTAGAATAATGCAAGATAAAATAGTGTCCTTATCCCTCAAATCTCAGACTTTCTGCTGCCAACGTCAGTTTTAAATACATGTGCAAGATAAAGAGAGAGAATGAAATTGCTATGGAGTCCTAAGTTACCAACGGGCACTCAAGCTACACAGAAAGATCCTCTGATAGCAGCCTCTCATGGTTGGAAATAAAGCAAAAATAAACCCTCTAGAATTCTATCTGAATAAGGAAAAACATCCATTCTGTTTGTTTTCCCTTATAAATGAGATGGTTGGAATTTTCACCATAATATGTTTTATCTCATGAGCCAGTAAACATGAAGAATGACATTCATCATAATATCCACACACAATGTTTGAGATTTTTTTTTCTAATTTTAAATAGTGAATTTTTTTCTGCCATTGAAGTAAAGAAAAAAAGCTGTCCCCGTGAGGATCCCACAGCCCTCAGCCACTAGTGATTGCTGAGGGCTTTTTCCTTTGTCTTTTTACTCTGTACCATGAATTCTTTTCAGACATCATCAGAATATGTTTCCAGATTTCAGTACATTTTTAATATTAAAGAAATACCTTCAACGGAAAGAACAAATCTTCCTGCTCCTTATTTGACCTTTGTTGGTTTGATGTGTTTTAAAAAAAGATTTGGGCAGCAGTTTTATGAAGAATGCACTGAGACATTCCTGAAAGAGCACACTGGTGAAAATAGTAATGAAAAAAAGATTAGAAGATGAAGCCTCTTGCTCATTCTAACACAACTATTGCTCTCCCTGTACAGTTTCTTAAGGCTGCATTGGTTTTGTCTAAGTCAGGAACAATGTATACTTACCTTTTTAATACATACTCTCATGGACCTGTGTCTAACAGAAAGCATACCTTCATGTATGTTTAAGTGGACCAAGCCAAATTAATATTCATTACCACTTCATCTGATTTGTAAAAATATAGACTCCAATCTCTCTTAAAAAACAAAAAGGGAACCACTAACTGGCTGCTGTGTCTCTGTCCGGCCTAAAGCAGGTGTAACACTGGTTACGGGAACCCAGATCTGTGTGGTTGGGTATGTTCTGCTTCATGTAAACTCCAGCCTCCATAATAGGTTGGCAAAAATGCCTTTATGCTGGCAAAAACAGTCTATATACTGTTTTCAAACTTCAAAGAAATAATGATTTAATCTTATTTACTTTTTAAATAGCATTGATCTCCTGTTAAACACAGAACTTACCCTCAACGAACCCACAGTCTAATAGGAGAAAACAGCGTGTAAATCAATAATTATATTATTATGTGATAATGAAGTAAAAGCAGAGGCTTTGGGGTAAGGAAGAGCTAGATACGGGTCCTAACTCAGGTACTAAGTAGCTGTGTGACTATGGATAAGATACTATTAATAACTTCTCTAAGCCTATTTCTTCTTCAGTGAATAGCCATAAAAGTACCATATAGGGTTCATGTGAAGATTAAATGAAATATAATATATGCAAAAGGATGCATGATGGTGCCTGGTACACAGAAAACACTCAATAAATGTCAGTCATCACATCATAACAATAATAACTATTAGGTGCATAAAATACCAAGGCATCTTAGCGGAGGGGATGGCGACCTTGACTCAGACGCTGGGAGCAGGTGTCCTGGAGAAGGTACTGTGTGAGCACAGAGAGTAGTTCTCTAGCTAGTTAGGAGGAAGGAAGGGCAGAGAAGGGGCACAGAATAGTATTGCATGTGCCTGGGTCACAGAATAGTGTGGGACTTCGGGGGGAAATGCCCAGTCATCGCTGGAGCACAAGGTCCTGGAAAGTTAGGCTGAGATCCTGTGAGAAGGTTCTTAGATGATCTGTGCAAAGGAGATTGTCTTTAATCCATAGGTAAAAGAAATCACTGAAGTGTTTTTATATGGGGGTGGGGGAGTTCATCAGATCTGCATTTCAGAAAAATAGGCAACAGTGTGGAGAATCAGTTGAAGAGGAAAAAACCAGAAGCAGGATGACTACATTAGGTTTTTCTTCCTGTAATAGAAATCAGGATATATTAGTCTCCAGTCAGAGAGTGTAAGTTTTTCCACTGTCTCCAGAATAAAGTCCAAACACCTTGGCATGACCTTCAAAGCCCAACCACCTCATCTCCACCCGTCGCACTCACCCCTGCCCACCCCACGACCTCCTCCAACCCAACCATTTGACAGTCCCTAAGCATGCCCCATGCCGTCACCTCCACACGTCCTGCTCTTCCCTCAGCCAGCAATTCTTCTCATCCATCTAGAAAGTTCCTGCCCATTCTTTAGCATTCAAATCAAATCTCATCATCTCCACTTAGAAGTTACTGATCTCTCCTTGGATTATTACATGTCAGTTATGTATTCACGTAGCTCCTTTTCACATCTCATATAAAAAGTATAAGCTTTTTTCTTTCAGAAAGCCCAAATGGAGTCTTTTGATAGCGTCACACTCCCTAAGTTTTAATTGAATGGAAATTCCTTTTCTCTCTGCTGTGTAAAGGTGAACAACTCATGAATTTAGTCAGTGACTGTTTACAATGGTGTTTTGAAATGCTCTGCTGTGGGGTTGTGGGGTCTCTGTTCCCATTAGTTGGGAGGTAAGGGGACTCAGGCACAAAATCCTCATTAGTGTTAATTGGAGCTGCCTAAGTAAATCCTGGATGCACCGGTGGGACAATGACCGCCTTTGTCTTCCTATTTTGTGTTTTGTATAGAATACCATATCTGGCAAGACATGCCTTCTCAAACATAAGGAGATAATTGGTACTTTGAGGGAGAGGTTTAACTTATTTATAATCGTCAAGAGTTTAAATATGCAGAAAAGAAAGAGCAGTCGTAGCTTGCCTCTTTTGAAAAATGCCCTCAAACCAGGTCAAAACTCTCTTGACTAAATCAGATATTTTGAGTGATATTTAACTGAAGGACCTTTTATTTTCAGTTTTGTTTTAAAATAGGAAGCTATATGTTTGTCAACATACTAAATCCGTCTTAAACTCCCTTTATTTGTAGCGTTGCTGCTCACCAAAATCTCTTATGCCTAATCTGCTGTCTAGATGACTCTGTTTCCTACAGAAATGTCTGCTTTTCTTGCTCATTCTCGCCTCTCTGCAGCACCTGACGCCTGCCTTCCCCCTCCTTTGTGAAGCCCAAGGCCATGCTCCCCACCCTCCTGACTTTCATCTCGCCTCTGGCCATTTCTGATCTTTCCCTGCCTCCACTTCCTTCTCCTCCTAGGAGATTCCTGTGCTCTCCTTCCCCGCTCAGGGAGCGCTTCCATTCCCAAGGCTCAGCTTCCTCTTCTGGCCCCGTGATTCTTGGATCTCCAGTCCCACGTTTCCTCACACATGTCTCCCCGGCACCTCACACTAAGCAATGCATGTCTTCCCTCCCATACATGTCTTCCCTCCCACCCACACCCAGACCGGCTCTCTCTACCCGTTGCCCTGTCTCTGCAGTAACACCGCCCCTCTGCCAGGCACGTGGCCGAAGGCGCAGATTCCCATTTACCTCCTCCCTCCCTTCTGTTCTACAAGCCAGTTAATTATCAGCTTCTCCTGTTTGGCCTTCCCATAGCTGTCACTTGAGACCAGGCTGTCTACTCTCCTGAGATTTCACTGCGGTATTTCCAGGTCAATCCTCTTCCCTCCTCCACCTCCCAGTAAGAAGTGGCCGCGGTGGGGGGTGAGATGTCAGGTTTCAAACCTGGTTCTAGCAGTTAGTAGCTGTGAACCTGTTTCCTCCTCTCTAAAATGGGTATGATAACATCTATCTTCCAAGTTTTATGTAAAGATTAAATAGAATCTTCACAATATGTGAAATGTTATATATCAGTTGCTTAATACAGTCTCTGGCATATATCAGGTGCTCATAAATGTGGATTTTTCTTTGCTTTCCCTATTTTGCTACTACGTTAAATTTTCACAGTAAGTCTAAACTTGCTGGCATGACTCATACTGTCCTCCGTAATATCAAGGTCCCACCTTCCAATTCAACCACAACTTTATTCAGTCATTTACTCATTAAAACAATATTTAATGAGCATTTACTATGTGCCAAGTGCTCCAACCTTACTTCTGTATACAAAGAATAAGTATCGCAGAGACTTCCAAGCCCCCATAAGCCTTCTGTTTAGAAGTGGAAATCACCCTGTCTTTCCCCTAGGTTTTTCCCAAAGCCTTTCAGAGATGCACCTTGCAAAGCAGAGAAGGTGCTTCCTCATATCTCATTTCAGCTCGGCCCTGTAGGTGTCCATGTCCTTCCGCAGGTACCTCCCCAGACTTTCCACAGTCAGCCTTTGTCACCCCACGCCTGTGGAATCGATGTACTGGTCAAAACCCTTTAAGACCCATATCAGCCCTTCTTTGAAAGAGGGGAATGTTCATAGTATATATCAACCTAAGCAAAGAAAAAATATGAGGAATGATATTATTAAGAAGAAAAATATTAGAAATGAGACCAAAAAGTATAGCAAAAACCCTAGCAAGAAAGGAGCTGGTGTCTAATTTCAGAAGAGAGGTGTGAGTCACTTACTATCACAGCCCTATAAAACGTCTGATAGTGAGTAAAGGAGAAGAAGCGCAGAGCAGGGAGCAGAGCGTGGATGAAACCAACTCCCCTCCTTCGGGGTGAGTCTCTAAGATCCCCTTTGATCTCAGCAGCCCTGTAGGCCCTGGTGTTTGCCTCCGACTTTCTCAGCTTTGAAGCCAGCCTACTTATTAATAGCCACCGTGCTGATTAAGAACTGCAATACTGAGATGACAGAATCTGCCTTTGTATTTAGGGAAAGCGTTTGTGATTAGTTTACTCTAGACATTCTGAAGATCTTGTCATTTTAAGTCAAAGACTGACTAAACACCAACAGTTGTGTGCCCCGGGTTTTGATTCACTCATTCATCAGCAAGTATTGTTGTACTGAGCTGCTACCATGTGCCAGGCACCCTGCTAAATGCTGGCGCTCCTGCGGCCAGCAAAACCGACACAGCCCTTACCTTGTGGAGCTCAGTCCAGTGCAGGGGTCAGCCAGCATTTTGCAAAGGTCCAAATAACAAATGTTTTAGGGCTTGCGAGCCATAAGGTCTCTGTCATGACTACTCGATTCTGCCATCGTCATGAGAAAGCAGTCATAGCCAATAAGTAAACAAATGAGCATGATGGTGTTCCAGTAAAACTTTATTTATAAAAACAGGGATTGGGGCGGATTTGGTCAGCAGGCTGAAGTTTATTGACCCCTAACATGCAACACACATGAATGCACGTTAATGTTTTGCATATTCTATATTGTTGTTCAATTCAGACTGTTTTGGTTGCAAGTGCCAGAAAAATCCACCCCAAACTGAAAAATCTAAGGACAGGGCTAACTTTGGGCACACCTTGATAAAGCGCCCAGTTTCTTTTTCTCCAATTCTCAAAACTTCTTCCTCTGGATTGGCTCCGCTCTCAGTCCAGTTCTCTTTCCATGGCAGCAAGATGACATTCTCCACAGAGGAGTCCAGTGGATGAGAGAGAGTCTGTGTCCTGTGACTCTCGTTACCTGGACTTGGAACATGTACCCAGGCCCTAAATGATCATAGCTCTGGGGAATGTGATGTGATGGATTGTCTTAGGCTCCTGTTATATAATCCACCCGACCCTTGGGTAGGACAGAGAATGGGAGAGGGGAACGAATGTAGGAGTGAGTGCTGAGGAGTGCTAAGGGCATGCTGATGGGCGAAACACCCACTACATATAGCTTGTGAAATCCTACATAAGGCCTTAGTCCCTTCTAAGGCCACGTTTATTTATAGGAGCTCTATAATATGGTTTCAGCTTTTCCATCTCTATCAGGAAGTAAAGTGTACAGCTTATGTGCAAAATAGTGTCCAAAGAACTTAATGTTCACAAGTATTTATGTAATATTCAATGTATTTATTTCACATCACAACCTCATTCTTATGAGGAATTTAAGTCTTTGATTCATGAACAGATTTGGGCAGTTTATTGGTAATTTTCTGATCTTTGATTATCTTGCCCATTTCTCCCACCTTTTTGATGTGTATTAACCCTTAAAAGTAGACTTACCAGACCTTTGTTTTCTTTTTGGTATGGAATTTTTTGAACCATTTGAAGCTGGATTTAGATCCTCTAAACCAATTAAAGTGCTAGGCTTGAATCATTCTCTCATTCTGAAGCCACATTTTTCTCCACAGGACCAGAAAACCGTTCCTTTTTCCTCAAAATATAACCCTTTCCAGAGACTAGTTCATGCTACCCTTCAAACAATAGAGGTCGGCAGCTGCTTCGTTCATCAGCTACCCACTTTCCGTGGAGTCACAGGCCCACCGAGTAGCAGGCTTCCCTCCCTAGAGCGGCAAACTGGTCCCTGTGAGCCGGGACGGAGGGCTCCTTCTGAGCTGCCTGCTTAGTTTGGGAGGACACCAGTTAGAATGAAGAACCATGAGATGAAACCATATTGAAGAAAGAAGGGGAAATGAATATCTTAAGGTTGTTAAGAAAATTATGGTTACTTTTACATTTTCACTTTATATTTTAGAATCAAAGTACACAAGCTATGCTGCAGAACACCTTTCTTAAAATGGGTCTTTCTTGCCAGTTGCTGTGGCAACACATAATACCTTAACCCCAATAAAAAATGGAATTTCTTAGAAGGCAGTACATTTTTTTCTCAGCTACACTACAGCATTTTTCGGAGGCATCATCCTTCAGTACTATTTCTTTCATTTTTATTCTTCAAACCCAAAAATCAAGCATATAAGTTCTATATACTCATTTCCTTTAAAAGCCTGTGCAAAAATGTTTTGCTATACAAAGGCCCATCCCTCAGAAACATCTTCCACGTTCCTGTTTATGTTGCATCTGGCCCCTCCCAGCAAACCTCCTTCCTGTGCCCTGCTCCTCTCCACCTGTGGCCTGCCCTTCGCTGCCCTTCCAAGCCCAGTGTCTTTGATGCACTCTTCTTACTTCGACCTCCCACTGCAGTGCCCAGCCTTGTCCACCCTCCCTCAGAGGATGGGCCATGCCCAAGTCACCTCTTCTCCCTCCCTCCCCTTACCCCCTACAATATACCTGCCAGTCAAACCAGCTTGCTTTACGGCATTCAGCTAAGGCAGGTATTAGAAGAAAGGCTTCCAAATAAACCAATCCACAATGAGTGGAACTATGTGTCAATGTCCCTTAAATCACCCCCCCATATTTCTAAATGGTATAAATCCAGGCTAGGTGGAGAGATAGTTTTGAGCTGAGATCCTTTGCTTAAATTATTAATAAGTCATTTACATTGGAGCAATGGTTCCTCCTCTGTGGGCCAGAGTTACTGGCAAGAATCTGAGAAAATCCACATGCACACTATTATAAACTGAATATTTTTACCCCACCCGCAATTCATATGCTGAAGCCTTTATCCCTAATATGATGGTATTTGTAGGGTGGGGCCTTTCGGAGGTAATTTGGTCTAGAGGAGGTCATGAGGGTAGAGCCCCCATAATGGGATCAGTGCCCTTAGAAAAAGGGGAAGAGACCAGAGCTCTCTCTCTACTTGCGTATGTCAAGGAAAGGCCATGTGAGGATATAACCAGGGAGAGAATCCTTGTAAAGTACCTGACCATGCTGGCACCCTGACCTTGGACTTCCAGCCTCTAGAACTATGAGAAAAAACTGTTGTGTAAGCCATTCAGTCTATGGTATTTGTTATGGCAGCCCAAACTAACTAAGACATTCACCAACCACTGTTGGTAGCCTGGATAAACAGGTACTACTGTTCTTCTAATGTATGTAGATTGTTTTTAATGATAAAATACAAATTCATTTAAAAGTGATTCTGAATTCATAGAAGCTTTCTATCATATACGTAATCATAGATACTTAAAATGTACAAAAAGAGGTTTCAATGGAGTCTTCAAATTAATCAGGAATATATACAAATAATTTGCTATAAGGATTTATAATGTTGCAAGTAATTAGAAATAGCAAAAAAGTCTAATGATAGAGGATTGGCTAAATGAAATCTATATAATTCATAATATATATAATAATGCAATGAAATGTGTATTGAAAATCTCCATTAAGTGATGTAATGATAATTAACAATTATTGAACACTTATGTGCAACTCTTATAAAAATTTTACATTTATTAAATCATCTAATTTTTACAATGGCCTTGAAAAGTTATTTTGCTGATAAGGAA
The DNA here is from genome assembly GCF_041146395.1 of Eulemur rufifrons. Lineage (NCBI taxonomy): Eukaryota > Metazoa > Chordata > Mammalia > Primates > Lemuridae > Eulemur > Eulemur rufifrons. The sequence goes on from NC_090991.1 coordinate 45,738,490, forward strand.
ACTGAGGCATGGGGAAGTGAACCTTCCTAGGGCGCACAGATTAGGGCACAACCCAGATTCAGCTCCAGACATTCCAGCTCCAGCGTCTGGGCTCTTAAACCCCACAGGTTACTGTATTCAATTAAAAGGTTACAAAGCAGTCTGTCCTTTTGTATAAGAGGGCTCTATTTAGGTCAGATTATGAGGCACCCCCTCTGCTCCAAACACTCAACAATGAGAAAATATTAAAACAGAAAATTAAAAGGATATATTTGGTGTCAGAAGCAAGATGAACATCTCTAAGGCCTAGAAACAGAACAGAACCCCTGAATAGTGAGTGAGGCTGGAGCCAGGCAGCAGCAGGCAGAGGCAGCTTGGAGGAAAACCCATTAGGAGTGACAGGGACTAAAAATGCCAGGGAAGTGATAGGAGCCAGCCCGAAAACAAGGGCTGGTGTGCCCCTCCCCACCCCATTCTTACTGATGAAAGCTTTTGCCTGCTACCACTGGGGGCAATGGCTTGTGTGGAGCTGGGGGCAGTAGCCCCAGACACAGCCTCATCATGAGGACCTGGCCAAGCTCCCTCCTGCTCGGTGCCTGGATCTGCCCTGACATCAGCACAGAGCAGGAGCCTCCGATATCCAGAGGTCCACATGGACACAGTGGCCAAACCCCACAAGACAAAAAAGAAGACTCAGAGAAAGGTGCTATTGTGAGAAAAACCATAGGTAATTTGGTGAATGAATTGAAAGAAAGCAGGTGTGTCTGGTGATCCAGATGCAAGGACACTCTATGGGGACACAAGAGGGTAAGACGTGGATAAGGACCAGACACTGCAGGGGCTTGTTGGCCACGTACAGGATTTTAATTCTGATTTTAAATATTAAGCAAATTCTATTTGAAAAACAAAACCAACACACCAATATTGCAGTCGTCCAGGTGCAGAATGAAGGCATTCTGGACTGGGATGGTACCAAAGCAGAGACAGATTTAGAAGAGAACATCAATAGACTTCTTACTTAGTTCCCTTTTTCCTCTCCTGGACTGACCCAAAAATGCCTATTAGACTTTGTAAAGTAAAATCAGGCATGCTTGGCCGGGCGCGGTGGCTCACGCCTGTAATCCTAGCACTCTGGGAGGCCGAGGCGGGTGGATCGCTCAAGGTCAGGAGTTCGAGACCAGCCTGAGTGAGACCCCGTCTCTACTAAAAATAGAAAGACATTATATGGACAACTAAAAATCTATATAGAAAAAATTAGCCGGGCATAGTGGCGCATGCCTGTAGTCCCAGCTACTCGGGAGGCTGAGGCAGTAGGATCGCTTAAGCCGAGGAGTCTGAGGTTGCTGTGAGCTAAGCTGACGCCACGGCACTCACTCTAGCCTGGGCAACAAAGTGAGACTCTGTCTCAACAAAAAAAAAAAAAAAAAAAAAAAAAAAAATCAGGCATGCTTATTTTCCTGAACTGCTTCACCCTTACGTCAAAATATGATAATTTCAAACTCCTGGGCTCAGGTGATCCTCCCACCTCTGCCTCCTGAGTAGCTGGGACTATAGGCACACCCACCATGCTTGGCTAATTTTGGGGTTTTTTCCTTTTTTTCTTTCTTTCTTTTTTTTCTTTTTTTTTTTTTTTTTTGGTAGAAACAGGATCTCACTATGTTGCCTAGGCTGGTCTCAAACTCCTGGCCTCAAGCAGTCCTCCTGCCTCAGCCTCCCAAAGGACTGGGATTATAGGCATGAGCCACTGCACCCAGCCCAGAATACATTTGTGTTTAGTAGACATCACTCACTGGCATAATATAACATTTTGTGCTAATGAAATTTAACATTCAAATCTAATAATAAAATAGATTTATGTGTAAAAATTTTGATCTCCTTTAATGAGAGGAATTGTATGTCCATCAAACACTGCTTAGCTCAGTTCAACCCGTCTTGCTTCTTGGTCTGTTGTAAGGCCAGACTGTTTTGTAGTCAGCACCGGGGGGATGTGTGGGAAGGCAGGAAGGAAAAGGGAGACTGGCATACTTAGCAGGTCGTAGCTCATGATCAGTCTGTAGGTAAATGTTACCACCCCTCATTGTTTCACTCAAACACATCCTGGGTCAGAGATGGGGGCAGAAAAATAGCAGCAGGAGTCAAGAATGATAGTAGGAAGATAAACTTTTCTTTCCTTCTCTTTTAACCTTTGCCATGAGACAAATTTAGATGTATCTTTCAGTGGTTGATCTTTTAAATGTGTATGCATTTGGGGAATTTGGGGAACATTTATTTTAGGTCAATATATGCATTGCATTTGTATAGATTTTCTTAAATGAGTCTGTAAATCTTCAGTAAGTTAAAATTTTAAACCAATGGAAAGTATGGGGAGTGCTCTGGAACTACTTTTTGTTGTCGTTGTTATTATTGTTGTCACTTAAAAAAAAGATGGATGTCTGGAAGGACAATATTTGCACATCCCACCCCTTGCTGTGCTGGGCAAAGCACGAGTGTGAGGTGGACAAGACTGCTGTAACCAGCTGTGTCTCTGACAGCCTCTTCCTTTTGGGGTAGAAGAAACATTTCAGCATTTGGACAGATTGAGAAACTGTAGAACAAAGTGGATAATTATATGTGCTTGAGAGTCACACTACCTGAATTCAAATCATGTTTTACCCTCTCTCTGCTTACTTCATTGGGTCATCAGAAGGATTGAATCTATATAAAACACTTACAATCATATTTGGCACATAGAAAGTAATAAATGTTTGCTAGTAGAAACTGTATTAACCTCATAAATAGAATAAAAACAGATTGGTTAAAGTTTCCCATGACTTTAGTAAAGTAGCCAGATTCTGCTTGATATAATGATTTTCAAATTTAGTATTTGGGTTTAAGGATTCAGGACAGTAACATTTTCCTGACTGAGTCTCACTTATAAATGAGGTAATTTCGGATTTTCCAGGGGCTCATTTTAAGTTCACTGAAATTCACTGAAATCATAAAAACAAAGAATAAAGTAGACAGGAAGTAGGAATGCATAAATCTTCAATAAAAGTCGGAAAATTTACTGAATTTAAAAAGTGATGGAAGGAATAGTGATAATCAAAGAGCAAATGTGGTCACACCACAATTTTCAACTCACTATGGCCTAGCTTCCTGGTAGAGGGAGACCATCAGAGTCAAAGAATGGAAGGGGGCAAGAGGCTTAAGAGAAACCAAAAGGCTTAAGTGCTTGGCCATGACCTTCAAAGCACTCGAAAACTGAGGGAGATAGGCCCCCAGAACGATTGAAGTCATAGATTTGGTCAAAGAGTGTTGAGGACAACAAAACCAAATCATAGCTGTGATCTGACCCCACTCAGCAAATAGCTGGTTCCATTAAAAAATGAGGTACACACATGTACTCACCATCAAATTGGTTTCACTGATCAACACCTAAGTGCACATATAGGAAAACATTCATTGGGCATCGAGCAGATGGGAGGGGGGAAGAGGGGATGGGTGTATACATACATAATGAGTGTGATGCGCACCCTCTGGGGGATGGACACACTTGAAGCTCTAACTGGGGGGGGGGTGGGGGCAGAGGAGGGCAAGGACAATATAAGTAACCTAAACATTTGTACCCCCATAATATGCTAAAATTTAAAAAAAGGGGTGCATTTTTTTAAGAAAAAGGAACTAGCATACAATCTTTGCTAGATTAAAAGAAAGAGGGAGAAAGAATGTAAGCAAAAAGCAAATAAAGAACATGTATCATCCAAGGCAGAGTTTGGGATGGAACAAAAAAATACATATATATATATCAAATGGAAAATTATCCAAGAAACAGAAGGAGGGTTCAAATTACAGTTCTTTATAACAGTTCTTCAGTGTCAAAGCATTTACAAAATGCATTGAGATATAAATATATATAGATATATCTATATAGAGATCTTTCTATATATCTGTATATGTATAGAGAGAGATATCTCTCTCAAGGAAAATGGTGAGGGGAGATAGAGAAAAAGAAAAAAGAAGAGATGAGTTTAAAGATGATGTAAGTCAACAGACAGAGATGAGAAGTGATCTCTTAGAGCTTAGGAAAAATGGTAGACAAAATCAAAAGATTACAGAAATTGAAACCATATTGGAAAAATAAAAATGAAAAAATTATAACTGAAAACATTCAAGGAAATATGGTAATCAGGCTAGAGTAAATCATACAAAATGAAATGAAAATATAAAATAGATATAAAATGATGAGAAAGTAAAAGTAATAATAAAGAAAATTGTAAGTATGGGCAATTGTCAAACGAGTCAACACATGCAAAATTTGTGTTCTTGAAGAAGAGAACAAATAGAAAAACATATATGTAAAAAATAGTAGAATACAAATAATTCTTCTAGCAGTGGAAACTTTGGTTTAAGTAATGGAATCTAAAGATAGAAAGGGTACACACAATGTCTCAGGAAAATTGATACAGAATAATTAATACCAAATCATTTCCTAGTGAAGTTACTGAATCAGGAAAAAAAAAAATCATGCAGGCATCCAAACAGAAAAAGAAAGTTATCTTCAACATGGAAAAAAATCAGCTTGGCCTCAGACTTCACCATGGCAGTATGTAATGCCAGAAAACATTGGAGAAATGTCTCCAAAGTTCTGAGAGAAAGAAAGTAGGATTGAAGTATTTTTATACCCAGGCAAGGTATCTTTCAAATATACAGGCAGTGGGCAGTCATTCAAAAGAGATAAGGATGCAAGAAATAGAGCATGCATGAGTCCTTTTTAAAAGAGTAGGAGCTCAAAACGTCAGAGCCAGTGTTGGGTGGGCGAAAAAAAATGGTCAGTTAGTATATAACCTACGAACCCTCAATAAATGTTGTCCTTAAGGTCTGGTTTATAAAGCACATCTTTTGCTTTGTGTTTTCTTTTCATTTGAGTCAGCTAATAAATGTAACTATTGGAAGTAAGTGCAAGAAGAGAAGGTGAGAAAAATCAATAGATATGAGAACCAACATATATTTCATCAGTAAAGACTTTGCATCAGTGGGAGGGGAGAGATAATTTTTCCACCATTTTGTTTTTCCTTCAGGTGTAAATCACAAGATTATATCATATATCAAAAAAAAGACACTTTGTTAAAAATTGAAAACATATTCTAGAATATTTGCCATGGGATTTTAGTAGGTAATGAAATGAATTATTAGAACACATTTCTTCCTTAATTCAGCTTAGTATAAGAAAAGTTTGGACTTAAAGGCTGATAATTTTAAATTATCTTCAGCAAATCCATAGGCTTGTCCAACTGTACTCAAAATGTACACATTTTCATAGTATTATGTACTACCTTATTTCCAGGTGTGTCTGATGAATCATTTATATGATACACTGCAAGTCAGCTTTAACATTCAGTTAAGTCACACACAGCACATGCAACAGATTTTAAAAGTAATTAACTCTATCACATCTCAGATGAGGAGGAAGAGAAATACAGAAACATAGCTGGAGAAAGACACCAGTATATACACATACATTCGTGTCACACCCATGCACATCTTCATCCTGCTCAGGCATATTCCTCCAAAAGCTTTTCTTCTACTCTCTCACTCACTTCTTAAGCTTTTAGAGAGATGAATGGGATGAGGATGAGCCACCAACCTTTCTTTTACCAGTCCAGTGAGCATCAGCTAGTTGAACACAGGCCTGATAGTATTCAGGAGGCTGAAGGAAACCTAAAAGCAGGGAAACTTCCTACACCAAGGGCACTCTACTTGTCTATCTGTGTTGAGGCTTAGAGACACAGCTGCTTCTTCATTCATGTCTTCATAATTATATGAATCACATGTAGCACCGCAAGTATGTGCCAGTTTGGAGGAGTGTTTTAATCAAAGCAAAGACATACTATGAGTTGTCCTCAGATCACAGCTTAGTATGGTCAAAGTCTACATCCTGATCAAGGAGAGGCTGTACAGCTAGGATACCTCATGAGTGGAGAGGAGAGAACAAGTATTGTACTTAACAAGTGCTGGAAATTGTGTTGAGGATTTTAAAGAAATAAAGTGTTGTTACAGCGACTATCTCTCAGAGTCACAAGGTCAGGCTGGGTAGCTTTTTCAGTTTTTATTTTATTGCACATTTATTGTCTGATTTCCAACCACATGTAACGTACTTATCTGTGAATGAATAGATATTATCCTGGGATTTTTTTTAAATTCAAAACAATCATTTCTGTGGTTAAAAAAAAAAAAAGATAATTTTATTTTTTTTCCATTTTAGATAACTTACATAAGACAAGAATATGAAACAAAATTCAAAGGGTTGATGCCAGCATCTTTAAGACAAGAACTTGAAGACACAATTTCCTCCTTAAAATCCCAGGTAATTACTACAATCAAGGCATCTTCCAAGGATTTAGGTGATGTGCATATCCTGAAAATAAACTTTCAAATAAATTTGATTCTGAATTGATTCCAGAAATCAATGTGATATCCTAGCATAATCTTACTACCCAAGATGAATTGTTTTTGTTTTTGTTTTGTTTTAAATTTTGTTTCTTACTAGTTTAAGAACTCATTATCTCAGTAAGAGTTTCTTAAAAGCACCCTTGAAATTGAAAAGTTCAGCTGTTAACTTTTATTCATTTTCAGTCTACATTCCAATATAGCCTCACTCTTTTATTCTTGGTACTAGGTCCAAAATGCCATCACTTAGCACACTGCTGATTCCTCACTGTGTTAAAGTGCAGAGAAATGGAAAGCACAGTTCCCTTAGAAGCATTTCTACTCTGGTGTATTTTATATTGCCTGTTAGAGATAACAAGATGTATTTTAAGTTCAAGGCAAAATAAGGACTAGGTATGCAAACAATTAGGTTAAATATTTCTTGCTGAAATATCTGGTCTTTGAAATAGTTCATAAAATATAATGTGAGAGATTAAAATTGATTTAAATTTAGGTATTTATTTAAAACTTCCAATGTAAGTTTTCTCTATATACTTCTGTATTATTTGAATGTTTTATGTATCATTGGTCTAATGAATTTTTTTAACTCTGACATGAGAAAGAGTTCAAATATTGCTATTTCCAATACATTTTGAAATTTAAGACATTTTCCTGGAAAAGTTCCATGAAAGAAAGGATTTCTTTACTCTCTGTGCCAAGAACTGTGCCTGGCACATAGTAGATGCTAAATAAATTTATTTATGAATAAAATAAATGATATAGTTTGATTATATACATAGTACCTGTTTATAACATGTAAGATGCAATGTGGAACAAATTTTAGCTTTTCCTTTTATATTTCCCTCTTATCTGAAAATGAAATGTTCATTATACCAGTACTTATGCTACTGTTTGCTATTGCTTCTCTAGGCTAATAAGTTTTGCTATGCTGGTTCCTGCATATAAAAATAAGTACCGGAGGAGAATGTTAACAGAAAGTTTGGGCTAGAGAATTCTCTGAATTTAAAGTCATCTTTATTTACATGAAAAGCTCTACTCCAGGTTTGGTTTACCCATTAAGTTTGTGGAGAGCTTCCACAGTGTCAGCTATGTAGGACCTGACACCTTCAGAGGAGTTTTTTTAGAGGGAAGAAAAAAGAGAAATCTGATACCCACCTGCAGGGCTTCTGTTATCATTCATATCATTTCACTGTAATAAAAGCCACTTTATCCTCCTAAAACTGGATGCTGACCCAGAAAGAGAGTGCTGCCAGCTGCGATAGGGCCTCAGAATTGGCAGCTGCGTGGAGGAGTCACAGGCCATACAGTGAGCAAATTTAGTTTAAAAGCACAGGTGCCCGTGTTTTTTGAAAATTGTTGGAATTCCAATTGCAAAGCACGGTGGGAGGAGGGAGGTTGAATCAGTGTAATCCTTGCATCTGTCAAAATTATCTATCAATTGTCCTATGGGTCACTTGAGCAATGGGATAAAGTTAAGACCAGGGTGATATAGAAATAAGCAAAACCGAGGGGACCACTTTGATATGCACCCACTTAAAAAGACTGTGCTTTCTTTTTCTTTTAAGCATATTTTCTATTCTGCTAGCTGTACTATCTTGCATAACTATGGTTCAGAATCAGCCGTTGCCATGGTTTCAGTTCAGACCAAAGAGGCAAGAGTAAACAATTCTGAAATGATCAAATACCACTGACTCTTGATTACATTAATCCATGGTATAAGTTATCCCTAAACCATTTTTATTTGCTTTTGAATTCATGCTGGATATAGGTATCTTTAATAGTATAGAAATTTATGCCTAAAAATAATCAAATGTGTTGTAAAGGTCTGATTTAAGAGAACATATTAAACAACCCAGTTTCCTCCAGGCCCCCAAGAGTGAGGGTAGTACCTTCTATGAGCTCTGAGCTGGGCTATTTCTATTAGTTGTTTCATATCATCCTCATCACTTTGGGCAGTAGCTGTCATTAACCCCATTTCGCAGATAAGGCATCAAGAGCTTGAGTAACTTTCCTAGAGCCATAGATGCCAAGCCAGGAATTCAACCCAAGTTGGTCTAACTCCAGACAAAGGTCAGGCTCTCTCCGCTACAAAATACTGTCTCTTCAACCTCAGGGAATCCCCAGGATGGACTGAGGTTTCCACAAAGCAGTAATTTTCTTTTCACTCATTCATTCATTAAATAGTGAGTGAATACCAGCTTCATGCCTAGCCCCGTAAAAGAAACTGGGGGTGGAGAGAGAAAAAAGTCATCCCCACCCCAGAAGAGCTCTCAGGTTTGTGGGAGAGATAAAAACATATAATGACAAGGCAGTGTGAGAAGTACCAGTTATAGAGACCAGCAACACAGAGGAGGGGACCACTGGCTTTGCCTGGGTGAGGAGCAGTTGGGGAGGAGAGAAGAAGGGACATTTGAAACAAAGAGTAGGGGGTGGATAGAAGATAGGTAGCCGAACATTCCAAAGAGGGAAAATGGCTCGTGCCAAGGGGCAACAGCACGTGACAATGTGAGAGACGTGGTGTACAAGGTGGTGATGGCAGGAAGGGCACGAGGAGAGATGAAGCCACAAAGACAGGATTGGGCCAGGTCAAAACGGCTTCTGAACTGAGGAGTTGGAACATTGTTCTGTAGTCTCTGATGGATTTTCAGTAAGAATGGGATGTGACCAAATGTTAAAACACAGCACTAACATTCAACAGATCCTCTGAGTTTTGGCTAGAAAATTGTCTGAATTTAAATAAAATATTACCATACTATTTGCACGATATTCACATTTAAGCCATGTTCACCTCTTCTCATACAAGGTGTCTTTTCTAGGTTAACTTTCTGCAAAAGAGAGCATCCATCCTGCAGGAAGAGCTGACTGCATACCAAAGCAGAAGGTATGGCCTGTGAACGGACCCCCTGATTAGTTTCTGTTGTCTGTGCCTTTGAGTCTTCTGGTTTGACATTTAAGTCTTTATTAAAATGCTTAGACAT